>NC_140591.1:1431857192-1432457192 GCF_964204655.1 Triturus cristatus | reverse complement strand
GAGCCTAAGAAGGTAAACTATTAGGCCACAATAAACACACCGTCCGGGCCACTGTACGCATTGAGTCTGTGAATCGCTTACCTAGTAGAAAACCATCACAAAATTCACCCTGTGCCAGTTGGTGATATATTCCACTGTGGGGGAATATGAATGAGTCTTGGGTGCTGCCTGGGAATCTGGCCACAAGGTCTGTTATGATGCAGGAGGCATCACACACTACCTGCACATTGAGTGAGCGATCTTTTTCTGTTCTAGGATATGTATTAATTTGCGGAGGGGGGCATATGGCAATATGTGTGCCATCAACACAGCCAATGACATTAGTAAACTGTGCTATCCTGTGAGTTTAGTTTGTTGCAATGATTGAGGGGTATTGGGGAATGATATATAGTGGTTGACTTTGCTCACCATGATGTCCAGAAACCTGTGAAGGAACCTGGACAGGACACTTTGTGACAACCCCCTGGCAATGCTATGACCCCCTGGTAACTGCCAGAGGCTAAGAGGTGTAGGCAACACAATACCTGCACATGTGGTGGGATTGCGTTTTTTTCTGAGTGTTAGAGCCTGTAGCTGAGGTTGTAACTCAACAATGAAATAAAGTATCACCTGACTACTGGGTCTGTACCTATCATGAATCTCCTCTCTCTGTCCAAACAGGGTGACCCTCACCCTAAATATCCTCTAAAGTCTCCCCCCCTTCTCTGCCTCACAGCCAAAATCCTCATCCTCCTTGCTAGAACCTACAAAACTGCCATTGTGAAAGAGCCTGATGCATTTTGGGTGCCTTTTTATAGTTGCACCTGGTTACCACCTGATCTGATTCAATGGTAATTGCATTTCCTAAATGGTCATTTTGTGACTAGTCACAATTTGGAAATCCGTTGTACATGTGCTTTGCAATTCGCATTTTGGAAAATCGCTATTTGGGGCTTTCTATGTTGCGATTACCAAAATGCGTTTCTACTAGGCCGCAATCGCATTTTGCACCACCGCAAATGCCTTTCATACATTCTGGCGTGACATTTTGTATTTCTTAACTGCCCGAAATAGCAATTCGCACTGTTAGGAAATGAAAAATGCCCTTGTACATATGCACCAAAGAGTGGTCATGTTCGAGGCTGCTGATACCATCTGGTACCCTGGTAACATTAGGGATTCAGATGGGGCACTGTGAGCTAGCTAGGAACCAGGAAAAAAAATTCTGATGGTATATGTGAACTGAGTTACAATATTTTGATACCTATGTTGTCCAGATACACGGTCCTATTTAATTCATAGGAACTGTATAACTATACCCCTATACTAGGGACTTACAAGCAAATTAAATGTGCCAATTTGGTGCAAGCCAATTTTACCATGTTTATAGGAGAGAGCATAAGCACTGTAGCACTGTCCTAAAAGCCAACAAAAACGGGTTCAGAAAACAGGAGGGTTGAAGGCAAAATGTTTGGGGGTAACACTGCAGAGAGGGCCAAGTCCACAGTAAATAAGAACTGTGGATACTGTTCAAGGTACGTATATTTATTATGTATGCGAATACTGCGGCTGCCACCATCTCTTAGCTGGATGGCGCGACTAACACCGCTCTTCCATCCAGGATATATAAAAACCGTGCTTAATTAGTAAAAATGTAAGTGCCAGGGCCCCTCTCAGGAGGACACTGCAGCTTGCACCACCCATTGCCCATGTCAGATCTGCTAAAGGCAGTGACAACACAACACATCTACTAACATCACACTCCTACAACTGCGACAATTCAAACTATTCCAAGCTTTCGGAAGTATAACACTGGCCTGGACAAATGGTATTATGAATTTTTAATGTCTTTAGAACTAATAAATAATGTTGCTATGCTCACATTAAAAAGCAACAAACAGCGCCACCATGTGGTGGAATGCCAGACGTACTGGTGTTGCGAATTAAATATCAGTGTTGAGCATTGGAAAACATGGCTCAAATTAAGCACTGTAAAATCATGTGAGAAACAGCATTACGTGGCTTTACATTGCGGACATGTGTTTGGCACACCACCGCCTTCGCCGCTTGTATGCCAGCTAGATAATGGTTGATGGAACCAGTCGCGGCCACGCACGTGTGGGGGGGCGGGCGCAGTGGGAGTCACGCGGGGGGATCGGAATTGAATTTTAAAAAGTTCTCACCTCGAGTCCAGTCCCATGTCTTCTCTGCTCTTGCTCTCCTGTCTCGGACAGGAACGGGAAGCATGCAGCCAGACTCCCTCACCCAGTAGCCTAATGAAACTTGAGGAGGCCCCCCTGCAAGGTACATGGAGGGCCCCCTCCGGACTCAATCAGGCCGTGGCAGCTGGTGGATTTAGAAAGTGGTGAGGTGTAAACAACGTTTTTGTTTTTGACTAAGCAAGACAGCAAAGAGAATGAGATAAATTGCTAGGCCATTCCCTTTAAGTTCACTAATCGCATTGACGTCTGATGGGGAGGGTAAATGTTGAAGGCAATGTTGCCTAGTGGGTATAGCTGCTATTCATACAACACTAGGAAGCAGTTTTGAATCTCAGAAAATCTCCTTGTGCCAAAAAATGGAGCAAAGCCTGTGTCTTTGGTGAAGCGCACTTATGTCCTTCAGCAAGGGTCGCTCTCTATAACACTGCTTTTGCATAGGTCTTTTATGTATTGGTCTTTAATCAGTAAAATGGACACTGAAAGGGGTGTGATAGATTGGTGTACTGAAATGTGTTAGTCACAAGTTGTAAGATGGTCTATGTTGTGTGGGCTAGTGGTATGCTGAAGTGAGTTAAGGCAAGAGTGTCCTGGTTGTGTATGTTGAGATGTATTAAGTGATGCTGTTGACCATGTCTCTGCAGTGTTGAGTCATGTGCCTAAGTGTGAAGGCAGGTGGTGTTCTAGATGTGGAGTTTGTATGATATGCTGTGACCTGGGTATATGCCATGGAATATTGTGGTGCGGTAAGAAGAGAAGGCAAAGTAGGGACTAGGGATGAAGTAGCCGGTGAGTATTATTTGGAGGCTGAGTTTTAGTGGTGGCATGTTGTTGAGTAAGTGATGGTCTAGGACAGGTGTGGACAGTGAGCAGGAAAGGGAGAAGCAGGAGAGGGAGAGGCAGGAGAGAGAGAACGAGAAAGAGATGAATCCACAGTAGAGAGTGTATAAGCCAAATGCAGAAGTATCGTATGGTTATGTGAGGTGAGATTATAGGAAATAGTATAGTGTTGGGTGTATTGTTGTGTGGGAAGTTGTGATGTCGACTTCTGATGTGGAAGATGGCCAGGAGCCATGTATAGTAGTTGGTGGTGGGGGAATTGGGGAGTGTGGGGAGGGAGACAGGGGCCCATGACAAATGAGTTTGAGAATGCACACCTTCCCTTAAACATTTAATCCTTGTATCTGATTCTAATTGTGCGTGCAAACAGATCCTGTGACCCGTGATCCAACGGATTACCAGCTTGGATTACTCACACACCATATACTCACCTGGGCCCATAAACATTCATACAAATAAGCTAGTTGTACCGCCGGAGTCAATTTTGTTTTACCTAAGAATTTGTTATCTTTACCCAAATCTTACCAATCCAATCTCCTTGACAATAAATTTCCTCTGGTCAATGAATCTAGTAGCTATTAGAATAGGTAGAAATAACATTTAAGGTTTCCTCCAATAACCACAGACTCAATGAGTTTTAAAAGTTATATCTAATCAAAATTTTAAGAGTCAAAAATCAAAGACATGTTAACATCGGGTTCATTCAGGAAAGAAATCAAGTTTAGTTCAATATAAGTCTCATTAAAATATCGTGATGACAGTACCTGAAGAGGGAGAAAACAGAGAGCAGGTACAAGGACAGATTTCATGGAATTATATTTACCTAAAATGTTAGATGAACCCAACTCCTTGAAGATGAGTCAGGTGGAGTCCACCAGGACGGCTGGAAGACAAAGGATCAGGACAGGTTCAGGGCCGGGAAGGTTAACCTCTTCTAAGTGCAACGCCAGTGTTGCACCCCTCTCTGGCACTACTCTCCTCGATTTTCTTCCGCGACTCCCCTTTTAGATGATTGGATTATCGATCAGTATTTCGGTCTCACGAGCAGGGTCTCTAGCATCTGAAGGTATGAGACAGCGTCTCTGACAGAGTCTGTAGTAGCATCTGTGTCGGGTCTGTGACATCTAACTAACTAACCTTCCTCAATTATATTATTCTGTGTTCGTGTACCATGCCCAAATGTTTCAATATCGTGAAATCCCCTATTTCTGATTGGACAAGGCAAGGTGGTGAGTTCATCACACTACGCTAAATGTAATATTTTACTTTAGGTTCATTGTTCAATGTTCCCGCCCTTAATTTACTTTCCCAAGCTTTATTCCCACCCGCATTTCACATTATGATCAATACATTGTATATAATTTGTTGAATTTTGCTTCCTCTGTCCGGGTCGATGGGTTAGGTTCCCAAGAGATTCTTGCCAGCTAGACCTTGGCTGGGTTTCAACGGTGTCATCATAGTTCCGGGCAGGGTTGAGTGCACTTGCGCATGGGTCAGGTGGGGTAGGAATTTCAGTCACCCTCTGAGGCCCAAATACAAACTAATAATAAAATCAGAGAAAGACATGTTAGAATACGAAAATAAATGAATTCACTGTATACCACTTATCACTACTCTAATCCCATTTACTTATATATAGCTTTCGCATTAGCAATTTAGTAAAACTTGCAAGGTTTAGTTTAAGCAAAGCATGCGCATTAACATATGAGTTACAAGTAGCCATTTTAGAAGCAATTGCGCAGCTGCAAAGGTTTCCCTCCAAGCATAGAAAACGTCATACTACGTAGATGCAGTAGACGCATGCGCAGTGAAATTCCCGCGTTTTGTCGGACATTTTTAGTGACACTCAGATTACTGGTTAGCAATACACATAAGCAAGCATCCCCTAGATACAATATATTGTGTGTAATGCAATATTAGTATTTACAAACAAATTGATTACGGTATTATACGTTATTTGAGATGATTGCATCCGAGCAAGTTTCTTCTTTATGAAAGCTTGCTCCTTCAATCCCCTCTCTGATGGCATTTTATGCCATTACCAATTTCTACTACTAATTCAGATGCCAAGTTTAGCACTTTTCCATTTCTATTTCTTCTTCAACTCTTTCATTTCTTTCTTTTTCCCTTTTGTGCTGTAAACCCTTTATTCTTTTGTAAAAATCTCCCTTTATTTCTTCCAGCTGTATTTCTTCGTATTTTCTCTTCTTTCCCTTTTCATTCACACATACTCCTTTCTTTTCTTGCAACATTTGTGCCAAAACATAATTGCTAAAACTAATAATGTTATTCCCATTATTGGCATTATTATTTGACCTAAAATACCTTTACCTATATTAGAAAACCAACTACCTATAGTAGAAATCCTATTTGTTAATTTCTTCCATACACTGCCAACTTCCATTGGTTTAAAATTTTCTTCAAATGTTGTAATATTTTTAATATATCCTCCAATTTCAACACTTTTATCAGGAATGTAAGTGGAACAATGTTGCGCTTTCAACATTTTACAGACTCCGCCCTCTTTTGCCAATAATATATCAAGAGCAAGTCGATTTTGCAAAACCATAGATCTAATCGCAATCAATTCTGTATTGATCATTAAGAACCCTCCAGCAGTGTAAGTAGATAACTGATCCACTACTGTAGAAAGCTGACAAATTTTACGAGAATTCAGAATTACTCCCACTGAAGGTATCAATGCACCGAAAATGTCACCTACTATTTCAGAAAAACTAGCTCTTTTTATACGTGTTAGTTCTTTTGTGTCTTCATTGCTTCCAGTGATTATTTTCACATGATACACTTTCGGAAAAATTATTCCAAAATAGCAACTTCCGTACCAATGATCAGGCAATCTGAAAAACGCTTTATTGCCACATACATAATAAATTCCAGGAAATACTGGATCTGTTCCACCTTTTAGTCACCATCCCCCAGTAATCAAGAAATTATGCTCACATTCACTGGAACCAATAAACACATTGTTATATTCAGTCTTTAATCTATGGAGGCAGAGCTTCCCTTTCTTTCAAAGTCCAAGGACAGAGCAGCATGAGTCTTGCCAGTTTTATAAATTTCATCTTTCTCAGCCCACTGAGGTATCTGTGGTTTCGGTTCAGAAGCCCTTCTCTGGAAATCCTATCTCCTTTGCTCAACTAAATTCAAAAATATATTTTCTTCTTCATGTAATTTACATGTTAAATTGTGCTTATGTGCTTCAGCTATATCTATTGCTTTCATAGTTAGAAAATATTCCCCCATGAATTGTGAGTCTCTAGTACTACGGACAGGGTTCATATTTGTTCGCATAGGAACCTCAGAAAAATCACGTCTACATTAGAATAATAATATTGTAGTTTTCCTGTTCTATAAAATAAACTTGCTAAAACATTACAAGAGATACCATATGTTAATGGAATATGATGATATGTCACACCTTCTGCTACTGATGCCGGTAACTTACACACACATAACAATCACTAACTTCCATAATGTCCACGTATTGCACTAATAATTTTGTAAATACATTTAAAGCAGTGTCATTATCTGTCACAGTGTGTGATATGTCTAACTCATCTGGTGCTTCTAAATCTACTCGTCTTGTCTTATTCTCAATTGGTGGTTCTAAGGCTACCCTATTTATTTTAATGTTAGCTACATGTGAGTGCATGTTATTCTTTTCTACTTTATCCATTATATAAGGAATGGCAACTGTTAGGGCTAACCAAGTTATAAGTACAAAAAATATGCTGCATATGCTTATTCTACAACATTTCTTTACACAATTTCGTTTCGGTTTTCCAGCAGCTCTATTGTCAGCCATTTTTCTTTTGGATAAGAAGATTTTCTCTTCTTCAATTTGTAATTTTTATCTGCGATGGTATCTTGGAGTAAACAATTTTCTTTCAGATTGGTCTCACTTCTTCGTCAATTTGCTCTGCATTTAATTCTTCATCACTTCCTTCATTTATTTCCAGATTCTCGAAGTCTTCAAGAATAACATACGTCCATTCGGGACCTTTGAATTTATTGTTCAGTATTTTCAATCTTGTGCTTCTTCATGTGGGATTTTCCCTTGATTGTTCAGTCTGACTAGATATCTTGTTTACTTGGTCCGGTTCCTCATTTATTGTTTCGAGTCGGTATCTCACTCTCTTGATAACACTAGTCCGATTATCGCCTTTTCTGATTCTTTTGGCTTGCACTGCACTTTCACTTTCTTCAAATGTTCTTTTGTTTTCGTTGGTTAGTGGCACAACTTGGTTATTTTCGTTTTCAGAATCTCTCTCTATCTGACCTTGTCCAGGGCTTATTGCCTTAGTATCATTTGCCTTGATGCGTCCTTCTTCCTTAATCTGACCCTGTTCAGGTTTTGTTTCAATTTGTTTTTCTTCTTCTTCTCCCTGAACTTGTTTTTCTTTTCCTGTCTGGTCCTGATCAGGTCTTACTGCTCTTTGGCTTTCTGCCACCTGACCGCGTTCTTCTAAGCCTATCTGTCCCTCCTCAGACTCAGGAACTGAGGTTTCAGTTTCTTCCGTCTGAGTAGATTGTTCTCTCCCTGACTGGTCCTGCTCAGGCGCCCTAACTGTTGTATTTTCACTTACCTGAGCGCGTTCTTCTACTCCTATCTGGTCCTCACTCTTTTCCCGACTAACTAATCTGGTTTGGCTTCTTGTTCTTACAATTACTTCAGGTATTTCTACTATTGGATCCAATCATCCTGACTGGTGCTCGGTTGTTCTTGGTCAGCTACTTCAGGATCTGTTATTCTGGATCCTTCAGCTGTACAACCTTCAGCATCCCCAACTGCTTGAGTCAGTTGAGGTCCCT
Source organism: Triturus cristatus (assembly GCF_964204655.1). Lineage (NCBI taxonomy): Eukaryota > Metazoa > Chordata > Amphibia > Caudata > Salamandridae > Triturus > Triturus cristatus. Next base: position 1,432,449,321 of record NC_140591.1, on the reverse strand, counting down.
CTTCGTCAGGTGCTGGTACTCTTTTAATATGGCTTGCATGAATCCAATTAGGCAAACCCGCACATTTCACTGCTGTTGTTGTAACTAATATAACCTGATGTGGTTTTTCCCACCTTGGTGCTAGGCACGATTCTCGAGTGTGATTCTTCACAACTACCCAGTTGCCGGGGTTCAGATCATGAGCTTGGTTCGGCTGCCTGGCGACTGCGTCTTCTCCAACCTGGGGAGAGATAGAACGCAGTTGGTCAGCCAACTCTTTGCAATACTCTAACACCAGAGTCATCATCAGATATTTTCAACAGCTTGTGTCCTGGTATGCAAGCTTGTCTCATTGCTTTTCCCATGAGTATTTCATGGGGACTCAATTCAGTATTCTTGTCTGGAATACTTCTGAGACCCATCAGAACAAAAGATAAAGCATCCGGCCAGTCCAGTGGGGTGGATGCACACACTTTTCCCAATCTTGACTTATTTGTGCCATTCACTTGTTCTACCACTCCAGAAGCCTCTGGGCGGTATGAGCAGTGCAGCGTTTGTTCAATTTTAAATGCTTCACAAATTAATCGAATTATTTCATTATTAAAATGAGACCCTCTGTCTGATTCAATAGTTACTGGAAAACCAAATCTAGGAATGAGTTCTCTCAATAGAAGTTTAGCCATTGTCAAGCTGTCATTTCTTCAGGTTGGGTATGCTTCCACCCATTTTGAAAATAAACAAACTATGACAAGTACATATCTCAATCCTCGACAAACAGGCAACTGAATGAAATCTATTTGAAGCCTTACAAATGGACCTTCTGCTTTTCCAATTCTTCCCATACTGACTATGGTTTTCTTGTCTGGATTATTATGTTGACAGGTTAAGCATCTCTGGCAAAGACTCTCTGCGACATTCCTGAACTTTGCATTAAACCAATACTGTCTGAAATGTCTAATCATTGCATCTCTGCCTATGTGGGTGTCTCCATGATACAACCTAGCCATCGGTGCAAGCATACAGTCTGGCATTACTGGCCTGCCATCCAAATAGACCCATAGACCATCTTCCACCCTTCTCTGACAACCAACTTTCCCCCACACCTCTCTTTCTCTTGTTTCCACCTCATGTTGTAGTTCTCTTACTTCTTTCCAAGTTTCTAATCCTGAAAGTAGCATAAGTTGGCAGCTAAATCCACATGTTTTGATTTTCTTGTTCACTGCTATTTTATATTTGGCGCAGTGTTGGGCAACCTGGTCAGCATATCGGTTACCTGCCATCACATGGTCATTTCCTGACTGATGTGCAGCGCAATTGACCACTGTCACTTCTTTTGGCAATTGTATTGCCTCAAGCAATTCTTTCACAAAATTTCCATTTTTAATGGGAGACCGTGAAGAAATCAATTATGGTAAACCATCCTGCCTTCCATGGTATCTGGTACAAAATCACTACAGGGTTAGGTACTATAGGGCAACATGGCACAACAATCTTGTTTATCTTTTGTAAATCTTGTACTACCCTATATTTTCCGTTAGGTTTCTTGATGCCAATTATAGGTGAATTACAAGGAATACTCATTATTTCTTTTAAAATGCCTTGTTCGACCATTCGATCAATTTCTGCTGCAACACCATCTTTTATTTCAGGACTCATTTTGTATTGTCGAGTATTTGGTTAAACTGCACCTTCTTTTACAGTCACTTTTACTGGATCTACATTTTTCATTACTCCCACCTCTTTTCCTGTAAAATCCCACACTTCAGGATTTACTGTTGTTTTGACCTCATTTGGTAAGTCATCTTTGGTCATTATGGAAAACAATTCATTTACTTCTGTTCCTTGTTTGGCTAGCATGATTTTGTATATTCCGTCTTCGCCTGGGGTCTGAATTGCAAAATATGGTGCTTTGGGCCATTATTATTCTGTATACTTTTACACTCGTTTTTCCAATGCCCCAATTTTCCGCACCCATGACAGGGAAACATTTTATTTGCCTCTTCTCTGCTCAATCGCCCTTTTGTTTTACCCCCATTATTTTCACCAATACTTTGCCCCTTTCCCGAATTTCCGGCCAGATTATTTAGCTGGAGTTCTTGCTGTTCTGCTAATTTTACTTGTGCCCACATCACTTTCTGCTCTAAATTCTTTCGTCTATTGTCAATTTCATCTCCGCAGTATTTTGCATATTTTAGGATCTCATCTATGGGCTTTGCTTGCCAGCACAGCATGTGCTGTTTAATCATTTGGGATATATCTTGCCTTAACCCTGACACAAATCAGTACACAAAATGAGTCATGTCCTTATCCCCAATACTTTCAAAACCACTATACTGTTTGAACACCTGTAAGAGGCGCTCATAGTAGGCATGTACAGACTCATCTTTTTCCTGAGTTGTTCTGTCTATCTTTATCCAATCTGTTTCTTTTGGCGCAATTTTCCCTTTTAAGAAAGTGATTACTTTCTGAAGGAGCCCCTGTCTTTTCATCTCTCCAGTACTCATCATTAGGCCAATCAACTGTAATTTTACATTCTGTCTACAAATCTGAAGGTACCACTATGTCAAATAAACCATCCCGATCTTTCAACAAGACCTTTGAAACCTTCACAAACCTCTCAACTTGCCTTACCATTCCACTGGCTTTTCTCTCAATTTAGGGAAATCATTAGTAAATGATAAAATATCCTGTTGGGACCATGGGACATGTATATCCTCCTCCTGGAACCTCTCTCTTTGGGCACAATCTTCAGCCTTCTCGGTTTCTCTCATCAAATATTCAGATGTTGATTGATGTGTCTGTGCTTCTTCCTTTTTCTTTGTCCATCTAACTTTCCATCTGTCTAAATCTCCCCATTTTTGTAATATCGTCATCAACTCCTTAATCTGTAATTTTCTTCCTGACATATTCATGTTTTCCAAATCTTTATCAGAAAATTCTGCTCTATAGGGTTTCTGCAACACCTTGGATCTCCCTATCTCTATTCCCATTTCAGAGGCCAAATTTGTACATTTTTCATGAAATTTGTTCGTGTTTCGGGTTATGCTTCTGCAAATGAACAGCAATTCTTCCTCACTCTAGGTGTTTAACCTATCCAGTCCAACATTTCCAGCTATCATTTCTTCTAATTCAACTCTTAATTTGAAAATGTCCAATATTTTCGGTGGTGGGTTTGGTTTTTCTATTTCTTGTGCCCATCTTTCTATTTCTTCTGGGGTTACTATTGTGGCACTCTTCGTCCCTGTAGATGTCTCTATTCGTACTTCTTTCGAGGAACCTGGTGTAACGCTTCTGGTTGTGTCATTCATTTGCCCTCTTATCGGTAAGTCCATTAATGAAATCACTGACTCACATTCACTGGCTTGGTCATCAATTATTAATTTTTCTTTTCTAGGTTCAATAATGGGTGTAGTCATGACGGGTGTTTTAGGACAATTTGATTCATCTCCATACAATGGGATAACAGGACCTATAGTCACTGGTATAGTCAAAGCTTCAAGATGCGAGTTTAACTGGGTATTTTTCTGTATTATTTCACTTTTATTCTTATTTATCGCTTCCCTTTCTCTTTCTTGTAGTACCCTCTCCATTTTTTTTTCATGTACTACCTGTGGAACTAAAGGTATATCTAGAATTGGGGCAGTTATATTAGGTTTTTCTTGATAAGGCGGAGCATTTTCATTAAAATATCTTCTAAATAATCATCTTCTGAGTCTCCACTACCTGCCATTGTTAAGTGCTTTGTTTTCTCTGTGTATTTTCCTCCTGTCTGTTCCTCAGCCATCAATACAGGATATAATCCTTCTGTTACCATGGCTTGCCTCCACTGTTTCATCTGCCTATCTCAAGTTTCGCATGGAAATTTGGGATAAAATCTGCTCAAGTTTCTGTCACTTCTTCTCAAATGCTTCAGTCTCCCATTCTTCTAATGCCTCAAACTGTGTTAATCTGGGTATGGCTTCTAATTCGTTCATTCTAGTATGTAAATTATGTAGGATTCTTCCATTAAATGTTCCAAACTCTGGAAAAGCTAGTATTCCATCATCTTTTGTATATTCTATCAAATGTTCTAACCATACACAGGTGTGATAGCCTCTCTCTATCATCATGTATGATGCGGGCGTTTTCAGAGTAGGAATAAGAATCCTTTCTCTAATGTTAATGAGTTTATCCTTTTTAAAATAATTTTTAATTTTCTGCATAAATGAAATTTTCCTTTTCTCTCTGTACATTTTTCGAGATCTTCCTTTTATGTACTGTTCGTGGGCAAATCCTAAGTACCTACTATCTGGGCGATTCCCTATCAAAGTAGCATCGTGTCTCCACATGCAAGACCCACTATCAATTGTTATTATGGCTTCTATTTTTCAAATAATCAAATGTTCGCTTTTACTTTAACAATTGACCAATACCAGCGCAGCTTCTTATTCTTCTCACCAATCGGATTCTGTTCTGCTACGTGTTTAGCCAAATACTAGCGCGACTCTTAGTGACGTCAGTATCACTCCTTACTACTGACCCCTCCTTTACAATTCTTCGCGTCAGTCACACGCCCGCTGTTCCAACCAATCCCAGCGCGGCCCTCTGTGACGTCAGTGCAGCACTCGCAACTGACCCCTCCTTTACAAGGTAATGCAAAAACTTATTTTCTTCAATTTACGTGCAATGTTCATTAATTAACAACATAGAAACATTTGCTACTTTGTCTGATCCTCTAAATTCAAAGAATAGTCTATTTCTTTTGCTGCGAGTAAAACCTTTCCGCTTACTCTTCACACACTACGAGCAAAACCTTTCCGCTTACTCTTCACTCAAGCATCAGAGAACCTGCTACTCCTTCAGTATTACCCTTTCTAGGTGATATAAGACCAAAGTTTCACCAACAAACTCTTTTGCTACCAATTACTCTCACTTGTATACGAAAGAAAATAATCCCTAAATCAGTGCTTCTAGTCCTGCATAACTTTCAGCACCTTCTTGATCCAGACAAGTAACCTCACTGCAGTGTGGCTTCCATTCGCCACCCGCTATTCAATATTCCTGGGAATTTCTAGACAACATAAAACAGTATACAGACGGGTTTGGTTAATACATAAAATCAATAATTCAATCCACAATATATTCTACCTAACTAACTAGAACTCTAAACCATAGCTCTGCTACCACATAAAACTAAACCAGCGGATTACCAGCTTGGGTTACTCACACACCATATACTCACCTGGGCCCATAAACATTCATACAAATAAGCTAGTAGTATCGCCGGAGTCAATTCTGTTTTACCTGCAAGATTTTGTTATCTTTACCCAAATCTTACCAATCCAATCTCCTTGACAATATATTTCCTCTGGTCAATGAATCGAGTAGCTAGTAGAATAGGTAGAAAGAACATTTAAGGTTTCCTCCAATAGCCACAGACTCAATGAGTTTTAAAAGTTTTATCTAATCAAAATTTTGTGAGTCAAAAATCAAATACATGTTAACATTGGGTTCATTCAGGAAAGAAATCAAGTTTAGTTCAATATAAGTCTCATTAAAATATCATGATGACAGTACCTGAAGAGGGAGAAAACAGAGAGCAGGTACAAGGACAGATTTCATGGAATTATATTTATCTAAGATGTTAGATGAACCCAACTCCTTGAAGATGAGTCAGGTGGAGTCCACCAGAACGGGTGCAAGACAAAGGATCAGGACTGGTTCAGGGCCGGGAAGGTGACCTCTTCTAAGTGCAACGTCAGCGTCGCATCCCTCTCTGGCACTACTCTCCTCGATTTTCTTCCGCGACTCCCCTTCTAGATGATTGGATTATCGATCAGTATTTCGGTCTCTTGAGCAGTGTCTCTGGCATCTGTAGGATCTGAGACAGCGTCTCTGACAGAGTCTGTAGTAGCATCTGTGTCGGGTCTGTGACATCTAAATAACTAACCTTCCTCAATTATACTATTCTGTGTTCATGTACCACCCCCAAATGTTTTAATAACGTGAAATACCCTATTTCTGATTGGACAAGGCAAGGAAGTGAGTTCATCACACCATGCTAAATGTAATATTTTACTTTAAGTTCATTGTTTAATGTTCCCACATTTCACATTATGATCAATACATTGTATATAATTCGTTCAATTTTGCTTCCTCTGTCCGGGTTGATGGGTCATGTTCCCAAGAGATTCTTGCCAGCTTGACCTTGGCTGGTTTTCAACGGTGTCATCATAGTTCCGGGCAGGGTTGAGTGCGCTAGCGCATGGGTCAGGTGGGGTAGGGATTTCAGTCACCCTCTGAGGCCCAAATACAAACTAATAATAAAATCATAGAAAGACATGTTAGAATACGAAAATAAATGAATTCACTGTATACCACTTATCACTACTCTAATCCCATTTACTTATATATATCTTTCGCATTAGCAATTTAGTAAAACTTGCAAGGTTTAGTTTAAGCAAAGCATGCGCATTAATGTGTGAGTTACAAGCAGCCATTTTAGAAGCTATTGCGCAGCTGCAAAGGTTTCCCTCCAAGCATAGAAAACGTCATACTACGTAGATGCAGTAGACGCATGCGCAGTGAAATTCCCGTGTTTTGTCGGCCATTTTTAGTGACACTCGGATTACTGGTTAGTAATACACATAGGCAAGCATCCCCTAGATACAATATATTGTGTGGGATCTGTGGTAAAGAGATGGGAAGTGCATTAGGAGTAAATCTAGGGAAAAGAGGAAAGATGAGCAAAATTGAGAAAACAAGAAAAAGAAAATGAGGGAGAGCAAATTAGGAGAGGAAAAATAGACAGAAGACATGAAAAGGGAAGGGGAGAGGAGAAAGACGTAGAGAAAGGTGGACAGCAGAATGAAAGAGGTGGGACAAAAATGGATGGAATGAAAAGATAAGGATCATGTAACGAAAGTGCAGAAAGAGGAGCTCAAACAAAAGGAGAGGCGAGAAAAAGGGAGAGAGTTAATAGTGGAGATTATCAAATTGTGAAGAGTGGTAATGGAAATAGGGAAGACAGCAAGAAGGAGATGAGAATAAACAATGTGAGAATAAAATAATATAAGGGGAATACAGAAGGGAAGAAAGGAATGAGCAAAGCAGATGAGGAAAAAAACACACAAAAACAAGAAGAGGGTGTGAAAAGATGAGGGGAGAGAAAGAAAGAGGAAAAGATGAGGAGAGGAGAGCAAAAAATAAAAGAGGGAACTAGAAATGGGATGAGTAATGGGAATGTGAGAGGTAAGAGGACAAGAAATGAAGAGAAGAAATAAAAAAGTAAAGAGGAGATTGAAAGCAAGAAAGTGAAGAGGAGAAAGAAAAGAGAAAGAAAGAAAAAGAAGAATGGGAGGACAATGGCACAACAAGGAACATGAAAGAGGAGAGAATGGAAAAAGGGCAAAACAACATAAAGCGGAAAAAAGGAGTAAGAGGAGAGGGAGAAACAAAGGGAAGATAAAAGCTGATGGCAAGACTAGCCTCCCCAACTGCTTTTCAGCTATTTTAACACATATTTTGTGCTCCATGAACGTAATTCCCTCCTGATGCTCCCCCCACACACATCAATACATTTTAATGTACATTTATGACACAGAATAAGTAGCTACACTCCTTCGCAGTATCTATTTTCACATCGTGAATCTGCTGTTTTTGTCACCCCTTCTGTCTGGCCCAATTTCTAGTCCACGCTTCACTGGCTTGTAATGCCCTTTATTATCCTAACCTATATACACAAACAATTCTGTGATAACGTTCTATTTTTATAACCATGTGCAGCACCTAAGTCAAGGATTGTTAAACTCAAAGGCCATTCCCATCGGTCACCTTAAAATAAAGTTGAGTCTGCAAATGGAGTTTTTATATTGAGCTGGATTGCTACGTCACCTAGCATTACAGTTCGATGAGGCCCCCGATTCCGCTCAGGACTACAGCCAGATTTAATTGTTCCAAATGCTGCTTGTTAATGTGGAGCTGTGCCATAGATCAGAAAATAACAAACATTGTGAAACTGCAATTTTACACATATGAAATGTAACGGTATCAGAGTCTTCTATTTATCTGTCTGTAGCATTCCACACAAACCGCATATGTATGACCCAATTTTGTACAATCTCACGCACACACACACTTAAAATACAAAGAAACGATGGGTAAGATCGTTTCTTTCATGTAAAAGCTGTAATAACAATAACAATTAGGTGCATAGTAAGGCATGATGGTTTGGGGGGTCGCCGCCTTTTTGTCCCCTATAAAGGAGCTGCCAGTGTAGTCAGGAGCTCTCCGGCCGTAGGGCTGTGCTGAGGGGGCCCCCTGGAGCTTGGGGCCCCCCCGCACTGCAGGCGCTGCGGGGGCCTGTGTTAAGCCCCTGCCCTCACCTGACCAATCACAACGTGGCAATGCAGCGTTGTGATTGGTCTGAAAGCCATGACACGGCGCTCAGCCCTGAGGGGTGTGCATATTCTCCATGCAGGCTGCTGCATGGAGAAGGGGAAAGTGCGCATGACTGGTTTGGACGGCCTGAGAGGGCCGACCAAACAGCCATTGCGCAGTCAGGAGTGGGCAAACCACTCCTCCCCTGTCCTGCTCGGAGAGCAGAGCAGCCCCGCCCACCCGCCCACTGCAAAGCAGCAGGACATGAAACATAAAATGACAATAACTCCCAGTTATTGTCATTTTATGTTTCTCCCTGCTTAAAAGCAGTAGGGCGATGCTCCTCCGCCATAGAAGAGGAGCCGCCCCTAGATGGAACCTTGGCAGCAGCTGTTAACGTTCCACTCCATGAGGGTTAACAGTGATGCCTTCATGTTACTGTCATTAAATGCTAGCAGAAGTGTGTGAATGGTCAACAGCACCCAAATACCCCATATTTCAAGGGCGTGTAGGGAAAAGGATTTCATCACACAGGATTTTTGTGAATTCCTAAACATTTCGAAAACTGCGAATATTGTAGGAAGGAACCTTTGAGTCGTGGACTTCCTTCTTTTAACCTGATTCTTTGAGCCGAAGGCATAGTGAGCGTGAACATATGAGGAAAACGTCTTTCTTCCAATGTAGGATTAAAACTCTGAACAAGTTTGCTTGTCGCGCCTTTATTATAGGTAAATAATGTAAAATAATCTATTATTTTGTTGTGGTTTAACCACAGAGTCGTATGAGTGCTTGCTGAAAAATGGAAATAATTATAGCAACCCGTAGTTCATGTGCATAATGATGAAAATAAGAAGAGTTAAGTACAAAACAACCATTTAAATTAATTATTCATGTATGCAGACTTGAAGCTAATGGCTAGAAACAAATCACATTTCCATGAGAGCTTGTTCCAGTCTGACATTCATTATTAATGCATTTGGTTATGAAAATAACAACAGTGAGAGCTGTCTGAAGTACCCGTGCAAACGAATGTACTCAAAGGTTACAATGATGCCATAGCGTGGCATAAAAAAGTACTAAATATATTTCGCAGAAATGTCCTTTTGATACAATAAATGAACATTTATGTATTAATTAAAGGCATTTAAACAGGGCGGCACTAATATAAATTTTCAGCTGCGCACTCCATAGGAAACTAGAAATAAAACAAGCGAAAGTAGCTTTCTTAACGGATAATGAGTAGATTTACTCTTTAAGAAAAATTTTGAATAGATGCGTTTCCGAATTATTTCGGAAGAATAGCAATTCGGGGTTCATTTTTATTCTTTAGGGCCAGATGTACGACCCTCACATTTTGCGACCCGCAAATTGCGTCGCTTTGCGACTTGCAAAATGCGATGTACAACAGTATCACAGACACTGTTACCGATTCCCAATGGGGTCGCAAATTTCATGCCTCATCAATATTCATGAGGCAAACACATTTTGCGACCCCATTGGGAATGGCTAGCACTCCCAGAGATGGTGGCCTGCTGGGGTCAGCAGACAATAATGTCTGGGACTGCCTTTTAAATAAAGCAGTTTTTAAAAAAATGCAGCCCGTTTTCCTTAAGGGCAAACAAGATGCATTCAAAAAGAAAAATGAAACTTTTCAGTTTAATTTTTCAAGGGCAGGCAGTGGCCCCTGGGACCGCTGCCGGCGATTAAAAAATATTTTTATCACACACTCACAAAGAGGAAGGGGTCCCATGGGGACCCCTTCCCGTTTGCGAGTGGTTTATCACCTACTTGAAGTAGGTGGTAAACTGCGAGTGTTTTGCGTCCGCAAATGCAGTTGCAAAACAATAGTACATGGCAGTGAGTCTGGCTATTAGGAAGGGACTAATAATAACAGGATTAGGGAGTGTAGAGGGGAAGCCCTACACAGGCACTGGAGGTGGATACGTCCTCCACTTAGAATTAGTTACCAAACATAAGGATCCACCTCTGGAAGAAAACAAATAACCTGGGTTCAGAAAACACTAGGGTAGTGAAGTGTGTGTGTCCCACTTTGGTTGGACACACACTAGGTTGTTTAAATACCCCTCACACACCAAGAATGACCCATGGTGTCATGCTTCATCATAGGGGTCTTCCCGCCCCGCTGCGGGACGGGGCGTGCTACGACCTGCGACTATGCGGGAGCACTGATGATAAAGTGCTATGTGTGATGCAAAGGGAGGGTCTGAGGTGAATGTAAATGTGAGTTAAAAAGGACCTGGTCCCTTAAGACAAAAAACTTTAATATGTCAAGGGGGGCTGGTGCTAGTAAAAAGGTGGTGCGGAGATTCCCTACGTAATGTGTGGTTACTCCTAATATGTCAACTTGTTTCGAAGCGAAAGCATCTTCATCAGGACAGGGCTAAGATCCCTCCTAAAAGAAGCACAGGCCGCAAAGCCCCGCATATCAGCGGAACCGCGGGATGGACGTACATTGAGCGAAAGTCTGTGCAAGGGCACGTAAGTACGGCACAGCCGTTCGGGGATGCCGACGCAACCTTTCATAATACGAGCAGCGTTTTGAAGGTAACAGCCATTTCTCCATCTCCGTTTCCTCTTTCCTTTTCCCATTTAGCATTGAGGCTCCTTGACTTTTCCACCCGTTCTCAAGGTTCATGAGGCAGAATCCTCACATACACATAAGTATGTATTGGTTTTTTTTACCACTGTGTCCATCTCGATCACTAGAGATTAGTTCACGCAATTCTTAGAGTGTGTGTTTTCTGTTGTTTGTGTGTAGTGTCATGTATTGTCTCTATTTCTTACAGGTCACTGCACTTTTTTCCTGCAATATTAGACTTATGGCTAACGATCACGTTTGGTCACATTTGTGGCGCACTACTTATGTTTGCAGGTACCATGTTTTTGCATTCTGGGACACTAAACACGTCCATTTTTTTTTTTTTTTTCTTTTTCTTTTTCAGAATATACAAGAATACTATTAGGGACCGTGTATTAATGCATCATTATTTGCATCTTCACTTATGTTAATAGTCATTAAATAAGTACACGCTTTTTAGGAGGGATCTTAGCCCTGTCCTGATGAAGATGCTTTCGCATCGAAACATGTTGACATATTAGGAGTAACCACACATTACGTAGGGAATCTCCGCACCACCTTTTTACTAGCACCAGCCCCCCTTGACATATTAAAGTTTTTTGTCTTAAGGGGCCAGGTCCTTTTTAACTCACATTTACATTCACCTCAGACCCTCCCTTTGCATCACACATAGCACTTTATCATCAGTGCTCCCGCATAGTCGCAGGTCATAGCACGCCCCGTCCCGCAGCGGGGCGGGAAGACTCCTATGATGAAGCATGACACCATGGGTCATTCTTGGTGTGTGAGGGTATTTAAACAACCTAGTGTGTGTCCAACCAAAGTGGGACACGCACACTTCACTACCCTAGTGTTTTCTGAACCCAGGTTATTTGTTTTCTTCCAGAGGTGGATCCTTATGTTTGGTAACTATTAGGAAGGGACGCCATCTCCTAATAGTGAGAGTCGCAAATGCTATTTTGCGGGTCAGTGACTCGCAAAATAGCGTTTGTACTTGCCATTACCCTTTTTTGCGGTCGCAAACGGGGCGATCTCCTGCTTCAGCTTTTATTCTTTGTGCGACTGATGGACTGGCAGGGGTGGTAACCCTTTTCCTGATTTTGGTGGTCCTCACTGAAGCCTTGCTAGAATGACAATTTCAGTTTAGCAGGTAGAACCCTTTTGGTCCTACTAGTATGACGGACAAGGAAGTCTTATACCTTAAAGGTTTTATTTTTTTAATGTAATCAAGCAGTTATCAATCTGAATAGTCAGTCAATAAATTAACTAAATCAGAATGCAGGCTCAGTTAGAGTAAAGAAATCAATCAAAGAACTCAATTAAGGTCAGGTCAGTGATAGAGAGGAAATTCGTATCCTACATGGGGGTCCCTGTTAGGAGTGCATTGTAATCACTTGTAGTACGCACTCACATATTATTGAGTGTTTGGTGAAATTAGATGTTAGGGCACATGTGGATCAAGTAATGTGTTCTTGTGAAATTAACGCAATCTAATGTGAAGCTTAACAAATGATTCATAGAATTGTACTGAATACACCTAAACGATGTAACACACTCATATATAGCTCATTAGTGATGTGACCCATTGACATATTAATGTGTTTTTAATGTTTCTTAGGCCAATGATGTAATTGAAATAGACGTATTAATATAGTTTAGTGATTGCCTCTACTGAACATACTAATGGTTTTATGGAAAATATTAAACGAAAATAACATGGTGCATTTGTTATTTTAGCATAAGTTGTAGGCCTGAATCCACAGTACATTCTGAAATGTTCTCATTTCTGAAATTAATGCTTAGGTTCTCATGCGAGTCCTGAAGAATGTTATGCGTTCGCATGTTTTGTATTGCAGGTAGACAAACGATTGTTAGTGAAGATTAAGGGTATTGTTTCCATTAGATAGTTGAGGAATGAAGGAGGTACAGTTAGCTTGGCCTGGCGAAGATAAGGTGGAGGGAGGTGCTTTCACATGGAAGGTGAAAAGATCAAGGACGAACTGTTGCAGATGGGGCATACATAGAGAAGGCTGTGAAAGGAATCAACGTCATGGACATTTTTGTGGCTGAGCCTACTGTAGAGTATGTGTGAGAAAAGGATTATGGGAAGACATGGCTTGGCAGTTCGGGCTGGACTGTTCCCATGAGGCACAGGGTCAGACTGATTTGCATACGGCCATGTCTGAACTGGGGTGGCAGAGTGGGTTAAAGAACGGTGGTGGATTAAACCCAGATCAGTTGACTGGGGGTGAGTGCTTGCAATGTTCAACACTCCGTCCATCATTTCCTTTGGTTTTGCTTTGTTCGCCATAAGTTGGCAGGGTATGCTCAGACGTGAGTCCCTTGCTCACTTTGCCACTGGATTCAAGCAAGCCTGGCTGAAGACGGCTGAAATGCCAGAAACCGGTCCTAGGAAGCTTGTTTCCGGTCCAGGGAAGACATGGCTTGGCAGTTCGGGCTGGACTGTTCCCATGAGGCACAGGGTCAGACTGATTTGCATACGGCCATGTCTGAACTGGGGTGGCAGAGTGGGTTAAAGAACGGTGGTGGATTAAACCCAGATCAGTTGACTGGGGGTGAGTGCTTGCAATGTTCAACACTCCGTCCATCATTTCCTTTGGTTTTGCTTTGTTCGCCATAAGTTGGCAGGGTATGCTCAGACGTGAGTCCCTTGCTCACTTTGCCACTGGATTCAAGCAAGCCTGGCTGAAGACGGCTGAAATGCCAGAAACCGGTCCTAGGAAGCTTGTTTCCGGTCCAGGGAAGACATGGCTTGGCAGTTCGGGCTGGACTGTTCCCATGAGGCACAGGGTCAGACTGATTTGCATACGGCCATGTCTGAACTGGGGTGGCAGAGTGGGTTAAAGAACGGTGGTGGATTAAACCCAGATCAGTTGACTGGGGGTGAGTGCTTGCAATGTTCAACACTCCGTCCATCATTTCCTTTGGTTTTGCTTTGTATTGCAGGTAGACAAACGATTGTTAGTGAAGATTAAGGGTATTGTTTCCATTAGATAGTTGAGGAATGAAGGAGGTACAGTTAGCTTGGCCTGGCGAAGATAAGGTGGAGGGAGGTGCTTTCACATGGAAGGTGAAAAGATCAAGGACGAACTGTTGCAGATGGGGCATACATAGAGAAGGCTGTGAAAGGAATCAACGTCATGGACATTTTTGTGGCTGAGCCTACTGTAGAGTATGTGTGAGAAAAGGATTATGGGACACTCACTGAATACAACTTTAAGGATATGATGTATTGTAGAGAGGGACAGGTACCCCATTCCTTTTTGCCTTCTTGACAGAGAGCATTTGAGTGCTAGCTTGCTCCTTTCCTGTTTGTTGCTTCATGCTGCCGACCCATCTTATCGTGGAGTGACTTCTTAGGAAGGCTATAACTGCTGACACCTTTTCTATTTTGAATCTCTTGCCTAAATGCTAAATTTAGGGATGTCACGTCTAGCATTAGAGTAGGGATATATAGAAATAAATGATTTACTACAACGAAATGCCGATGCAGGGGAACCTTCACTTCTGCTTCCTGATTTCATGCATAATAGTTATAGAACTTGTTGTCCTCTTTTTACTGCATCGAGTGAATCTCTATGAAGATTTGGATTTCTTCTGTTTCCTCTGTATTTTTATACTCTCATGCTAAGATTCGTATATGTCCAGCTATTTTTAAATTTGTAATAATTTTTGACTAACCTTCATTTGGTTGTCAGCCTGGGATATTGTGTAGCCATTTAGTGAGTTACACTGTTTATTAAATAGAGTTACTAAACTTTGCTCCCCTTTACACTTTCATGCTGCTAAAAAGAACCAGTGAAGGATCGACATTGTAGAAGGACCGAACAAATGGGCCTAGACCCTTTCATCAGCAAATTTCCAAAGTCTAAATGGGAGAGAAAACCGGCATGAATTAACTTTCAAGGGCCAGTAAGGAATGCTCATACCACATCCAAGTAAGGTATACTTTTTAAGGGTTCTTGTAAGAAATTGGGTTACTGGTTGAGGGGGGAGGGTGGAGCCCTGCTCAAACAGGAACTACAATCTTTGTCAGGGTAGGGCACAAGCAAACCCCAAATTAACCTGTGCTCAACCCTCTGGTAGCTTGGCACACTTAACTTGGCTTGGTTTAACTTAGAGGCAATGTATAAAGTATTTATGCAGCATTTCAAACAGTAATAAAGTGAAAATACAAGGCAAGAAAAATCCTACTCCAATTTAGGAAAATAAAGTACATTTTAATTAATAAATCAAGAACAAAATGACAAAATTTCGATCAGTGGAACTGGAGGTATGCAATTTTAATGATTTAACTGACAATAGCACCTAAAGGCACATAGTGTCAACTGTGGATATCTGATCTGGCTAGGCCAGGACAAAGTCACAAGTTCCAGCCAACCACAACGGAGCGTGTGCTGGCCCCAGGAACCACGGATGGCCCGCTGAACATGGGTACCTTAAATCATGGTTGCAAAGAGTTGCTCAGTCCTACGTCAAGGATGCATTGTGCAGCTGAGGCAATGCTAGGTCCTGGTCGTAGATGCATCATGCAGCATTTGTTCTGAGGAGCTGCGAGGCTGCCATGTGAGGTCCTACGTTATCGTCGAGGAGGCTGTGAAGAGGGGGCTTGAGAGGTGGCTGGTTCCAAAGACGCTGTGGAGCTCTGGATGCAGAGTGCTGAGTCGTCCTTGAGGCTGCCATAGATGAGAGGCTTGAGATGCGAAGGTCGTGTCGGGGATGCATTGTGCAGCGGTGGTGCTGACGAGGCAACGGGCTGTGGAGTCCTTACGTCATGAAAGTTCGTGCAGCAGAGGTGATGCATCGGTTCTGCTCGGGGTTGCGCCACACAGCAGAGAAAATGCTTCTGTTTTACTGGGTCCACAGATGGGCTAGCAGAGCACCTTTAGGCACACTTTCAAGGCGCCAGGACTGGGGTGGTACCACTTGCTTGCCCGAAACTCACCATGCAAAAACTAGGGACAAAAGAGAATTGTTTTGGAAAGTTTTGTGAAGATTCATCAAATGGCGCCATAGTTATTAGCAACACAAAAAGATTGCATATCCTATGGAAACACAATGCTAACTCACATACATACATATACACTCACGCACACATATATAATACATATATTATTTTTTAAGAATTTGGGTTACTGTTTGAGGGGGTGAAACCCTTATTAGTCAGCCACCACAATTCTTCTCAGGGTGAAGTCACAAGTAAACCCTAAAATAACCTATGCTCAACCCTCGGGTATCTTGGCACAGAGTCGTCGGGCTCAGAGACAATGTCAACACAGTGAAAACAATCCACAAAAGGATCCTACGCCAGGTTTGAAACATAGAGTAAAATTTAATAAATAAAACAAGACTAAAATGACAAAAATACAATCAGTAGAATTGGACATATGATTTTTTTAAAGAATTTAGTGTAAAGTGCACTAAAAAGCACAAAGCGGCAACTTGGGATATTTGATCTTGCTGGACCGGGTCAAAGTCACAAGTTCAGCCCGACCGCGATGGAGCGCAGGTTTGATACAGTTCCTATATTAGTCCAGCTGAAGTTTACTGTCTCAAGTTGGTGACGAAAGTCCCGTTTGCATTGAAGAGGGCTGCGAGGAGCAGGGAGAGAATTGCAAAAGGCTGTAGGCAAAGCATGAATTGGTGGCTGGCATCAAGGGCGGGTTTTTCTGGAGCAACCTCTTGGCGGTCCCTGCTGCAATACAAAGAGTTGGCTTGATGGAGCTGCATGCTGGCTCTGTGCTAATGGGCAGGTTCGAGGTCATGAAGAGCCCAAAAGCTTAATTTCAGCGCCCGTGAGCCACACCAATGATCCAGGACCTGAGAGGCACCACTTGGGGGCCAGGAAGTTACTGCAGCTGGGTCCAGGGGCTGGTGCAGGATATTGGGGAGCCTTTTGTGTTCCTGAGGCTCAGATCAGGAGACCAGCAAACTAGCCCTTGGAGTCACTCTGGTACCTTGGTTTCAAGATAAAGTTGAAGGTCCAGTTCTCCATATCCAGGCAAGGGGGCAGCAGGTCAGCACAGCAGGGCAGCAGTTCCTTCAGAAAAGTCAAGGAGAGAGGCAGTCCTTTCAGCAGCACAGCAGTGCTTCTTCCTGGCAGAATATCCACAGTTCCAGAAGTGTACTGAAGAGTTGGTGTCTGAGGTCTAGTATTTATATCCAGCTGTGCCTTTGGAAGTGGGGGTGAAGCTTCTAGAGGTTTCCCTCCTAAGTTTCCAAACATCCTGCCTTCCCTGCCCTGTCTCCAGACTAACTACAGGGGGTTATGCAGCCCTTTGTGTGGAGGCAGGACACAGCCTATTCAAGTTTAAGTGCGGCAGTGCCCAGCTTCTCCCTCCGATCCTGCCAGTGATGGCCCATCTACTCATACCTAAGCTCCCACTGTGTTTGGCTGTCTAGGAGGACAGCGGCCTCCCTTCCCTTGTAGTAATTGTCTGGACCTCGGGCGATGGGGTCCCATGGGGTCCCTGGGGGCTGTAATTGGCCCAGGGGAGGGGGCTGTATGCCCCCCCTGCCGGGTTGCCTCCATATGCGGGGTAGGTTACAGGACCTGCACTGACTCCCCGCTGAGCACTCGTCATCAGTGATAACACTGACCATGTCATGAGTGATGTAATATGTGCGGTAATAAGCAGTGCATTGCTAGGGCATAAGTTATAGTTAGCTCAGGTAACTATAGCTGCTGAATTTCACTGGTTATGCATGAGTGAAAACTAAGCCTAACTATAATGTTCCTGTAACCTTTGTTTATTTCAGTGAATTTTCAAGGTTTTTAAATTCTATTTTCTAATTATAACATCCCTGTAACCAGTGAATTTCTATGGGTTGTTTAATGTTCTTTGGTAACTATAACGTTCCTGTAACTTTTGTTTTTTTGTGTGAATTTCTATGGTTTTTTTAAATGTTATTTCTCAACTATAACGTCCCTTTAACCTTTGGTTTTTTAGTGAATTTCTTCATTTTTTTTATTTTTTATTTTCTAACTGTAACCCTTGATAGTGAGTGTGTGAGTGAGTGCATGTGTGTCTCATTGGGTGTGTGAGTGAGTGTGTGAGTGTCTCAATGTGTGGGAGTGGGAGTGTCTGAGTGGGTCTGCAGTGGGTGCGTGAGTGTCTGAGTGGGTGCCTGCATTGGTGCATGAGTGTCTGAGTGAATTTGCAAGTGCCTCCATGAGTATGTAAGTCAGTCTGTGAGTGAGTGCATGAGTGTCTGAGTGGGTCAGTGAGTGGGTACATGAGTCTCTGAGTGGGTCTGTGAGTGGGTGTGTGAGTCTCTGAGTGGGTCTGTGAGTCAGTGCATTAGTCTCTGAATAGGTCTGTGAGTGGGTGTGAGAGAGTATAAGTGGTTCTGTAAGTGGGTGCATTGGTGTCTGAGTAGGTCTGTGAGTGGGTGTATGTGTCTGAGTGGGTCCGTGAGTGGGTGCATGAGTGTCTGAATGGGTCTGTGAGTGGCTGTGAAATTGCCTGAGTGGTTCTGTAAGTGGGTGCCTGAGTGCATTTGTTAGCGGGTGTGAAAGTGTCTGAGTGCATCTGTAAGTCAGTGCAGGAGTGTCTGAGTGGGTCTATGATTGCGTGTGAGAGTGTCTGAGTAGGCCTGTGAGTAGGTGTGTGACTGGGTCTGTGAGAGGGTGTGTGAGTGTCTGAGTGGGCCTGTGAGTGGGTGTATCAGTGTCTGAGTGGGTCTTTCAGTGGGTATGTGAGTGCCTGAGTATGTGAGTGAGTGTCTAAGTGTGTGTATAGGTGTGTCAGTAGCTGTGCCAGTGCAACGGAATGCACCTGCTCCTTTATCCAAAAAGAGGCCACAGTTTGCACAAAATATCTACCCAAGTGCACTACTTTCTACTGGTTAGTTACTAAGTGCTAACTCCTTGGGTAAATGTCCAGTGCATATTCTACACTACAGCTGCGTAATGGAGAAGGAGGAATGTCATCAGTGACCTTGTCTGCACTTTGGCAATGGGATTGTTCCTTGTGCATCTTTATTGAGAAATTTGTGATAACATGAATCTTCCTATAGAGAAGACAACAAGAATACAAAGAGGTAAATCTCCACCAACAATGGTCCTTTCTCTTAACTATATGAAGTAAGTGCTTCTTTGTTTGGTGGAGATGTCCTCATATTCCTCAGCATCAAGAAGTCATCACCAAAATCGGGGGGGGGGGGGGAAAAGCTGAGGGGCCTTTTGGTAAGCTGCCCATCACCCTGGCAAAAGGCGGGAAGACCATTGCATACTACTAAGGCGGACAGGGTGGAGCCAAATGGGTGGAGCCTCAGGTGATTTTGCACATTTGTATACTCATAGGGCCAGATGTACGACGCTTGCATTTAGCGAGTCGCCAATTGCATCAAATTGCGACTCGGCATTTGCGACTCACTAAATGCAATATACAACAGTGTCTCAGACACTATTTGCGATTCCCAATGGGGTCGCAAATTGCATGCCATATCACTGTTCATTGGGCAAGCGCAATTTGCAACCCCATTTGGAATGGCACAGTACTCACAGGGATGGTGGTCTGATGGGGTCAGCAGACCACCATGTCTGTGACTGCTTTTTCAATAAAGCAGTTTTTTAAAAATGCAGCCCGTTTTCCTTAAAGGAAAACAGGCTGCATTTTGAAAGAGAAAAATTAAACTTTTCAGTTTAATTTTCAAGGGCAGGCAGTGGTCCCTGGGACCACTACCTGCTCTTAAATAATATTTTTTTCACCCATTCACAAAGGGGAAGGGGTCCTGTGGGGACCCCTTGCCATTTGCGAATGGTTTACCACCCTTTTGAAAAGGGTGGTAAACTGTGAATGTTTTGCGACCGTAAATGCGGTCGCAAAACAATGGTACATGCCATTTTCACTTGCTATTAGGAAGGGACGCCCTTGGCATGCCCCTTCCTAATAGCGAGTCGCAAACAATAATTTGCGAGTTGCTATTAGGTTAGGGACTCGCAAAGTATCATTTGTACATGAGGCTGACCTATTTGCGGTCGCAAACGGTCCAAATTCCCATTTGCGACCGCAAAAAAACGGTCGTACATCTGCCCCATAGTCATTTAAAAGGGTTACATCCATTACAACGCATGCGTTAGGTCGCATGCGTTTACGTCGCAAGCGTTACAACACAAGCGACGTTAGGACGCAGACCATTACGCCGCGCGCCATTACATCGCATGCGCATTTACCACGCATACGCTTTTAGATTGTATGTGGTGTAATGGAAGCGAGGCGGGCGGCACGGACAAACACCGGGGACGAGGCGGAGGAGCACCGGGACGACGTGAGGAGAAAAAGGTAAGGGGGCTTAAAGTTCATTGTGTGGAGATTCGGGTTTAGGGCAGTGTGTGGAGATTAGGGTTTAGGGCAGTGTCTGGACATTAGGGTTTAGGGCAGTGTCTGGACATTAGGGTTTAGGGCAGTGTCTGGAGATTGTGCGGACAGTGTAGTGTTTAGGGTTTAGGGCAGTGGCTGGGGAGTGTGCTGACAGTGTAGTGTTTAGGGCAGATGCATTCACCACCACAAAGCATTTCAGATCGTCTTCCAATGTGGAATTGCCAAGAAAAGCCACTTGCTTTGCCTTTGCCAAGCCCAGGAATCAGGAGCATTTGTCCTTTACTGAAGTGGAGCTTCAATTGGGGCACCCACTATGTTTATATATGTAAGTATTTTCCAGTGAGGTTTAATTTCCGTAAAAATTAAGCAGGTCCTCGTGCCTCTTGCTCATTTCTTGCTCTCTTTTGCCTTTTCTGCTAGTTTGTCTGCCTTAAGTTTAGCCTTTTTCTGCTTGTTTTTCTGACTTCTGTTTTGCCTTTCAAGCTTGTTTTTCTGACTTCTTTTTTGCCTCTTTTACTCATTTTTCTTCCGTCCGGTTTGCCTTTTCTGCTTGTGTTTCTGCCCTCTGTTTTGTCTCTACTGCTCATTTTCTGCCCTCCGTTTTGCCTTCACTGCTTGCTTTTTTGCACCACTATTTTGTCCTCTTCTGCTCTGTTTTGCCTTTTCTGCTCATTTTTCTACTCTCTGTGTTGCCTTTTCTGCTTGTTTTTTTGCCCTCTAGTTTGCCTTTTCTGCCCGTTTTTCTGTTCTCTTTTGCCTTTCTGCTCGTTTTCTGGCCACTCCTTTGTCATTTTCTACTCATTTTTCTGCCCTCTGTTTGGCTTTCCTGAAAGCTTTACTGAACTCCATTTTACCTTTTCTGCTAGCTTCTCTTCCCTGTATTTTTCCCTCTTCTGCTCCGTTTTGCCTTTTCTGACTATATTTCTGCACTTTGTTTTGCCTTTTCTGCAATGGGGGTGGGGAACCCCCTCCCCGGGCTGATTTCGGCCCCGGGGACGCCATCCCCCAGGGCCTGGCAAGTCTACCCGAAGTGCCCTGGCACCACTCAAGGCATCCAGTGTGCTTTAATCTGGACTGTGGGGGGAAGGCATAATGCCCCTACGTTCCCAGCCAGCTCCCTGCTTCCTGCGGGAGCCGGAATTGCTCCTGCACCCAGGGAGTGGCTAAATATGCAGCTCTGTCCATACGGGAGCAGTCTTTTTTTGTTTCTCTGCCCACATGACAATGGGCAGGGAAACAGATGAAAACTCCGCTACCAGCAAGCGGGAGCAGTTTGACAGCTCCAACTCCCTGGGAGCGGAATTAGGGCATTATCACGAGTTTGGTGGTCCGCGGACCGGCATCCCGGCGGTGGCGGTCTGACGGCGGTTAGCTCGGATGTCCGCCTGCCGTATTACGAGTTGGGTGGATTTGCTTTGTGAAGACTGCTGCAGAACTGCCAGCACTGCCAGGACACCGCCAACCGTCGCAACCGTGGCCGGGGGAAGGCAGCCTCTATTGGGTGGTACAGTGGCGCAAACCCAACGTCTGTATTATGAGTTGGCTTTCCGGTGAGCCGACTGCACAGACGGACAGCTGACTAACGGTCGGCAGAGGCGAAGTATTTGGGGCGCATACACACCCCTTTCCTGTTCTTCTCAAGCAGATTTTGATGTGGATCCCTTTCTCCAGGTCCCCCTACACAGGAGTATCTTCACCCCGATGAATACGACCATGTCTGTGGCAAAATGCAGGTAAGTGCTTTTTGTACCATATACCCATTACAGGGGCAGCCATCATATGGGTCGGTTTCAGGCTATGGTTGATGGTATTTTTCCATGTGTATCATGCATATTTGTGCATTCAACACACATACAGTCGAAATACTCACACAGGCATCGATAGATCTGGAAATACATTGCCCACCGTCACAAGACTGCCACAGCCACACTGCCGGCCCTTTGGGAAACTCGTCATACGGTGGTCATTAGCCTAGTAAGTCACCTTCCTGCACAAAATAATCAATGAAGGCCTTTTCCTTCTTTTATGTGTGCTGCTGAATGCAGCACACATAGAAAGAGGAAATAACAAGGAGCAATAAAGTTATTTCTCCTCGTTGCGCCTCCCCTACACCTCCCCTGGGGAGACGTAGGCTTTTCACGCATTCTCAGGTTACAGAACGTTGTGAATCTGGGAATGTGTCAAATGCCAAGAGTGTTACGTGGGAACACACACCATAACGCCCATTGCACGCCTCCCCATCGCAGTGTGAGGCAATGCAGCGACTTCCCCTGCGTAGCCTCACACCATATCTACAAGGCCATGAAAAGCCACACAGGGTGGCTTTATATAGCCTTGTAGATATGGAACTGCACTGTGTGCTTTTGGAACATCAATAAGAGTGACGTTCTGGCGGTGCACAGGGGCTTGTGAATGAGGTTCTTCATGTAGCTGATTATGACATGCGTGCACAAAAGCATCATCATAGATTTCTAAGGGGCATTTTTTTTTTCTGAATGGCTGATGAGCTTCACACAGTGCAGTAACTTCAGCGTATTTGCAATAGGTTTTAAAATATCTTCTCAAATGTGCTTCAATTTACTGCTATTTAAATCCCAAATGATAATGCACTGGACTCTCGTCAGGTGTGCACCTGATACTGCAATGGCCCTGACACTGCTCAGGAAATCGACAAAACTTATTTTCCAGAGTATAACCTTCGCTCTCTTGCTAGCAAGAGTTGGAGGAAGTGGCAATGTCTTGAATTGGCCAAACCCTGGTTCACACACATCACACTCCCCCAACGTGCTGTATCCAGAGCAGTATCACACCTGATCCCAGCGTCTATAGATGCACCAAAGGTAAGTGCATGGAGAGCAGAAGCTGTGCCGGCCAAGGCTTGAATAGAAATAACCAAAGATTTAGGGCAACGGGGAAGTTACAAAATGTTACCCCTTAACTTGCCTAAGTAGAGAGCAATATAGTTTCTCTATGGTGGCGACAACACATTAGGGATCCTATGGGAATAGGTCTGGTTTGTAGCTAAAGGGGGCATAGTCATAACAAAAATGAAAACTTTTTATTTCCTATGGGGATCGGCATGTTTTGCATCTCTGAGGCAAGGATTCACCTCAAACAGTGAGGGCGGCGACAAGGAGAGACGGACCAGAGGAGAATGAGATTAGAGGTTCAGCCAAGGTTACAGGATCCTGTGAATTTGTCTGCATTCTGGTTTTCTTTGACTCTTCTATACCTAAAATGTTTGATTACTCAGTATTTTCCAATCAACAACTAAAAATATTTGACAGTCTTACTTCCAAAACGCCTGTAAAGAATACTGATACCATGGCTTAACTATTCACCGTGCTTTTCTATGACTGGTTTTGATTTCTCGAAGAATGGAAGTGAATTGTTTTAGGTTTTGCTAAAGGGTAGATCTCATGTTACCAATAAATAAACAAGCATTGGTGAAGCCAATACGTCTGCCCTTCTCGGCTGCAATGGTAATTTAGTTTTTATGCAAACATATGCCACAAAATAAAATGGAACCAACACTGCAGCCACCTAATGTGGCTGCCATATGCCTGTAATATTTTTTATTTTAAAACATTCACTGAGGTGGCCACTTTACAAGTGAGGTTTGTGAAATAATATGTCCTTCAGTTATCCAAGCATTTCATTATTATTTGTTTTAGAGATAAGAATACATCACCACCAAATCAAGCGCTCAAATTGCAGGGAGCTACAACGTTACTTAAACTCTTTATTACAGCAAAGCTTAAAAGGAGACACAATAAATCATCATCTCACTGGCCTCCAAGTGCAGGCAAATAAGTAGCTGGTATTTAAAGTTAAAATAAACAAATGAAAATAAAAAAAGCATACCTCGAAACAACTTTGTCAATAAAGAGAAAATAGATGTTTTCACACGGATTTGAACTATGTTCGCAAGCTTTGTGCAGTCACTATGGTGAAGGTAGTCAATGGTTAAAGTGGGCAGGCCTTTTGCCCCATCCAGTATGCTGCAGGTGGGCAGAAACAGAATGTGAATGCCAACTTAACAGACAAATGTGTAAAGCCCTCCGACCGAATGCCCCTCTATGTGTGTATATTGTGTATGACTTTGGTGGAAAACAGTCATCTGGTGAGACTGCTAATGTTGTCTAAAAGGCCAGACCTAAAATGCAAGTAGTAGTACATAGAGAGTGGGCTTTGGGTCAGCCCCCTACAGCAATCGCTCTAATGTGTATTTTGTTGAAGGTTATATTGTCCCATCATTGTTCTCAGTAAGTTTTAGTGATTGATGGGTCATCAAGTAGCTCTACAAACCTCTGCTTTTTGGCATTTCGATGCTATCACATTCCCCATTCTCACATCTCCTGTCTCTGCTATCTCGTTAATTACACTGATTTTTCCATCCAAATGTCCCCCAGTGTTTCTCACTGTGCTCCAGATGGCCTTTATCCCACACCAGAACTCCCATGATGGCTACTCCCATCATAAGCAACACATCAGAATGTAACAGAAACATAAAAGCGTAAGAGCTACTCTAGACTATCTACTTCTACATCTACTTTCTAAATAATAATGTATGATAATACCTTTCAATGTTTAGGATCACAATATTCATAAAATACAGGAGTTGCACTTAGAGCCACGAAAAAGTAAATGTAGATTTCAGAATTGCCTATTTATTTATGACAAAAAACAAGCAAAAGTCACCGAACTTGTGAAAATAAATATGCACATTTATGTTGAACTCATGTTCTCTCGATGTTCCTTGGCATAGTTTTTTCCGCTTTCAAGAAAAGACATTCAAGGATATCTGTTCATAATATTCTGCAATGATGAGACTGAAGGGGCAGTGGGGATGCCTGTGGGACCTCTAGTAACTTCTTGAAGGCACTTCAGCTTCATTACAAAAGAGACTTGTGTTGGATTCCAGGAATATCAGTAACTGCCTGAGCTACTGCAACCTGTTGCAGAAATAATTTATGTTTGTCTCCGGAGACCTCTAGTAACCACCTAAGGTACTGCGGCCTACTACAGGAAGGATTGTGCATGACAGTAGGGGCCTCTAGTAATGGCCTAAAGTGCAATCTGTATCGGTAAAGTGCTAGCTGCAGCTTTTAACCCTCTGAGGTTATGCAAATGCCACATTAGCCTCAGGATATGTTTGTGTATTTTTGGTTTATATAAATCTCGTGTTTTTGAGACTCACAAGGTATTAAAACGCCAATTAGTGGAAGCTTGTGATACAAAAGAACTTTAGCAAAGCTGACAGATTTGTCTTCCTTTTCAGTTACAATCAAGATCTATTAGCTTTGCCAATGCTTTTTTCATAAGCTGTTAAGAAATGTTGTGGTCGTCCAGTTTTAAAAATATGCTTGAAGTTAGGGGGGCTTCAGGTCAGAATTCAAGAAGGGGATAGATTTGGCTTCCCTTTCAGGTACAAACAATACCTATGAACTTTGCAAATGCTTTTTTCATAAGCTGTTAAGAAATGCTGTGCTCGTCCAGTTTTAAAAATGTGCTTTAAGGTAGGGGCTTCGGGTCAGAATTCAAGAAGGTGACAGATTGACGGGCCATGAAAGGAGAATGAAAGGTGGTGGCCAATCTTCACACCTTTGCTTGAAATCCACAGGAATGGCGAATAAAAGTAAAGGTTGGAGGTCAACAAGAGGCGCAATATATATGCGTCACAGGCGCCACGGCTATAGATGGAAAGGAAAGTTTGAGGAAGAAATAGGAAGCCAACACGCCTTTCAGGTGATAAATGTCCAGGCCGGGGAAGAAGCGGTGCTCAGGAGTTTTTTGCACCTCTGTTAGCTGGATGCTATTTCTGGATATTTGAGTAGAGGCCTTGTCTACAGTGACCCTGCATGAATATATTATGTACAGTATTTTGTTTTCGGTTTTCATTACCAGGTCATGAGCAAAGCATTGAGCCCTTTACCGTGGCTAATAGTTTCATGGTGACAAAACACGAGATGAACGAGCCTGCTTACAGGCTGCCAAGTCATTTGTCTTTTTCTCTTATAACTGCGATTTCAATCACTCATTGGCCACCAACACATTTTTCTTTATTAGTCCTCAAGACTTATTGATTTTTAAGAGTGCATTTCTTTCTTTTCATAGTTAAAAAAAAAGTTACATAGAAATTGTATTCTTATCATGACGGGAGCTCAAAAAACTGTTTTTTAATCAGGACTTCAAGGCTGAATTTCAAACACTAAACTTAAGAATATCTCATGCAACAGAGCAAAACTACATTTGTACAGACTGATGGCAACATAGACGCGGCATAATGTAAACACAGTAATATTTCAAAAAGATTTTGGAAAGTCTAGAAACACTGTCTAAACACAATATTAAGTGCCTAAAACAGTCCTTGACAGGGACATTGGCAAAGACACTAGGGCCCTGATTCCACGTCTCGTGGTTCACGGATCGCCAGTCTCATGGGGGTGCGGCAGTGGCGGTCTCCTGAACGCCCTATTAGGAGCCGGGCGGTCGAACTGCCTCAGCCCCGCCGCAGCCGCAAAAGAACCGCCATTCACTGGTGGTGTTGCTGCAGTGTAGAGGCATACATATGCTTGGCGGGACCACTGCAGTCCCGCCAAGCATATTAGGGGCTTCCTCTCCGCCAGGACTTTCATGGTGGATCCTCGCCCATGAAAACCCTCTTGGAGAGGAAACAAAGGCCTGCTGCCTCTGCAACCTGTGGATGCACAAGGGGGCACAACATGTGCCTCCCTGTGTGCATGCACACCAGTTCCTGCACAGCATGGACTTTTCAGTCCATGCCATGCAGGAACTGATTTTGGCGTTCCCATTGCGGTGCTGTTTTTTAGAGGTACCACCGTAGGAAGCCCAAAAAAAAGCCTGTCAGATAGGAGGAAACTCCTAATCTGGTGGGCGGTCCGACCACGGCTTTGGCGGTGCGGTGGCGGGGCGGACCTGGCACCACACCACCAAAGTCGTAATCAGACCCTAGGTCTGGTCTTGGCAAGGTGGTGCGATGGTTGCTCTTTTGTTTTTATTGCAAGCATATGTCACAAAAGGAAAAAAAATACACCCCAGAAAACATGCCACCTAGTTGTGGTCAGGTGCGTTCAAAATTCTAAATTAAAAAAATATAACCATTATGTGTTATTTTATTAGAACTATATTGGTTTCCTACCAGGCGGGTGTACTTAGAACAGCTACAGAAACCCCTTTTAGTTTTAATGCACATAACAGGAAAACTAGATTCTTAATGGTGCAAAAAAGGTACCACTGGCTTTGAATTACTCTAAGTTTAAGTTATAATTGAAGTATACCTAAAAAATAAAAGACTTCAAGATTAGAAAGAAAACAATCATCGGCAAAGTAAAGTATTGACCCAACTGCTTCGGCACTGAACTGCACCTATTTTTAGAGAGATGCACCTGCAATCAGGCTAAATGATGTCACTCTCACAGTACAATAGAGATAATTGAAGGGGGCTGGCTTATTACCCGGTGGTTCAAAAACATGCAATAGAATTGAGAAGAAAGTCAGGGAGGGGGATGATGTTTTTCAGCACACTTTGGATGACTTGGATGCACATTTTTCACCCATAGTATGTGTTGCTGTCGACCGCTATACATTTTCAAGAAGAAAACAGGGCAAAGACGAGAGCATTGATGAATACGTCTCAGCTTTAAACAATTTAGGTTTGACATGCAGATTTGGGCAATTACAAGAAGAATTCATACGTGACCAGATAATTATGCATGCCAGTAACTCCTACATCCAAGACAAACTTTGGGTAAATGGCGAGTCACCATTGAAAGAAGTGGTCGCCTTAGTCAAAAAAGCGGAACTTACAGGCAGATGTGCTAAAGCCCTTCTTGATGAGCCCAATGTGGTGAAGGCAGTCAATACATCCAATACTAGTAAATTAAGGTCCAAAGAAAGTTCTCACCAGAATCATGGTGAAACGTACAAGAAAAGTGAACCCAGCAAGAAGAAACACGAACAAGTCTAGAAATACAATGATGTCACTGAACGAAGATGCTATTGTTGTGGGTCTTCCTCCCACTTCCTCCCACTTTGCAGCCTTCAAAAAGTGCCCCGGCAAATTTAAAAAATGCACATCGTGTGGGTTAATAGGACACTTCGCTAAAGTATGCAACATAAAATTCTCGAGACGTAGCAAACCTGTGAAACACATCCAAGATGGAGATTACTCATAATCAGAGGATTCAGACAGTTCGAAGTCTGACGAGATTAACTATGTGTTCTCCATTGAATATGACATACTAGAACTCGCTCCCACCAGGATCAAAAAACCTATGTGTGAAATAAGAATGGGCGGGGTGTCTATGAACATAATGGCTGACTCTGGCTCCCCGTTCACAATTGTCAACGAAAATGTATGAAAGCAGCAATTTGTGGGTAAAATTGGTGCTTCACTTCAAAAATCCAACGTAATTGCCAGGAGTTACACAGGAGATAATATCGAATTCTTAGGAACTCGTGAACTGGAATTCGAATTCAAAAACAGGAAGGTGTTTTGCAAACTTTTTATAGCTAAAATAGGTCCTTCTGTCTTGGGTTGGAGCGATCAGGCTGATCTTGGTATAATTCTCAACCCCAATAGTGTTGACCCTATTATGTCTATTGATGACACATGCAAAAACTCCCTTCATAAAGACTACCCTGAGGTATTCTCTGGTAAAGTGGGCCTTCTCAACAGTTTCCAACAAAAAATTGAGCTTAAAGACTCTGCCTCGCCATGCATGCACAAAGTCAGACATCTACCCGTTTCAGTCAGAAGTGATGTCCATATGGAACTTAACAGACTGGTCAACGATAGAATAATTGAAAAGGTTGAATCCGCAGAGTGGGTTTCTCCCCTTCATGGTCGTTAAACGCCCCAATGGAAAAATTAGACTCTGCATAGATCTCAGAGACCTTAATAAGAATATAATTGTTGATCAGTACCCCTTGCCTCGCATTTGTGAAATGTTCAATGCTACGAAAGACATGCATGTATTTTCCATCATAGATTTAAAATCTGCATACCACCAGGTACCATTACACATTAATAGCAGAAAGTGCACCACATTCATTACGCCATTTGGCTGTTATCGTTTCACGAGGGTACCATTTGGACTGGCCTCGGCCGCAGCGCTTTTCCAAAGAGTCATGTCATCCATCTTCGAGGGCGTTGCTGGTGTAAGGTTCTTCTAAGATGATATCTTGGTCATGGGCAGCAGCCAAATGGAACATGACACATGCCTCAAGCAGGTATTAGAACATTTAAAAAGTCATGGTTTAACAGTCGAATTAGACAAATGCAAATTTTCTCAGAAAAAAGTAGATTACCTGGGTCACACGATTAGTCGTGAAGGTATTAAACCCAAGCAAGGTTTAGTGGATGCCATCCTTAAAGCACCCTTTCCTTCCAGCAAAGAGGATGTGAGATCCTTCCTCGGTCTAACCGAATACTACTCGAAGTTCATTCGTAACTTTTCCGAAAAAACGTACAATTTAAGGCAATTCCTCAAAAACAAGACTACATTTGTGTGGTCTCCGGAATGCCAGGACACTTTCAGTTCCATCAAAAAGGAAATCAGCTATGCACCTTTTCTCAAAGGTGTTGACCCCAAAGCAGAAATCTTTGTCACAACTGATGCCAGCAACAAAGGACTCGGGCTGTGCTAGCTCAGAAGGATACTGACAACAAGGAATGGGTAGTGGCATTCGCGTCAAGATCACTCACGTCGGCTGAGGAGAGGTACTCGGTGATTGAACGCAAAATGCTTCCCTGTTCTTGGGCTCTTAACCATTTCAGAGCAAATATTTGGGGATACAATATAAGTTAGCGCACCGATCACGAACCATTGATAAAGATCCTCTATGCCTCCGGCCTGCAGAATGCTTCCCCCAGACTCACTAAGATGTCTGTCAAACTACTTGACTACAACTATACAGTCGAATACTGGCCTGGAGTTAGGAACAAGGTAGCTGATTTCTTAAGCAGGTTACCCCTACCCCACGACAAAGTCATAAATGATCAAGAAGATGCTGAGAAAGTAGCATTACTGTTCGACTTGACAGAATCTCGGCAGAAGAGTGGAAAAGACATATGTCAAAAGATCCCACCCTACTGACATTGTGCAAATATATCAACAGCTCCTGGCCTAAGAAAAAGCGTCTTGATGAAAATGCCATGGTCTATTGGGAAATCAGAAATGAACTAAGTCTGGAAAATGGGGTGTTGTACAGAATAGGTAAAGCTATAGCCCCCATTATACTCAGAAATAGAATCCTCAGCTTATGCCATATAGGTCACCTAGGTATCTAAAAAACCAAACAAAGAGTCAGATGCAATTATTGGTGGCCCGGAATCGATAAGCAGATTGAAATCCTAATTAGAGATTTTGTGAACTGCAATGACTCGGACAAGAGTCTGAAAACTTCCAGGATTCCTCTGTCTCCCCTGAATCCTTCCACAATGCCATGGGAGAGGATAGGTTTGGACATCACCGGACCCAATGAAGGCTTTGATGGAGTGATCAAGTATATTCTGGTGGTCATGGATCACTTCTCCAAATGGCCTGCAATAATAATTGTATCAAGCACTGAGAGTTCTTCGGTCATCTCATTTCTGGACAAGCTATTCTTGAGAGAGGGATTACCCAAATTCTTGCTCACAGATAATGTCCCACAATTCTCCTCTGAGGCATTTAAATCATTCTTAGAAAGGAATTGTATCACCCACCTCACCACCTCACTCTACCATCCCGAGGGTAATGGTCTTGTTGAATGATTTAATCGAGTCTTTAAAGGGCATATACAACTATCCCGGAATGCCAACCTCAACTGGGAAGAAGAAATATTCAAACTTATTTGTGCATTTAGAATTTCCCCATGTGCCAGCACTAATGAGGTACCCTTTGTCCTTATGAGAAGCAGACAACCCCTTAGCAAAGACCTAGGTTGGATGCCAGCTTCCAAACAGATCGAGTGGAAAAGAGCTGAACCAATATCAGTCCCATAGTGCCATCAGAGATGGGTCACGTCTATGCCAACCCAACCGTACCTGTAAAGATTTGTGGGTTGATTATGATGAACCTGAAGGTGGCCACAGTTCCATGCCCAATAACAACAGGGGGCGTCCCACTAATGAAGATGTACAAGATCACAGTCCTTCACCCACCTCTGACTCCACAGAGTGTCACACATCGGACCAGCTTGAGGATATCAGCTCGCGCGCTCCTGAGTTTGATCGGAGTGGCGATGGTGATTCACATTCTGATTCTGATGTCGCTTCTGACAGTCGGGGTCTCAGGGGTAGTTTTGGAAGGACCAATAGCGATCCCCATTCAGACACTGAGGTTGTGTCAGACCATCACGGTCTCAGAGGAAGGTTTGGCAGAACCATCAACAAACCCAAACGTTTTGATGATTTTGTTTGTGAATAATTGTTAAACATGCAAGAGAGGAAGATGTGTTGTAATTTATTCATAAGCAATGTGTAGTAATCACGCTGCAAATGGTGTAGATGGAGTACCAAGTTTATTGTCTGTCTGTCTCCACAGCTTCCAGGAACCAACTGGTCAGCTTGGAGATTCAAAGCACAACACTCCATCACCATGACACTGACATCACAGTGACCATGAACATGCACATGCATATTACGTAATTACACTATAAAGAAGAGACTACTACAACATCTCCCTTCTTCCAAGAAAATCATAAAACAAATTAAAAATAACAAAACATGCAATAACTCTACCAAAACAAAACCATATGTACATAAACAAAATCTCCTAAATGCACAAAATAAATAAAAGGGAAATTTTCTACATGTACAGTATAAACATAAAAAAACAGCAAGCACAAACTCAAACACACAAAACCTAACACTAAAGATCTAGACGATCGGGTGGAGCACTTATCCTATTGCTTCTCCGTGGAGGAACATATTTCATAACTGACGACTCTTCCCTCTGTCCAGCCCTATCCTTGGGAAGAACCTCAACTTCGGATTGAACTTGGCTCAAATCACTTGACCCTAAACCCAAACGTGTCACTACTTTCACTGGAACCTTATAGACTCTAGAAAGGTTCCACCAATTTTTCCCATTCACTCTTATAGCAAAACGTGACACAGCATCTACTTTGACTGGTGGACCAAATTTAGACAAACCCTTGGGGGTATGCAAAGGAGACTTAATCTTAACCCAATCCCCTATCTTAAGCCTAGGTTTAGAGTAATTTTCACAATCTACCTTAGATCCAGAACCTGAACCTGAACTGCTCCCACCTTCCATGTTAATTCCATTTCCACGATCCTTGGACAACACCTCCCATTTCTTCATCCAAGCAGGGCACATATGAAATGAAGCCTCCCTTCCTCGCAATAAAGCGAACGGACTAGAACCAATTGACGGAATGGGGGTCGTTCGATGAGCCCACAGCATGCTCTGGACCGCCTCCATGATGTCCACCTTACCCGATACGGCCCACTGAATACATTCTACCAACACTCTGTTATTGCGTTCAATAAACCCATTTGCTTGAGGATGATACAATGCCACTCTTCGATGTATAATACCTGACTGAGTCAAAAAATCTGACATCTCTTTTGAAGTAAATTGTACTCCATTGTCCGAAATTATTTCCTTAGGAAATCCTTCTCTACCAAAAAGAGCTTGAAGAAACTTAATAACTTCTCTCGAATTTGGATCTGCCATAAAATGTACATCCCACCACTTACTGAAATAGTCAGCTACCACCAGGGCAAACTTATATTTATTAGGCAAAATGGTGAATGGACCCACAAAATCAATAGCTAATTTTAACCATGGACCATCAGGCCTCTCATTATGTTGTACAGGCGGTGATGATACTTTGATCACTTTATCACTCGTACAGCATGTCAAACACGATTCAACAACCTCATTTATCTGACGATCCATGGAAGGCCACCAATATACTGCCCTGATCCTTCTTTTTGTGTTGGTCTGACCCAAGTGTCCTTCATGACCATACTCCACTATGCGACTCCTAAGAGACATTGGAGGCACAAACTTGTCCCCTCGCATGATCATGCCACTATCCTCTACTGATAGTTCATCTGCAACCTTTGCATAAGAATTAAGTTCAGGATCTAAATGCTTTTCTTTAGGCCACCCCAACACTATGAGTTCTCTTACTTTCTTAAGAAGATTATCAGACTCCATCCCACAAAACCAATCATGTTCAGAAAAAGAGCCAATACAACAAGCATCAACAGCTGCAATGATGCACTCATCTGTTAAGTCCAAATCCCGTTCATCATTCTTGAGGGGTAAAGGTGATCTTGACAGATAATCAGCCCTGGTGTTTCTGCCACCCGAAATATGTGCAACAACAAAATTGTACTGTAACAATTTCGCACTCAACCTAGCAATTCTAGGTGTGTGATCTTTCACTACTTTTCCTTCCAAAATGGGAATTAACGGTTTATGATCTGTGTTAGACCTGTCAGCCCTTTGGGTGGTCCCTCCTCATCATTATTTATTTTGTCCCACTTTTGCCTCAAACCCTGTTAGTATTTTTTCCTTTTTGGGAACCACCAGACTTTTTAGTATTGATGCAGATTCAGGGAGCCATTTTATCTACCCCTGGAACTTCTGTCTGAGGGCCTGGAGCACAGAATGGAGGCCACCCATTGTCACCTGTGACATCACTGGAACCTACCAGCACCTTCCAGAACATTCCAGAACCCTGTGACAGTGTGAGGCAGGTTTAGAATGTTGGGAAGGCATCTCCAGGTTGGCAGTTGGAGTTGGCAGTTGGCACCTGACTGGTGAAGAGAGAGGAGCACAGAACTGAAGGAGGAAGGAGTGAGGCAACAGGGGTGGAAACTTGTGCCTGGAGTGGGGTCCAGAAACCCACCCTTGATACTAGTCCCTGCTGACTGAGCCCAGCCTGGAGCCCTGTGTGGGAGAAAGCAAGAAAAACCATCTTAAGGACCTGGACAGCCGGAACAGGCCTTAAAAGTAAAGAACAGCAAGTTCCTGACCTGGTTACTGGTAACTTCCTGAAGTCCGACGTCGAGAAGCCTGAAGACCTGGAGCCCGAGGTGGAGAAGCGGTTTTAGGAGACAAGGGTACCCCGATATGTGAACCTGGGGTGATAATGAAGAGTTAAGAACAATGGTTCAAGGATGGCCCAAAAGGGTCCAATAGAAAAGGTGACCCAGGCAGGGTCACTTGTTTTTTAAGATAAGTGAAATCAATTCCGTAGGGAGCAGGAGACAAAGTACGTAAAGGGTCATGTAGGTCAAAAGATAGCAGGTATTTATTTAAACAAAGTCAATTTTAGAATGCTCACAAAATAAGAAAAGCGTGGTGTGAAATAGTGATAGTAGTTTTAAAAAGACATCGCATTGACAACAATATAGTAGTTGAATTCCATAATTGATCTTTACAAGTTATAAAGAATTCATGTTGTGGGGTGGTCGACGGCGTTTCGAACCCAATTATTGGGGTTCATCTTCAGGACAGTGGTGAGCATGTATTTTGAAGTTAAACTGCCCGTAAAGTTCCTAGAGTCTCCAAAGTGGGAGGCAGGGGCTTCAAAGGTTAATTATTTGAAAACAAGCAGCTTGGCAGTACATAGATCCGCCTGGAGAATGTAATTTTCTTTAGAGGGGCGACAGGGCAGTGAATGGGAGCCTGAGGCCGAGCAGTCAGAGACGTCCTGCAGCTGTTGGGGCTGGCTGATGAATGCGCCCCTCTAAAGAAAATTACATTCTCCAGGCGGATCTATGTACTGCCAAGCTGCTTGTTTTCAAATAATTAACCTTTGAAGCCCCTGCCTCCCACTTTGGAGACTCTAGGAACTTTACGGGCAGTTTAACTTCAAAATACATGCTCACCACTGTCCTGAAGATGAACCCCAATAATTGGGTTCGAAACGCCGTCGACCACCCCACAACATGAATTCTTTATAACTTGTAAAGATCAATTATGGAATTCAACTACTATATTGTTGTCAATGCGATGTCTTTTTAAAACTACTATCACTATTTCACACCACGCTTTTCTTATTTTGTGAGCATTCTAAAATTGACTTTGTTTAAATAAATACCTGCTATCTTTTGACCTACATGACCCTTTACGTACTTTGTCTCCTGCTCCCTACGGAATTGATTTCACTTATCTTAAAAAACAAGTGACCCTGCCGAGGTGGAGAAGCGGCGCTGACTGGAAAGCAGACGTCGTACCCGGAGCCGCCAGAGGTCGAGAGAGGGCGCCGACGGAGGTCGTGGAGACACCAGAGGTCGAGGAGGAAGTCACCTGAGGTCGCGTGTGTGGCGTCGACGGGGGAGTGAAGTCCGCCCTCCGGAGTCGCCGGAGACCGAGGTGAAGCGTGCTGGAGGTCGGGAGTGGAGATCGCACTCCGGAGTCGCCGGAACCTGAAGAGAATCGTGCCGGAGGTCGGGAGTGGAGGTCGCACTCCGGAGTCGCCGGAACCTGAGGAAAGGAGCACCGGAGGTCTCGAGTGGAGATCGCACTCCGGAGCCGCCGGAAGTCGACATCGAGCCAAGGCCGCCCGACGTCATCGAACCGGAGCTGCCCGAAGTCGACATCGAGCCAAGGCCACCCGACGTCATCGAACCGGAGCCGCCGGAAGTCGACATCGAGCCAAGGCCGCCCGACGTCATCGAACCGGAGCTGCCCGAAGTCGACATTGAGCCAAGGCCGCCCGACGTCATCGAACCGGAGCCGCCGGAAGTCGACATCGAGCCAAGGCCGCCCGACGTCATCGAACCGGAGCTGCCCGAAGTCGTCATCGAGCCAAGGCCGCCCGACGTCATCGAACCGGAGCCGCCCGAAGTCGACATCGAGCCAAGACCGCCCGACGTCATCGAACCGAGGCCGCCGACATCGAACTGGAACCGCCTCCCGGCGTCGACAAGAACTGTCATTGAGCCGAGGCCGCCGACATCGAACCGGAACCGCCTCACGGTGTCGGCACGACTCCAGCGGCGTCGGAACTTCATAAAAAGGGCAGTAAGTGGAATAGAGGGCGCCTAAGGCCCTGTGAAGCCCTAAGAGACCATCCTAGAGGCTAGAGAGGCGCTGGAACCAGTTTGATAGTGCCAGGGGTGAGCTGAGACTAATACAGAGGGGTTGTGTAGTGTGGGAGAGCCAGATCTCTAGATTCCCCCTTGATCTACCTCAGTTTAGGCCTCAGCCTTGTCCAAGCCAGGTAGTACACCCCGCAGGTCATCCAAAACTCTACAAGCTGGGATTGGGCCAAATCATCCCATAGTACCTCAGGAATGTGAACTGATTTTCAAGTGTCACTGTTGGCTTTTATTATTTATTGAGAGCACTGTATTTATTGTATTCATCCTATTTATTGCCTCACAGTATTTATTGTTTCACAGTATTTATTGTCGCACAGTATTTATTGTCTCGCAGTATTTATTGCCTCGTAATATTTAATTGCCTTTTATGTAATGCACTTATATTTATGCCTTGATTATTTATGATCTACCTTATTTATTGAATCGTTGAAGTATTATTTATTTGACTTACCCTTCCACAGGAAAAGCCTTGTGTACTGTGATTGTATTATTATTTATTTAATCAGCAACTAAGAGAAAAGAAGATAAAGAGATATATTTTCAGTATAATTTTTAAGGTGTAGTGTCGTTTTTGGAACGGATGCACGCATGGTTATTGTGTGGGTATGACGTATGCTTAGCACGGTGCCTGATCCCTGACCACTCGAGCCAAGCTACCACAGTGTATGTCTGGGAGAACACCACCACCCTTCCGGTGTGGGAGTGGGGTTTTCTAACATAATTGGTGTTCAGTGGTGGGATAGAGCTGTGCCTACGTATACTCGACAATAACTGTGGGTAGTCCATAGGCCTACACCGGGAGTTTTCTCCAAGCGGCCTTCCTAATTGTGAGTTTTTGTTTTTTCCAAATTTACTCTGGTGGTGGGAGGAGGTATTATAAAAGGTACCCCCCTGCATAGCTTCTGCAAATAACTGTCCTCTGACCTGAGTGGGCAAAATGGAGTTTGTGCTAGAAGACCGGGAAACCTATACTGTGGCCCAACTCAGGGAGTTTTGTCAGCGGGAGGGGGTGTATTGTCCCCCAGGAGCAAAGAAGGGTGCACTCCAAACCAGCTTAAGGGCTTGTGGGGAGGCACGACGGGAAAGCAAGGCTGAGGAGGAGGACAGGGATAGAGAGCCCGACAGTGAGGGAGCTGGTTTGTACCAACCTGAGGTGGGGAACCTGTTTGCGGGGCCCAGAACACTTTCTAGGAAGGGCAGCAGTGCCTCTAGCGGTGGCTTGTCTGAAGTGGAGTTAACAGACCGGAGGGAGAAAAGACAGCTCACATGGGACTTAGCAAGGCTGGAGAAAGAGAAGGAGGAACAGAGGATGGCTCATGAGCTAAGGCTGAAAAAGATAGATCTTCAGATCCTACGAGCCGGGGCACACCCTATTCCTAATGGTGGCAGCGAAGAAAGAGAGTTCACCAGGGAACCCAAACCCTATTTGCCGAAGGACCTAGTGGCTAGCTATGGTGTGGGCGACGATATTGCCAAGTGGCTAGCGGCCTATGAGGTCTCATTAAGGGTCCATGGGGTTTCAGAGAAGTACTGGGGAGGGGGATTGTACAGGTACATGCCTCCAGCTGGTAGGGATGCATTATTGGCCCTAGAGCAGGATGAGCAGACCCACTACCCCACCATGAAAGTGGCGCTCATACGAAAGTTTGGACTAACACCCGAGAAATACAGACAGAAGTTCCGGGGTAGCCACAAACTGGGCACACAGAATTGGGTGGACTTCCTGGATTATGCAAAGAAGGCATTAGAGGGTTGGATTCAGGGCAGTGAAGTGA
Organism: Triturus cristatus; assembly: GCF_964204655.1. Classification (NCBI taxonomy): domain Eukaryota; kingdom Metazoa; phylum Chordata; class Amphibia; order Caudata; family Salamandridae; genus Triturus; species Triturus cristatus. Next base: position 1,432,411,164 of record NC_140591.1, on the reverse strand, counting down.
GGAACTACGAGGGGTTGTTTGATTTGGTACTGAAGGAACACCTGCTCGAAAAATGTTTCCCTGAACTGCGTCAACACCTGGTGGATAGCAAGCTGACCAATCCCCGGAAGCTTGCTGAGGAGGCGGACATTTGGGCTAGTACCCGGGTGTCCACAAGGGGGACTGGAGGGGATACTCAAAAGGCCGGACAGGGCGCCCCCCAGAAGAAAGAGGGAGGGGAAAAGAAAAAGGAGTTCTCCAAAGGCCCCCAAAATAATTTCCAAGGTAAGGGAACAGGATTCACCCCTAGGGCTAACCCACCCAGAAACCCTAATCCTGGCCAGAGTCAGCAGCCAAGGGTTGTCCATTGCTTCGAGTGCGGTGGCATTGGACACTATAAGGGAGATGCGAAGTGCCCAAAACGACCACCCCCTCCCATTGGAGGAAAGGCCCCCGGAGTAGCTAGTGTAGTGCTCGGGGAGGAGATGCCTTTAATTAAGGGAAGGGAGTGGGCGGGTGTCACTTTAGTGTCCCTGGGAGAACGGGAGATGGTTCCTAAGATCCAGGTGCCCGCAAATACCGCAAAGTATGGGCAGTGGGTCACCATCAACGGCCAAAGAGGGGAGGCTCTGAGAGACACAGGAGCCAGTATGACTATGGTACGTAGCCAACTGGTGTCTCCAGAGCAGGTAATTCCCGATGTACTCCACCCAGCCGCGATGGCTGACGGCAGAACAGGCCACTATCCGGTGGCCGAGGTTCCCTTTGAATGGGAGGGGGTTGCAGGTTCACTTCGAGTTGCCGTAAGCCCTGCCGTGCCAGTCGATTGTCTACTGGGGAATGACATGGAGCACAATGCTTGGAAAGAGGTGGAATACCGGACTCACACTGAGATGCTGGGTACACCTTACTGGGCCTGTGTGAGCACAAGGTCCGCGACTACCCGGAGAGGGAGTTCGTTTCGGCTGGAGCCTGGAACAAAGGCCCAGCCAGCTGCCAGTGAAGGGAAGAACCGAGGACAGGAGGAGCCTGCCTCGGCGTCCGCCCCCCGTAGGACGGATAGGCCACCGGAGGTGGTGGACCAGGAGTCTGCGGTGGGGGATGTCACCGAACTGGAGGACCTACCCATCCCGGCCGAGTGGCACGTGGAGGGAGGCCCGTCCAGGGAGGAATTCTGCCAGGGCCAGCAGGAGTGCCCTACCCTTGAGGGACTGAGGCGACAGGCCGAAGCCCAGGCAGCAGGGAACGTTGAAGGGAACTACAGTGTTTACTGGGAGGATGGCCTCCTCTACAGTGAACCCAAGGCACCCCTACATGGATCGTCACGAGCCTTGGTAGTCCCTCAACGTTATCGAGCCTTCCTTCTGGAGTTGGCTCACAAGATCCCATTGGCAGGACACCTGGGGCAAGACAAGACCTTCGCCCGTCTTATCCCACACTTTTATTGGCCTCAAATGAAAGTGTCGTCCGATACCTACTGCCGGACATGTGTGTCTTGCCAAGCCAGTGGGAAAACAGGGGTGAAGCTGAAAGCTCCCCTGGAACCACTTCCTGTCGTTAGCACCCCCTTTGAAAGGGTGGGCATCGACATTGTGGGTCCGTTAGATCCACCTACTACAGCTGGTCACAGGTTTATCCTGGTTCTGGTGGATCATGCCACACGGTACCCAGAGGCACTACCTCTGAGGACCATTACAGCACCTGTTGTGGCTAGGGCCCTGATGGGAATCTTTACCCGAGTGGGTTTTCCCAAGGAAGTTGTGTCCGACAGGGGGACCAACTTCATGTCAGCGTACATGCGGGCCATGTGGAAGGAGTGTGGAGTGACCTACCGGTTCACCACTCCTTACCACCCTCAGACCAATGGTCTGGTGGAGAGGTTTAACAAAACCTTGAAAGGCATGATCAGAAGTCTGCCTGAAAGCCTGCGGAGGAAATGGGACGTCCTCCTACCCTGTCTACTCTTTTCTTACAGGGAAGTGCCACAGAAGGGAGTGGGCTTCAGCCCCTTCGAGCTTTTGTATGGGCACCCTGTACGTGGACCTCTCAACCTGGTGAGAGACGGATGGGAGAGAACTCCCAGGAAGCTTCCCCAGGACGTGGTGAGCTACATGCTGGCCTTCCGGAGCCAAATGGCTAAGTTGTGGAAGCAAGCTTCTGACAACTTGGAAGCCAGCCAAGCAGTAATGAAGGCGTGGTATGACCACAACGCTCACCCGGTGGAGTTGGAGCCTGGCCAGAAGGTGTGGGTGATCGAACCGGGAGAGCTTAGTGCCCTCCAGGATCGCTGGTCAGGACCCTTTGAGGTGTTGGAGAAGAAGGGTAAGGCTACCTACTTGGTGGACCTTAAAACCCCTCGTCAGCCCCTGCGGGTGCTGCATGCCAACCGCCTCAAACCCCACCACGAGAGGCCCAAAGTCATTTTGATGATGGTGACTGACGGAGCAGAGGACGCGGAAAGCGAGCCTCTCCCCGATTTGTTTGCGTCTCAGGAGAAGGATGGGTCGGTGGAGGGAGTGATTCTCTCCCCATCTCTAACTCCTGAACAGCAGGAGGACTGCCGCCAGGTCCTGGGACAGTACTCTTCGTTGTTCTCCCTTGTTCCGGGTAGGACTCACCTGTGCGTCCATGATGTGGACACAGGAGACAGCCCACCTGTGAAGTCCAAGATCTACCGGATGTCAGACAAGGTGAAGGCCAGCATTAACAGTGAAGTCACTAAGATGCTGGAGCTAGGAGTGATCGAACCTTCCAGCAGCCCCTGGTCCAGTCCGGTGGTGTTAGTACCAAAAGCTGCACCACCGGGTGCCCAACCAGAACTGAGGTTCTGTGTGGACTACCGGGGACTGAATTCAGTAACCAAAACTGATGCTCATCCGATCCCTAGGGCGGATGAATTGATTGACCGGCTGGGAGCTGCCCAATATCTAAGTACCTTTGACCTTACTTCTGGGTACTGGCAGATCTCTTTGACCGATGGAGCAAGGGAAAGGTCAGCCTTCTCCTCGCTCAATGGCCACTACCAGTTCTGTGTGATGCCCTTTGGGCTCAAGAACGCACCTACCACGTTTCAGCGCCTGGTAAACCAGATCCTCACCGGAATGGAGAGTTTCTCTGCTGCTTATCTGGATGACATAGCCGTCTTCAGTAACAGCTGGGAGGATCACTTGCGTCACCTGCAAGCTGTTCTCCAGGCCCTGAGACAAGCTGGGTTAACGATCAAGGCCAGCAAGTGCCAGATCGGGCAGGGGTCGGTAGTGTACCTTGGACACTTGGTGGGTAGGGGAGCGGTGCAACCCCTCCAGGCGAAGATCGAGGCCATCATGGCCTGGGAACCCCCCAAGACACAGACTGAGGTCCGAGCTTTTCTGGGCCTCACGGGATACTACCGCCGCTTCGTGAAGGGGTACGGAACCATTGTAGCCCCCCTCACGGAGCTCACGTCCAAGAAACAACCTCGACGGGTAGTCTGGACGGAGGCTTGTCAGCAGGCCTTCGTAAAGCTGAAGCAAGCCATGTGCGAGGCCCCGGTCTTAAGGGCCCCAGACTTTTCCAAGAAGTTCATTGTCCAGACAGATGCATCGGAACATGGCATTGGGGCAGTGTTATCGCAACTCAATGAGGAGGGTCTGGATCAACCCGTGGTCTTCCTATCCCGGAGACTACTTCCCAGGGAACAGAAGTGGAGTGCAATAGAGCGAGAAGCCTTTGCAGTGGTATGGGCTCTGAAGAAGTTGCGGCCATACCTGTTTGGCTCGCACTTCCTAGTTCAGACCGACCACAGACCCCTTCGTTGGCTGATGCAGATGAAGGGGGAGAATCCCAAGTTGCTAAGGTGGTCTATCTCCCTACAGGGAATGGACTTTCAGGTGGAACATCGGCCTGGAGTGGACCACGCCAATGCAGACGGTCTCTCAAGGTATTTCCGCCTTAGTGATGAGAACTACCAAGGGGTTGGGTAGCTCTCCCCACTTTCAGCTGGGGGGGACGCGTGTTAGACCTGTCAGCCCTTTGGGTGGTCCCTCCTCATCATTATTTATTTTGTCCCACTTTTGCCTCAAACCCTGTTAGTATTTTTTCCTTTTTGGGAACCACCAGACTTTTTAGTATTGATGCAGATTCAGGGAGCCATTTTATCTACCCCTGGAACTTCTGTCTGAGGGCCTGGAGCACAGAATGGAGGCCACCCATTGTCACCTGTGACATCACTGGAACCTACCAGCACCTTCCAGAACATTCCAGAACCCTGTGACAGTGTGAGGCAGGTTTAGAATGTTGGGAAGGCATCTCCAGGTTGGCAGTTGGAGTTGGCAGTTGGCACCTGACTGGTGAAGAGAGAGGAGCACAGAACTGAAGGAGGAAGGAGTGAGGCAACAGGGGTGGAAACTTGTGCCTGGAGTGGGGTCCAGAAACCCACCCTTGATACTAGTCCCTGCTGACTGAGCCCAGCCTGGAGCCCTGTGTGGGAGAAAGCAAGAAAAACCATCTTAAGGACCTGGACAGCCGGAACAGGCCTTAAAAGTAAAGAACAGCAAGTTCCTGACCTGGTTACTGGTAACTTCCTGAAGTCCGACGTCGAGAAGCCTGAAGACCTGGAGCCCGAGGTGGAGAAGCGGCGCTGACTGGAAAGCAGACGTCGTACCCGGAGCCGCCAGAGGTCGAGAGAGGGCGCCGACGGAGGTCGTGGAGACACCAGAGGTCGAGGAGGAAGTCACCTGAGGTCGCGTGTGTGGCGTCGACGGGGGAGTGAAGTCCGCCCTCCGGAGTCGCCGGAGACCGAGGTGAAGCGTGCCGGAGGTCGGGAGTGGAGATCGCACTCCGGAGTCGCCGGAACCTGAAGAGAATCGTGCCGGAGGTCGGGAGTGGAGGTCTCACTCCGGAGTCGCCGGAACCTGAGGAAAGGAGCACTGGAGGTCGGGAGTGGAGATCGCACTCCGGAGCCGCCGGAAGTCGACATCGAGCCAAGGCCGCCCGACGTCATCGAACCGGAGCTGCCCGAAGTCGACATCGAGCCAAGGCCGCCCGACGTCATCGAACCGGAGCCGCCGGAAGTCGACATCGAGCCAAGGCCGCCCGACGTCATCGAACCGGAGCTGCCCGAAGTCGACATCGAGCCAAGGCCGCCCGACGTCATCGAACCGGAGCCGCCGGAAGTCGACATCGAGCCAAGGCCGCCCGACGTCATCGAACCGGAGCTGCCCGAAGTCGACATCGAGCCAAGGCCGCCCGACGTCATCGAACCGGAGCCGCCCGAAGTCGACATCGTAGCCAAGACCGCCCGACGTCATCGAACCGAGGCCGCCGACATCGAACTGGAACCGCCTCCCGGCGTCGACAAGAACTGTCATTGAGCCGAGGCCGCCGACATCGAACCGGAACCGCCTCACGGTGTCGGCACGACTCCAGCGGCGTCGGAACTTCATAAAAAGGGCAGTAAGTGGAATAGAGGGCGCCTAAGGCCCTGTGACCATCCTAGAGGCTAGAGAGGCGCTGGAACCAGTTTGATAGTGCCAGGGGTGAGCTGAGACTAATACAGAGGGGTTGTGTAGTGTGGGAGAGCCAGATCTCTAGATTCCCCCTTGATCTACCTCAGTTTAGGCCTCAGCCTTGTCCAAGCCAGGTAGTACACCCCGCAGGTCATCCAAAACTCTACAAGCTGGGATTGGGCCAAATCATCCCATAGTACCTCAGGAATGTGAACTGATTTTCAAGTGTCACTGTTGGCTTTTATTATTTATTGAGAGCACTGTATTTATTGTATTCATCCTATTTATTGCCTCACAGTATTTATTGTTTCACAGTATTTATTGTCGCACAGTATTTATTGTCTCGCAGTATTTATTGCCTCGTAATATTTAATTGCCTTTTATGTAATGCACTTATATTTATGCCTTGATTATTTATGATCTACCTTATTTATTGAATCGTTGAAGTATTATTTATTTGACTTACCCTTCCACAGGAAAAGCCTTGTGTACTGTGATTGTATTATTATTTATTTAATCAGCAACTAAGAGAAAAGAAGATAAAGAGATATATTTTCAGTATAATTTTTAAGGTGTAGTGTCGTTTTTGGAACGGATGCACGCATGGTTATTGTGTGGGTATGACGTATGCTTAGCACGGTGCCTGATCCCTGACCACTCGAGCCAAGCTACCACAGTGTATGTCTGGGAGAACACCACCACCCTTCCGGTGTGGGAGGGGGGTTTTCTAACAATCTGTCAGAAGTTTGAACGTTTTTCCCCAGATAAAACATTTAAAACGCTCAACCGCCCAGCAACACGCTAAGAGTTCACGTTCAATGACTGAGTAATTCTTTTCACTTGGTCTTAAAGCCCTGGACGCAAACCCCACAGTATATTCCTTCCCTTCTTTGATCTGAGATATCATACCACCTAAGCCATCATGACTAGCATCCACCGACACTGTGCACTGATATAATGGATCAAAAGGGGTAAGAATTTGGCATGCAGCCAATTCTTTTTTTACCTGCATAAATTCATTCTGACACTCATCACTCCAACTGAAAACCGTTCTTTTCTTCAATAACTCCCTCATTTTGGCCGTTTTCCCTGCAAAATTAGAGATAAACTTCGCATAGAATTCGCACATACCCAAAAATGAAGATACTTGATCCCTGGATCTAGGACAAGGTGCATTAGATATCGCATCAATCAAACCTTCCCTGGGCATTATACCCTCACCAGAAATACGATGCCCTAAGTATTCTATTGATTGCACCCCAAACGTACATTTAAGCTTGTTTGCTACAATCCCTTTGATTTCCAACCGTTTTAATACTTTGGAAACATTCTCATCATGTTCAATCTTGTCTTTACCAGCAACCAAAACGTCATCTTGAAAAACTACTGTGTTTGGGACCCCATCCAACACTCTTTCCATAACCCGTTGAAAAACTGCCGCCGCCGAGGCCAACCCAAAAGGCAACCTACGGAACTGAAATGTCCCGACAGGAGAGACAAAAGCAGTAAGATGTTTGGAATTCTGGTCCAGTTCAATCTGGTGGTAAGCTGAAGCTAAATCTATTTTGGAAAACCACTTAGCTCCAGCGAACTTAGAAAGAATGTCATCAATCCGGGGTAGAGGATGGGAATCCACCCAAATCTCCCTATTGAGGCTGCGCAAGTCAATGCAGACCCTAAGACTGCCATTTTTCTTCCTGGCAACAACCAAAGGACTCAACCACATAGATGATTCAATCGGTTCAATTACTCCATTCTCGCACATTCTTTTGAGCTTAATAGAAAGATCATCCCTGATGCTAAAAGGCACATTCCTTAACTTATGCTTGACTGGTGAAACTCCCTCTTTCACTTTAATAGTATGTTTGAACCCTGTGATGCATCCCAACTTATCACTGAACACTTTTGGAAATTCTCTCAACCAAGGACCCAAACCCGCATCTTTAGGCTCGTCATGCACAATAGAGACTTGCTCCTTTGTCCCTGGTCTGAGCGTCATCCCGAACAGCCCCTGATGATACCAGCCCAGAATGTTCAACCCTTTTTTTGCTACATAGACTTTCCCTTGAATGCATTTGTCTTCGAAAACCAACGAAGTGTCAAAGAACCCTCTCAATTCAATGCGTCTCCCTTCGTATGAAACAGGGCTTCTGTCTGGGGGATTTAGAAGCTTGTTTCCCCAAACCTCCTCAAAAAGCTCTTCTGTTATCATGGTCATCCTCGCTCCTGAGTCGACTAAAAGCTTAAGACATTTCCCATCTACAAGAATGTCGATCACAGGATCCACCCAATCCTCCATATCATCCTTCACAACTACTACAAAATCTGTTAAGGAACTGACCACCTCATCATACACATCTTGTCTTGTACCTTCTGCATAAACCACATTCACACCCCCACCAGAAATACACATTTTTGCAAAATGACCCGGTTTTCCGCACTTACGACACATAGCATTCTTGGCTGGGCACACCCGTGCGTCAGGAAAATGCAAAGGAAAACCACACTTATTGCACAAATTCCTCGCATAACCACTTTTCTTTCCTGATTTGTTTTGCCCAAACTTATTCACAGGAAACCTAGTACCTCTCTGATCATTATTACATCTGGTTTTGTCATTGTTCTTATCTTTAGTATCTTTCAACTCTTTGTCATCATTGTGCTCTTTTACAACGCCTACTGTGCTTTTCTCAGGTTTGAGTTCATTAGAGGACTTCTCAGACAATTCTATACTTTTCACTATCCCAATAGTTTCTTCCAAAGAAGGATTCTTAAGTGTGAGTAACTTTTGTTGTACCTTCCTATCGCGACAGTGGACAACAATTTGGTCACGTATCAACTGTGAACAAAAATGTTCAAATTCACACTCAGACGCTAGTATGCGTAAAGCTGCTACATAGGAAACAATACTTTCTCCAGCCCCTTGTTCCCTGGTAAAAAACTTATGTCTAGAAACTACTAGACTGCTCTCCACATCAAACTGAATTTCTAACATTCTCACTGCTTTATCATATTCATTCAAAACTTCTTCCCCTGTTACTACAGGTATAGGAGGTAAATGTTCAAGCACAGCTTGTCCTTCAAAACCTAAATTGTGTTCCAAAATAAATTTTTTCCTCTCAGCGCTGAATCTTGAGCCCCCAATCGCCCCGAGATATTTTTCAAATGCCCTGTGCCATATTTTCCACTTAACAGGGGGATCTCCTGGAAGCTGTAAAAAAAGGGGGGGGGGGAGCTTGTACATTCTGCATATTGTTTTGTGTTATAAAACGTGTACCACAGTCAAAAGTTAACAAATATAAGGTCTAAATTAACCTATTCGTCTAGTAAGTGAAATGGATTTGTACTATTGAACACAGTTGATAAAAAAAATTCACTTATCCATACAACACAGTTACTCTCCCATGCTACTCCGTCCTTTTCCCTTGTGGCAACGTAATGATGTGAAGTAGTCAATATACTTTCACCCTTTCTTTTACCGTCGAACCCTTATTTAAAAAATAACTGTTACCACTGAAAATCGCTCCGATTTTCAAACACCAACACTTTGTCCAGGTCGCAGTGACACCCTGGCCAATTACCAATGGAAGAACCACTGTTCGCAAGTACAACGAGAAACAGGAACACTTCCCGTGTTACGTGCTCTTCCGTGGTGGAATACCTTCTTCCGGTTCCTCACTCATCAGTCACGTTAGACACCACGGCTCTCTCTTCACGTAGTTCTTTTGCGCATGGAACACTCGCTACGTTCGTTAGTTACCGCGTCACACTTGACGCCAGACACGGCTTTCCCTTCACGTAGCTTCCTTGCGCATGTGCAACCTTGGAACACTTGCCACGTTCGACAGTCACCGCCTTCGCTGAATCCCTGAGTGCGTTCTAATGCGTCATCATTTCTCTTCAGTTAACAACGGAGACACATCGCACAGGAACCAACCGACAGAGGATCCGATGAAGGAGTAGATCCTACCTCACTCGAAACCGGTGTGCCCCAAATGATTCCTCTCGATGTCAGGAAATCAGCACGTCACAGGCACATCCGAGAAGGTAACCAGATCACCTCCTTTTGTGAAATCACGTCTGCATTTATAAATTTCGCTTGAGTCCGTTTGTTTTCATCGGATATCACCGGACTAGGGGTGCCACTTTCGTCGAGTACCTTTGTCGTATTTCCCCTTTTGTTAAATATAATCAATGCCTTCTTCTCGTCTTCTCCACGTTAAAATTGGACTTGACGGTGTTAACCCTTGGAAATACGTTCAAGACTTCTTTCTTCGCTAAAAAGCCTCTACTGGTGTGCCTTTGTACGCGTGGGTGGAGACTCAGACAGATCTCGTCGCCAAATTTGTAGTAATCACGCTGCAAATGGTGTAGATGGAGTACCAAGTTTATTGTCTGTCTGTCTCCACAGCTTCCAGGAACCAACTGGTCAGCTTGGAGATTCAAAGCACAACACTCCATCACCATGACACTGACATCACAGTGACCATGAACATGCACATGCATATTACGTAATTACACTATAAAGAAGAGACTACTACACAATGTCACGTGCTGGTCCAGCGTGTGACAGTAACTGTTTAGGCTCTCCTGCGCGAGAGCACCCATTGTCTCCTACCCCTTCCTATTGTCTCCCCAACATTCCACCTTGCCCTCTCCTTTCCTGCTCCCAACTGATAACGAGTTTGTAGCCCTGACTTCTAACCGCACTGCTTGTGGGTCTGTATAGAATAAACTCAGAATCAAACTCACCGCGTCTGCTTCATTTTTACAGACAGGTCTAAAAAATAGTTGCAAATTGCGCACTTGCTTTTTTGCGGCCCACCTCTGATTTTGTAATGCGGCCTATACGCTAACAGGTAGAAACCTAAAATCACCAATCGCAGGGCGTTACAGAACAAGCTGTCTAATGAATATCAATTAGGCAGGCCACTATTTGTGACTGGCTACAAACACTGGGATGGTGGCCTGCAATAAACAGAAAACTACCATCCCTGTGTTTAGATTCTCAAACAGGAAACGTTTGTTAAAACAGTTCACGTTTCTTAAAGGAATATTTCCCAGTTGGGAACACATTGATAGAAGCAGACAGTGGTCCTTTTGACCTATTCGAAATGGTACCGTTTGCGATTATTCCTTGCTTAATGGCTTACTTGATTCCTCACATAGCTAAGGAATGTATGCATGTACACGTTTCAAACCTGTACTCAAATAAAACAAGCAGCGACAAAGCCAATTTTTTTAAGAGCATCGGGGTGGAAAGTGGGAAGGGGGAGGCTGAGATGATGCGGGCAACAGTTTGCTCTCAAATCGGGATTAACACACCCAGTGAAGAACTGTCTGCATAATTACCTCTGCCATAAATCCCTATGGCATTTAGGATTACAGTGTCCTGTGTAGTCATTCCGTGAATGCCTAATGCTCTTTTAAACTTAATTTTATATTGGTAGCATATTTTGCCAAACCCGTTTATATAGCTAGGAACCAATGATCTTTGTCATGTCTGACTTCTTCATATGTTGAATCTTGAGAACCAATAGAACGTGACCTTGAACAAATCAAGTACAGTTGCATCATTCATTGGTCATGCCCTATTAACTTTTCATGTCTTGACTTTTCAAGTGTTTCCAGTTTGGTGTTTCATTGTTAGTGTTTCGTTGTTCATGCTTTCAGGGTAATTGGCAATTTGTCTCACTTACTGTAGCCGGTGCAATTATTATTTGATGCATTGTATCCATTCTCTATATCCAGATAGTTTTCAAGGACGAGTTAAGTTAGGTGACTGCAAAAAGCATTCTAAATGCAAGCCAACAGGACATTACATTACTTTACCAGAAACCAGCACATGCTTCAAGATGCGTGCACTCTGGTACTTTAAATCATATTGTCTCTGGATAAAACTTTAATCTTGAAACTAAAAAAACACTTGATAAACATGATGGGCTCAGTGGCGCATGAAAGGATCCCTTAGAAGTTCATAATTTTTGGAAGTTCACAAGGAAATCCAGGGGGAAATTTTATGACATTTGCTGCACTGCCCTGTGCCACAGGGAAAGGGCAGGAATGTGCCGTATTTATCCAATATGGAGCATTCCTGTCCTTATCCCTTGCAATGGCGCTGTTTTGGCAGCCTAGCAGCAATGCATCCTTCCTGAGCCGATAACTTGTCTTCTGAGGGTCCTAGCAACTCTCTAACAGCCGTACTGAGTTCAGTGAACTCGGGTGCAAATATGTGCATCGAGCCTTGGTCCTTGGTGCTGCACAGCGGCGGTGGCAACAGGTTTTGGACTTTGGGATATCAATTTGCCCCAGCAGGCTTCTACAGCAGTTGTGTTCTTGTGCTGCGAACAGCAGGCCAGACAGCTGGCCCTTGGAGTACTCTTGGCATGGTGGGGCTCTGAGGACAACTTCTCCTTGAGCAGGACACAGCAGGCACAGTCACTCTCTTCACTGGCCACCAGGTGCAGCAGGTGCAGTCCTCGTCGGTGCAGCCTTTCTTTGCTGGTCCCTCGATGCAGCACGGCAGTCCTTCTTTATCCTTCTTCCACGTCTGTTGAGATCTGGGTGCCAGAGTGCTAGGGTGCCCTCTCTATACTCTGAAAGTGCCCTCAGGGCGGTATGCGGTTGGTAGACAATGTTCTACCAGGTGTCGTCCAACCTGGTGACCACTTCCTGTGGAGTGCAGCATCTGGCTATCCCAGGATGCACTATTCTGCCCACTCCCAAAATGGTGAGACCCCTCTCTCAGTGTTCAGACCTCCCTAGCCCACCCCCCGGGTGTGGCTACCTTAGGGCTACACACTCCTGGAGAAAACAGTTTGGCCCCAGGTTTCCCCCTTCTGCTTCCCGTCCCAGCCTGTCTACATCAACAATAGGTCAGCCCTCCCTCCTACTGCTACACATCTGCCCTTCAAAGGTGGCTTCACTTTGAAGCCTGCCTTTTGGGGCTAACACCCAAGTGGCCTCCTGTAGGAGTGAGGCGACACCACCCTGGCCTGCAATCCCTCATTGTTCTTCCTGAGAGCTGTTAGCACATCATTGCAGGAGGGCAGAAGGCTGTCTAGTGGAGCAGGCTCCATGTGTGCAACGGAAGGCACAGGAGTATTAAAGACAACAAAGTGGCAGATTTGCTAAAGCTGCACACTGCAGCAAGTTACATTAATTCTGACTTTAGAGGCAGTCAGGCTTAATGTAACAAGTTGTGTGTTACTTGTTTGCTCACTTTGGTCTCACCGTTCAGGAGTTAGCACAGCTGAGGAGTCTGCCTGTAACCCTGTACTCACCAATAGGGTAACCAATTCTTTCCACATTAAAACAGTAGTTTTGATGGTTTTATTGTCAGGACATGTACAGCAAATGTCCTGCCTGTGTCATATTTTGCACCCTGCCTTTGAGACCCGGTAGGCCTGCGAGAAGGTTGACTTAAACACATGTACAGGGAAAGTCTGGGACTACTCTCCCAAGTGTAGTGGCAGACTGGGGGACTGGTTTTACTTGGCGGACATTCCGAGCTGTACATATGGCTCAGGAAGCATCACTAAATAATGTAACCGCGGTCACTCACCTGACTGGCATCGGTCCAGGTTGTGTGACTAGTACCCTTGCCTTAGTGTAACAGTAGCTTGTGTGTTCACATACTATTTTCATTTGTGCCCACCATGCACCTGATCACTGGACTTTTTCATGGTGGGAAACATCCTTTATCCTGCAGTCTTAACAACAACCTGCCTTAACAGCGAAGTCACTGCCCCGACTGCGATGTTAACAAGCGTTACTTTAACCTGCAAGACTTGCTGTAGGGGGCACGTTGTTGGACTGGTGTTGGATTTTTGAGTCCAACACCTTCCCTACTGTTGCGTAGACTGGAGTTGGAATAGCAATTTATACTATTCCAAAATCCAGCACCCCCTAAAGCAAGTCATTGTAATGACTTGCGTGGGAAAGTGATGCGTGGTAACATCGCAGTCGGGTAGTGATTACATTGTAAAGGCATGCAGGGTAAATGCATGCGGGGTTCCGGCAGACAACCTTGTATGGGTCAAACTGATTGATCTTCTTGCATTATATGATGATACAGTATAATGATGTGTAATGATGTGTTGCTCATATTTTGTATGCATTATGATAGCTTGGTTTAGGTTCATGTATTCCTATAATGTGAAGTGAATAAAGGATGTTACAACGCATACCATTAAAACGCATACTTTTACAATGTGAACTTTACAATGCACCAACCATTACAACGCATGTTTTTACAACGCAAGCCATTACATCGTATGTTCATAGAAATACATAAAAAGTGCCATTACAACGGATACCATTACCATGCGTACCAATACAACGCATACCATTACAACGCATATTAATTATCCTATGTAAAATGAAAACAAATGTTACAGAAAAAACAAAAAAATAATTAAATATTTTAAAATTACTATATCACAAAGTTTATTATTTTTATTAAACAATTCCAGGGTGTAACTCACATTTTACAAAAAAACATTGTATACTCAGTGACAAATCTGGCATGTACATACAAAGCGTAAGAAACTGGTGTCCTTCCACTATTTCCACTATAACAGACCATCGTCTACTCAAAATGACTGCCATTCTAAAATTGAGCGTAAAAACCAACATTTTACACACAACTTAATAAATATTAATTCTGTAAGGTTCTGAATCACGTGGAAAAATCTTTTTCAAAACATATTTTTCTTTTCAATTTTCTTTAACCCCCCTCTTCATTTCACGAATTTCGTCGAGAATCAGGTTAAGAAGGTCTTTGATGTCTAGTTGTCTTGCCAGGCTGTTTTCAGAATTCTCAAGGCTTAAGATGGAACTTGACTGAGCAGCTGTGGACTCGGTAGCTTTGGGGTATGTATTTGGAAATGAGGTCTCCGCCGAGGCAGAGACTGGTGCCAGAGCTGATACTAGGGCGGAGACAGGAGCCTCGAAAGGATTCTCTAACCCAGGAGAGTCATGATGAGGGGCAATTGCTGTTTGTAGGCCTCCGATTGATTTTTCAACTGCTGTTAGAATCGACGTCTCGTGGTCCAGATGCATGTTGATTACCTGATTTAGTTGATCTTTTTCCCCTTGTGCACAATTCAGCTTTTGTTCTCCTCTTTGCACTTGAGCAGAAGCCAAGTCTCCCCCCCTGCTATTGAATGGTGCTCTGAAGATAGCACCTGCCTTGCGGTGGGATACCTAGTGGTTCTGTTGACAAGCCCCAGCCCGTTGAATCGCCTTTGGTTATGGTTTTTCTAGGTGGACTGGGGTTGGAGACTGGCGGTGGCAAGGTTGCTTTTTTGAGAAAATAGCGGAAATTGCTTAGAAGAGCTGTTTTTATCATTGGGGAGATCCGCGACTATGCTGGGCTCACTGGACTGCAAAAATTCATCTACCCTATGAAGCTCCTGAGGTTCCTTTGTTTTTAACAGTGTCTCCGGAGTGGGCTCCTCCTCAGAGCTCTCAAAAGTGCTGTCCTGGGATGGAGTACGTGTAAGCTCGTCGCCCTTTTGGGACAGACTGGCAGTTTGCTTTGCTTCCTTAACTTGAGCTAAGCGGGTTTTAATTTTTTTTAAACGAGCTGTGTTGTCATTTTTTGCTGCCCCACTGTTTTTGAGAGGTTTGCCCATATTTCTGGCAGGCAGAGATATCTCAAGATAGCGCTCCAAAACACACTTAGCAAAGAAAAGTCATTACTCACTCAGACAGTCCTTTCGTTTTAATCTCCGCGCTAATGTGGCTCAGAAACGGTGCTGATAACTCCTGGGTCGTGACTCCTGGCTCCTGTCTCGTGTCTCCTGGCTCGGACGCCGACCTTACTCCCGTTAATTTAATTTAAATATCAAAATTTCCCCTCTGCTTCATCGACTCGTCAGCTCTGGGCTCCGGACCTCCTACATCAGCCTCGCGCACCCAGGTTCCTTCAGCAGCACTCCAGAGGCCCCCGGGGTGATGTCAGCGGCCTTGGGTCGAAGAAACAAGGAAGGGAGAGACGCTAGAAAAACGCCGCTAACGCTGTCCACGGATCGCCATTACAGGGGTGGGTGGAGCGTGGAGACTCTCGGACACCTGACTAGCCGGAGGCGGGGCACTCCGCTGTCAGCATGAGACCGCCTCGCTACACCAACGCTTGGGGAAAATCGAAGAGGCGATGCAGGGCTTCCCCATAAGACTCCAGGAAGCAGAAGCCAGAGTCTCTCTTCTCGAGGATCAGATCACCTCGGTGTCCAAAGAGATGAAAGCAGCCACGATCAACGAGAGACGTCTTGAAAAACAAACTTGAGGAGCTCGAAAACCACTCACGGAGGTCAAATTTGCGGATAGTTGGAGTTACAGAGGGAATTGAACAGTCGCAGCCTATGCAATGGGTGGAATCTTTTATTAAACGAACCGTCCTCCCAGAATTTGAAGGGGACCTCACTATTGCAAGGGCTCACCGAGTTCCAGCACAACCTTTTCCGAACTCCCCAATTCCACAAACAATTCTGGTGAACTTTATGGACTTCCGAATAAAAGAGAGAATCTTAACAAGAGCAATTCAGCAGAGGCAGTTCTCCCTAAATGCTACAACCAAGTGCCGAATCTTTTCTGATATGAGTGCCTCTGCTGCTCGTAAAAGAAAAGAATTTGTTAAGCTCTTACAACTCTTCAAAACTTATGGTGCCCAAGCCTCTATTGCACAACAGTCCAAACTAAAAGTCCTTGTCAAGGGCAAGTTCTTTCTGTTCTCAGATCTGGACGAGGCCCAAGCATTACTAAAGGAAATTTCAAAGGGAGTTTAAAGCTATTTGTAAAACCCGTCATTATCCAGAATCTACAGGAAGGGTTGGGATGGGCGTGGGGATGTAGGACACCAAGGGTGTAAGGTGAAGACACCCCAGGGGTTTTTAAGGGTGGGAGAAATGTGGTCAGCGGGGTCCCCAGGGATCATCCACATTGCAAGGTTGGGAGGTTTTTCTTTCCTTTGGGGGGGTTGGGATACTGGGCGTTTTATATCCACTTTTTGCAAAGAGGGAAAAAACAGAGCAAGAGGTTTTTCTGAATAAGGTTACAATTAGGGTTTTTATAGCAAGACAAAGTAGCGATTTGGTCTTAATTAGACGTATAGATGGTTAGGGAGTCCAATGAATGTAAGATTCTTTCGGCCAATGTTAATGGTATATTGAATAAAAAAAAATATGGTGCCTTAATCAGATGGTTAGCTTCAATGCGACCCCAAATTTTGTTTCTTCAAGAAACCCATTTAAAATCCAACTCCCCCAAACTCTTTATACCCAGAACCTTCTCGAAAGTTTTTTTTTGCATCCTCAGGTTTTGCTGCAAGGGGTGTTGCAATTTATCTTTCCAACTATTATGGCCCTATTGTGGATAATGAAGGACCACTGACTCAAGTTTATAATCTACTATCTGGTGCTACGGGACAGATAATACTTGGAGGAGACTTTAATTTTATATTAGATCCAAGTAAAGACACGACAAACAAACAGAGGGGTCAATTGAAACCAAACACTAAAAAAGTTTTGGAGACTATTATTGAGAGTTTCCAATTGATTGACAGCTGGAGGGATAGGAACTCAGAGAAAGAATTTTTTACTTTCTATTCTCATCGTTTTCACACGGCATCTAGAATTGACTTTTTCCTTAGCTCCAGATCTCTTCAGATCCTTGAAACAGGCATAGGATGCAACCCCTTCTCTGACCATGCCTATATCAATCTGGGAATTAAGATCTATGCAGCAACTAGGGAGAGACCCAGGTGGCAGCTGGATCGCCTACTTTTGCAGAATGAGGAATGGGTAAGAGGTTTTAGGATCTGGATAGGGGAATATTTCCGGATAAATGATAACACCGCTTCCCCTTTTTCTGTCTGGGGCGGATTTAAATCGACAGCCCGGGGTATGATAATCGCATATACAACCGCCCAATCTAAAGACCGAAGGAACAAGATAGCTCAATTACAGTCAGATCTTGAGCGGGAATACGCCCTTCAACTCCAGTCCCTTCCCAACGAGTATCTCCAAGCCAAAACAGCATTAAAAGATTTTTTTGCTATCGAAGAGGTCTGTAACTCCCAACTCTTCCAACAAAGGATCTATGAGGAGAGCCAGTTGATCGGCAGACTCCTGGCAAACTCTACAAGAAAAAAACAGGAATCAGCCTCAATAACAAAAATATTAGACCCCGCCACTGGTTTGGAAATAGTCGATAAATCTAGAATTGCCCAACTTTTTCAGGAACATTATACCCGACTTTATTCTACTGAATACAAAATACAGAACAACTCAATCGAAGAGTATTTTTCAACTCTGGCTCTCCCTCAGATATCCTCAGAACGGGCTCTCAAGTTAGAAAGCCAAGTGGAGGGAGGTGAAATTTTGGCAGCCATTAAATCAACCCCAGGATCAAAAGCTTGTGGCCAAGATGGCTTTCCGATCGAGTTCTTCAAAGTGTTTGCAGAAGAACTACTTCTTCCCTTGAAAAACGTGTTTAATTTTTATAAAAGAAGGAGGCCAGGTTCCGTTTGAATTCAAAGAAGTGATTATAATTTCATTTGTTAAAAAAGATAAAAACCCTGACGATATGAATTCATACCGGCCTATAAGTCTTTTAAATTCCGACTACAAACTTTTTATGAAGGTTTGGGCTGTTCGTTTATTACCAGCCGCTCAGGAGGTCATTCATAGAGATCAAACGGGTTTTATTGCGGATAGATCGATGGCTTCCAATACCCAATTTTTAATACAAGCATTAGAGTATATCAACACAAACCAAATCCCCGCAAGTATCATAATGGTTGATGCGGAAAAGGCTTTTGACCTTGTAAATTGGAAGACTTTATTTTTTACTCTAGGTCAATTTGGGTTCCCCTCTAAGGTGGTAGGAATGCTAAACAATATCTATCAGGATGCTACAGCTAAACTCGTAATAAATGCTACCTGTGCAGGAATGATACGAATTAAGCGGGGAACCAGACAAGGCTGCCCACTTTCCCCTCAACTTTTTACTTTTTTTATAGAACCACTAGTTTCAAAAATCCGCAATAATGCTGCTATTCATCCCCCAATCCCAGATATGTCTAAACTTAAGTTGTTTGCCGATGATATTATTTTATATTTGTCCCCAATAGGTCTAATTTTGAGGAGGTCTTGGGTGAATTCTTTCAATTTGAAAAGATAGGTGGTTATAAAATCAATGCAAATAAAACTGAAGTTCTTGCCTTGAATACGGATATTGATCCTTTCCCCGACTCTTTAAAATTACAGGCAGCTAGGACCAACCCCATAAGATATCTTGGGATCTATGTCTCCTCTCAGTTTTCCCAACTTTATGATTTAAATTATCTAAGAATGAAGAAAAAAATTACGAAATTATTGGATCAATGGTCACTTCTTCCATTATCGATAGTTGGGCGCGTATCTTTGATTAAAATGTCAATACTACCTCTTTTGATTTTTTTATTCTCCAATGTCCCTATTAAAATTAACCAGGTATTTTTTAGGGAAATAGAAACGCTTTTTAGGCAATTTATATGGGAGAAGAAAGCCCCCCGAGTTAAATTGAATATCCTTCAACTACCCGTAGATCAGGGGGGACTCGCACTCCCACATATCAAATCCTATTATGAAGCCACCTTCCTTGACATTGTATCAAGACTGGTAGGATCCAGCTCTTGTAGAGATACTTTTTTTATTGATAAAATGCTGACAGAGATCGGTTCATCCATTCCAGTGTTTTTAAAGACTGCCAAACTTCCAAAGAAAACCCGATATAAAATTCTAAAGGACTTCCTGTTCCGACTACAGGCAATTTTTAGGGACATGAACTTGACGGGCTTTCTATACCTTAAACTAAAAGAATGTGCCGGCCTCGGTCTCCAGTTAGAAGCCGGCCATAATACTACATGGGAAAACTCCGGCTTAACACAATTGAGACACTTTATAATACAGAACAGACCAATCTCTTGGCAGGAAATATTGGTTAGGGTGGGGGCTCGCCGGAAATCGGTCTATTTTGAATATCTGCGCTTAGTCTCCTGGTTGAGAAGCTACGGAGGTTTAAATTAACCCCCCAACCAGTTGTCAACTGCACTTTATGGAGCTAAACTTCGAGGGATTGGTAATTGGTATAAGCTGATCCATAAACAACTGTATCCCCCCATAATTCAGAAACATCGGGAAAAAATACTTCGGGAGACTGATTGCAGCTTATCCGAAAGGGAGTGGGAGTGGGTCAGCCACTCTGGTGGCCGTGCACTTTGCGCCGCTAACTATAAGAGGATGGCTTTTCTTTCTAGGTGGCTGGCCTACTTGACACCCTCTATTTTGAGTAAAAGGTTTCCCGATGTTGAAGACAGGTGTTTTAGATGCGCCAAACTGGGGGAAGGCGGATGGCACCATACCTTTTTTGTATGTCCCGGGCTGAGGTCTTTTTGGGAAACAATTTTTTCAGACATCAACCGTGCAATTGGGAATTCCATTCCTATTGCAGCCGAGACTGTTTTATTTGGCAGTTGCAAGGGTGATTTACAATTGTCTAACCCAGAAAGAATTTTTATCTTTATTGCCTGCGCGGTAGCTCGCTCCTTAATTTTACAAAATTGGAGATCTAATACAGCTCCCTCCCATTTGAAATGGATAAATAAAATGAAAAGGGTCAAAAAATTTGAGGAGGCTTATGCTAGGAGGGTTGGAGCTGTGAACAAATTTGAGCGAAATTGGAAGTTTTTTGAAAAATTGGAGATGACTTAAATTCATTTGCCCTTAAGAATGCACTTGCACTTTGTTTGGCAACTGTTTTATAGCATTGGAAGTGGCGAATCGCTTAAAATCAGCTTTTTTATCCCCATTACCACGAGTATCATGATGTTGAATCCTTCTTTGACTATAATCTGTAGTCTGCCTTGTCTTGCACTTGCACTTTAAATGGCTCAAAGTACTGTATTTTTTCTATTTGCCCTTGGTATACTGCACTTTTGTTTTGAAGCGATCTACGATTTATTAATATGCCATCTTGTTTCGCATTTGCACTTTAAATGGCTCAAAGTACTGTATTTTTTCGCTATTTGCACTTGGTATATTGCACTTTTATCCTGAAGTGATTAACGATTATATTGTTCATTAGCTATCAAAATCTCTTATTAGTGCTTTTCTTCATTGTACTTTTTTCATCTTTTTGACATATTATCTATGTAACGAACCCTAATTGTACTTTATAATGTCTTCTTTTATCTACCTCCTGCTCTGCTCAATAAAAAAAACAAAAAAAAAACAAACAATTTCTTTAACCCCGAACAAACGTATAAATTGAGTTGACCACCATTTTGTGTGTCAGTACACTAACTTCCCTGGTGACCACATGCATCTGGAGCAGGAGGAGAAAAGTGACAGCTTGGACTTTAAACACTGGCATCTATTGACTGAAGTAAGTGTAAGTTTCAAACTAAACACATTTACATAGGAAACAATTAATTCACAAACCTAAAATACATGTTTAATTTTTAATAAATTCACAGATTTTATCCATACAGATACAGCAATAGAATTCTCATACTCTGTTGGAAGTAAGTGAATGTTTAACACAATTTACATTTAATTTTAAGCAAATAAATCAGCAAACCAAAAATTACTTTTAATTTTGCAAACACAATCACAGAATTTGAACATAGACATACAGTTATCAGATTTGTTTGGAATCGCTGAAGAAAATCATCTGTAAGTTTATGCTAAACTATTTCTATTACAAGGGGAAAAAAAATATTAGAATTGTAAATAAATGATTCATTTTAGGGAAGGTGCTGGTCAGTGGTGGGGGCAAAATTACTATTCTAACTCCCCTAGATTCTTGCCTCAAGGAAGGTGCAGGTCAGTGGTAGGGGGTAAAATTACTATTTTAACTCTGCACGGTGCTTGCCTCAGGGAAGGTGAAGGTCAGTGGTGTGGGCTAAAATTACTATTCTGACTCCACCAGGTGCTTGCTCAGGGAAGGTGCTGGTCAGTGGTGGGGGGCAAAAGTACTATGTGAAGTCGACCGGATGCTTGCCTCATGGAGGTTGTTGGTCAGTGGTGGGTTACACAATTACTATTCAAACTCCGCTTGGTGCATGGCTTAGGGAAGATGCTGGTCAGTGGTGGTGGCCAAAATTACTATTCTAATTCCGCCAGGTGCTTGCCTCATGGAAGATGCTGGTCAGGAGTGGGATGCAAAATTACTAATCTAACTCCACGGGGTGGCAGACTTAGGGAAGGTGCTGGACAGTGGTAGGGGGTAAAATTACTATTCTAACTCTGTCAGGTGCTTGGGTCAGGGAAGGTGGTAGTCGGTGGTAGGGGTAAAATTACTAATCTAACTCCACAGTGTGCTTGCCTCAGGTAAGGTGCTGGTCAGTGATGTGGGGCAAAATTACTATTTTAACTCCGCCGGGTGGTTGTCGCAGGGAAGGTGCTAGTCAGTGGTTGGGGCCAAAATTGCTATTCTAACTCGGCCAGGTGCTTGGCTCAGGGAAGGTGCTGGTCAAGGACGGGGTGCAAAATTACTATTCAAACTACACGGGGTGCTAGACTCAGTGGAGGTGCATGTCAGTGGTGGGGGTGAAAATTACTATTCAACTTTGTCGGGTGCTTGCCTCAGGGAAGGTGCTGGTCATTGGTGGGGAGCAAAATTACTATTCTAACTCTGCCGGGGACTTGCCTCAGGGAAGGTGCTGATCAGTGGTGGGGGGCAACATTACTATTCTAACTCCACCAGGTGCATGCGTCAGGGAAAGTGCTGGTCAGAGGTGGATGACAAAATTACTTTTCTAACTCCGCCAGGTGCTTGGCTCAGGGAAGGTGCTGGTCCGTGGTGGGGGCTAAGAGTACCATACAAACTCCACCGGGTGCTTGCCTCAGGGAAGAGGCTGGTCAGTGGTGGGGGACACAATTACTATTCAAACTCCGCTTGGTGCTTGCCTCATGGAAGATGCCCGTCAGGGGTGGGGTGCAAAATTACTATTCTAACTCCACAGGATGCTAGACTCAGGGAAGGTGCTGGTCAGTGGTAGGGGCCAAAATTACTATTCTAACTCCGCCGGGTGCTTGGGTCAGGGAAATAATTGTCAGTGGTGGTGGGCAAAATTACTAATCTAACTCCACAGAGTGCTTGCCTCAGGGAAGGTGCTGTTCAGTGGTGGGGGCCAAAATTACTATTTCATCTCTGCCGGGTGGGGCTCAGGGAAGATGCTGGTCAGGGGTGGAGTGCAAAACTACTATTCAAACTCCATTGGGGGCTTGGCTCAGGGAAGGTGCTGGTCCGTTGTTGCTTTATAAAATGTAATCAGTAACAGGTTAAATGAACTAACCGTATAAAACAATACAAACAAAACCATCAGCTGGACTTCAAATAATAATCACAAGCAGTAGCTCAACAAGCAGAAGGCCTTTGACAGGTAAAATAGTTCAAAAACCTAATGTTACAACAAACAGTGACCAAAACATTCCTCCTTACAGAGCAAAACAAAAAATAATCTGTTTAAAAAAAGCAAATAACAAAATGGAAGAAACAGGCAAAACAAACAATCATTTTGAATACCTCTGTAAATGTCACCTTTTTCTTTTAGACCTACCCAACATCACCCTGAAGGGAGAAAACTAAATCATCCAAAACACCTGGAGAAAGTCCTATACCAGCAGAAGGACAAACACTCAGACAAAGGAACCGTACTATTATAAAGCAAAGTACATTAACTATTAAAAATGCTATTTTTCTTTTCACAAGAATCAACTACAAACCGTACTACAAAATCATAGCTTGGAAAATTAAAGTCAAACAAAACATTAAACAACGTGTTCTTAGAAATCTCAATTGGCAGGCAAAGAACTATTAACCAGATTTTGTTACATGTTGTTATCAATAAACAATTTAAGATAACAAAAGCACATAATAACAGCAATAGAAAAAAACATGTTTTTAGAAATGTGAATAGGCAGATGAGAAAAAATAACAACATTTTCTTTGCAGGTTAAAAGTTCATTAAAAAAACAATAACACAACATTTATTTTTTCTCCCTTGTTTACAGACATAGACATTATGGCATCAGGAAGACAAGCCAGCTATGTTAAATCCCAAAGAGGAAATTGACTCCTAAAGCACGGTGGCTACCTATATTGTAAGGCGAGATTAACTGAGCCCAGGAGTCATTGGAGTATTGCTCATTCCATTGCACAGGCAGAGAGGTTACTCTTGGTGACACTGTTGAAAGGACCACAGAGAATAACTACTCTGCCTCTGCAATGGAGATAGAGGATAGAGAAAACATAAATTAAATTAAAGTACTTGCATCCACCTCCAATGAAGCCTGTGGCGCAGTTTTGAGGGAGGTATGCTAACACATTCCTATGCATGTAGCAAGTTATACGCCCTCAATTCCTAATCTACGCAGAATTATCCAAAAGAAAAAACAGGCAAGTAACTCCCAATGTGTAACACCCCAAACGTACTCTGATGTTAAAAGTCCTCCTGAACTAACTATAACCATTACTAATAAAACCTGTCTTTTGCATGACAACAAAAACCCTCAGAAAAGGATACTAATCTTTAGCACACCCCATAATCTTGTAAAATTGGAGACTTGTGATATTTGGATGATGGATGAGATGTTTAATTCCACACCCCAGCCATTCACCCAAATATACACTACTCATACCAACATTAATAACACTACAGTTCCCTTAGTGTACAGTTTACTCCCTGATAAGCAAACCTCAACCCACACTGAATTTTTAACAGGGGTAAAATCTAAAACACTGAATAAAAGTCCTAGAAATGTGATAATTGATTTTGAATTACCCATGATTAACACCATTACCAAAATGTATTCTGAGACCCAAATTCAAGGATTGTTTTTCACTTTTCACAGGCCTATTGGAGGAAAAGGTTTTGAAAACATCCTTAGTTGATGATTACATATTAAACAGTAAACTGCAATTTGAGTTAAATAAACTAACTGCATTATGCTTTGTTCCTCCTGACAGTGTTGATGAATACTACACATCAATTACCGAATCTGAGTATTTTATTATAAATGAAAACAAATTGTCCCCCTTACTAAATTACTTTGAAGACACATGGATTGGACATCTAAGAAGGTCGGGTCGCAAGAGGAATCCAAGGTTTCCTGTGAAATGGTGGAATTCTTAATCCACGATGCAATCCAAATACCGTGCAAAACTATCAATAGAGACACAGATTGGCATAGCTATATTTTTCAGCAAAATCACTGCTGCAAAATGTACTGTGAAAGCTAAAAATACGCATTCCAAAAATAAGATCCCCAAAAAATGAAAGGTTTTTGGCAAAAAACGCAACAACAAATCCGTCTTTGCAATCCACTGTCCATACCTTTTAAAAACATCCATATGCGGGTAAAAGATTCTCAAAATCCAAAAGTCCAAAGTTCCTCATGCTTTAGAAATCCGGCATAAAGCAAAAATCTGATTTAAAAAATTCCACATTGTTCACAAGATCCATTCGGTGAACCAAGGCATATGTGTTCTCCAAACTTCCACGTGGTCCAACTGACGTGAATACGGTATACTTTTCAATTTTTTTAAACGCGCAAAAAAAATATATATATTGCTTTCTTTACACTTTGGTTTAAAAGAAATCATATTCTTTCTTTCAACTTATTTTTTTTAAACCGAAACTGTTAAAAAATCAACCCTCCTGACGTGGGCCTACCAACCGCTACCTGCATAGGAATTAAAATGTTGGTTAAAACATTCAAAACATACATGCAAATACAAACATATATCTAACTATCTCCCTCCTTACAATAAATTATGCCACCCACAATCTCTGTTTAACAAATAATATTTTTCTTACCTGACCGTAGCTCTTCCTTGCTTCCGATCTTGCCTGAGATGCTTCCACTGACTGTACAAACAGACACACAACCGTGAATGTAAACTCTGTAAGTGAAGAGGAAAACAGGACAATTTCTCCCATTGACTTCAATGGAAAAGCGTGGGAAAGTACATTAAAAAATGTTTCAAAAATGTAAATGTAAGGCTTTGAAAAATGTTTACTTAAAAGAATATATATATATATCTTGAAAGTTATTTTTATATCTTTTTTCATATTTTTTGTTCTGTGTTATATATTTTTTAAATAAATACATCTTCTTAAGTTTACATTTTATGTGTTCTACTTAATTATTTCAAAACAAATTTATTTTGATAAATTTCTAATGATCATTTCAATATTTATTATATATTTTAAAAATTGTATGAGTGTACATCTATCCATGTTTACCTGTTTTTTTCAAAGTTTTATATTTTGGAAAATTGATACCCAGGATTTAAAAATAGTACACCCACCTACATAAAATCCCTATTTCTCTAACATCCCATGCCAGAGTGTGAGTGGTAATCCTTCATAAGTATTCATTCTAAATGATTTAAAATGTATACAATTATTATTAAATATATTAAATGAATACCCAGTTATTGAAATTAATACATGGGTATTAATACACTCTCCCACATAATTCCCTATTTCCCTTGCATCCCATTCCATGGGGTGGATGTTACACCCTTATAAGTACTGATTTTAATATACATTTTCTTTTTTTTTAAATGTAATAATTTTATTGAGGTTAAACTTGTCACATTTAGGATAGCGTTAGTATATATTCTGTTACAGATAAAGCAGTTAAATATCAACATTTATCGTGCACAGTGTTTCAGTCCATCATTACATTCCCTCGGTCTCCCCTTTTTGACATTTCCATTTCTACCGTTGGTGAAATACATAATTCTCCTCTATATGCATTCCAGGCACCCCACTTTTTGTCCCACTTTTTAGGACAGCCCCTGGATTTTTAGACATCGTTTTCAGCAATCATACACTTGTCCATTACCACCACCCAACCTATTGTCAATGGTCGATCTGCTGCTCCCCATTTCATAGCGATTGTTCTTTTCACCAATGTGTATCCTAGGGTGGCTAATTGCTGCTCTATTTCTGTTAGGTCAGTGGCATCCCATACGTTTAGAATCCCCATTAGAGGTGTTAGAGTCATTTGTTTCCCTAGTGCGTCTTGCAGCTTCTCTGTGGCCTTCTCCCACGGTAGTCGTATCTGGGGGCAGTCCCTTAGAATATGATTAAATGTTGCCGTTTGGTTATATCCACGCAGACAGAGTGCATCCTGCCTTGTTCCTATTTTAGCTAGGATTACTCCGGTGAGGTACGTTTTGTGTAAAACTTTTAATTGAATCAATCGAAAACGATGATTTATGGCTGCCTCTCTTGAGGACATCAATGCGGTTTGCCAATCATCATCATCGATCTGCCCCAAATCTGTCTGCCAATGGTTTCTGAGAGTGTGGAAGGGGTCTGGTAATTTGTTGCATAGCTTACGATATGTGAGTGAAATGGCTTTGGCTGGGATAGGCTCCAAGGGAGATGAGTCTGGTACATTTGTCAAGTCTGGGAGTGCTGTCTTAAGAGCATGGCGAATCTGTAGATATCGAAATATTTCACTGTGTGCTAGTTTGTGGTTTGCTTGTAATTCTTTAAATGTGAGGACCTTACCCTTATGTAGGAGATCTCCTATGGTGGAGAGTCCAATGGTGTCCCATTTATCAAAAGATTTTAATTATTTTTAAATTACTAAAATATATATTACATTAAAACAAATAAATACACAGGTATTATAATAAATACCTGGGTATTAATACAATTCCCCCTTCTAAAACTCCCATTTCCCTCGCATACAGTGCCAGGGGTGGGTGATACACCCTCATAAGTATTGATTCTAATTAACTTAAAATTCCTAATACTAATAATAAAACTAAAACAAATTAATACCCAGGTATTACAATTAATGCCTGGGTATTAATACAATTTCCTACCCATCCCCCCTATTTCCCTTGCATCCCATGTCAGAGGGTGGGTGTTACACCATCATAAGTATTGATTTTTTTTTTTAAATTACAATAATTTAAATTTAAATTAAAACAAATTAATGCCCAGGTATTAGAATTAATGCCTGGGTACTAGAACATGCACCCCCAGCCCACCTATTTCTCTCGCATCCCGTGGCAGTGGGTAGGTGTTACACTCTCATAAGTAATGATTTAATTTCTTTTAATTACTACCATTAATATTAAAATTAAAACAAATTAATACCAAGATATTACATGTAATACCTGTGTATTAAAACACTCCCCCACCCAAAACCCATATTTCTCTTACACCCTCAAGAGTATTTGTAAAAAAGATTTTTTAATTAAATAATAAATTAATAACAAATACATAGATTACATTCAACAAGACAAAGTAAAAAAAAAATCAACAACATAACTTATCTACCTATATCATTTACCTAAATTGCATTGTAATGGTATACGTTGTAATACCTTCTGCCTTGTAAAGGCATGCGTTGTAATGGCATATGCGTTGTAATGGATTCGCTGTAAAGGCATTATGATGTAATGCCTGCGTTGTAATGGTAGTTTCCCCATGTGAAGTATTCTAACCAAAGACTAGTGTGCTCCTATATGGATATTCATAGGTTGAGCTGTAAGAGTAGGAATCCAGTACAGTCCCCTTGATACCATAGCAGCCTCTCAAAAGTGAGCACTTGTGGCCTCAAAGTGTTTTGTAAGAAGAAGGTGGTGGGTGTTCAACATATCAGTGGTGTGAGCTGACGCGGTGTCAATCAAAGGGAGGTGGATGGAGTTACATCCATGACCTGTCCATGGTGACAGCAGTGAAGCAATAAGGGTTAGGGCAGAAGGGCTCTTGCCATTTACACTGTCCATGGTGAGCATCACCCAACAAAAATGAGAGGGGATTAAAGATGAGTAAGGAAGCCATTTTATGCAGAAAAGGCTTTAAAAAAGAGCAGAGCCAAATGGAATATATTTAGCAATCAAAATGTCTAAAGTTAGAAATGTGCTTCCTAATGGAAGGTACTCCTCTTTTGCACCATTTACATTTGCACTGTACTTCTATTGCAATATTTCATCAGATTTATATGTTAATTCCTTCCAAACCTCTTCAGCCGTCCATATTATATGTAAGTAGCCAGCATTTTCACCATTTTGTCTTGGATATTTAACATGGATATTATTTGTGTGGTTGCAATCTGGCACTTAGAAAAGGCTGGCTTCATGAAACTTCTGAGTAAACTTTTCTCATATGAAAGGATGCATCTATCCTTGTAGGCACCCCTTGGCATTAAATGGGATGGCGTGGTGGAATGAATACAAAAGGGTAACACAGTGCTGGCTCATTCATTCTTGTGCTGTGAGGACAGCAACCTACTCACTTCTTGGCTTTACACTGTTGCATGTGCAGGGTGTTGGTTTGGTGATGGACGAGCTATGGCCCTAATAAGGGTCTGTTGACTGGTTCTCAAATGCCTTTCGTAGCAAGAGAAGGGCTTGGAGTGTGAACCAATGTTCAAAGTTTTAGCCTCTTTCGGTCTAGTGGGAGTAGGTGAAATCTGGGCCTTTTAAATGTTGTGTAGGTTCTGCTCATCTTGCCAAGCTTTAATACTCTTCCACTTCTTTTCTCGTTCATGAGGTGTATATGGACAGCAGTAGGCAGTATCCCTACTTTATTTTAATAAGTACATGGCAACTGCTCAGGTCACCAAGTCTCATTCTTGTCCATTTTGCAACATTTTACCTATTTGCCAGCATCTCTGCCTTGCACATGTTGCCATATTTTCTTGCTGGGTCTTCTCTGATTACCCTCCTTCTGTGGTGTACATGGACACTGCCCTCTGCTGCCCCTCTGGTTCAGCCAGTGCTGCTTGCTGTCTCTATGTTTTAGTCCTAACTACAATTCTAATTTGAACCCCCATCTCTCACACCTCCTCTTCAATCTATGTGCTGCACCCGAAGAAAAGAAAAACTCTGGTCACTTAGGACACTGAAACGATTTCCACATAAGATCACAACAAATGTAACACTCTGCCAACAACGCTGTCCCCCAAGTGTATGTAGCGTGCTACCCGTACCAAGAAGCGCTTCAACGCTACACACTAAATATGTGGTCATCGATCTATCTCACAGTGTATTTTTTAGGTCGAGCCTAGGAAGCGCACATGAGCTGTCTCGAAGACCTGCTGTAATCACTATACAGAGTGCAATCCCACCTCCTGCTTGGCATTGGTTCTCTCCTGCGTCGCTCTTGTTTGCTGGCTTCCCATTGGTTGGCACTCCCGATACATAACTTCTGTTTTTCGGTCAGGTGCATTTCCCAACTACAGTTTTGTTATGCTGTGTTTATATGTTCTTTTGGGGACTACTTGTTTATAATTGTTGCAGCGCGGCATGCTGAGCTGTATCTTCAAATATGGCGGCAGCGCCTTTCTTTTGTTATGCACGGCGTGGCTCTCCCACCTCCATGTTTGGAATCACTTTCATCATACTTAAACTCACAGCGCGGCGTCCATTTTACAAGCAACGCGCTTTATATTTTAGTTGCAGCTTCAGAGATGCATCTCCCAGTGCCTTTCCATTGCCAGCGGCACATCACAGCAGTCTACGAGCCCCATGGTAACCATGTTGTTTCTGCTTACATTTCACATGCTTTACGTGATCTTGCATTCCCTATCACTATTTAAGTTTTCCAGGATATTGTTGACTTTCATCATACTTGAACTCTCAGCACAGCGCCCAATTTACAAGTGCCACACATTATATTTTTGTTGCAGATTCGGAGCTGCATATCCCTGTGCCTTTCCATCGCCAGTGGCACGTCTAAGCAGTGTGCAAGCCCCGCGGTAACCATGTTGTTACTGCTTACATTTCATACGCTTGACTAGATCTTGCATTCCCTATAAGTGTTTCCTTTCTCCAGGATATTGTTACTTTTTTTTCATGCAGCATATTACTCTTATCTTCCCTCTCTCATAACCTATTTCCTTAATTGACTCGTTCTCCGGGAATCAAGGTCATACCAATGGTAATAGTAATAGTGCTATCTATGCAAATATTATCACTCCACTGCAAATAAAAAAGCAAAAGTAAAAAACATTGTCATTTTCAACGCCAACTGTTCTAACTTTAAAAATGTGAGACCTATTGCATTGCAGATGATTGTTACATTAGTAATGAATCAATCAGTGAGCTAGCTATGATACAGTCAACTGAGAAATGCCTCTAGATGGCGCAAGTGCGAGAGTTTGGAAATTGAGAGAATGCTCTTTCGAGGCAAGCTCTGGCTCCCATAGGATATCTGTTAAGGTGTTTACTTAGTCACTTGTAAATACAGAGGGGCAGATGTACAAGCCCCTTGCGCCACTTTTGCGTCACTTTTAACATGGGAAATCTGTAAATCTCCCCAGATTATTTTAGCTTTGGACGTTGCCGACTTTCATCAGAGAACTGAATTTTCCTGAAGATATGTACAGAAATTCGGGAATACTTTATAAGTTGTTTTCCTTTTTAAAGCGAGCTTTGTCTCGAAATGTTGCTAATGTTACCGGAACACAATTTCAAAGTTTTCTTTTTTATCCCAATTTTTTTTACTATTGCTCTTTGACAGGGCCGGATTGGCCGTAGAGGGCACCGGGCAATCCCCGGTGCGCCGCATGGGTGGGGGCCGGTTTTGGGCCCCTGGAGGCCGTTTTTGTTACAGGGCCATTTTTGCAGCATAGCTGCAAAATCGGCCCTGTAACAAAATCAGCCGAAAACCAGCCCTGTCAAAGAGCTCGGCGGCACCCCCAAGCCCCGTGGGGGGCCGGCCGAGCACTTTGTACAGGGCCGGTTTGGTTCCCAGTCCGGCCCTGCTCTTTGATGTTCCTATTATATTAGACGAGCTAATGGTAGTGGCGAATTTTGCACTGTAAATCCCTTATTTCAATCCAACATTAATTTTCTGGCAACCACTGATAGGTTTATGTCTCAGTGTAAAAAACCTCAACTCGTGCTTGAAACATCAACAACATTAGGGTTCAACAAGGCTTCTTAACTGACCTGGAAGTCTCACTCTGGATGGAATAAGCTTCTGTTACTCAGGGGCGTAACGCAAACCCCTGCGGTGCGGGGTGGAGGGCAAGGGAGGGGGGATGACGAGAACCTTCAGGTGCCCCTCAACCCTTGAAGGGGCCCCATTATTCAGGCAAAGGCCAGTGGATAGATGTGAAATATGGGAGACTCAGGGCACCCTCCACTGGTTAAACTCACTTGCCACATTGTGATGTAGTAATCAGACAAGATAACTACTTATAACCAAGCTCTTTGGAAATATAACTTGAAGGAAGAATTTAGTAGGGCACCTTTGTTATGCCACTGGGTAGGTGCCGTTCCTGGGGGAAAATGCTGCTCTGGCAGGTCTTCCACGCCATGGGAGCCATGTGGAACTGCTGACAAGAAAGCAAGTGTTGGAAATCCTCCTCCACAGGGGGGCACATTTTCATTAACCATCCCAAAAATTTACCTGATGGTTTCATTTGGAAAGTTTTCCGTGCAAGACTGCTGTTGGTTACACGGTGGTCTTTCACAGAAGAGATGCTGCCACATATGGTGTGACCTATTCTGGGCAGGTGGTCAAAACAATCCTATCATAACCATTTCATTTAGGATGAAGCCACAAGCAGGTGTGCATTGGTTACTCCACCTTATCCTGTCCTTTAAATGAGGTGAGGTAACACTGAAGCCAGAGGATGGGACATCCCCCTTTTTGGTTTGACATTTGTTACAGCGCTCCTCTAAATTAGACTCTAGGGGACATATTTACAAGGAGTTAACGCTGCCAAAATGCCATTTTCTGCGATGTTCTGATGGTGTTAAGTCTTTCACCTTATTTACAAGGCAGCGCTAAGCCACTTCACGTGGCTTAATGACACCTTTTAAATAATGCCCCTATTCACGCAGCACTTAGCGTGAAAGTGGCATGCAATGGGCGTTGCAGTGGGCGTTCCTCCGCAACACCCATTGATTTTTTACGCTGACCCATTTTTACAAGGTAAAGGGCGGTGACAAAAATATTGTCAGGGAATACCTGGTCTTAAGCAGGTGATTTGAGAAGAAATGTTTAATTTCTCCTCCTATTTTGCTCTTTCCATGTGTGCTGCATTGTGCAGCACACATAGAAACAGCAAATCGCCTGTAAAGATTGTTTATGTGCAGGAGGGTGTCCCTTCCTGCACATAAGCCATCACCCCTGCAGTGCTGGCACCCTTGCAACATGGAGCAAGGGTACCTGCGCTGGCGTCAGGCAGCTTCTTTAGTGCCAGCACTAGGAGAAACGCAAGGCGCATCCCTGCATTTTGAAACTGATGGAGTGCGGCGTTATCAATTTTGGCATAACACTGCGCTCCGCCAGTTTCTAATAAATATGCCCCTAGGTACTCATACCTGGCGTCCATCAGTTCATCATCATTCGGGGCATCTACTTAATAGACAGGATGGGGCTGATTCATAAAAGCATTTATGAGTACAATCAGCAATACTATAGGAGGACTCCTTTAGGTACTCCTACATGCCTTTGTAAATTGGCCCTAAGTGTCCTCCTCCCTATTAACAAAAGTGCGAAGAGGGCGCCGTCCTTTTGGTTAGTATTAATTATATATAAATCTTCCCATTTTAGATGGTTTGCATCCAATTTACAAAGGTAAGACTACATAAAAGAGTGCCACAGGAGCACTACGTTACATTCTCAAAAATGCCTTTGTGAATATGCCCCTGTGATGATCTAGTGAGAGTACTTTACGTAGCAATCACAGGCTTTTAAATGACGTTCAGGAGCCACAAGCTGACTGAGGTGCTGTCAGTTGTAAACAAATGGCATTGTTATATATATGCATTTTCCATTGTTGGCATCTAGCTCTGGTTGTATGTTTGAACCACACGTGAGATAATATCGCATGACTGAACAACGTGGTGTTAACCACGATCACATTTTTACCACGCATGCCTTTAGCACGCATACCTTTGCAATAAATTTCGTTGTAAAGGCATGATTAGTAAAGACATATGCGTGGTAAAGTTCACACCCCAGCCCTAAAACTTGGCTGTGCAATCCACCCCAGCCATAAAACTTACCCGACCCCCCACACTGAGCCCTAAAGCCCGGCCTTGAGCCCTAAAATCTACCCTGACTTCAGCCTCCCTGCTCTGAGCCCCGAAACTGGGCCCCAGCCCTGAAAACTGCCTGTTCCCCGTGCCCTGAGCCCTAAAACCCGGCCCCAGCCCTAAAAACTACCCCAGCCCCTGCCCTGAGCCCTAAAACCGGCCCCCAACACTAAAAACTACTCGATGAGTCCTGTGCGCCCTGAGTCCTAAAACCCAGCCCCCACCCCTAAAAACTACCCCAGCCCCTGCCCTGAGCCCTAAAACCGGCCCACAACACTAAAAACTACTCGAAGAGTCCTGTGCGCCCTGAGTCCTAAAACCCGGCCCCAGCCCTACTTTCCAACCCGCGTCCTGAGCCTTCCTGTTCCTCTCCCCACCCACCCGCTCTGCATCTAGAGCGCTGACTGCCTTAACCACGCATTTGCGTGGTTAAGGCATATGATTGGTTAAGGCAAGTGTTGTTCGCTTGCTGTGTTGTAATGGCATGCGTGGTTTAGCCCGGGTTGTTAATGTCTTTACCCCTCCTGGGTTCCGGTTGGTTTTCAGCAGGCAGATTTCTCTTCCTCTTCGTCCCATCAGATATGTCCTTGTGTGTGGTGATGTTTGAATGGATCTAAGCAGCTTGTGTCACTTCTGAGTTAGTTTGAGAAATCTGATCGACCAAGATTTATTTATTTTTAGACCTCTTCATTTAAGACCTCTGCTGTAACCTAAGGCCACTGTGCTATGTTGAAATATATGTTTCTGATCACATCCAGTTAAAGTGGGGCTGGACTGACATTAAGTCAAGTCACTAAGCTGGCGGTGAGAGGCGGGAAATATTAATACACAGTACAATTTAGCTTTATTAAGTACAAGCCACCCTTCTTGCTTTCGTAGGTGCTGATTTATTGGCGATGTGGGGTTAGGTATGTTTCCCCATAGCCATAAATACCCTGTGTGGTCCTTTGCATACTACACATAATGCAGAGCTCTGCATGCAGGCACATCTTTCCAGAAGTCTATTTTTAGCCTAAAGTAACGAGCCCATCAGGAGACAGCTATTAAATGTTTTTCAAAAGTTTATTTTATTCGGATAAAAATCCTTGACATCTGTAAAAAACATTAATGAACTATTTGACTTGTTTACAGGATTATGAACGATGCAATATTTTTATACTTAACTCAATGAGAGATGAGTTGAGGGCTATATATGTTTCCATTTGAAGGTACTAGCCCAGGAATATGGCCCAGGAACACCCAAAGAGGAAGGTATGAAGCAAGTAAAACCTTTAGTTGTTAAGGCACATGAATCCGAAGGCTCCTTTTTATGAAGAAAGGGATGCTTAAAAAGAGAGATGTGACACTTCTCGCATAAAGGGATTGCCTGGACTAGCTGACTTTTTTATTTGTGTACCATTAAGTGCTTGGGTATCCTAAATATGTAAAGAATTTTAAATCCCACTTGTTTCTTGTTGCGCCCGTCACCATCGCTGTATATACAACATCACATGTCACTTGCGCCGTCACAACCCTTCACGAGCACTTGTGCACAGTATCTTGTAGGTTACATGCCATTCAATGTAACGCAGTACTACCGTTCCATGTGCTTGTACATATGAAGTTCAATATGTCCAACATGTTTATTGATTGAAATACAATTTATTTTCACAAGAAAATGTGTCACTGGTTTTCTCCCATTTGGATTTAATTTTTCGCAACTAATTGTGCCACATGTACTTGACTTGCAAATAATACCCTTGTTGGAGACACTGTTGTTTGTTACACATGTCTAACAGTTTAGCAAAAAGATGAGTAACATATTAGTTATGCATGCAGTCCTGTACTGGTTAGCTGGAGGAGGGCTTATAGTACCTGCAGAGCGCCATCTATAAAAGAAGGATTTTTACCCTTTTGTATTTTTAGGGTGTTTGGACAAAATATCGATTTTAAAATACCAGGAGACAGAAATATTGGGAATTGCATATTGTGACACACAAATATCGTGACGCAAAAATATCGTTGACAAGAATATCATTATTTGAGGTAAGTAATATCATTGTACAGAATATCGATATTGTTAATATCGTTTTCACTAATATAGTGGTTGAAAATATTGTTTTTTAATTATTTTACTGTGTTTTAGTTGATATATTATGTTATGTGTTACTATTGTTTATATAAATGTTCTTAATTGCTTTAAATTTAGCTTGTAATTTTAATTGACTTAGAATCTTTTATTAATTTTAAATAGTAATTTATACTGTTGCAGGGGGTTGTTGGGTCTGTAGAGCAATAGGGTGGGAAGCTAATTAGGTAAAAATTAAGAATTATTTAATACATTTTATTTAATTATATGATTGTTATTTATTATGTCATTTATGCAATACTGATTTATTGTTGTATGTTTTGCAGATTGTTAGGTATGTAGAGTTATGGGGTGGGAACCTAATTAAGTAATAATTAATTAACAATGAATTATGAATTGTTAATTATTTAATAGATGTTTAATTAAGTAATTTATGGAATACCCATTTATTTCACTTATATTTTAGTTGTGGGCTGCTAGGTTTGAAGGGATGTAAGGTGGGAAGTTAATTAAGTAATAATTACTTAACAAATTATTAATAATTGTTAATTAATTAATACATTGATTTTTAATTTTGTAAAATATAGACTGCTGATTTATTTACTTATATTTTAGTTGTGGAATTGTAGGTTTGGTGGGGTATAAGGTGGCAAGTTAATTAAGTAATTATAAATTAATTATTAGTATTGTAAATTAATTATTCAATTGAATTTTAAATATGTAAATTGTCGAAGGCGTATTTAATTTCAATTTATTTTAGGTCCAGGACACTACGTTTGTAGGGGTTCAGGGTGAGAAGGTAATTAAGTAATAATTGATTAACAATTAATTATTAATTGTTAATTATGTTTTTTAGTTATTATTTATGTGCGAGTTGCTAGGTTTGTAAGAGTACGGGGGAGTTAATCTATCAAAAATTGAATAAAAATTATTTATTAATTGATAATTATGTAAATTGTTGTTTTTTGTTTTTAATACACATACATATATATATTAATTGTAATTTTTATAATTAAGAGTTTAATATTTCTTCTACATTCATGAGATTACTCATTTATTAACTGTGTTTGAAGTGAAGTATTTCCCCTACTCATGCTAACAGTACAGTAGGACTAGTAAAATAAACCTCTTCGCAGTTAACACTTTTCCAATTGTTGCATAGTTTTGAGTGGGAAGAGTAAATTTTGCCCCTCTGAAATCTAATGCTTTCCCTACTTTAGCACAGATTGGAGTGTAAATAGTACATTTTACCCCTTGGAAGTCTACCACTTTCCCTACTATTGCACTTTTTGGAGTGGGAATATTAAATTTTACCTGTTTGAAATCTAACGCTTTCCCTACAGCTGCATTGTTTTGAGTGGGAATAGTAAATTTAACCCCTCCAAAGTCTAACACTATCCCTACTGTTACATTGTTTGGAGTGGGAATAATAAATTTCACTCCTCCAAAGTCCAATACTTTCCCTACTGTTGATTAGACTGGAGTGGGAATAGTAAATTTCACCCCCTCCGAGGTGCAACACTTTCCCTAATATTGAGGTGTCTCGAGAAGAAATAGTAAATCTAACTCCTCCGAAGTCCAACACTTTCCCTACTGTTGCATAAAATACAGTAGAAATAATATATTTAACGTAAAGTACATATTTATATTAATTATGTTACACTATACATACATATATATATATATATATATATATTCACAGAAAAAACCATAGGTTTCAGGCACGTTATAGTTAGGAATTAGCATTTAAAAAACCTCAGAAATTCACTGAAAAAACCATAGGTTTCAGGGGTGTTATAGTTAGCTGGACTTTTCACTTGTACAAAACCATTGAAATTCCCCCGTTATAGTTAGTTCAGCTAACTATAACTCGCGCGCCCGCAATGCACTGCTGATGACGTCACATATTACATCACTCATGACATGGTCAGTGACATCACTCATGACATCACTGATGACATCTCAAATGACATCACTGATGACATCATCCTTGTGATAGAGTGGCAGACCTCCTCTCACCCTAATATAACCTTTGATACACACATTCAAAAATAGAGACTAAAATTTTCAAAACAATGGACATACCAATACCAGTTACAACAACCTCTTCAGTAATTCTAAGATCCACATACACATCCACTCATTCACCAACAGTCCTATACAGTCACTCATACATGTACTCACTCATCATATGTACTCATACACCTATACATCCTGTTACACAATGCCACTCATCCATAGAGTTACTCACACACATAGTCACTCATGCTAATAAAGAATCAAACATACATTTACTTGCATATACAGTTATACACACACCACCATACTTACTTCTACGGAAACTTACACATACTTAGTCTTTTAAACAATCACTTATAGAAACACATACTTATTTATACAGGAACTCTTTCAATCTCTCACTCTCACTTATACTCACATATATACACCAATAGTCACATATACTAGTTTAAAACATATGTAGTTACTCATAAAGACACTATTGAGACAGTCATTCACTCACTAACACACCCATACACACACTCATCCACCCATACAGTCCTGCACACATGCTGTGTTCAACACATACAAACAGTGAGTCACTCATTCATGCACCTATGCACTACGTAATACCCCCCACCGAACCATGCAGACACTCAGACTGATACTCAAAAAACCAACTAATAACCTATATAGACACCCATGTAGCTACTCACCAACCCATGCAGCCACTTATACACAAAGTGAGAGACTGATACAGATATTTACATATTTAAACATTACTCACTAAGCCATGTATTCACTATGATACACTTAATCAGTCAGTTACACAATCAATTTTTCAAAAACAAATCATCCATTTAGACACTTATATACCCATTTATTCTTCCATCGACCTTGAGATATACATATATAAAACATATTTAATTTTCAGAAAAACACACATTCACTGGATGATGTCATCAGTGATGTCATGAGTGATGTCACTGACCATGTCATGAGTGATGTAATATGTGACGTCATCAGCAGTGCATTGCGGGCGCGCGAGTTATAGTTAGCTGAACTAACTATAACGGGGGAATTTCAATGGTTTTGTACAAGTGAAAAGTCCAGCTAACTATAACACCCCTGAAACCTATGGTTTTTTCAGTGAATTTCTGAGGTTTTTTAAATGCTAATTCCTAACTATAACGTGCCTGAAACCTATGGTTTTTTCTGTGAATATATATATATATATATATATATATATATATTCACTGAAAAAACCATGGGTTTCACACACGTTATAGTTAGGAATTAGCATTTAAAAAACCTTTGAAATTCAGTGAAAAAACCATAGGTTTCACACACGTTATAGTTAGGAATTAGCATTTAAAAAACCTTAGAAATTCAGTGAAAAAACCATAGGTTTCACACATGTTATAGTTAGCTGGACATTTTACTCGTAAAAAACCAATGAAATTGCCCCGTTATAGTTAGTTCAGCTAACTATAACTCGCGCGCCCGCAATGCACTGCTGATGACGTCACATATTACATCACTCATGACATGGTCAGTGACATCACTCATGACATCACTGATGACATCTCAAATGACATCACTGATGACATCACTGATGACATCATCCAGTGAATGTGGGTTTTTCTGAAAATTAAATATGTTCTATATATGTATATCTCAAGGTCGATGGAAGAATAAATGGGTATATAAGTGTCTAAATGGATGATTTGTTTTTGAAAAATTGATTGTGTAACTGACTGATTAAGTGTATCATAGTGAATACATGGCTTAGTGAGTAATGTTTAAATATGTAAATATCTGTATCAGTCTCTCACTTTGTGTATAAGTGGCTGCATGGGTTGGTGAGTAGCTACATGGGTGTCTATATAGGTTATTAGTTGGTTTTTTGAGTATCAGTCTGAGTGTCTGCATGGTTCGGTGGGGGTATTACGTAGTGCATAGGTGCATGAATGAGTGACTCACTGTTTGTATGTGTTGAACACAGTATGTGTGCAGGACTGTATGGGTGGATGAGTGTGTGTATGGGTGTGTTAGTGAGTGAATGACTGTCTCAATAGTGTCTTTATGAGTAACTACATATGTTTTAAACTAGTATATGTGACTATTGGTGTATATATGTGAGTATATGTGAGAGTGAGAGATTGAAAGAGTTCTTGTATGAATAAGTATGTGTTTCTATAAGTGATTGTTTAAAAGACTAAGTATGTGTAAGTTTCCGTAGAAGTAAGTGTGGTGGTGTGTGTATAACTGTATATGCAAGTAAATGTATGTTTGATTCTTTGTTAGCATGAGTGACTATGTGTGTGAGTAACTCTATGGATGAGTGGCATTGTGTAACAGGATGTATAGGTGTATGAGTACATATGATGAGTGAGTACATGTATGAGTGACTGAATTGGACTGTTGGTGAATGAGTGGATGTGTATGTGGATCTTAGAATTACTGAAAAGGTTGTTTTAACTGGTATTGGTATGTCCATTGTTTTGAACATTGTAGTTTCTATTTTTGAATGTGTGTGTCAAAGGTTATATTAGGGGAAGAGGAGGTCTGCCACTCTATCACAAGGATGATGTCATCAGTGATGTCATCAGTGATGTCATTTGAGATGTCATCAGTGATGTCATGAGTGATGTCACTGACCATGTCATGAGTGATGTAATATGTGACGTCATCAGCAGTGCATTGCGGGCGCGCGAGTTATAGTTAGCTGAACTAACTATAACGGGGCAATTTCATTGGTTTTTTACGAGTAAAATGTCCAGCTAACTATAACATGTGTGAAACCTATGGTTTTTTCACTGAATTTCTAAGGTTTTTTAAATGCTAATTCCTAACTATAACGTGTGTGAAACCTATGGTTTTTTCACTGAATTTCAAAGGTTTTTTAAATGCTAATTCCTAACTATAACGTGTGTGAAACCCATGGTTTTTTCAGTGAATTTGCAAGGTTTTTTAAATGCTAATTTTTTTTTTATTCTTCAATTTTTTCAAACATATTTTTAATTTAATTTTCTTACCTTTTATAAAGACTATGCTTTAATTTTTAAAATCCTTAAATATTTTTTTTTAATATATTTTTTAAAATAAACATGTAAAATTTATTTCCAGTTCTTTTTTTTATTTTTTATTTTTTTTTAGTACGCGTACCGTAAGCTCACGGTAAGCGTACGGTTTACGCAACGTCCGTAATCTATCTACGCTGCTTGCGTATAGTTACGCACTTTGCGTAGCCGCGCGTACTGCGCGTGGGACGCGTGCGCGCTTACGCCACACGCGCACGTTACGCGGAAGTGCCGGGGAGTGACTGTTATGCGCATGCGCGCAAGCGCGTGTCTTTTTTACGCGCACGCGTACTTTTTGCCGTAAGCGTACCGTAAGCGTACCGTAAGCGTACGGTAGGTCATGTGATCTTGAAACACAACTTTTGATTGGTTGAAACTACTTTCAGTTCTAGAACTCTCCTACACCACACCCATTCCCCTCATTTCTGCTTGTGATCCCTTGGGAGAAGGAGCTGGTTTGTCTTTGGGATACGATGGCAGAACAGCAGAGCTCTTCTGAGAGTGAGGCTAGCACTAGCAGCACTGTCTTGAGGCAGAGATCGAGGAAACAAAAGCCTTCTTATGTTTGGGATTATTTTACTTTTCCAGAAGGCCAGCAAAAGGTGAATGCACCCTTAGTTACTTGCAGGCTGTGTAAGCGTGTACTTTCTAGAGGTAATCCTGACAGGAAGTATTCCTTTGGGAATCACACCATGAAGAGACACCTCCAGGATGTACACAGAAGGACACATGGTCATCTTTTTGGAGGTAACTCTTCAGAAAGACGAGCCAGTACATCCACAGCAGCTCAGCCTGGACCATCACCTGCAGGGCTTACTCCTTCTTCTGCAGGTCAGGTGAGCCCTTCATCTGTGGGGGGAGAATCTCCTTTTGCTGGCCCTCTGGAAATGAACCCTCGATTTCGGAAGGTTGATATTCATTGCACATTTTGTAAAGATCTAATTTGCCATAGGGAGACCAGTGTTTCCCTAGTGAACAACAAAATAGATCAGCACATTTGTCGCTTTGAATAATTTTCCCATGCTTCCTTTCCTCTGTCCCTGCAT
Source organism: Triturus cristatus (assembly GCF_964204655.1). Classification (NCBI taxonomy): domain Eukaryota; kingdom Metazoa; phylum Chordata; class Amphibia; order Caudata; family Salamandridae; genus Triturus; species Triturus cristatus. The sequence continues at coordinate 1,432,369,427 of NC_140591.1, read as the reverse complement.
GAACACAACGGTTCTTTTAAGAGCCAACCTTATCTTTCATCTTTTTTTTACATATGTTTTTAAAAACTTTTTTTTATTTTTTTTTTACCGTACGCGTACGGTGCGCGTACTTTTTTTTTATTTTTTAAAAAAAACACTAAAAATCATTTTTCACATTACATTGTCCTTGAGAGACTACAATTATTATTATTGACTTACCATACTCACTGAAAAAATATTTATTCATTTCTTTTTTTAAAAAATAGTTTTAAAAATGTTTGTAGTTTTCGAAAATTTTCTATATCTATCTGGAAAAAAAGAAAAAAGTATTAATATTTTTTAAACATTTTATAATACAGTACACATATTTACATTTTTTACCAAAAAATCTTTTTGCCTTATTTTTGCTGTTTTCAGAATATATTGCATTTCACTATAAATTGTGAAAGCAATTGCATTCATCATTTTACAGCGGGCAAAAAAAAATACCAATCACAAAGATTGTATTAAAAAAGCCCTGATTCTTTTTTTAATTAAACTTAACATTATAGAAATGCATAATATTGTAAAAAAATATCATCTAATACCAATACTTATTTCTTTAAAATACCGTCTGATATGTTTGTTTCAGAACTATAATCACAATATTATATCTCAAATAACTCCAAAATACATCTGATTTCATTTCCTTTAGGCCAAATAGTAATTTTAATTTTTTTTTTGGAATAAATTTCCAACGGAAATCCAATAAAATTCTAAAGTTTAATTTGTCCAGATCTCACCGATTCTCTGTAACATTTTGGTTCACGAAAATGTTTTGAATAATTTATTAAGTCCACAATAGAATTGGTTACTTTTCCGCATGGCCAAATAGTAATTTTTTAAAACATTTTTGAAAAAATTTCCAATGGCAGTCCAATAACATTCCAAAATTTAAAATGTGCAGAAGTTACCGATAATCTCTAAATAGAAAACAGATATGGTGAGAGACCTTGCTTTGCCAAATGTAGACATTAAATGGATTGGTCAGAGAGGGTTAAAGTGGCACCAGTTGATGCCATTGGTGAAATCCTTCATGCAAATCCAACACCCTGACCTCATAATAGTGCACTGTGGTGGCAATGACCTAGGCACTTTGACTGGGGTAGGTCTGGAAATGCTTATGAAGGACACCTTTGCACAACTGTTTACACTTTTCTCTAAAACTGCCTTTGTGTTTTCCAACATATGCCAAAGGCAAAAATGGAACTGGTCCAATCATTTCTGTCCGCAGATTGACAAAGCAAGAAAGCACGTCAACAAATCTGTTTCTGCTTTCCTCCGTGACTATGGTATGGGTGCCATTTACCACAACAACTTGCGTTATGACATGCAAGACATTTATAGAGGAGATGGTGTGCACTTCAATGATGAAGGGAACAGAGTCTTCCTCTTGAACCTTAGACTCTGCATCGGTACTTACTTGTAGGTACCACTAAAAAAATGACTTCATAAACACAACAGCTCTTTTTAGAGCTCCCTAATTTCTAAACTCTTAAATCTGCTTTTCATTTATTTATTTTTATTTTTTTTACCGTACGCTTACCGTAAGCTTACGGTACGCGTACCCCGTGATTTTTTTTAAAATCAATAAATGTTTTTTTTGTACTTTTCTGTCCTTCTTTGACCCCCTTACAAATGTTAGGGGGTCTGTAACTCTCCTCATTGCCCCTTTCCTTGTTTTCTCTGTTTTTTTTCCTGAGTGAAACACACAAAATGGCGGCCGCCGCTTCCTGGTTTCGGCCGATTCGAATGTTTACTAAGATCTATGGGCCAATCAGAATCTCCTTCGCGCACGCCATGTTTCTTCCGTACGCTTACCGTAAGCTTACCGTACGCGTACCCCGTGATTTTTTTTAAAAATCAATAAATGTTTGTTTTGTACTTTACAGTCCTTCTTTGACCCCCTCACAAATGTAAGGGGGTCTGTAACTCTCCTCATTGCCCCCTTTTCTTGTTTTCACTCTTTTTTTTTCAGAGTGAAACACAGAAAATGGCGGCCGCCGCTTCCTGGTTTCGGCCGATTCGAATGTTTACTAAGATCTAAGAGCCAATCAGAATCGCGCTCGCGCACGCCACCGTACGCTTACCGTAAGCGTACGGTAAGCGTACCGTAAGCGGGCTCAGATATATATATTGATTTAAAGGCTATTTTCTCAGAATCTACTGAACAGATTTACACCAAACCTACAAAAGGCACTTCCTTGACCTAGGGACTACCTCTCTGCCAAATTTTGAGTAATTCTGTTCAGCCGTTCGGGCTGTAGCTCGTTCTAAAGGTCCTATGGAAAAATGCATGGGAAAAACGCGTTTTGGGACCCCCCTTTTATCTCAGCCCCCGCTTGACGGATCCCCCCGAGACTTTCAGGGTAGGAGCGGAGCGTAGCGCCCCACCTATTTTGAGAAATTCGCGAGGATTCGTCGACTGGCGCCAAAGTTATTCAAAATAGAATGTTGAGGTTTTCCTATAGAAACGTGGTCCTAACTATAACTACCTACTGGCGACCGCCAGTAGGTAATATATATATATATATATATATATATATATATATATATATATATATGCAAACACATGTATGTGCTTGTGTGTTTATATGAGTATGTATTTATAAATAGTATTACATATCAGTGGAATAATTTTAATTTATATTATATTATATTTATATAATAAAATATTTACTACTTTATCCTTTCTTTATATTTAAAAATCAACATATTTGGTTGATACTAGTGGCAATGATATTGTTTTCCCGATATTTTTGTACTTACCACTATAAGTATAAGGACATACTCTGTGAGTTTCCTGCAATCATAAGGCAAATGTCACAGCACTTGGGTTCGTGTCACAGCACTTAGTTTCACACTGCTGTCAAAGAGTAAGTGGTACAAGTTAGAGACAGCTAGGAAATTGTTCTGCCAATGACATAGGAAGCGTGTACCCTATGGGAACTCATTATAGGTCCAAAGACTGGAAAGGGAGAGCCGAAGGAGGAATCTTTACTTTGCCCAAAGAACGTCCCTTACCTTGGTTGCTGAAGGAAATATAATGATGACAGGCACCTGCATAGTGTGCAACTTGCTGTGGAGCCTGCCTGCCTGCCTTCTGAAGGTTGGGGTGCCCACAGCTGAAATGTCTTGGAAAAGATAGCACTTGCTGCCCATTTTGTGCACTCCCAGTTACTCTTCTGACCAATAAGTCCTCTCAGCTATTCCTGAATGAATTGGTACAAGAACCAAGTGAAATATCAGTTTTCATCTTGAAATTCTCATTTTGCTGGAATTTATATTAGAAACCATTGGCTTTTTATGGGAAATACGAACATTACTGTTTACTAATTTTGTAATTTGTATGTACTAATACACAGAATTTCCTTTTGTTAAAGTAGGGATACAACCTGGGAAAAACAAACCTTGCCAAACGCATTAACAGCATTTTTGCACTCAGAGATGTTTTTTATTGGTGCAACACTTTTACCCAGTCATCAAAACAAGGTTATCTGATATTGGTCTCCTTTCAGTGTATGCTACCTGCCTCTTGGGTACTGCTGATCACAGTTATGACAAAAAGCCAATGGTAAATAGGAAAAAAAGATGGATGGCTTACTTTATTTATTAAGTGACGTTCTCAATCAAGGAAGGTTGCCTGAGTCCCTCAAGAATCTTCACTCAAAATGCATGACATGCTTCATCATAGAATGATTTTTCTCATCTTAGAACAATTGATGCTGGGGTTGTCTCAACCAAGATATTGGAGCTCTTAAAATTATATGCTGCAGTTGGATCCACTCTTGCACTCACATAATTAAATTTGTTTAGCATTTACTCCAGAACCTAATTTAATTAGAGTGACTCTGACTAGATTAAAATTGATTAGGGGATGGTTCAAGATTTGTTAGTTTCCCTACATTCATTTATTAGTGATTTGTAGTGTCATGTTTCGGTCATACATCACAACCACTCACTGTCAATGGCTTTCAAAAAGATACAAATAGAAAATAGATAGTGATTTCTAGCCTAAGATCCCTACCTAGATCCTAACTTTTGATAGGGGATGTGCAACGATTTGCACATATGTTAATATTCCTGACTGGTCTGGTATACATCATTCGGTCCAGATTTTTTTTTTAAGTGTGACCCAAACCCCAAACACTTGTCAGGCCAGCCAAACAGTTCATACATAACTGTCAGTGTACAAAGACTTTGGGGCATATGTACAAGCCCCTATTGCCACCACAACGTCACTTTTTCTGATGTTGTGGTGGCGATAGGTGCTTCGCCTTATTTACAAGTCTTAACAAGGCTTAAAGCGGCCTTGTAAATAAGGCACACTTTTGCGCTATACTTAGGGCCCCATTACGATGGCAGGCGGACTTTGTCACGAGGCCAATTAGGAGGCGCCAGCCACACTTGCAGACGCATTCTGGCCTTTAACATTGCGGACAGTGCTGCTGGGTGCAGCTCCATCCACAATGTTAAAGTGCATGCTTTGCATTGCCATGCACAGCGTGACAGGCACCTTGTGCATGGCAATGAAGGGGGGTACCAAGAAGGGGAGTACCATAGGTACCCCCCAGTGCAGACCCCCCCCCCGGGGGGCCCACAATGGGCCCCCAAACTCATTTTCCGCATACATTTTCTTGGCAGAGTCTCTGCCATAGAAAGGCATTCCCACCGCAGCCATCGTAATATGGATGGCGGTGCCTGCAAGGCACGGCAACTATATTGTGGGCTTTTTCCGCTCGGATGGCAATCGTGACGATTGCCGACCGGCGGAAAAGGGGCGGACGGACTTTCCGTCCGCCGCGGTACCCCCCGCCATAGTAATATGGCGGGGGGTAAATTGTGATGTGATGGCGGGCAGATCGCCACCGCCGGCCGGGCGGTGGTGATCTGCCCGCCATCATAATGGAACCCATAGCATGAAAGGGGAGGGCAATGGGTGTTGTGGTGGGCATTCCACTACAACACCCATTGATTTTGACGCTGCCCCATATTTACAAGGGTGGCGTAAATATAGGGCAGCACCAGGTTTAAGACCAGGGAAAACCTGGTTTTACCCTGGCGCAAAGAGGAGAAATGTTTAATTTCTCCTACTTTTTGGTGTATCCATGTGTGCTGCATTGTCAGCACACTTAGAAACAGCAAATGGCCATTGATTATTCATGTGCTGGAAAGTGTACCTTCCTGCACATGAACAATCAATGACGTTTGCAACTTGTATGTGGGCTGCATTAAGCAGCCCACATAGAAGATAAAAAACGACATTTCAGATTGTTTATGCACAGGAAGGGACTTCCTGCACATAAACAATCTTCTTCTGCAATGCAGGAGCCCTTGCACTATGGTGCAAAGATGTCTGCGTTGGCGCTAGGCTGCTAAATTAGCGCCAGCGCAGGGTGAGACTCAGGGCTGCATAGTATCCTTGTAAATACGGTGCAGCCCTGTGTTTTAGAAGTGGCGGAGTGCAGCGTTAAGCCAAGGAGCCTAACGCCGCGTTCCTCCACTTCCACGTAAATATGTCCCTTTGTCTATTCAAGCTTACTGACTAAAGAAAATCAGGTTTTGATGTGATATGCCTGAAAAAAAGATGTAGTCTCAAGGTAGAGGCATAATGGATATTAACTCTTAAACTCAGCCCTAATGGTTACATCAACCTTAACTCTATTCTTTTAGTCCAGGTGTCTCCAACCTTTTCTGTATAAAGATCTATGTGTGTTCAGAGAAAATCATCCCAAGCTACCAATATTATTAGATTTGTAATAGTGACCACATCATAAAAGATTACATTAGTGCCTACCCATGCAAGATAATCAGCAGTGAGCACCTTAGTGCATAAGGCAGGGTTGTCAGCAGTAAAATAAAACTGGATTTATTCGTTTGGAATGCCTCTACATGGGTAATACAAAACAGTCATAGCTGCAAAGTCCAAAAGTAATAATAAGCCTCTGCAGCACCACTTGACTTATCACTCAAAGATCAGCTTTAAGTATAATATAGCTCTTAGAAATGGGGGTCTCTAGTTGGCAGAGGGACTCTTCCTTCCAGTCAGGTTAAGAGGATTACACATTTTACATAACCCCTGCACAACCCCTTGGTAGCTTGGCACAAGCAGATAGGCTTATCCCAAAGGCAATGTGTTGTACCCAAACACACAGTAACACAATGAAAACAACACAAATGGACACCACACCAGTTTAGAAAAATAACGTATCTTTATCTAACTAAACAACACCAAATTGACAAAAACCCCAAATACATGTCCCAAGATATCACTTTTAAAATGGTTACTTCAAAAATGGAACTGTAGAAACAAATAGCTTCACCTGGGGCTTATACTACGTCATGACCGGCCCAAATCCAAAGTACGACGTTGACCACGAGGTGTGCAGGTCGGGCACGGAGTCACATGGACCCCTGAACAACAGTACCTTGTAAATGAAGTCGACAGACGATGCACTGCATTGTGGAGGTGAGGCGTTGATGGCTGAGGCAAATCTGTCTCCTTTCTGCCACGGGGTAGGCGAGGCATCGAGTCTAGGAGGAGGCGAGGTGTCGAGTCCAGGACAGGGGAGGTGAGGCGGTGTCGGTTCCGGTGAGGCAATGAGATGTGGAAGAGTTCGTGAAGTCACCCTCGTTGGTTAACGGCTCAGTGATAATGTGCGCTGGTGGTGCCGGTGTCAATCTGGGCGTCGGGAGGGCCAATAACTGCAGGTGTTGGCAGGCGTAGAAGGGTGTAGGAGCTGCGGTGCAGGCTGGTGGTGTATCGGGCATTTTACGAGTGGTGTCCCGAGCCTGGGTGCAGGTCGTTGCGTCACTGGCGGTGTCACTGACGGCACCGGAGTTGTTCTTCTTGCTTTGCAGCACCAACCACACAATTCTCAGGGCCCAGGAGCTATTCTCCAGTCATAACATTTCAGAAGGACATCACATTGGCTCATGGGCAGGTTACATTGTAAGTTTCTAATCATTTTGCTTCACAAAAAGGCTAACATTTCTTACGGGGTTGTGCCTCACACTGCCACTATGCATTTTCACTATCCTTATTTTGATTCGCTACACCTTCAATGTAAGATTCCATTTTGGATGCAAGGGTTTGTTTTGCGCTAAGAAACTAGCGCTTAATACAGTGAATATGGTGGGGGAAAATCATATCCGAAGTGCACATTTAGCAAGCGTGAGCATTGGCTTGCAATTACTATTCATGGTTTGTTGCATGTAGCGCTATTTCTTAGCTCAAAATGCATCCTTGTGTCCATTTTAGATGAAAGGAGGCATTTTTGCGCTAAGAAAATAGCACTAAATACAGTATTGCTCTTCTCACTTAATTCCATGTAATCTCGCAGACTTTTTGGGTAATTCCTTGTGATTACGCTACACAGAATTACGCAAGTTATGCCCACCCCTACATATAACCTACATTGTACTTCACTTATTGGTTATCCTGTTTCATCCGCTCACAACCATTTCTCATATTCATTGTTCACTTTCCCTCTTAAACGTTTGTGAGTAAGTTAAGAATTAAGGAACACTCACACATAATCACTACTCTCTGTAACTAAAATTGAAATACTTTCAATACGCATTTTGGTGGTATGTAAAACGCCAATGTAAAAATTCTTTGCCTGATATTTAGTGGCCACCCCTGCTTCCTATTCATAGACTACTCTTCACAAATGTGAAAATGTGAACGTGAGGTCTGGTCATTTTGTGACATATTTTGTTGGTTGTATATGGTCTATTAGAACATTGGAATGTGGAGCACTCCATTGAAGACAATGGAGTGCTCCGTGCTTCAACGGGCTGCTAAATGCCCGCAATGCAACATTCCAATGTTGTTTTCACAAAGGCCTCTTGGAGCCCAAGGGGATTTAAACGCTCAGGCTCCGAGAGGCCTTTGCTTTATTTGTTAGAAAATTTTGCCCTCTAGTGGCAGAATGTTCTAATAGACTTAAAGGCCTTCGTAGCTGGGCTATACCGGCTATTAAAGTCCTGCTCCCTTGTTAAAGGCCCTCGCTTTAACGCTGGAGTGGGCCTTTAATAGCCGGTATAGCCTGCTACGGCGGGCTTTAAGGCTATATTAATGCTCAATATGCTGCAAGGTGGAGCCACATTGCCGCTACTTTTGATGTCTATCTTAGATTTTACTAAATATGAATAAACTGCTTTCTTTATATATAATGAAGGACAACGATGATTTCTTGTGCATGACCTGCACATGCATTGTAGAAGTGATCCTGGATTGAAGGAGGTTGAGAGGTAAATAAGAAGCAGCTTAGGTGTGAAGCATTAAAGACAACCTGAGGGCTATGTCAGCAGAGTGAAGCTGGTTAAGCGCATTTTGTTTTATTTGGGTTTTTATTTGAGGATGGAAGGGAGTTGAATTGCAGCCATCTTTAAGTGGCAGAGGGGACGAGAGGCTGACAAAAGTGGAGTATTTTTACACTGTTCCTGTCTGAGGTGGCATGGTAGGTAAAAGAACGATGGACTGGCCAGTGGCTGAGATTAATTCAAACAATTCACCATCACTTTTTTGTTTTGCCAGTGTTATGCCCTAAGTGCAACAGGTATGCTCATATTTCTGTGTTCCGCTCATTTGCCAATTCCCAGGCTCTCTGAGACCTAGGCCTATCTGTTGTCTCAGAGGTCCAGAGCCTGTTCTGAGACCTGTATGTGCACTCCAATTGTGCCTACTGTCTCACGTGGGACTACTGTCTACATACTAGACAGTCAACATTAAGCGGTGACATTGTATTGTTTATATAAACCTAGTAGTGAGCAGACCTTTTTTTGGATTCAATAGAAGTGTGGCACCCAATGGCCCCACATGTGCGAAGATCCTGATCCAGCACGAAGGACAACATTTACATATTCTCCTCATGTCACAGATCCTTAATCACAACAGCTCATTCATGCACTCATTCATTGATGGGGCCCATAACACCAACACACATTACCTTCACACGAACATACCCGAATATGTACACAGGAGAAAGGCTGCTGGACATGGGGATACCTTATTACTTATCAGGATTAATTTGCTTTTACACTATATACACATTCTATATACATCTCAGAATCCTGACTTTAACATCAAGGCACTCCACTATTTGGTCGATGGACCAACTAGTTGGACTAGTTGATGGTGAATTAGAACCAGCTAAGACACAATCAAAGCCTAGGAAACATTTGATATTTTCTGCAATTAGTTTAAGAACCTCAAACTAATTTCTTATTATTTCAATTGTGTTTATCTTAACGTAAATTAAACTCTTAAATTGTCATTTATATTCTAGAGCTCATTATTTGATCATTAAATTTATTAAAGAGAAAAATATGAACATTCAGAAATGACTTTAGACATAGACTTTCAGAAAAATGCATTGAATCATTACCTATTGAGAAATGATGAAAGGTTCAGGGAGTTATCTGCATTCTCAAATGAAGACTCCCTTGAACAGGCAGTCCAATTCTCACCAAAGGATCAAACCGGCGTGCGAAATACAGGATACAGCGTAGTAAAGTTCAGAATTTCAGCAAAGTCCGAACATCAGTCTGGAGCATGGACCAATTCCACACTCAGACTGATAGCATAGAATTTAGGAAACACAAAGGAATAACCAAAGATATATGCAGCCACAACCAAAACCCCACGAACGAACCGACAAACGAACGCTGCTGCAACCAACCCTTCCAACTCTAACTGCCGCTGCCACATAATGATTGATGAGAGTGTTTTTATACCCTTTTGTGCCTTACTTCATTTTAGATATAGTAACTTTAGGGGCAGACCAAATGTTTTGATTGGACAGTTCGGGTTATCAGTATTATATTGAACTTTTCCCAGTGCAAACTGGTTCTTTATAGTGACTTTTCACAAAGTTTTCAAATCGATATTGTCTGTTCCGTTCCCATGCGGGGAAACAGTAGCTTTATCTTTTCCCAAGGTTAAAGTGTCCTACTGATAGGTTCTGTCTTTGTCTCTTCCTTGACTCCCATTTGGTCATCTTGGCGGTCAAGTTCCCGACTTTCGGCCTTGGCAGGGAACACGTTGTCAGGAGTTCAAGCTACCTCGTGATTTCAAGAGCCATCTGGGCATGCGAAGAAGTCATCACGTGCACATGGTAGCATCTGCTTCAGAGAACGCCATCTTGGGTACTGCGGCCTAATAGGCCCGAATGCCAACTTAAGCAGAAATAGACATAACAGCAATTAAAATATAGAAAGTTCTGATGTTCAAACCCATACTAATCCCAGTTTATATTAGTATTTTCCTAGCTGTAGCAACATGTAAAGCAATAATACTTACCACTTGATAACTTTTAAAGCACAAACGGTCACAAAGCAACATAAATCATACAATTTTACTATTTCACCACAATCTAAGGTTAGTTTGTGTACCATAGTTAATTAATTAATTGTTCTGCCATGCAATTAGCAATTTAGTCCCACGTGTATTTATGTTTATCAAGATGTAAAGGTTGATTAACCCGTTCTGTGCCCATGACGAGCTGGACTCGTCATGGAGCACAGTCGCGATGTGCCCATGATGAGTCCAGCTCGTCATGACACCCACCCACGGGGGAAGCGCTGGCGCTCCCCCCATGAGTGGTCGGTCCTTTTTTTTTTTACTGGGAAGGCAGGGGAAGACCTTCCCCTGGTTCCCCTGGCCCCCCACCCCCGCGTCATCAATGACGTCAGCGCGCGAGCCGCGCTGACGTCATTGGAGGTTTCCCCTTTGTTCTCCGTCGCGCAGGAAGCCATTTGCTTCCTGCGCAACGGAGAAGAAAGGTGAGTTTTGGGGCTGGAGAGGGGGGATTTGGACTCGGGAAATGTCCTTTTCTTTTTTGTGGTGGCCCCCCCCCCCCACTCTTCCTATTATTCCCTCTCTTTCGGTCTTGCTCCTCAGTCACTGAAAACCGTAACTTGAAACGGTTAACAACCTATTTCATTTAGTTGCTTCCCTGTGAAATGGACCCAAAAAAGAAAAACACTTGCGGGAAATGCCCTTTTTCTGACATTTTTCTATTCCAAAGTGCAGCAGGATGGAGAGAAATAGAAGGTTTTAAATATGAAAAATGAATACATAACTAAATAAAGCAAGACAGAGGGGTTGCAAAGTGACCAGATTGGTTTTATTTACATCCAAATACATCAGCCTCAATTTACAGACTTTGCCAGTGAAGCGCTACTTTTGTTTTCTCGTCTTTCTTTGAACAGCATTGTTGTTCCCAGATGGGAAAGTGTACCATTCCTGGAGGTACTGCAATACCTGGTTGATGGGTGGATTGGAAAATACAATGTGTACCATGGCTCTGTGTTTATGGATGTGGTCTTTTTATACCATACAGCTTACGTTTTGTAAGGATATAAGCAATGGACATTGAAACTGTTCCCTTCAGGGCCCTCTAGTCATGTCCACAACTTTTCAGGTAAAACCACTCGCTGATTTCTGAATAGTGAGTGAGAGATCGTTAAGGTAACCATGTTGTTTCTGCTTACATTTCACATGCTTTGCATTCCCTATGAGTGGTTTTTAAAAAAAAATTTTTAGGCAGCATTTTACTCTTATCAAGTGCATGATTTGAATTGAGCCACATCCAAGTGTTTATAGCGGGCACAATTAGGTTATAGCTGAAGGCAGTGCGAGTTTCTCTCAGTGGGCAAGTATGGTGTTCAGTGGGGGATAGGATGTGGCACTATGTCCAGAGCTGTCGAATTTGGAACTGGGGAACCGGGTTCAGCCTTCATGACCAGTCCACCAGACCACTGTACTGAGGGAGCACATTCCCATGCTAGACCTTAGAAGGCCCCACTAGACCTTAGAAGGCTTGATGTCTTAGCACAAGCAGGTGTACCCTAGTGGTGTCAATTGTGGGTTAACCTTGAAGGCCTGTCCACCACAATCCATACTGAAGTTCATCTCCAGTCTTGCGGGCAGGCCTATGAAGCAGCACACCCTAGAGCAACAGTGATCCAGTCGCTGTGACTCTGTCACTGAGGTCACATGAACCTTGAGCAGGTTAGGGCGATGCGAACGGTGTGACCTCACTGGGTACCTATTTCGGGTGGGTGCGTAGTGTTTGCAAGTATATTATGGTTTGAAAAAAACTTGCTGCCTCCTTCCTGGCCTCCAGCAATTTTCAGAAACAATAAAAATGTCCTGATAACTTTGGTGATTAATGTTCTTCCTAGAGAGAGATGGAGTTTTTTCTAGTAGAAGGGTTGACTCCTGGAAAGGTAGCACAGAGGGTTAATGTGCCTGCTGCAAAGAACATGTACCATGCAGATCACAAAGTGCACTGCTTTAATGGGGGGACCATGATGAATGGTCATTTAATGTCAGTTGTAGATTATGGATCCCTGAACAGTGTCATGTATGTGCATGTTTGCATTGTGCGGAGGTGATTACCAGGTAATTATTCACACAGCTCTCTGATGGATGTCACATGCGGTTTTTCTGAGTCCCCAGATAGATCATGCAGTCTGTGTGTTCTCTTTTGTACTGCCAGTCACCGGTGTATTTACATGTGTAGCCTTGGACCGTGTCATGTATGTGCATGTAACTTGCATGATCGAGGTAACTATTATCGGCGATACTAAGTGTCTCTCGGACCTCTTTCAAGTGGTCGCCGTCCTTTTTCCCCAACAACCCCCCCTCCCCAGGGGCGGCAATCTGAGAGATAGCCCCGGGCGCCACAAGCTCTAGCTACACCTCTGCCCACGATGTCTCTTTTATGCATTCCTGCTGCACGATTGTTCGATCGTGCAGCAGGAATGGCCTCTAGCGCCAGGTTTTTTTTTCGTTTTTTAGGTTTGGGGTTGTTTGTGGGAGCGGCCCCTTAGGCAAGGGTCACTCCCGTTATGGCCACATTATATTTTAAATATTTTAAAGTGCAAACAAAATCAAAGAGGTAGCAGACGATACGTTACAAGAGGAAAAAGTGATGTGTGCATGGTACAAAAGAGTATAAAATACAAGTAGAGGTAAAATACTAGAATAAATGGCAGACACTCAGAAAACAAGAGCAAACGTTACGTTACATGAGGCAATGGTGGTAATTGTGCATGTATCAAAAGCAAACAAAATACTAGAGGTAGCAAACAATACGTTACAAGAGGAAAAGTGACATGTGTGCAAGTTACAAAAGAGTACAAAGTACAAGTAGAGGTATAAAAGTGCAATAAATGGCAGACACTCAAAACACAGGAACACACTGGGAAGGCACTTCTATAGGCATGGAGAACATAATTTCCTATAATGTAAAGACTTCCTTCAGACAATAGCGATGGCCTGAATTAAGTTTGGAAGTGTCTTTGCAGGAGGAGAACTTTGAGGTTAGTTTTGAAGGACTGGGAAGAGGGGGCGGTCCGGAGCTGAGGCTGAGTTCCAGATTCTCGCCGCGTTGCCTGTAAAGGATTGGGCCATCGATCTTTCCTTCTTGAAAGTGGGAGGTTCAAGCAATAAATTTTGCGCAGTACGTGATGGTCTAGAGCATTATATGCATATGTGACATTAATGTTTTTTTCTCCTTTTTATTCTAGTCTAAAGCTTTTGATTCCTGTTTCCGGTTTCGACAGTGGTTGTTCTGCAGTTTTGTGTAGTTGCATTTTTTCAGTAAGAATTTTCTTTTTTTGTATTTACTCCAAATGAGTAATATTGTAATGTTTGAATGAATTTTTTTGTAAGTGAAGTCATAATGGCAGCATATTTAGTTAGTGGTTTGAGCATGAAATTCGTTGCGATGTGTTTTGCATAGTCTTATGTGTAATTTCTTTTCTCTTTCTTTTTTAGTGGGATATTGTTGATCCATACTGTGTCTGTGCAGAGTAGGTGGTGGTGAGTAGTTTAGCTGCCTCTGGCAAGTGAGTGGTATTGTTTTGGAGTATATATGTGTTTTTGATAAAGGTGCTTTTTGTTTATTACTTATTTTACAAAGTGTTTGTTGTTGTTGACTTGTTTGATAAGTTACCTTTATTAATAAGCATTATGGCTAGCCGTAGAATGACTGCTCAACAGGTGGTTGGTATGCTTCTTGAATCTTCCTCTGAGCATGATTATGAGACTGACAGTGCGTCTGAGGGAGAGGAGGGAGGGGAAGATTCTGGCAGTGAGTTTTCTCTCCACATGGAATCATCGGATGATGAAGGTACTCTCAGTGCAGATGAAGGTACTCTTGGTGTGGATGAAGCAACTCTCAGTGCGGATGAAGTGCCTGTCTTAGAGGAGGAAACTGCTGTGCCGATGGTGCAAGAGGCATCTGGATTGCAGTCTGAGGCTTCTAGGCTTCCTACTGGAAGTGCTGGACTTTGGGTTGATCCAAACATGGTGCAGCCGGTGTTGCCAGCCTTTAGTGGTGATGCAGGGTGTAGAGTGGATTGTGAACACTTTTTGCCTATACAGTTTTTTCAGTTGTTTATGGATGATGTATTTTTGGGTGAGATTGTTGAGCAGACAAATTTGTATGCTGAACAGTTATTGAGGGACAACAGTGACAAACTTAGGCCCCAGTCTAGAGCTACCCGGTGGTCTCCCACATATCTGGAAGAGATTAAGAAGATTTTGGGTTTGACTTTATTGATGGGTGTGGTAAGGAAGCCAACCTTGGCTTCATATTGGTCTACTGCCCCTTGTTGGCAACTGCCATTTTTCCTGCAGTTATGACTCGTAATCGGTATTTACTTTTGCTACGTATGCTGCATTTTGTTGATAATTCTATGGTGTTGCCATGAGATCACCCTGACGGTGACCGTCTTTTTAAGATTCGGCCCGTTCTTGATCACTTTGTAGATCGATTTTCTGAGATCTATACCCCAGGGAAAGAAATATCTATTGATGAGTCTTTGGTCTTGTTCAAGAGCCGTTTGTTTTTTAGGCAGTACATCCCTAGCAAGAGGGCACGCTATGGAATTAAGCTGTATATGTTGTCTGAGAGTAGGACAGGATATGTTTTTAATTTTCGTGTGTACACTGGTAGAGATTCTACTATTGACCCCCTAGGTTGTCCGTCCACTTTTGGAGTTTCAGAGAAAATTGTTTGGGATCTTGCTAGAAGACTGTTTAACAGAGGCCACCATTTGTACCTTGATAACTTCTATACTGCTGTGCAATTATTTAAGGAATTGTATAAAGTGGACACTTTTGCATGTGGCACAATCCGCTCTAACCGTAAAGGTTATCCGAAAGAGCTTGTTTGCAAAAAACTTCAGAGGGGGCAGTGCAGTTCCTTGCATAGTGATGAACTACTAGCTGTAATATTTGTGGACAGGAGGGATGTGTACATGCTGACTACCATCCATGATGAGAGTACTTCACCTGTGGCTGTTTGGGGTCAGGTTGCTGAAGTGCGCAAACCTGTGTGCATTCTAGACTACAATAAGCACATGGGTGGTATTGACAGAGTAGATCAGAGGTTGAAACCTTACTCTGCTATTCGGAAGGCTTATGTTTGGTATAAGAAGTTGGCCATCCATTTCTTCGAATTAGCAAATTTCAATGCTTTTATTGTGTTCAAGGAGTGTTCTCCTACGTCAAAGTTGAAATTTCTTCAGTTTCAGCACTCTGTGAGAGCTATCCTTGTTGTTGTGGAACAGGCAAGTGTTCCTAGATTTGGAGTGGTGGAGGATGTGTCTCGATTGAAAGATCGCCACTTTCCTGATTACATCCCTCCCACACCTTCAAAAGATTTTCCCACTAGGAGATGTAGAGTCTGTTGGCGAAGAGATAAGCGGAAGGAGTCTCGTTATTTCTGTCCTGGGTGTCCTTCTAACCCTGGGCTGTGTATGCCTGTTTGTTTTAGAGCGTACCACACGCAAAATAAATTTTGGGAGCTTTCATGAGTGGTAAAGTGACCTGCCTGGTCTGTATTGTTTAAAAAAATTATTCTGTTTCAAGGTTGGCATTAGTTCAATGTATTTAGTTTCAGATTTTGTGTTAGAAGATTTGTATCTATTTGCAATTTGTTTGTGTTTTTTTGTACATAAAATCCTAAATGTGATTTTGGTGTGTGTAGGTTGGTGCTTGGTTGGAGGTGTGCGTGGACTGGCGCTTGGCTGGCGGTGTGTGTGTTCAGGTGCTTGGCTGGCGGTGTGCGTGGACTGGCACTAGGCTGGTGGTGTGCGTGGAGTGACGCTGGACTGGCGGTGTGCGTGGAGTGATGCTTGGCTGGAGGTGTGCGTGGACTGGCGCTTGGCTGGCGGTGTGTGTGGACTTGCGCTCGGCTGGCGGTGTGTGAGTAGTGACTTGGTGCGGGTCACTACACACACTGCTAGCTGAGCGCCACTCCACCTAATCCATCAGTTTGTGTAGTTGCTGTGTCAGGAATGTGGGCGTGTGGAAGAGATGGGCCCTTGAATGGCGCTGTCTGCTGGCGTGAGTGTTGTAATGTGATGGGCCCGCGGCTGGCGGCGTGAATGTTTTGTATGTGTCACACGTATGAAAGGTGTATGAATGGCCTGTAAAGAGGTTGGTGCCTTGTCGTGGCTTTACAGCTCACGAGCTGTGAGTCAATGGTTCAGTTTCTCGTCCTTTCAATTATTAATAGTGCATTTCATTTTTGTGAAATCACTTGCTAATACAATTGTATATACTGAACAATTACTCACCCTCATGCTAAATCCAACCAGTATGTGTATGTGCTTTAGGATTAGATGGCTGTGCAGTAATATTTGTATTTTTGTCTTCTTGAAGCAGGGTGTACCTTGTCCCTTTTTGTGAATGTTGTGATGTGTTGGTTTTGTGCCTGGTGGTGTGAATGGTCTTGTGTGTATCACGTATGAAAGGTGTGTGAATGGCCTGTAAAGCGGTTGGTGCCTTGCCCTGGCTTTACAGCTCACGAGCTGAGAGTCATTGGTTCAGTTTTTTGTCCATTTAATTATTGGCAGTGCATTTCATTTTTGTGAAATCTCTTGTTAATAAAATGTAATATACTGAACCATCACTCGCCCTCGTTCCAAATCCAACCAGTATGTGTGTGTGTTTGAGGAATAGATGGCTGTGCAGGAATCTTTGTCTTTTTAGTTTCTCTGCCAAGGTGTATGTTCCATGTAAGAATAACCCACCAACTGTAGATATTGTCGTAAACCCATGGGAGTTCATGGTGATGTCTCTCTTGTGAATTCCAAAAAGTTATTTTATCCACAATGTCCTGCAAACCTCAAAATGTCTGTCACATTTTCCTTGCAATATTGTGCTGAAATTTTCACGCTGTAGAAACAAACAACTAATTATGTCAAAACGATCTGGTTTTGCAAGAGGGTCAACTGTCTTTTTGGCCTGTGCTCGGCGGCCATCTAGGGAAACCTACCAAACCCATACATTTCTGAAAACTAGACACCCGGGGGCTTCCAGGGAGGTATGGCTTGCATGGATCCCCCAAAGTTTCCTTACCCAGAATCCCCTGCAAACCTCAATTTTAGCTGAAAAAAATCAAATTTTTCACACATTTTTGTGTGGGAAAGTTGTGGCATCACCGGGCTCACTCAAATTTCCCACCACCCAGTGTTTCCCCGGGTCTCCCGGTAAAAATGGTGCCTCACTTGTGTGGGAGGCCCAAGTACCCGCGACAGGCAAGGGCCCAAAACTTAGTGAGGCGACATCAAAATTGCCTATCTCAAAACCACCTGGTTTTGCAAGGAGGTCACCTGGGTTTTTGGCCCGGTGCTCGGCGGCCATCTAGGGAAACCTACCAAACCCATACATTTCTGAAACCTAGACACCCGGGGGCTTCCAGGGAGGTATGGCTTGCGTGGATCCCCCAACGTTTCCTTACCCAGAACCCCCTGCAAACCTCAATTTTAGCTGAAAAAAATCACTTTTTTCACACATTTTTGTGTGGTAAAGTTGTGGCATCCCCGGGCTCACTCTAATTTCCCACCACCCAGCATTCCCCCGGGTCTCCCGGTAAAAATGGTGCCTCACTTGTGTGGGAGGCCAAGTACCCGCGACAGACAAGTGCCCCAAATTCTTTTTTGATAGGCAATGTTGATGTTGCATCACTACGTTTTGGGCCCTTGCCTGACGCGGGTACTTAGGCCTCCCACACAAGTGAGGCACCATTTTTACTGGGAGACCCGGGGGAATGCTGGGTGGTGGGAAATTTGAGTGAGCTCGGTGATGCCTCAACTTTCCCACACAAAAATGTGTGAAAAAAGTGATTTTTTCAGCTAAAATTGAGGTTTGCAGGGGATTCTGGGTAAGGAAACTTTTGGGGGATCCATGCAAGCCATACCTCCCTGGAAGCCCCCGGGTGTCTAGTTTTCAGAAATGTATGGGTTTGGTAGGTTTCCCTAGATGGCCGCCGAGCACCGGGCCAAAAACCCAAGTGACCCCCCCTTGCAAAACCAGGTGATTTTGAGATAGGCAATTTTGATGTCGCCTCACTACGTTTTGGGCCCTTGCCTGTCACGGGTACTTGGGCCTCCCACACAAGTGAGGCACCATTTTTACCAGGAGACCCGGGGGAACGCTGGGTGGTGGGAATTTGGAGTGAGCCCGGTGATGCCACAACTTTCCCACACAAAAGTGTGTGAAAAATGTGATATTTTTCAGCTAAAATTGAGGTTTGCAGGGGTTTCTGGGTAAGGAAACATTGGGGGATCCACACAAGCCATACCTCCCTGGAAGCCCCCGGCTGTCTAGGTTTCAGAAATGTATGGGTTTGGTAGGTTTCCCTAGATGGCCGCCAAGCACCGGGCCAAAAACCCAAGTGACCCCCCTTGCAAAACCAGGTGGTTTTGAGATAAGCAATTTTGATGTCGCCTCACTACGGTTTGGGCCCTTGCCTGTTGCGGGTACTTGGGCCTCCCACACAAGTGAGGCACCATTTTTACTGGGAGACCCGGGGGAACGCTGGGTGGTGGGAAATTTGAGTGAGCCCAGTGATGCCACAACTTTCCCACACAAAAGTGTGTGGAAAATGTGATTTTTTTCAGCTAAAATTGAGGTTTGCAGGGGATTCTGGGTAAGGAAACGTTGGGGGATTCATGCAAGCCATACCTCCCTGGAAGCCCCCGTGTGTCTAGTTTTCAGAAATGTATGGGTTTGGTAGGTTTCCCTAGATGGCCGCCGAGCACCGGGCCAAAAACCCAAGTGACCCCCCCTTGCAAAACCAGGTGGTTTTGAGATAAGCAATTTTGATGTCGCCTCACTACATTTTGGGCCCTTGCCTGTCGCGGGTACTTGGGCCTCCCACACAAGTGAGGCACCATTTTTACCAGGAGACCCAGGGGAATTCTGGGTGGTGGGAAATTTGAGTGAGCCTGGTTGCCACAACATTCCCACACAAAAGTGTGTGGAAAATGTGATTTTTTTCAGCTAAAATTGAGGTTTGCAGGGGATTCTGGATAAGGAAACGTTGGGGGATCCACGCAAGCCATACCTCCCTGGAAGCCCCCGGGTGTCTAGTTTTCAGAAATGTATGGGTTTGGTAGGTTTCCCTAGATGGCCGCCGAGCACCGGGCCAAAAACCCAAGTGACCCCCTTGCAAAACCAGGTGGTTTTGAGATAAGCAATTTTGATGTCGCCTCACTACATTTTGGGCCCTTGCCTGTCGCGGGTACTTGGGCCTCCCACACAAGTGAGGCACCATTTTTACCGGGAGATCCGGGGAACGCTGGGTGGTGGGAAATTTGAGTGAGCCCGGTGATGCCACAACTTTCCCACACAAAAGTGTGTGAAAAATGTGATTTTTTTCAGCTAAAATTGAGGTTTGCAGGGGATTCTGGGTAAGGAAACGTTGGGGGATCCACGCAAGCCATACCTCCCTGGAAGCCCCCGAGTATCTAGTTTTCAGAAATGTATTGGTTTGGTAGGTTTCCCTAGATGGCCGCCGAGCACCGGGCCAAAAACCCAAGTGACCCCCCTTGCAAAACCAGGTGGTTTTGAGATAGGCAATTTTGATGTCGCCTCACTACGTTTTGGGCCCTTGCCTGTCGCGGGTACTTGGGCCTCCCACACAAGTGAGGCACCATTTTTACCAGGAGACCCGGGGGAACGCTGGGGGGTGGGAAATTTGAGTGAGCCCGGTGATGCCACAACTTTCCCACACAAAAGTGTGTGAAAAATGTGATTTTTTTCAGCTAAAATTGAGGTTTGCAGGGGATTCTGGGTAAGGAAACGTTGGGGGATCCACGCAAGCCATACCTCCCTGGAAGCCCCCGAGTGTCTAGTTTTCAGAAATGTATGGGTTTGGTAGGTTTCCCTAGATGGCCGCCGAGCACCGGGCCAAAAACCCAAGTGACCCCCCTTGCAATACCAGGTGGTTTTGAGATAGGCAATTTTGATGTCGCCTCACTACGTTTTGGGCCCTTGCCTGTCGCGGGTACTTGGGCCTCCCACACAAGTGAGGCACCATTTTTACCGGGAGACCCGGGGGAACGCTGGGTGGTGGGAAATTTGAGTGAGCCCAGTGATGCCACAACTTTCCCACACAAAAGTGTGTGAAAAATGTGATGTTTTTCAGCTAAAATTGAGGTTTGCAGGGGATTCTGGGTAAGGAAACATTGGGGGATCCACGCAAGCCATACCTCCCTGGAAGTCCCCGGGTGTCTAGTTTTCAGAAATGTATGGGTTTGGTAGGTTTCCCTAGATGGCCGCCGAGCACCGGGCCAAAAACCCAAGTGACCCCCTTGCAAAATCAGGTGGTTTTGAGATAGGCAATTTTGATGCCGCCTCACTAAGTTTTGGGCCCTTGCCTGTCGCGAGTACTTGGACCTCCCACACAAGTGAGGCACCATTTTTACATGGAGACCCGGGGGAATTCTGGGTGGTGGGAAATTTGAGTGAGCCCGGTGATGCCACAACTTTCCCACACAAAAATGTGTGAAAAATATGATTTTTTCAGCTAAAATTGAGGTTTGCAGGGGATTCTGGGTAAGGAAACGTTGGGGGATCCATGCAAGCCATACCTCCCTGGAAGCCCCCGCCTGTCTAGTTTTCAAAAATGTATAGGTTTGCTAGGTTTCCCAAGGTGCCCGCAGAGCTAGGGTTCAAAAACTACAGCTAGACATTTTGCAAAAAAAGGGTCATTTTTCACTGGGAAATTGAGGTGTGACCACGTTGCGTTTTGCGCCGTTTCCTGTCGCGGACGCTAGTCCGACCTACACAAGTGAGGTACCGTTTTTCTCGTAAGATTTTGGGGAACGCGGGGTGTGTGGAAATTTGTAGATCCACGCAGATTCCGGAACTTTCCACCACAGAAATGTGGGGAAAATGTGTTTTTTTGGACAATTTTTTAGGTTTGCAAGGGATTCTGGGTAACAGACCCTGGTGGGAGGCAGTCAAGTCACCCCATCCTGGATTCCCCTGGGTGTCTAGTTTTCAAAAATGTATAGGTTTGCTAGGTTTCCCAAGGTGCCCGCAGAGCTAGGGTTCAAAAACTACAGCTAGACATTATGCCAAAAAAGGGTCATTTTTCACTGCAAAATTGAGGTGTGACCACGTTGCGTTTTGCGCCGTTTCCTGCCGCGGGCAGTAGGCCGACCCACACAAGTGAGGTACCGTTTTTCTCGTAAGACTTTGGGGAACGCGGGGTGGGTGGAAATTTTTGGATCGAGGCAGATTCCGGAACTATCCACCACAGAAATGTGGGGAAAATGTGGTTTTTTTGACAATTGTTTAGGTTTGCAAGGGATTCTGGGTAAGAGACCCTGGTGGGAGGCAGTCAAGTCACCCCATCCTGGATTCCCCTGGGTGTCTAGTTTTCAAAAATGTATAGGTTTGCTAGGTTTCCCAAGTGTGCCCGCAGAGCTAGGGTTCAAAAACTACAGCTAGACATTTTGCCAAAAAAGGGTCATTTTTCACTGCGAAATTGAGGTGTGACCACGTTGCGTTGTGCGCCGTTTCCTGCCGCGGGCAGTAGGCCGACCCACACAAGTGAGGTACCGTTTTTCTCGTAAGACTTTGGGGAACGCGGGGTGGGTGGAAATTTTGGGATCCACGCAGATTCCGGAACTTTCCACCACAGAAATGTGGGGAAAATGTGTTTTTTTTTACTATTGTTTAGGTTTGCAAGGGATTCTGGGTAAGAGACCCTGGTGGGAGGCAGTCAAGTCACCCCATCCTGGATTCCCCTGGGTGTCTAGTTTTCAAAAATGTATAGGTTTGCTAGGTTTCCCAAGGTGCCCGCAGAGCCTGGGTTCAAAAACTACAGCTAGACATTTTGCCAAAAAAGGGTCATTTTTCACTGCGAAATTGAGGTGTGACCACGTTGCGTTTTGCGCCATTTCCTGCCGCGGGCACTAGGCCAACCCACACAAGTGAGGTACCGTTTTTCTCGTAAGACTTTGGGGAACGTGGGGCTGGTGGAAATGTGTGGATCCACGCAGATTCCGGAACTTTCCACCACAGAAATGTGGGGAAAATGTGTTTTTTGGACCATTATTTAGGTTTGCAAGGGATTCTGGGTAACAGACCCTGGTGGGAGGCAGTCAAGTCACCCCATCCTGGATTACCCTGGGTGTCTAGTTTTCAAACATGTATAGGTTTGCTAGGTTTCCCAAGGTGCCCGCAGAGGTAGGGTTCAAAAACTAGAGCTAGGCACTTTGCCAAAAAAGGGTCATTTTTCACTGCGATATTGAGGTGTGACCACGTTGCGTTTTGCGCCGTTTCCTGTCGCGGGCACTAGGCCGACCCACACAAATGAGGTACCATTTTTCTCGTAAGACTTTGGGGAACGCGGGGTGGATGGAAATTTGTGGCTCCACACAGATTCTGGAACTTTCCACCACAGAAATGTGGAGAAAATATGTTTTGTTTCACAGTTGTTTAGGTTTGCAAGGGATTCTGGGTAACAGACCCTGGTGGGAGGCAGTCAAGTCACCCCATCCTGGATTCCCCTGGGTGTCTAGTTTTCAAAAATATATAGGTTTGCTAGGTTTCCCAAGGTGCCCGCAGTGCTAGGGTTCAAAAACTAGAGCTAGGCACTTTGCCAAAAAAGGGTCATTTTTCACTGCGATATTGAGGTGTGACCACGTTGCGTTTTGCGCCATTTCCTGCCGCGGGCACTAGGCCGACCCGCACAAGTGAGGTACCATTTTTTTTGTAAGACTTTGGGGAACGCGGGGTGGATGGAAATGTGTGGCTCCACGCAGATTCCTGAACTTTCCACGACACAGAAATGTGGAGAAAATATGGGTTTTTTGACAATTTTTTAGATTTGCAAGGTATTCTGGGTAACAGACCCTGGTGGGAGGCAGTCAAGTCACCCCATCCTGGATTCCCCTGGGTGTCTAGTTTTTAAAAATGTATAGGTTTGCTACGTTTCCCAAGGTGCCCGAAGAGCTAGGGTTCAAAAACTAGAGCTAGGCACTTTGCCAAAAAAGGGTAATTTTTCACTGCGAAATTGAGGTGTGACCACGTTGCGTTTTGCGCCGTTTCCTGTCACGGGCACTAGGCCGACCCCCACAAGTGAGGTACCATTTTTTTTGTAAGACTTTGGGGAACGCGGGGTGGATGGAAATTTGTGGCTCCACACAGATTCTGGAACTTTCCACCACAGAAATGTGGAGAAAATATGTTTTGTTTCACAGTTTTTTAGGTTTGCAAGGGATTCTGGGTAACAGACCCTGGTGGGAGGCAGTCAAGTCACCCCATCCTGGATTCCCCTGGGTGTCTAGTTTTCAAAAATATATAGGTTTGCTAGGTTTCCCAAGGTGCCCGCAGTGCTAGGGTTCAAAAGCTAGAGCTAGGCACTTTCCCAAAAAAGGGTCATTTTTCACTGCGATATTGAGGTGTGACCACGTTGCGTTTTGCGCCATTTCCTGCCGCGGGCACTAGGCCGACCCGCACAAGTGAGGTACCATTTTTCTCGTAAGACTTTGGAGAACGCGGGGTGGATGGAAGTGTGTGGCTCCACGCAGATTCCTGAACTTTCCACGACACAGAAATGTGGAGAAAATATGGGTTTTTTGACAATTTTTTAGGTTTGCAAGGGATTCTGGGTAACAGACCCTGATGGGAGGCAATCAAGTCACCCCATCCTGGATTCCCCTGGGTGTCTAGTTTTTAAAAATGTATAGGTTTGCTAGGTTTCCCAAGGTGATCGAAGAGCTAGGGTTCAAAAACTAGAGCTAGGCACTTTGCCAAAAAAGGGTCATTTTTCACTGCGAAATTGAGGTGTGACCACGTTGCGTTTTGCGCCGTTTCCTGTCACGGGCACTAGGCCGACCCCCCAAGTGAGGTACCATTGTTTTCGTAAGACTTTGGGGAACGCGGGGTGGGTGTAAATTTGTAGATCCACACAGGTTCCAGAACTTTCCACCACAGAAATGTGGAGAGAATGTGTTTTATTTGACAATGTTTTAGGGTTGCAAGGGATTTTGGGTAACAGAACCTGGTGGGAGGCAGTCAAGTCACCCCATCCTGGATTCCCCTGGGTGTCTAGTTTTCAAAAATGTATAGGTTTGCTAGGTTTCCCAAGGTGCCCACAGAGCTAGGGTTCAAAAACTAGAGCTAGGCACTTTGCCAAAAAAGGGTCATTTTTCACTGCGATATTGAGGTGTGACCACGTTGCGTTTTGCGCCGTTTCCTGTTGCGGGCACTTGGCCGACCCACACAAATGAGGTACCATTTTTCTCGTAAGACTTTGGGGAACGCGGGTTGGATGGAAATTTGTGGCTCCACGCAGATTCCGGAACTTTCCACCACAGAAATGTGGAGAAACTATGTTTTGTTTCACAATTTTTTAGGTTTGCAAGGGATTCTGGGTAACAGACCTTGGTGGGAGGCAGTCAAGTCACCCCATCCTGGATTTCCCTGGGTGTCTAGTTTTCAAAAATGTATAGGTTTGCTAGGTTTCCCAAGGTGCCCGCAGAGCTAGGGTTAAAAAACTAGAGCTAGGCACTTTGCCAAAAAAGGGTCATTTTTCACTGCAATATTGAGGTGTGACCACGTTGCGTTTTGCGCCGTTTCCTGTCGCGGGCACTAGGCCGACCCACACAAATGAGGTACCATTTTTCTCGTAAGACTTTGGGGAACGCGGGGTGGATGGAAATTTGTGGCTCCACGCAGATTCCTGAACTTTCCACGACACAGAAATGTGGAGAAAATATGGGTTTTTTGACAATTTTTTTAGGTTTGCAAGGGATTCTGGGTAACAGACCCTGGTGGGAGGCAGTCAAGTCACCCCATCCTGGATTCCCCTGGGAGTCTAGTTTTCAAAAATGTATAGGTTTGCTAGGTTTCCCAAGGTGCCCGCAGAGCACCGGGCCAAAAACCCAAGTGACCCCCCTTGCAAAATCAGGTGGTTTTGAGATAGGCAATTTTGATGTTGCCTCACTACGTTTTGGTCCCTTGCCTGTCGCGGGTACTTGGGCCTCCCACACAAGTGAGGCACCATTTTTACCGGGAGACTCGGGGGAACGCTGGGTGGTGGGAAATTTGAGTGAGCCCGGTGATGCCACAACTTTCCCACACAAATATGTGTGGAAAATGTGATTTTTTTCAGCTAAAATTGAGGTTTGCAGGGCATTCTGGGTAAGGAAACGTTGGGGGATCCACGCAAGCCATACCTCCCTGGAAGCCCCCGGGTGTCTAGTTTTCAGAAATGTATGGGTTTGGTAGGTTTCCCTAGATGGCCGCCGAGCACCGGGCCAAAAACCCAAGTGACCCCCCTTGCAAAACCAGGTGGTTTTGAGATAAGCAATTTTGATGTCGCCTCACTACGTTTTGGGCCCTTGCCTGTCGCGGGTACTTGGGCCTCCCACACAAGTGAGGCACCATTTTTACCGGGAGATCCGGGGAACGCTGGGTGGTGGGAAATTTGAGTGAGCCCGGTGATGCCACAACTTTCCCACACAAAAGTGTGTGAAAAATGTGATTTTTTTCAGCTAAAATTGAGGTTTGCAGGGGATTCTGGGTGCTAGGGTTCAAAAACTAGAGCTAGGCACTTTCCCAAAAAAGGGTCATTTTTCACTGCGATATTGAGGTGTGACCACGTTGCGTTTTGCGCCGTTTCCTGCCGCGGGCACTAGGCCGACCCGCACAAGTGAGGTACCATTTTTCTCGTAAGACTTTGGGGAACGCGGGGTGGATGGAAATTTGTGGCTCCACGCAGATTCCTGAACTTTCCACGACACAGAAATGTGGAGAAAATATGGGTTTTTTGACAATTTTTTAGGTTTGCAAGGGATTCTGGGTAACAGACCCTGGCGGGAGGCAGTCAAGTCACCCCATCCTGGATTCCCCTGGGTGTCTAGTTTTCAAAAATGTATAGGTTTGCTAGGTTTCCCAAGGTGCCCGAAGAGCTAGGGTTCAAAAACTAGAGCTAGGCACTTTGCCAAAAAAGGGTCATTTTTCACTGCGAAATTGAGGTGTGACCACGTTGCGTTTTGCGCCGTTTCCTGTCGCGGGCACTAAGCCGACCCACACAAATGAGGTACCATTTTTCTCGTAAGACTTTGGGGAACGCGGGGTGGATGGAAATTTGTGGCTCCACGCAGATTCCGGAACTTTCCACCACAGAAATGTGGGGAAAATGTGTTTTTTGGACCATTATTTAGGTTTGCAAGGGATTCTGGGTAACAGACCCTGGTGGGAGGCAGTCAAGTCACCCCATCCTGGATTACCCTGGGTGTCTAGTTTTCAAACATGTATAGGTTTGCTAGGTTTCCCAAGGTGCCCGCAGAGCTAGGGTTCAAAAACTAGAGCTAGGCACTTTGCCAAAAAAGGGTCATTTTTCACTGCGATATTGAGGTGTGACCACGTTGCGTTTTGCGCCGTTTCCTGTCGCGGGCACTAGGCCGACCCACACAAATGAGGTACCATTTTTCTCGTAAGACTTTGGGGAACGCGGGGTGGATGGAAATTTGTGGCTCCACACAGATTCTGGAACTTTCCACCACAGAAATGTGGAGAAAATATGTTTTGTTTCACAGTTTTTTAGGTTTGCAAGGGATTCTGGGTAACAGACCCTGGTGGGAGGCAGTCAAGTCACCCCATCCTGGATTCCCCTGGGTGTCTAGTTTTCAAAAATATATAGGTTTGCTAGGTTTCCCAAGGTGCCCGCAGTGCTAGGGTTCAAAAACTAGAGCTAGGCACTTTGCCAAAAAAGGGTCATTTTTCACTGCGATATTGACGTGTGACCACGTTGCGTTTTGCGCCATTTCCTGCCGCGGGCACTAGGCCGACCCGCACAAGTGAGGTACCATTTTTTTTGTAAGACTTTGGGGAACGCGGGGTGGATGGAAATGTGTGGCTCCACGCAGATTCCTGAACTTTCCACGACACAGAAATGTGGAGAAAATATGGGTTTTTTGAAAATTTTTTAGATTTGCAAGGTATTCTGGGTAACAGACCCTGGTGGGAGGCAGTCAAGTCACCCCATCCTGGATTCCCCTGGGTGTCTAGTTTTTAAAAATGTATAGGTTTGCTACGTTTCCCAAGGTGCCCGAAGAGCTAGGGTTCAAAAACTAGAGCTAGGCACTTTGCCAAAAAAGGGTAATTTTTCACTGCGAAATTGAGGTGTGACCACGTTGCGTTTTGCGCCGTTTCCTGTCACGGGCACTAGGCCGACCCCCACAAGTGAGGTACCATTTTTTTCGTAAGACTTTGGGGAACGCGGGGTGGATGGAAATTTGTGGCTCCACACAGATTCTGGAACTTTCCACCACAGAAATGTGGAGAAAATATGTTTTGTTTCACAGTTTTTTAGGTTTGCAAGGGATTCTGGGTAACAGACCCTGGTGGGAGGCAGTCAAGTCACCCCATCCTGGATTCCCCTGGGTGTCTAGTTTTCAAAAATATATAGGTTTGCTAGGTTTCCCAAAGTGCCCGCAGTGCTAGGGTTCAAAAACTAGAGCTAGGCACTTTCCCAAAAAAGGGTCATTTTTCACTGCGATATTGAGGTGTGACCACGTTGCGTTTTGCGCCATTTCCTGCCGCGGGCACTAGGCCGACCCGCACAAGTGAGGTACCATTTTTCTCGTAAGACTTTGGGGAACGCGGGGTGGATGGAAGTGTGTGGCTCCACGCAGATTCCTGAACTTTCCACGACACAGAAATGTGGAGAAAATATGGGTTTTTTGACAATTTTTTAGGTTTGCAAGGGATTCTGGGTAACAGACCCTGATGGGAGGCAATCAAGTCACCCCATCCTGGATTCCCCTGGGTGTCTAGTTTTTAAAAATGTATAGGTTTGCTAGGTTTCCCAAGGTGATCGAAGAGCTAGGGTTCAAAAACTAGAGCTAGGCACTTTGCCAAAAAAGGGTCATTTTTCACCGCGAAATTGAGGTGTGACCACGTTGCGTTTTGCGCCGTTTCCTGTCACGGGCACTAGGCCGACCCCCCAAGTGAGGTACCATTGTTTTCGTAAGACTTTGGGGAACGCGGGGTGGGTGTAAATTTGTAGATCCACACAGGTTCCAGAACTTTCCACCACAGAAATGTGGAGAGAATGTGTTTTATTTGACAATGTTTTAGGGTTGCAAGGGATTTTGGGTAACAGAACCTGGTGGGAGGCAGTCAAGTCACCCCATCCTGGATTCCCCTGGGTGTCTAGTTTTCAAAAATGTATAGGTTTGCTAGGTTTCCCAAGGTGCCCACAGAGCTAGGGTTCAAAAACTAGAGCTAGGCACTTTGCCAAAAAAGGGTCATTTTTCACTGCGATATTGAGGTGTGACCACGTTGCGTTTTGCGCCGTTTCCTGTTGCGGGCACTTGGCCGACCCACACAAATGAGGTACCATTTTTCTCGTAAGACTTTGGGGAACGCGGGTTGGATGGAAATTTGTGGCTCCACGCAGATTCCGGAACTTTCCACCACAGAATTGTGGAGAAACTATGTTTTGTTTCACAATTTTTTAGGTTTGCAAGGGATTCTGGGTAACAGACCTTGGTGGGAGGCAGTCAAGTCACCCCATCCTGGATTTCCCTGGGTGTCTAGTTTTCAAAAATGTATAGGTTTGCTAGGTTTCCCAAGGTGCCCGCAGAGCTAGGGTTAAAAAACTAGAGCTAGGCACTTTGCCAAAAAAGGGTCATTTTTCACTGCAATATTGAGGTGTGACCACGTTGCGTTTTGCGCCGTTTCCTGTCGCGGGCACTAGGCCGACCCACACAAATGAGGTACCATTTTTCTCGTAAGACTTTGGGGAACGCGGGGTGGATGGAAATTTGTGGCTCCACGCAGATTCCTGAACTTTCCACGACACAGAAATGTGGAGAAAATATGGGTTTTTTGACAATTTTTTAGGTTTGCAAGGGATTCTGGGTAACAGACCCTGGTGGGAGGCAGTCAAGTCACCCCATCCTGGATTCCCCTGGGAGTCTAGTTTTCAAAAATGTATAGGTTTGCTAGGTTTCCCAAGGTGCCCGCAGAGCACCGGGCCAAAAACCCAAGTGACCCCCCTTGCAAAATCAGGTGGTTTTGAGATAGGCAATTTTGATGTTGCCTCACTACGTTTTGGTCCCTTGCCTGTCGCGGGTACTTGGGCCTCCCACACAAGTGAGGCACCATTTTTACCGGGAGACTCGGGGGAACGCTGGGTGGTGGGAAATTTGAGTGAGCCCGGTGATGCCACAACTTTCCCACACAAATATGTGTGGAAAATGTGATTTTTTTCAGCTAAAATTGAGGTTTGCAGGGCATTCTGGGTAAGGAAACGTTGGGGGATCCACGCAAGCCATACCTCTCTGGAAGCCCCCGGGTGTCTAGTTTTCAGAAATGTATGGGTTTGGTAGGTTTCCCTAGATGGCCGCCGAGCACCGGGCCAAAAACCCAAGTGACCCCCCTTGCAAAACCAGGTGGTTTTGAGATAAGCAATTTTGATGTCGCCTCACTACGTTTTGGGCCCTTGCCTGTCGCGGGTACTTGGGCCTCCCACACAAGTGAGGCACCATTTTTACCGGGAGATCCGGGGAACGCTGGGTGGTGGGAAATTTGAGTGAGCCCGGTGATGCCACAACTTTCCCACACAAAAGTGTGTGAAAAATGTGATTTTTTTCAGCTAAAATTGAGGTTTGCAGGGGATTCTGGGTGCTAGGGTTCAAAAACTAGAGCTAGGCACTTTCCCAAAAAAGGGTCATTTTTCACTGCGATATTGAGGTGTGACCACGTTGCGTTTTGCGCCGTTTCCTGCCGCGGGCACTAGGCCGACCCGCACAAGTGAGGTACCATTTTTCTCGTAAGACTTTGGGGAACGAGGGGTGGATGGAAATTTGTGGCTCCACGCAGATTCCTGAACTTTCAACGACACAGAAATGTGGAGAAAATATGGGTTTTTTGACAATTTTTTAGGTTTGCAAGGGATTCTGGGTAACAGACCCTGGCGGGAGGCAGTCAAGTCACCCCATCCTGGATTCCCCTGGGTGTCTAGTTTTCAAAAATGTATAGGTTTGCTAGGTTTCCCAAGGTGCCCGAAGAGCTAGGGTTCAAAAACTAGAGCTAGGCACTTTGCCAAAAAAGGGTAATTTTTCACTGCGAAATTGAGGTGTGACCACGTTGCGTTTTGCGCCGTTTCCTGTCGCGGGCACTAAGCCGACCCACACAAATGAGGTACCATTTTTCTCGTAAGACTTTGGGGAACGCGGGGTGGATGGAAATTTGTGGCTCCACGCAGATTCCGGAACTTTCCACCACAGAAATGTGGAGAAACTATGTTTTGTTTCACAATTTTTTAGGTTTGCAAGGGATTCTGGGTAACAGACCCTGGTGGGAGGCAGTCAAGTCACCCCATCCTGGATTCCCCTGGGTGTCTAGTTTTCAAAAATATATAGGTTTGCTAGGTTTCCCAAGGTGCCCGCAGTGCTAGGGTTCAAAAACTAGAGCTAGGCACTTTCACAAAAAAGGGTCATTCTTCACTGCGATATTGAGGTGTGACCACGTTGCGTTTTGCGCCGTTTCCTGTCGCGGGCACTAGGCCGACCCGCACAAGTGAGGTACCATTTTTCTCGTAAGACTTTGGGGAATGCGGGGTGGTTGGAAATTTGTGGCTCCACACAGATTCCTGAACTTTCCACCACACAGAAATGTGGAGAAAATATGGTCTTTTTGACAATTTTTTAGGTTTGCAAGGGATTCTGGGTAACAGACCCTGGTGGGAGGCAGTCAAGTCACCCCATCCTGGATTCCCCTGGGTGTCTAGTTTTCAAAAATGTATAGGTTTGCTAGGTTTCCCAAGGTGCTCGCAGAGCTAGGGTTCAAAAACTGGAGCTAGGCACTTTGCCAAAAAAGGGTCATTTTTCACTGCGAAATTGAGGTGTGACCACGTTGCGTTTTGCGCCGTTTCCTGTCACGGGCACTAGGCTGACCCCCACAAGTGAGGTACCATATTTTTCGTAAGACTTTGGGGAACGCGGGGTGGATGGAAGTGTGTGGCTCCACGCAGATTCCTGAACTTTCCACGACACAGAAATGTGGAGAAAATATGGGTTTTTTGACAATTTTTTAGGTTTGCAAGGGATTCTGGGTAACAGACCCTGGTGGGAGGCAATCAAGTCACCCCATCTGGATTCCCCTGGGTGTCTAGTTTTTAAAAATGTATAGGTTTGCTAGGTTTCCCAAGGTGCCCGAAGAGCTAGGGTTCAAAAACTAGAGCTAGGCACTTTGCCAAAAAAGGGTCATTTTTCACTGCGAAATTGAGGTGTGACCACGTTGCGTTTTGCGCCGTTTCCTGTCACGGGCACTAGGCCGACCCCCCAAGTGAGGTACCATTGTTTTCGTAAGACTTTGGGGAACGCGGGGTGGGTGTAAATTTGTAGATCCACACAGGTTCCAGAACTTTCCACCACAGAAATGTGGAGAAACTATGTTTTGTTTCACAATTTTTTAGGTTTGCAAGGGATTCTGGGTAACAGACCTTGGTGGGAGGAAGTCAAGTCACCCCATCCTGGATTTCCCTGGGTGTCTAGTTTTCAAAAATGTATAGGTTTGCTAGGTTTCCCAAGGTGCCCGCAGAGCTAGGGTTAAAAAACTAGAGCTAGGCACTTTGCCAAAAAAGGGTCATTTTTCACTGCAATATTGAGGTGTGACCACGTTGCGTTTTGCGCCGTTTCCTGTCGCGGGCACTAGGCCGACCCACACAAATGAGGTACCATTTTTCTCGTAAGACTTTGGGGAACGCGGGGTGGATGGAAATTTGTGGCTCCACGCAGATTCCTGAACTTTCCACGACACAGAAATGTGGAGAAAATATGGGTTTTTTGACAATTTTTTAGGTTTGCAAGGGATTCTGGGTAACAGACCCTGGTGGGAGGCAGTCAAGTCACCCCATCCTGGATTCCCCTGGGAGTCTAGTTTTCAAAAATGTATAGGTTTGCTAGGTTTCCCAAGGTGCCCGCAGAGCACCGGGCCAAAAACCCAAGTGACCCCCCTTGCAAAATCAGGTGGTTTTGAGATAGGCAATTTTGATGTTGCCTCACTACGTTTTGGTCCCTTGCCTGTCGCGGGTACTTGGGCCTCCCACACAAGTGAGGCACCATTTTTACCGGGAGACTCGGGGGAACGCTGGGTGGTGGGAAATTTGAGTGAGCCCGGTGATGCCACAACTTTCCCACACAAATATGTGTGGAAAATGTGATTTTTTTCAGCTAAAATTGAGGTTTGCAGGGGATTCTGGGTAAGGAAACGTTGGGGGATCCACGCAAGCCATACCTCCCTGGAAGCCCCCGGGTGTCTAGTTTTCAGAAATTTATGGGTTTGGTAGGTTTCCCTAGATGGCCACCGAGCACCGGGCCAAAAACCCAAGTGACCCCCCTTGCAAAACCAGGTGGTTTTGAGATAAGCAATTTTGATATCGCCTCACTACGTTTTGGGCCCTTGCCTGTCGCGGGTACTTGGGCCTCCCACACAAGTGAGGCACCATTTTTACCGGGAGATCCGGGGAACGCTGGGTGGTGGGAAATTTGAGTGAGCCCGGTGATGCCACAACTTTCCCACACAAAAGTGTGTGAAAAATGTGATTTTTTTCAGCTAAAATTGAGGTTTGCAGGGGATTCTGGGTGCTAGGGTTCAAAAACTAGAGCTAGGCACTTTCCCAAAAAAGGGTCATTTTTCACTGCGATATTGAGGTGTGACCACGTTGCGTTTTGCGCCGTTTCCTGCCGCGGGCACTAGGCCGACCCGCACAAGTGAGGTACCATTTTTCTCGTAAGACTTTGGGGAACGCGGGGTGGATGGAAATTTGTGGCTCCACGCAGATTCCTGAACTTTCCACGACACAGAAATGTGGAGAAAATATGGGTTTTTTGACAATTTTTTAGGTTTGCAAGGGATTCTGGGTAACAGACCCTGGCGGGAGGCAGTCAAGTCACCCATCCTGGATTCCCCTGGGTGTCTAGTTTTCAAAAATGTATAGGTTTGCTAGGTTTCCCAAGGTGCCCGAAGAGCTAGGGTTCAAAAACTATAGCTAGGCACTTTGCCAAAAAAGGGTCATTTTTCACTGCGAAATTGAGGTGTGACCACGTTGCGTTTTGCGCCGTTTCCTGTCGCGGGCACTAAGCCGACCCACACAAATGAGGTACCATTTTTCTCGTAAGACTTTGGGGAACGCGGGGTGGATGGAAATTTGTGGCTCCACGCAGATTCCGGAACTTTCCACCACAGGAATGTGGAGAAACTATGTTTTGTTTCACAATTTTTTAGGTTTGCAAGGGATTCTGGGTAACATACCCTTGTGGGAGGCAGTCAAGTCACCCCATCCTGGATTCCCCTGGGTGTCTAGTTTTCAAAAATATATAGGTTTGCTAGGTTTCCCAAGGTGCCCGCAGTGCTAGGGTTCAAAAACTAGAGCTAGGCACTTTCACAAAAAAGGGTCATTCTTCACTGCGATATTGAGGTGTGACCACGTTGCGTTTTGCGCCGTTTCCTGTCGCGGGCACTAGGCCGACCCGCACAAGTGAGGTACCATTTTTCTCGTAAGACTTTGGGGAATGCGGGGTGGTTGGAAATTTGGGGCTCCACGCAGATTCCGGAACTTTCCACCACAGAAATGTGGAGAAACTATGTTTTGTTTCACAATTGTTTAGGTTTGCAAGGGATTCTGGGTAACAGACCCTGGTGGGAGGCAGTCAAGTCACCCCATCCTGGATTCCCCTGGGTGTCTAGTTTTCAAAAATGTATAGGTTTGCTAGGTTTCCCAAGGTGCCCGCAGAGCTAGGGTTCAAAAACTGGAGCTAGGCACTTTGCCAAAAAAGGGTAATTTTTCACTGCGAAATTGAGGTGTGACCACGTTGCGTTTTGCGCCGTTTCCTGTCACGGGCACTAGGCCGACCCCCACAAGTGAGGTACCATATTTTTCGTAAGAGTTTGGGGAACGCGGGGTGGATGGAAGTGTGTGGCTCCACGCAGATTCCTGAACTTTCCACGACACAGAAATGTGGAGAAAATATGGGTTTTTTGACAATTTTTTAGGTTTGCAAGGGATTCTGGGTAACAGACCCTGGTGGGAGGCAATCAAGTCACCCCATCCTGGTTTCCCCTGGGTGTCTAGTTTTTAAAAATGTATAGGTTTGCTAGGTTTCCCAAGGTGCCCGAAGAGCTAGGGTTCAAAAACTAGAGCTAGGCACTTTGCCAAAAAAGGGTCATTTTTCACTGCGAAATTGAGGTGTGACCACGTTGCGTTTTGCGCCGTTTCCTGTCACGGGCACTAGGCCGACCCCCCAAGTGAGGTACCATTGTTTTTGTAAGACTTTGGGGAACGCGGGGTGGGTGTAAATTTGTAGATCCACACAGGTTCCAGAACTTTCCACCACAGAAATGTGGAGAAAATGTGTTTTATTTGACAATGTTTAGGGTTGCAAGGGATTTTGGGTAACAGAACCTGGTGGGAGGCAGTCAAGTCACCCCATCCTGGATTCCCCTGAGTGTCTAGTTTTCAAAAATGTATAGGTTTGCTAGGTTTCCCAAGGTGCCCACAGAGCTAGGGTTCAAAAACTAGAGCTAGGCACTTTGCCAAAAAAGGGTCATTTTTCACTGCGATATTGAGGTGTGACCACGTTGCGTTTTGCGCCGTTTCCTGTTGCGGGCACTAGGCCGACCCACACAAATGAGGTACCATTTTTCTCGTAAGACTTTGGGGAATGCGGAGTGGATGGAAATTTGTGGCTCCACGCAGATTCCGGAACTTTCCACCACAGAAATGTGGAGAAACTATGTTTTGTTTCACAATTTTTTAGGTTTGCAAGGGATTCTGGGTAACAGACCTTGGTGGGAGGAAGTCAAGTCACCCCATCCTGGATTTCCCTGGGTGTCTAGTTTTCAAAAATGTATAGGTTTGCTAGGTTTCCCAAGGTGCCCGCAGAGCTAGGGTTAAAAAACTAGAGCTAGGCACTTTGCCAAAAAAGGGTCATTTTTCACTGCAATATTGAGGTGTGTCCACGTTGCGTTTTGCGCCGTTTCCTGTCGCGGGCACTAGGCCGACCCACACAAATGAGGTACCATTTTTCTCGTAAGACTTTGGGGAACGCGGGGTGGATGGAAATTTGTGGCTCCACGCATATTCCTGAACTTTCCACGACACAGAAATGTGGAGAAAATATGGGTTTTTTGACAATTTTTTAGGTTTGCAAGGGATTCTGGGTAACAGACCCTGGTGGGAGGCAGTCAAGTCACCCCATCCTGGATTCCCCTGGGAGTCTAGTTTTCAAAAATGTATAGGTTTGCTAGGTTTCCCAAGGTGCCCGCAGAGCACCGGGCCAAAAGCCCAAGTGACCCCCCTTGCAAAATCAGGTGGTTTTGAGATAGGCAATTTTGATGTTGCCTCACTACGTTTTGGTCCCTTGCCTGTCGCGGGTACTTGAGCCTCCCACACAAGTGAGGCACCATTTTTACCGGGAGACTCGGGGGAACGCTGGGTGGTGGGAAATTTGAGTGAGCCCGGTGATGCCACAACTTTCCCACACAAATATGTGTGGAAAATGTGATTTTTTTCAGCTAAAATTGAGGTTTGCAGGGGATTCTGGGTAAGGAAACGTTGGGGGATCCACGCAAGCCATACCTCCCTGGAAGCCCCCGGGTGTCTAGTTTTCAGAAATGTATGGGTTTGGTAGGTTTCCCTAGATGGCCGCCGAGCACCGGGCCAAAAACCCAAGTGACCCCCCTTGCAAAACCAGGTGGTTTTGAGATAAGCAATTTTGATGTCGCCTCACTACGTTTTGGGCCCTTGCCTGTCACGGGTACTTGGGCCTCCCACACAAGTGAGGCACCATTTTTACCGGGAGATCCGGGGAACGCTGGGTGGTGGGAAATTTGAGTGAGCCCGGTGATGCCTCAACTTTCCCACACAAAAGTGTGTGAAAAATGTGATTTTTTTCAGCTAAAATTGAGGTTTGCAGGGGATTCTGGGTGCTAGGGTTCAAAAACTAGAGCTAGGCACTTTCCCAAAAAAGGGTCATTTTTCACTGCGATATTGAGGTGTGACCACGTTGCGTTTTGCGCCGTTTCCTGCCGCGGGCACTAGGCCGACCCGCACAAGTGAGGTACCATTTTTCTCGTAAGACTTTGGGGAACGCGGGGTGGATGGAAATTTGTGGCTCCACGCAGATTCCTGAACTTTCCACGACACAGAAATGTGGAGAAAATATGGGTTTTTTGACAATTTTTTAGGTTTGCAAGGGATTCTGGGTAACAGACCCTGGCGGGAGGCAGTCAAGTCACCCATCCTGGATTCCCCTGGGTGTCTAGTTTTCAAAAATGTATAGGTTTGCTAGGTTTCCCAAGGTGCCCGAAGAGCTAGGGTTCAAAAACTATAGCTAGGCACTTTGCCAAAAAAGGGTCATTTTTCACTGCGAAATTGAGGTGTGACCACGTTGCGTTTTGCGCCGTTTCCTGTCGCGGGCACTAAGCCGACCCACACAAATGAGGTACCATTTTTCTCGTAAGACTTTGGGGAACGCGGGGTGGATGGAAATTTGTGGCTCCACGCAGATTCCGGAACTTTCCACCACAGGAATGTGGAGAAACTATGTTTTGTTTCACAATTTTTTAGGTTTGCAAGGGATTCTGGGTAACAGACCCTGGTGGGAGGCAGTCAAGTCACCCCATCCTGGATTCCCCTGGGTGTCTAGTTTTCAAAAATATATAGGTTTGCTAGGTTTCCCAAGGTGCCCGCAGTGCTAGGGTTCAAAAACTAGAGCTAGGCACTTTCACAAAAAAGGGTCATTCTTCACTGCGATATTGAGGTGTGACCACGTTGCGTTTTGCGCCGTTTCCTGTCGCGGGCACTAGGCCGACCCGCACAAGTGAGGTACCATTTTTCTCGTAAGACTTTGGGGAATGCGGGGTGGTTGGAAATTTGGGGCTCCACGCAGATTCCTGAACTTTCCACCACACAGAAATGTGGAGAAAATATGGTCTTTTTGACAATTTTTTAGGTTTGCAAGGGATTCTGGGTAACAGACCCTGGTGGGAGGCAGTCAAGTCACCCCATCCTGGATTCCCCTGGGTGTCTAGTTTTCAAAAATGTATAGGTTTGCTAGGTTTCCCAAGGTGCCCGCAGAGCTAGGGTTCAAAAACTGGAGCTAGGCACTTTGCCAAAAAAGGGTAATTTTTCACTGCGAAATTGAGGTGTGACCACGTTGCGTTTTGCGCCGTTT
Source organism: Triturus cristatus (assembly GCF_964204655.1). Taxonomy (NCBI): domain Eukaryota; kingdom Metazoa; phylum Chordata; class Amphibia; order Caudata; family Salamandridae; genus Triturus; species Triturus cristatus. Next base: position 1,432,331,888 of record NC_140591.1, on the reverse strand, counting down.
CCTGTCACGGGCACTAGGCCGACCCCCACAAGTGAGGTACCATATTTTTCGTAAGAGTTTGGGGAATGCGGGGTGGATGGAAGTGTGTGGCTCCACGCAGATTCCTGAACTTTCCACGACACAGAAATGTGGAGAAAATATGGGTTTTTTGACAATTTTTTAGGTTTGCAAGGGATTCTGGGTAACAGACCCTGGTGGGAGGCAATCAAGTCACCCCATCCTGGATTCCCCTGGGTGTCTAGTTTTTAAAAATGTATAGGTTTGCTAGGTTTCCCAAGGTGCCCGAAGAGCTAGGGTTCAAAAACTAGAGCTAGGCACTTTGCCAAAAATGGTCATTTTTCACTGCGAAATTGAGGTGTGACCACGTTGCGTTTTGTGCCGTTTCCTGTCACGGGCACTAGGCCGACCCCCCAAGTGAGGTACCATTGTTTTCGTAAGACTTTGGGGAACGCGGGGTGGGTGTAAATTTGTAGATCCACACAGGTTCCAGAACTTTCCACCACAGAAATGTGGAGAAAATGTGTTTTATTTGACAATGTTTAGGGTTGCAAGGGATTTTGGGTAACAGAACCTGGTGGGAGGCAGTCAAGTCACCCCATCCTGGATTCCCCTGAGTGTCTAGTTTTCAAAAATGTATAGGTTTGCTAGGTTTCCCAAGGTGCCCACAGAGCTAGGGTTCAAAAACTAGAGCAAGGCACTTTGCCAAAAAAGGGTCATTTTTCACTGCGATATTGAGGTGTGACCACGTTGCGTTTTGCGCCGTTTCCTGTTGCGGGCACTAGGCCGACCCACACAAATGAGGTACCATTTTTCTTGTAAGACTTTGGGGAACGCGGGGTGGATGGAAATTTGTGGCTCCACGCAGATTCCGGAACTTTCCACCACAGAAATGTGGAGAAACTATGTTTTGTTTCACAATTTTTTAGGTTTGCAAGGGATTCTGGGTAACAGACCTTGGTGGGAGGAAGTCAAGTCACCCCATCCTGGATTTCCCTGGGTGTCTAGTTTTCAAAAATGTATAGGTTTGCTAGGTTTCCCAAGGTGCCCGCAGAGCTAGGGTTAAAAAACTAGAGCTAGGCACTTTGCCAAAAAAGGGTCATTTTTCACTGCAATATTGAGGTGTGTCCACGTTGCGTTTTGCGCTGTTTCCTGTCGCGGGCACTAGGCCGACCCACACAAATGAGGTACCATTTTTCTCGTAAGACTTTGGGGAACGCGGGGTGGATGGAAATTTGTGGCTCCACGCAGATTCCTGAACTTTCCACGACACAGAAATGTGGAGGGTTTTTTGACAATTTTTTAGGTTTGCAAGGGATTCTGGGTAACAGACCCTGGTGGGAGGCAGTCAAGTCACCCCATCCTGGATTCCCCTGGGAGTCTAGTTTTCAAAAATGTATAGGTTTGCTAGGTTTCCCAAGGTGCCCGCAGAGCACCGGGCCAAAAACCCAAGTGACCCCCCTTGCAAAATCAGGTGGTTTTGAGATAGGCAATTTTGATGTTGCCTCACTACGTTTTGGTCCCTTGCCTGTCGCGGGTACTTGGGCCTCCCACACAAGTGAGGCACCATTTTTACCGGGAGACTCGGGGGAACGCTGGGTGGTGGGAAATTTGAGTGAGCCCGGTGATGCCACAACTTTCCCACACAAATATGTGTGGAAAATGTGATTTTTTTCAGCTAAAATTGAGGTTTGCAGGGGATTCTGGGTAAGGAAACGTTGGGGGATCCACACAAGCCATACCTCCCTGGAAGCCCCCGGGTGTCTAGTTTTCAGAAATTTATGGGTTTGGTAGGTTTCCCTAGATGGCCGCCGAGCACCGGGCCAAAAACCCAAGTGACCCCCCTTGCAAAACCAGGTGGTTTTGAGATAAGCAATTTTGATGTCGCCTCACTACGTTTTGGGCCCTTGCCTGTCGCGGGTACTTGGGCCTCCCACACAAGTGAGGCACCATTTTTACCGGGAGATCCGGGGAACGCTGGGTGGTGGGAAATTTGAGTGAGCCCGGTGATGCCACAACTTTCCCACACAAAGTGTGTGAAAAATGTGATTTTTTTCAGCTAAAATTGAGGTTTGCAGGGGATTCTGGGTGCTAGGGTTCAAAAACTAGAGCTAGGCACTTTCCCAAAAAAGGGTCATTTTTCACTGCGATATTGAGGTGTGACCACGTTGCGTTTTGCGCCGTTTCCTGCCGCGGGCACTAGGCCGACCCGCACAAGTGAGGTACCATTTTTCTCGTAAGACTTTGGGGAACGCGGGGTGGATGGAAATTTGTGGCTCCACGCAGATTCCTGAACTTTCCACGACACAGAAATGTGGAGAAAATATGGGTTTTTTGACAATTTTTTAGGTTTGCAAGGGATTCTGGGTAACAGACCCTGGCGGGAGGCAGTCAAGTCACCCCATCCTGGATTCCCCTGGGTGTCTAGTTTTCAAAAAAGTATAGGTTTGCTAGGTTTCCCAAGGTGCCCGAAGAGCTAGGGTTCAAAAACTAGACCTAGGCACTTTGCCAAAAAAGGGTCATTTTTCACTGCGAAATTGAGGTGTGACCACGTTGCGTTTTGCGCCGTTTCCTGTCGCGGGCACTAAGCCGACCCACACAAATGAGGTACCATTTTTCTCGTAAGACTTTGGGGAACGCGGGGTGGATGGAAATTTGTGGCTCCACGCAGATTCCGGAACTTTCCACCACAGGAATGTGGAGAAACTATGTTTTGTTTCACAATTTGTTAGGTTTGCAAGGGATTCTGGGTAACAGACCCTGGTGGGAGGCAGTCAAGTCACCCCATCCTGGATTCCCCTGGGTGTCTAGTTTTCAAAAATATATAGGTTTGCTAGGTTTCCCAAGGTGCCCGCAGTGCTAGGGTTCAAAAACTAGAGCTAGGCACTTTCCCAAAAAAGGGTCATTCTTCACTGCGATATTGAGGTGTGACCACGTTGCGTTTTGCGCCGTTTCCTGTCGCGGGCACTAGGCTGACCCGCACAAGTGAGGTACCATTTTTCTCGTAAGACTTTGGGGAATGCGGGGTGGATGGAAATTTGTGGCTCCACGCAGATTCCTGAGCTTTCCACCACACAGAAATGTGGAGAAAATATGGTCTTTTTGACTGTTTTTTAGGTTTGCAAGGGATTCTGGGTAACAGACCCTGGTGGGAGGCAGTCAAGTCACCCCATCCTGGATTCCCCTGGGTGTCTAGTATTAAAAAATGTATAGGTTTGCTAGGTTTCCCAAGGTGCCCGCAGAGCTAGGGTTCAAAAACTGGAGCTAGGCACTTTGCCAAAAAAGGGTAATTTTTCACTGCGAAATTGAGGTGTGACCACGTTGCGTTTTGCGCCGTTTCCTGTCACGGGCACTAGGCCGACCCCCACAAGTGAGGTACCATATTTTTCGTAAGACTTTGGGGAACGCGGGGCGGGTGTAAATTTGTAGATCCACACAGGTTCCAGAACTTTCCACCACAGAAATGCGGAGAAAATGTGTTTTATTTGACAATTTTTTAGGGTTGCAAGGGATTTTGGGTAACAGAACCTGGTGGGAGGCAGTCAAGTCACCCCATCCTGGATTCCCCTGGGTGTCTAGTTTTAAAAAATGTATAGGTTTGCAACATTTCGCTAGGTGCCGGCAGAGCTAGTGTTTAAAAACTACAGCTAGACACTTCGCAAAAAGGGTACATTTTAATTGTGAAAATGTGGTGTGTTCACGTTGGATTTTGAGCCATTTCCTGTTGTGGGCACTATGCCTACCCACACAAGTGAGGTACCAATTTTATCGGGAGACTTAGGGTAGTTCAGATTTGTTAATGAACTGGTATTACCTATTGACTTTCGATGCATTTCTGCCTTACAAATGAAAGACATTGTGTAAAAAAGAAGTCATTCTAAAAAATGACTGATAATTCTCATGCTAGTATGAGTATTCCCAATTTCGGAAATGCGCAAACATCTACTGTTTCTAAACTCTATATTTTGTTCCAATTTCAGAAATACATAGGTGTCTTTCATACCGATTTTTCCATGTACACATTTTTACAGAATAATTACTATATACCCGGTACATAATAAAAAAACATTGCAAGTTGCTGCTCAGTTTTTGGCTCTGGGTTCGTCGGGTTCTAGGTGAACCTACAAGTCCTATATATCCCCATAACCAGTAATGTCCAGCGGATGTAACGGTATATTGATTTCAAAGAGCTGTCATAATTAGAAGAAGTTACAGGTGAAAACGTTGACACAAAAGGCCTGATTTTTTCAACTAATTTTCAATTTATCCTATGTTTAACTGTTAGTTTCTATAAAGAAACCTTGATGGATCTACACAAATGACCCCTTGCTGAATTCAGAATTTTGTCTACTTCTCTAAAATGTATAGCTTTCCAGGATCCATCATTGCTTTTGTACCCATTTCTACCATTAAAAGGAAGGAGGTCGAAAGCACAAAAAAAATAGCAAAAATAGGCTATGTCCCAGAAAAATGCAAAACTGTGTAAAAAATGTTGGGTTTCTGACAAAAGTCTGGTATTCCCTAAAAGCTGGGAAAATGGTGATTTCAACCCCACAAACCCTTTTTTGATAACATTTGCAGGGAAAAACCCAGATGATTTCATTTGCAGCCCGTTTTTCCCATTTTTCCGGAAAAAAAACCAAAATTTTGCTGTATTTTGGCTCATTTCTGTGACCCCTCCAGGGAAATCCACAAACCCTGAGTACCTTTAGAATCCACATGATGTTGGAAGAAAAGGACGCAAATTTGTCGTGGATAGGATACCTTATGTGGTCAAAAAGTTACAGGGACCTCATCGCGCACTACCCCAAATAGCCAAAAAAAGGCTTGGCACAGGAGGGGGAAAAGGCATGGCAGCGAAGGGGTTAATAACACTTCCACTGCAAACAGGTTATTTTAATTAATTTTAGGGTGATTACGTAATTAATTTCTTGCAAATTAGAGGAGGTATACAAAATGTTGTTTTACCTGCTCCATCAATCCCCCCTTTGGTGATTTTAAACATCACCACTATCCACTAATTTTACTAAATTTATCTACGGAAATGGTTTTATTTATTTCCACTTGCGTTTGTTAGTTTAAATCATAGTGTTCTCCATACTATTTTCTTTTGTTTTCTTGTACATCTTTTCTTGAAATTCTTCTAATTCTATTTCTTCTATCTCTCTTTCTCTTATTTCTTTCTCTTTATTTTTCTTGTTTTCTCTTTTTATCTTATTTTGTAATTTTCTTCTTTTTATGCACAAATATCCTAATCTCATTATTAATACTAATATAACCACAAAAGTCACAGGTATCAATATTTTTCCCACAAAGGAGCTACCTAATTTAGTTAATAAATCCTTAATAGTGGAAAAACCCTTACCAAGTTTCTCCCATACTCCTTCAACCTCCATTGGAACAATGTCTTCATGCAATTCAGTTATATTCTTAATATATTTCTTTATGTTCTAACTTTCGTCAGGAATGTAAGTACAGCAATGTTGTACTTTCAGCATTCCACAGACTCCTCCCTCTTTTGCCAATAAAATGTCAAGTGACTTTTTAAACACAAGAATACCTCTGACACCATAAATCTCACTTTTTTTCTTTTCTCAGCAGGCCTATTTATTGACTGCGAGTTTAGATGCAATTCTTACGTTCTACGATTATTTGAAACAAGGAGAACACTTCTTCATCTTAATAAACACATGTCCTTTACATAAAACGTGCGAAATTCTTTACATTTTTCACAATTTTAACACATAACTTTGTGGCATATCATACATACATAAATAAAGTACTTTAAACAGATGAGAGAAATATTGCACTACAGTACTTAGATATCCGGTTTGATAAGTAGTAGGGACCCTAACTTGTTTGGTCCTCAACATGCGCTGCTTATTATGGTCCTAAGCAGGGTCAGAGAAAGTTGTTACAAGATAGTTCTAGAGAGAGCGGTAACTAGATTATTGTTTCTGCTCTTTGGGGGGCGCTAGTGTATTATTTTTATCCCAAACGTATCTGAATCTCTGCTTTTTTCTAGCCGACGCGTTTCGACCTGTGGTGTATTGGAACTATATCTTAATGGTAAGGTCTTTGTCAGGGCTTATCACTGATTCTGATGGGACATCTTTTTCGTACTAACAGTTTATGTGACTGTCATCTTCTTTGCCCGTTCTGATAATTCTCGGGGTAAAGGTATTGGCATGTGGAATCGGAACAATTTCCAACTGCTACAGACGCAGACGAAGTGAACGCCGAGAGGAAGAAAGTGTGTATTCATTACTTTAGAAGCAGCAAGAGAAATTAGCCGCCAAAAGCGAGACCGGACCGGAACACATGCCAATACCTTTACCCCGAGAACTATCAGAACGGGCAAAGTAGATGACAGTCACATAAACTGTTAGTACGAAAAAGATGTCCCATCAGAATCAGCGATAAGCCCTGACGAAGACCTTACCATTAAGATATAGGTCCAATACACCACAGGTCGAAACGCGTCGGCTAGAAAAAAGCAGAGATTCAGATACGTTTGGGATAAAAATAATACACTAGCGCCCCCCAAAGAGCAGAAACAATAATCTAGTTACCGCTCTCTCTAGAACTATCTTGTAACAACTTTCTCTGACCCTGCTTAGGACCATAATAAGCAGCGCATGTTGAGGACCAAACAAGTTAGGGTCCCTACTACTTATCAAACCGGATATCTAAGTACTGTAGTGCAATATTTCTCTCATCTGTTTAAAGTACTTTATTTATGTATGTATGATATGCCACAAAGTTATGTGTTAAAATTTGTTAAAAATGTAAAGAATTTCGCACGTTTTATGTAATGGACATGTGTTTATGAAGATGAAGAAGTGTTCTCCTTGTTTCAAATAATCGTAGAACGTAAGAATTGCATCTAAACTCGCAGTCAATAAATAGGCCTGCTGAGAAAAGAAAAACAGTGTGATTTATGGTGTCAGAGGTATTCTTGTGTTTAAAAAGTCACTGTACAGATTCAGGCCTCTGAAATCCTCATAGAATCTATCCCCTTCTTCTATATCCCAATAAAATGTCAAGGGCAAGTCGATTTTGCATTACCATAGCTCTCATGGCAACCATTTTGGTATTTACCATTAGGAACCCTCCAGCTGTACTTGTTGATAAACGATCCACAACTGTAGACAATTTTCTAATTTTACGTGCATTCAGAGATATTCCAACTGCTGGTATCAGTGCTCCAAAGATATCACCAATAATTTCTGACCAAATCTCCCTCCTCCTACGTGTTAGCTGTCTACCTATTTCATGCAATCCGTCATCTCCCCTTTCCACATGAAATATTTTTGGAAAGACCAGGCCTACGTAACAAGTCCCGTACCAATGGTCCAGCAACCTATAATAAGCTCTATTCCCACAGATGTAATATATACCAGGGAATACCGGATCGTTTCCTCCTTTAAATCCCCATCCTCCCATGAATTTGTATAAGTCATGGCACTCACTTGCACCTACAAAATAATTATCATATACAGTATTATCTCTACTTATGCATAACTTCCCTTTCTGGGGCCAATCTAAAGCCATTGCCGGGTTTGTTTCTCCCTTTAAATGATTTTTCTTCCCAACATGCCAAAATGTTGTTTCCATCTTTTTCCCAGACACCTTCTTTTGCATTTTAACTCTCCTCTCCTCTACCATGTTCAGGAAACAGATGCAGGTAACTGCATGCATGCATACATAGCAATCTCTAACGTCCATGGGTTTTACATACTCATACAATAACTTTGAAAAAACATTCTTAGAAAAATCATTTATAGACTTATCTTTGTGAGATTCTGTTCTATCTACCAGCTTTGTGACATGACTGTCATCAGCGTTTTCATTATTGGTTCCATTTATAGTGTGACCACCTATATTTTCAAATGTTACTCTAAATGAAATTGTTATTGCTAATAAAATCCAAACAAGCATTGATAATCCTGTACAACAAAAACACATTTTACACCAGCTCCAAAGAAATCCACATGTTGGATTTCTATTTTCATTGTTTGCCATTTTGGTAATGATCGGTGTCTTTTGACTTAGCCTCTTTCTTCAACAGTTTACCTTTGTCTAAACCTAAGGCTTTCGTTGCCTACTTGTTTTTTTTCTGGTCATGTGTCTTGTCCAGTCTTTCAATTCTTTCCAAGTTCTTTTGTCTCTTAATCCATGTATGAACCGTCCTTATCCTTAGGTTCACAGTCTTTGTTCAGAATTTCCTGATCATCCGTTTCTTCTCTAGTGTCAGACAAGATAACTCTCAGGATTTCCGAATCTTCTTCTTCCTTGTCCACCTCCTGCACAGACACTCTTAGACTTTCTTGGCTGTCAGCTTCCTCTTGTATATCAGGAAGTGCCACATATGTCCATTCCGGTGACTTTTACTTCGGGTTTGGTCTCTTTATCCTCTTTGTGCTTTGCAAGTGCTTCTGATCCGTGTCCTTTTGTTTCTCTTGACTAGACACTTCATTCACTTGTTCAGCATTATCATGCTTTATTCTGGTCAGTCGGTATCTCAACCTCTTGATTTTGTTGGGCGAAATATCTTCTTTCAAAGGCCTTTTCAATTTAGATCCTTTCCTTTCTCGCTCTGTTTTCCAAGCTCTTTTCCTCAAAATTCTTCCACCTTTATTTTCTGCTTCACTTTCTTCTGATTCTGTCTCCGTCTGGATTTCACCTACTTTTAATTTTATCCTCAATATTTCAGGTTCACTATATGTATCTATCCCTCCTTGTGTTTCTTCCACACAAGCTGCCTGCTGACTATCTGACCCTTTTTCTACCTGTGTGTGTTGTGTCCCTACACCTCCTCGGGTACTTCCGCAATCACTTCACCCTCACTCTCTGTATCTAATTCCTCACCTTCTATCTCTATAACCTCTGGGGGAATTTCTCTTGTGCTTGTACTAGGGATTTCTTTTCCAAAGATTACTTGTTCAGTTTTTCCAGTTTCATGACTCGATCTTTCTTGTATTCCTACTGGTTCTGTCTCAGATTGAGAGCTAGTATCAGAAATTTCAAGGCGTCTTCTTAGTGGTACATTTTCCTGTCCAGCGATCAGACTTGGACCCTGTTCACCTGCTTCTGTTTCTTGTCTTGTTCTAGTTTCTTCTGATTCTGATGCTGAACTGGTATCTGATACTTCTCGATGTTCTTCTTCAGATTGATCTTCCGGATTTGGGACTCAAAGAGTGTGACTGGCAGGAATCCAATTCTTCACCCCTGCACATCAGTTGTTGTTGTCGGAATCACTTGATGTGGTTTTCCCCAGCGTGGAACCAAACAATTTCTTCTTCGGTGTACCTTTGTGCGGACCCAATCTCCAGGACTCAATTCATGAGATGGCTTCTTTTCAAGAGTGGTCGCATCTGGTCCAACCTGATGAAACACAGAATGTACCATATCAGCCAATCCTTTGCAATAATCCAAGAAGAAGTCATCAGATATAGGCAGCAGTTTGTTGACAGGAATGAAAACATGTCTCATTGCTCTACCCATGATAATTTTATGGGGGCTCAGACCAGTTTTCCTATCAGGAATTGATCTATGCTCATCAGAACAAGAGGCAAGACATCTGGCCATTTGAGACTTGTGGCCAAATACATTTTTCTCAATCGGTTCTTTTTGGTGCCATTCACTTGTTCTACCACTCCAGAAGCCTCTGGTCTGTAGGCACAATGCACTTTTTGTTGTACATTTAATACTTAACAAATCAATTGTATAATTTCATTCTGAAAATGCGTCCCTCTATCTGTTTCAATCGTTACTGGAAAACCAAATCTAGGAATGAACTCTCTCAGTAAGAGTTTCGCTACAGTAACTCCATCATTCCTTCTGGTCGGGTAAGCCTCAACCCAACGAGAAAACAGACAAACAATCACCAATACATTTCTTAACCTGTTGCATGAGGGCATTTCAATGAAATCAAGCTGCATACGAGTGAAAGGACTTCCCTCCCGTCCTATGGTTCCCAAGCTCAGTACAGTTTTCCTTCCTGGATTGAATTGCTGGCATATGAGACATCTTTAACAAAGGCTCTCAGCTATAAGCCGAAATTTAGCATTATACCAAATTTGCTTAAAAAGTCTAAAAATGGCATCCATGCCTATGTGGGCCTGCCCATGGTACATCCGTGCCATGGTAGAGATCATGCTGTCAAGCATTACTGGTCTTCCATCTCTGTAAACCCAAACTCTGTCTACTTCTTGTTGTGTACATCCTGATTTTATCCACTGTTTCTTTTCCTCTTCCCCTGCCTCTTCCTGTAACTGTCTCACTTCATCCCATGTACTTACGGTGTTAGTAAAAAGCAAGGGACATAAATAAATTTCCTTTTCCCCGTTACGATTTAATGAAGTCTGATTTTGTGCACAGTACTGAGCTAGATAATTGGCAAATTCATTGCCTACTGACACACAATCGGTTCCTTTCCTGTGTGCACTACATTTTATAACAGCGATCTGTTTAGCTAGTTGTATCGCCTCAAGTAATTTTCCAACTATTTCTGGTTTTCTAATTGGAGTTCCACTCGACGTCAAGAAACCTCTTTGGGACCAAATTTGCCCAAAATCATGCACCACTCCAAACCCATACTGGCTGTCAGTAACCACAGTGACTCGCAAATTATTTCCCAACTTGCATGCTCTAATCAGTGCAAACTATTCAGCAACTTGAGCAGATCGTACTCCTCTCAAACAAGATGCTTCCAACACAGTCGCTACGGTGCACACAGCATATGCAGCGCTCAAAATCCCTTCTCCAGTTCTAAGGCATGACCCATCCACAAACATCACATAGTCACTCTCTTTCAGAGGCACGTCTTTTATATCCGGACGCGGTTTGGTGCAAAAATCAAGCACTTCCAAACAATCATGATCAACATCATCTTTTACTTGTGCATTCACAGCATCAGGCAGTAATGTCGATGGGTTCACATTAGTGCATCTTACAAGACTCACATTTGTAGCACCCAAAGTTACCTTTTCATATTTAGTTAGAAGACTATGCGTCATGAACTGTGTTTTACTTCTTGTCAAAAGGATCGCCACATCATGGGGAACAAACACTCTCACAGGGTATTCCATTACAATTCCTTTACTTTGTTCCAAACGTTTGCATGTGGCAGCTACTGCTTTCAAACATCCAGGCAATGCCACAGCTCCTGGATCTAATAAAGCTGAAAAATAAGCAATCGCCCATCTCAATCTTCCATGTCTCTGCACTAACACGGAAAGAGCACATCCATCTCTCTCACTGCAACAAAGCTCAAATTCTTTTTCATAATCGGGCATTCCAAGAGCTGGTGCTTCACACAAGCTGTCCCTCAATTGTTTAAAAGATTTCATCTGTTCCTTATTCAGCTCAAGTGGATCTTTCACATCACTCTTTGTCAAACGCACTAATGGTTTTGCAATCAACGAGAAATTGCTGATCCACTGTCAACAGTATCCCACCATTCAAAGAAACATTCTGACCTCTCTCTGTGTCATTGGGGCTCTCATTCCTTTAATGATTTTAATTCTGTCCATTGTTACTTTTCTCAGGCCCTTATGACCTAAGTATTGTACTTCTTTCTGACAAAATTGCAATTTTGATGGTGATACCTTAAGTCCTCCATCTGCCAAATGATTTAACAACGCAACTGTGTCAACCACACATGCCTCTCGCGTCTTCAATGCCACTAGTAGGTCATCGATATATTGAACGAGCACTGAACTTTCTGCCATTTTTAAATCTTTCAGCGACTTCTTTAATATCTGATTAAATATTGAAGGACTCTCTGTATACCCTTGAGGGATACGGCCCATGCCAAAATACGCTCGCCGAACCAGAACGCAAAAATTTGTTGGCTATCAGGGTGCAATGGAATAGAAAAGAAAGCATAACACAAATCAATGACTGTATACCACTCTGCATCATGGGGATCTGATATAGAATTACGGAAGGGTTTGGCACAATGGGACAGCAAGGAACAACAATTTTATTCACCTTTCTAAAATCCTGCACTATTCTAAATGTCCCATTTGGCTTTTTCAAACCCATGATCGGAGAGTTACATGGACTGCACATTATCTCTCTCAGAATTCCTTGTTCGATCATTCTGTCTATTACAGGTGTTACTCCTGCAATTATTTCTGGTGTTAACTTATATTGAGGAATGTTCAGGTAATTTACTCCTTCTTTCACAGTTATTTTCACAGGATCTACTCTTTAGTATATTTAATTAATCCAACATCTTGTTCTGTGAAATCCCACACTTCTGTCTTCACTGTTTCTTTTAACTCCTGAGGTAATCCCTCTGGATCAAATACAACAAATGCTTCAGTAATTTCTGGTTCTAGGTTAGCCATTGTCATTCTATACAGTACATCATCGTCTGGAGTTTCAAAGGCTATACCATCAGGTGTACAAGAAATAGTGCAATTTATCTTGCAAAGTAAGTCCATTCGTAACAGATTTACAGGACTGGTGTCACACACTACAAAACGATGCATATCAGCAAATTTCCCTCTTCTAACTTTTACAGGATCAGTAAGATAAGCTTTTATCTGTTTATTAGAAACTCCAACCACTTGGATTGTCTCACCCGAGAGAGGAAGATTTTTCACTTCAGCTGATCTAACAGTGGAACGAGTAGCACCAGTATCCACTAGGAAAGTAATGTTTACTTCATTCACCTTTCCATCCACAAAGGGTCCCGTCTGGTCTACCTCTAGAGTTGCGCCAAGTACGCACTCCTCTTCCTCTCCTAGACACCGTCAGTAACTCTCTTCTGACTCACTTTCAACGTGTTGCAGCCAATACTGCGAAATGGCACCAGCGTGCGGTAGCTATGTTACCTGTTCTTCGTTGTAGAATCCTGTCTCATTACTGTATCTTTGAGGAGTTACGTTCTGTGGAAAAGGTGGCTTTGGCACCTGACACTGTTGGGTAACAACCTGCTGCTGTCGCGGTGGTTGGCAACTCACCTCATTCTGCACCTGTAGATTTAATGATGAATTATCACCATTAGCTTTCGGTGGCAATTTACACTCGGATTTCCAATGCCCTAATTTTCCGCAATTATGACATGGCCATTTCTTTTTAGCTTCATCTATGCTGATCTGTCCTTTTCCTTTCCCAATATTAGGTTTTGGTCTTGCATGCCCTATTCCATTGGCTTGTTCGAATAACTGGGCTTCTTGTCGCTCTGCTACCTTAACCTGTGCCCACATTACCTTTTCTTTCAGCTTACGCTGTTTGGCTTCAATTTCATCACTAAAATATTTTGCATGTCGTAACACTTCGTCTATCTTTTTGTTTTGCCAATCTACTGTATGCTGTTTAATCATTTCACTAATTTCAGGCCTTAAACCGTATACAAATCTGTAAACAAAATGACTCAAATCCTTTTCACTCAATTTCTCATCTCCACTGTATTGTTTAAAAGCCAACAGTAACCTTTCGTATTATGCATGCATTGATTCTTTAGCCTCTTGGTGAGTTCTGTCAATCTTTACCCAATCAGTTTCATTCGGAGGTACTTCATTTTTCCTGATCAAATTTTTTCATTACTTCTGGATCTGGGGCTCCCGTCTTGGGATCCCTAGGATACTCTTGTGTTGGCTAATCTATTGTAATCTTACATTCTGCCCATAAATCTGCAGGCACAATTATATCAAAAAGACCATTCAGATCTATCCACAACACTTTTGAAAGTTTGACAAACCTATCTACCTGTCTGTACCATTCAACTGGTTTTTCTCTCAACCTCAGAAAATCATTTGTAAATGACAAAATATCCTGTCTAGTGCATGGACCATGTACATATCCTCCTCCAGGAGTTTCTCTCATGGGACATTCTGTTACCACTGGCTCTTTTTCGCTCTTTGGGAAAGCTAGAGAGGCCTTGTCTGTAGTCCCCTCTCTCCTTCTAAACCATCTACTTTCCCATTGATCCACATCACCCCATTTTCTTAACAATGCCATTAATTCTTTAATTTGGGTCAATCTCCCTGCAGTATTCAAGTTTTCAATATCTTTTTCAGAAAAATCTACCCTTGCATTTCACCATCTTTTCATTCTGTCGTCATGGCATTCTTGACCACAATGTCTATCAAATACATAATTATACCTTCTCCCACTTCGATGTCTTTCCCTTTCAAACATCTCTTCTTCCCATTCAGTCAAAGCCTCAAATTGGGTAGGTCTGGGTTTTGGTTCCAATCTCATCATTCTATCTCTCAAAATTCGCAGTGCTGCCAGACTAAATGAACCATTTTCCGGAAACGCTAACACTCCATCATCTTTGGTATACTTTGCCCAATTCTCCAACCAAATGCATGTATGATAACCATATTTCACCACCATAAATGATGCAGGCGTTTTCGGTGGAGGAAGTATCTGTCCTTCCCTCGTTACAATCGGCTTATCCTTTATACATAGGTCTTTGATTTTTCCAAACCATGACCTTTTCTCTTTCTCAGGTGGATCGTAGTACATCATTTTTATTTTCAAAAGTTCTTAATCAACTAAGCTGCACAAATCACCTCTCTACGGCTTCTCCGTATTCTGACCAATCCTAGCGTGACTCACACTAATGCACCAATCCGGAGCGTCTATGTCACTCTTGTAATTCTCCAATCCCAGCGCGACTCCCACTAACGCACCAATCCGGAGCGTGTACGTCACTCTGGTAATTCTCCAATCCCAGCGCGTCTCACACTAACGCACCAATCAGTGAAAGCTTCATCTCTCTACAGCTGACCAATCCCAGCGCGGTCTTTTTGACGTCAGCATTTCCCACTAGTCCTGCTTTTGCTGACCCCTCCTTTACAAAATTTTTATCGCCAAACTTTTCTTGCGTTTTCTTTAATCAAAATCTGTTAGTAACAACATAAAACACCTCCACTGCCTGTTTTGCTAAACCAAACAGATAGCTTTGTTCATTTACACAAGAATTCTGTCTTTCCAGTAGGCAGCGCTTACCTCTACCCTACCACAGAATTTTCCTGTTTCGCCGATAAAGTAGCACTTCCCTCTACCTTACCCTTCTATCAAGCAAAAGGCAAACCTGTTTCTCTGGGGATAAAACACATATGGAGACTACAATGCTCCTGAGAATTAAGGCCAGAGTTTCACAAGAGAACCTATTACTATTCCATTCACACACATTCATACAGAGATTTCCCTAACATAACACAATTCCGTGTTATCACAATTCATGAAACCAGACAATGTTGAATTCCATGTGACTTCTCTTGCCACATGAGTCCACTTCCTACTTCCCGGAAGCTTCAAATTTTCCAACTACACTTAACTTAAACAATACTCAACATAATGTGTTAAACATAAATCGATAATCACCAAACCAATGCAATAATAACCATCCTCTGCTACCAAGAAAATTGATCCAGCACGAAGGACAACATTTACATATTCTCCTTATGTCACAGATCCTTAATCACAACAGCTCATTCATGCACTCATTCATTGATGGTGCCCATAACACCAACACACATTACCGTCACACAACCATATCCGAATCTGTAAACAGGAGAAAGGCTGCTGGACATGTGGGTACCTTATTACCTATCAGGATTAATTTGCTTTTACACTATATACACATTCTATATACATCTCAGAATCCTGAATTTAACATCAAGGCACTCCACTATTTGGTCGATGGACCAACTAGTTGGACTGGTTGATGGTGAATTAGAACCAGCTAAGACACAATCAAAGCCTAGGAAACATTTGATATTTTCTGCAATTAGTTTAAGAACCACAAACTCATTTCTTATTATTTCAATTCTGTTTATCTTAACGTAAATTAAACTCTTAAATTGTCATTTCTTTTCTAGAGCTCATTATTTGATCATTAAATTTATTAAAGAGAAAAATATGAACATTCAGAAATTACTTTAGACATAGATTTTCCAGAAAAAATCATTGAATCATTACCAATTGAGAAATGATGAAAGGTAGAGGTCAAACAGTGAGTTATCTGCATTCTCAAATGAAGACTCCTTCGAACAGGCAGTCCAATTCTCACCAAAGGATCAAACCGGCGTGCGAAATACAGGATACAGCGTAGTAAAGTTCAGAATTTCAGCAAAGTCCGAACATCAATCCAGAGCATGGACCAATTCCACACTCAGTCTGATAGCATAGAATTTAGGAAACGCAAAGGAATAACCCAAAGTTATATGTAGCCACAACCAAAACCCCACGAACGAACCGACGAACGAACGCTGCTGCAACCAACCCTTCCAACTCCAACTGCCACTGCCACATGATGATTGATGAGAGGGTTTGTATACCCTTTTCTGCCTTACTTCATTTTAGATATAGTAACTTTTGGGGCAGACCAAATGTGTTGATTGGACAGTTCGGGGTTATCAGTATTATATTGAACTTTTCCCAGTGCACACTGGTTCTTTATAGTGACTTTTCACAAAGTTTTCAAATCGATATTGTTTGTTCCGTTCCCATGCGGGGAAACAGTAGTTGTATCTTTTCCCAAGGTAAAAGGGTCCTACTGATAGGTCCTCTCTTTGTCTCTTCCTTGACTTGCATTTGGTTATCATTTGGCTGGCGGACAAGTTACCGACTTTCGGCCTTGGCAGGGAACACGATGTCAGGAGTTCAAGCTACCTCGTGATTTCAAGAGCCATCTGGGCATGCGCAGAAGTCATCACGTGCACATGGTAGCATCTGCTTCAGAGAACGAAGATGACCGAAAGGGCACACGTGTTGTAAAATACCACACACGTAAACTGCCTTGCGGGGTAGAAAGAAGAGAACCCACTCATGCTGCTTGATAGCCTGATGAAAAGCCCCCTCACACATGAACTTAAGAATGAGTATGAAGGGTGTCGCCGCTAAACCACTACCCCCAAAATAAAGTTTAAGTGCAGATCCCCACGTCAACATCACATCGAGAGTGTAAAAGATGCGTTAGTTTGGTTGGATCACTAATTTAGAGAAGGAATTCTTCACAGATGTATCCACCCAACTGTACCCATGTAAAGTGTGATCGGCCATAATGATCAGCAGTGAGGCGTGGTGCACCATGAGTGTTTCATCCTTATAGTGCAGTATAGATTATCCGGAGCCAGAATGGAAGTCCCAGACCGTGCAGACCGTAGAGTGTACGCACAAACGTGAAGGTCTTTCTATGACCAGTGTGTGGTTACAGTATATCAGCAGAAGGCATTACAGTGAGGCGCATTTGCGGAGCTGAGTGTTCTCTATACGGTGGAATTTTGAGGTTGTAAACTGAGGTGCTTTGGGAGAGCCCTGAGGGAACTAATTATACGTATAAACGAAGTTACTGAAGTGAAGCGACCGAGAAGACCTTTTTATGCCCTACGTGATGCTTATAGTGAAACGAGGCATTATATATGTGACGTGCATTGACAAAGCAGTATTAGGCTGACCACTTTTTTTTTTTTGCGTTTTTATATAGCGCAAACTCGACCTAAAGGTATTGGAGCAATTTACATGAGCACCAGTTACGTTATACATTATATAAATAGTATAAAACACTAGTGAACATTGCAAGAGAGAGCCACACTCCGTGTGAGAAATATTGGTATAACTGTAGCAATATGCAGTGGAGTGAGGTGCATTGGCGGAGCTGCCTGCGATCCCGGTTTTGCAGCAGCAAAATGTACTATCGTGGGTTGCGTTGTCCGAGACGGGGGAGGTCGCGGGGGCGTGTCGGGTAGTGGAGGAGAGGGGTTATGATGGCTGGATTGTTGGGAGACAGCTGCCTGCCTCTCTCTCGCCCATCCTGGATGTCGCTGCCCTGCACAGGGGTGGTGGTCGAGCCTGTAACTCCCCCATCACACGTGTTTACAGTCCGCGCAGAGGGGGTGCTGGGATTCTCAGGCTCGCATTGCTCCTAGCAGTGAGCCCAGCGGGATCCTGGGGCAGAGTTCTCACCCCCCCTGGCCCCGGTGCGCTGCCCGGGGACTGTGGGAAACAAGCGCTCGCCAGGCAGAGCGCTTTACATGAGCACCAGTTACGTTACACATTATATAAATAGTAGAAAACACTAGTGAACATTGCAAGAGAGAGCCACACTCCGTGTGAAAAATATTGGTATAACTGTAGTAATACGCAGTGGAGTGAGGTGCATTGGTGGGGCTGCCTGCGATCCCGGTTTTGCAGCAGCAAAATTTACTATTGTCGGTTGCGTTGTCTGAGACGGGGGGTGTCGGATAGTGGAGGAGAGGGGTTATGATGGCTGGAGTGCGCGCTCACCAGGCAGCCACGGTTTAGCGAGATTCAAAAATAAAAACGCGGCGGAGCTTGTCTTGATGGGGCCATGTGTTTGAAACACATGGCCCCATAAAGATAAAAAACCTTTTGCGACAGGAGGAAGTCAGACGAGCCCGTCCAAATGGGCCGTCTTAAAAATGGAAAAGTCTACATCACAAAGTGCTCTTTCCCAATGGCTGGCCACCGTTTAGCATAAACGGTGGCGCCAGCCAATGGGAAAGAGGGGTGGGGCTTGAAGCCCTTTACAGAATTCCCTCAGAATCATTAAATCTCGCTGAGCGAGCTGCGCATGTGCGCAGCCACGCTAGCCAAGACCTAAAAATAGAGAGTGAGGTGCTATCTACTTTTACCTCTGCCTACCTTTGGTGTTCCACTGCACTCTGTGCACACTATACCTCACTTTGGTATAGTATATACAGAGTCAGCTTCCTACACAGAACATTAGAAGTTTTGCTTCTTTTGTTTCGTAAACTTTTATCCCCATGGTGTTCCTTGCATTTGTGTGTTAATTCAGTCACCTTGACTGAGCCCAAGTTTATTTTAAGGTGAAGTTTGTTCGGTAGGTGCAACTTGAACATCTTGTGTGGTATGTGTTTCAAGCCTGCTTATTGGCTCGCTTCTGACAAAACAACAGAGGGCAGGCACTGGAAAGTACACACTGAGTGCTCTCATGTAACAAATGTGCTGTAGCTTCAAGAGAAGTCGGGTAGACATTTTATTGCTGTTTATGTCTGTGTGGCATTTCTTAAATAGCTTAATGTTATGGTGAGTGAACATGGTTCTGTGAGCAGGTCTACCGCCCATCATATGCCCTTGCAGTCTGCAATTTACTGATCTGTTTGAATGGTTTAAGAAAGTTGACATTGCACCTCTGCCTTTCTCCCGCCTGTCGCAGTTAAGGGATATCCTCTATAGTCCCTCCCAGGACTATGCGTGCGCTTTGGCAGTGTTAGTGGGGATGCACAGCTGTTCTTCTATTGCCCGCCTCAAGAGGCTGAGAGTAGTCTGAAGCTGCAGTGAAGGTTGGGGAGGGGTCAGGGACACTGCTGTGCCAGAAAAAGTTCTGCAAGGCTTTACATCTGGATTGTAATGCACATGATACACCTTTCCAGATTAACAGCCATGATGAAGTGACATCCTAATGCAGCGGCCAGACCGAAGGCCATTCTGTCGGTGGGACCCACCGACGGCGTAATCAGGCCCATTGCGTGGTCATTTCGTGACGACAGCCTTTCGGCACTAGAAACATTTAACAGTCATTACCAGGAGGTTTGTGGTATTACCTTCCCCAGGGGTTGTCATGGGGCAGAGTACAAAAAAATACAGCAACCTCCTTCCCATATATTGTTCTTCTCCGCCTCATAAATGACGGGTTCTAAATGACCCCCTTAGCTCTCCATTTCCAAATATGCTGTATGTGTTAGACTTTGCATTATCTGATTAATACCTAACACACCATTTGTCTCAGAATAACAACTACTCGCGAGGGAGCGCCCTAGTTAAGGGTATAATGGTTCCAGTCGACGCCCTTCAGACAGTACTGGAGCAAAGCAAACATAGACGTGCTGTTGGAAAGAAGGAGCATGCGTAGCTCAGTATATCACTGAAGCCCTGGTCGGATGCTCCATCCTTGTTAACACACATCAGCGTTACTCTGTTTCCCTGGAAAGTCTCCAGCGTTCCCTTGACAACCTCTCTCCTCAGCACCTCATGCATGTACAGGGTACCGCATCCTAGCGCCAGCACCATCCCTGCTGGTCTCCATCACTGGTTTCTGATACACTGATCCTCCTGCTCTGAAGATGTCTCTTAGGGTGTCATTCTTTGTATTTGGGATAGTTCAAGTTGGTAAATGCTTCAGCAGCCGACAGTGATACAACCCAGGGACGGCAGGCCCAACTGCACTGTTTTAAGCTCTTCACAAACACGTCGGAGGGAGGACAGCTTGGCGGGAGTCAGCGATCTGGCGCAGAGGAAGAAGCTAATTATCTGATGTTTGCAAACAAAATGGCAACTAGATTATATTTTGGAGAGTCTGTCGCTTGATTTAATCTCTCTAATGATCGAGGCACAGTGCGCAGGCTTCGCTGCCGAGTGAATCTAATGAACTAAGGGCGGCAGCGCCCGCCAAAGCGCTTTCACGCGGTGGTAAACATGCAGGCCTACGGCGAATCCCTTCGACCCTGACCTGAAGGCTTCTGGGCTGTACACGAGCACATATGATAGTTCACTGTCCTAAACCATATACATTATTTGCCTATCATACATAGATATTGTTGCCATAGGAACATGAACACTTTTAAAGGTAAACGTGTTTACTTACAAAACAGGCAAGCATTTAGGCTAATTTTAATAAAATATAAAAGACCACAGTTCGCTGTCACACCTGTGCCCTAAAAAACATACAGTCCAGCAAAAACGGTTATTAACGACATGCATGAAAGACTGAACCTGTTTCAGTCAGAAATTGTCCAAAGATGTTTGGCATTTAAAGAAAATTGTATTTTGACGCAGGAGCGATCATCATAGGCTAACTGCAGTTTTCAGTCCTTTTAGGTCGAGCATTCGAGCCCTCTTGTATATACTTTAGTATATACTTTAGTATATACTTATATGTGTATGTACTTTGTGGGCTTTGGAGATCATCCCTAGGACTTGTCTGCTTCCGCTTAGGGACTTTTTTCTGTTTGTCTGCCTCTATTTAACTGTCTTCATAGAAAACAACCAGCAGAGGTCAGCAAAATACCAAAATCACTTTAGCATTCTGTAGATTCCAGTCCTAGCAATTGTCTTCCATGACCACCCTTAGACAATAATATTTTTTTCAAATCTTGTATTTTCATTGATATGGCCACAGAAGGTCCTGCTTTTATATTAAAAATAGAGCTTTGGACTATACCATTCCCCGCTGAAAGGCAATATTTCTCTCCATGTTTTCCCATACTTGGTGTGTCACGCAGTTTGGTGCTTACTTTCCCTCCATGTTAAAGAACAGTAGAGGTTTCAGCACCCAGGGTAATGTGCGGCATAGCTAAATACATATAAGATCCCAAAGGCGAGACCGATTGCATTGCAAATGCTTGTTCTTGATGTTAAGCACCACCTACTTCTGTTGCCCTAAGATCTAATTTTACCTCCTCTGATAGGAGCGCTGGCCCTGGTCTTAGCCAATCAGAATACAAAGAATCCTGTCACCCACTCCTGTTGTTTGCTTATAGTCAAGGGCATGAAACAGAGGCCAGTGGGCGAGTTTATCTGCCTCTGTTGGGTGAGGTTTCGGTGAAGGTTACCAATAGCCTTGTTGCGCACTTGCTGCTCGGCCTTCGACTTCGGCCCACTAAGAAGGCGGGGTGGGGAAATCACAGCAATTAACCAATTCCCAGGAAGTCTTTAACCATTTTTAACGTTCTGATCAAGGGGAAATAATAAATCATTAATGGAACAAATGCAATCGAAAAAGGGGAGGGGCATCTAATTATCAGAGCCTTCGATTACTCAGAATTCTCTGGCACGAAACCCCATCTATCATGCTGTTCTTTTTAAAGACAAACTTTTCAGTTTCTAACGCGAGAAAGAAAAGTATGATAAAATATGCACAAAGCGTGAGAGAGATTAGTTTTGGTAAAAGGTTACATTTAATAACACTCTCTGAGTTTGCGTGGGATCTGTAATCAATGACCTTTTACCATCAGTTTCAGGCATCTTGTGCTATAGAGCTGTAATTATGAAAACCATTCTTTTGATGTGGTCTCTGAGAAATTGATTTCAAGGCGAGCACATTATCAGAGCATTTTCTATGATACATCAAATTTTAGGACAGGTGATTTAAAGGCCAAACACATCAGCAGAGAATATTTTAGAAAACGAAGGCTCGAATTATGTTTTTTTATCAAGCAGATGCAACACAGAAAATACAAAGAAGCATAGTGTCCCTGATTCACAAAGGTAAATATGCACATCTATAATTAACCACATCTATGCTCAGGACGGCTCCCGGCCGTCATGAGTCTCGGTAGTCATGTGCTCATGACGGCCGGGAGCCGTCCAACCGTTGCCGTTCCGCCCACGCGTGGCAAATTCCCCGCCCGTGCGGGCGAATTAATTAGTGGGCGGAGTTCGGACGGCTCCCGGCCGTCATGAGCACACGTCCACCGTGATTTATGACGGCCGGGAGCCGTCTTGAGTACCTGAGCCCCACACCCAGCCAAGCCCCCCCTCGCATCGCGGCGGAATTTGCCGTGCGTGGAAGGGGTTAATAACGTGTATACTTACTACTAATTCTATACTTTTTTGCTATTCCCCATTTGTAGATTTACGTCTAGGTACAAACTTACAGGATTCCAGGAGATGAGGCTTCCTGCAATAGGATTTACGAGTGTAAAATTACTACTCCATTGTGGCGGAGATCTGCCTACGAAAAGTATATGGAAAGTTATTAAAGTTTATCGTTCTTAAAAAAATATAAAAACTATTAGAATGTATAATATACATCTAAATTAATTTGAAATATCCATTATTATTAACCTAAAACTAATAAAATAAAATGTTACAGAAAATTAACTCATCAAATTAAATGTGCATGGAATAATTCGTTTGAATATAATTGAATATATTAATTTATGTTTACATCATTTAAAAATAATTCTCAGCCTCAGTAACACTTGTATTTTTATTAAATATATAGTATATTTTGTTAAAGTTATGGGCCGAATTACAATGTCGCTCGGAAAGCCTCTGACCGACATTGTAAGATTGATGGAGGTCGGAGTTTAAACTGGCGGGGGACACTGACCAGTGGTTTGCTACTACCATTAGTGGGAGCACAACCTCTTTGTTAAATTCCCCTCACACACTCTAATAGTGTCATGCTTCATCATAGGGGCACCCTGGCTCCTAAAGGCCAGGGTGGGCTCGACCGGTTTTCAGGGAGCTCTTAAGAGAAGAAGGCAGGGGGGCTTTAAAGATTAAAGATTAAAAGACCACTATCACCTCCAGGTACCCCTTTAATATGGAGGGGCAGTGGTTATTAAAAAAAAAAGAACACAGGTTTCTGTAGGATTCAAAGGTCCTATGACCCTATTTTTGCCAACATATTTCAGCCACTCGAGGGCCCTATGGGTCAATCGCTTTCATCAGGGCACAGGTAAATTGGATGTCCCTCCTTACATTATAAAAACAATAATACGAAAAATATTCAAATTATCGCGAGAACATCTATTGGATATACTTATCCTAGTTTGTGTGTTCTCAAAACATGGTATCCAACCTAGAAATAAAAGATAAAGAACTTTTTTACCATGTATTCTACTCATTATTTTATTCACTAGAACAAAATTAGTGCCACTATATTAGAACTTTGAGGATGGAGAGCAAATGTTCAATAGTCTCGAAAGTGCATCACAAATTCAAATATAGACAGTATTACTATTTGTAATGTGACGTATTTTTATAGTGGAACCACTCTTTTATCTCAACCCCCTATGTAAATATCTCACCCACTCTCTGGTTCCAAAAAAAGGGGATCATAATCACGGTAACTCCATAGAAGTATACGTGCACCCATGCATATATCTCGATATACCTGTCCGGACTCGTAACCTCACACTCACACTCATTGTGCCAGAAAGTGCACCTACATATATATCTACATGTGCAGCCTCGTATGTGAGTCGTACTGATGTGTAGGTGCCAACCAGAACACGGAGGACTACACGCTTCTCGCGGGGACTGGCAAGAAGGGGCCGATCTTGTAGTCGCATAGTACAATGCTGATAAAAAAAAAAAAAAGGATGAAGAAAGCATATCAATGTGCCGGCGGGGCATGAAGTGAAGGAGATCAGTAGATCCTCCCTGTCGCTCGTAAAGTCATGCCCCCCCGCCATCCCAGCCCTTCCTCACTTACTTCATCAAAGATCCGGTCCCGCTATTTCAACTACTTGGTTCCATCCCCACGGCATGAGCGAAGGAACAATGGAAGTCAGCGAGTTTTAAAGGAGTCTAAGAGAGGATAATTCCTCTCAGGTGTGAGTTGCTGCCAATGGCCCGCGCACCCCATTGTCGTCATATCCTGACTAGGAGGAAGGCCCGCAATGACTCCATATTTTGGGAATCGTAGTCTCTCTTCCGACGGAGTCCGGAAGTGATCTGATTGGTCCAGCTGACACCAGTGCTGTCACGGCGGCTCGGGCGGTCGGATTTTCCATGTGGAATGTGTACGGTCTGTAGATTTACGAGCCATACTTCCCATATTGATTTAGGTCTTCCACGACTTTGGGAACAGCATGATCATTGGAATTGTAATACAGAGAACTGTATTTACATGATCACCCGCCCCTGTGGACAGAAATATATTGGAATGACTACAAGAAAAGTCAAGATTCGGAATGGGGAACATCGAAGCACGATCCGCAGGGGAATCAATGCAACAAGATTGACTGCACATTACCTTGAACATCAGCATAAAGACAATGATTTGGAATGAACAGTCATTGAAAGGATGAAGGGTGGCTTGAACCTTTCTAGAAGATTACTGATAAAAGAACAGAAATGGATACACTCACTTAAAACATATGAAAATGGCCTGAATGATTCCATCCTGTGGGGCCTGCTGGGAAGGTTATAATACTGCCCATACATCACTCGACCAGAGGACATTTGCATTCCTTACAATTAACCATTCTGGGCTGTAAAAATGATGGGGGAGGTTTGTTCACCCCAATAAATAAGCTGTGTAGGATGAGGATATCATCCTCTCTGATAATGTCCTCATGTTATTATTCATGATGTATTCTCCCGATACCCTGGGGTGTATCAATCAACAGAATGGCACTGGAAAGTGATATAAATTGATGACTCAACCTACCAGCAGGAATAGATATAATAAGACAGGTGCATTCCCAAAAAAACACACTATGTAGTTGGGATCATTGAACATGATAATAATGAGACCTATTATCAGATGAGATTTAAATAAAAAAGGAGTAAGAGGTCCCTATACAAAAAGTAAAACAGGAGAGTTAATAACTTTCTCCTACATGAGAACCTTCTGGGAGCGTGAATATTTAACATCTGACGGGTGAGAAAAATCCCGGTAACCTGAAAAAACATTGTGATGCCTAGATTTCCCAGATACGCTTCAGATTGAAGTGGTAGCTAAAAGTTCCATTACTTCAAACAAAGATGGCGCTGTATTTTTCCGACCGCCCGAGCGGCCGAGACGGCACTGGTGTCAGCTGGCCCAATCAGATCACTTCCGGACTCTGTCGGAAGAGAGACTACGATTTCCAGAAAATTGAGTTGTTGCGGGCCTTCCCCCTAGTCAGGATATGATGACATTGTGGTGCGCGGGCCATTGGCAACGACACACACCTGAGAGGAATTATCTTGTCTTAGACTCCTTTAAAACTCGCTGACTTTCGTTGTTCCATCGCTCATGCCGTGGGGATGGAACCAAGTAGGTGAAAAAGCAGGACCGCATCTTTGATGAAGTAAGTGAGGAAGGGCTGGGATGGCGGGGGGGCATGACTTTACGAGCGACCGGGAGGCTCTACTGATCTCCTTCACTTCATGCCCCGCCGGCACATTGATATGCTTTCTTCATCCTAATTTAATTTTTTTAATTTGCATTGTAGTGTTTGACTACAAGATTGGCCTCTCCTTGCCAGTCCCCGCGAGAAGCGTGTAGTCCTCCGTGTTCTGGTAGGCACCTGCACATAAGTACGACTCACATACAAGGGCTGCACATGTAGATATATATGTAGGCTCACTTTCTGGCACAATGAGTGTGAGTGTGCGGTTACGAGTCCGGACAGGTATATGTTTTATTTGTGTATTGAGATATATGCATCCAGCACAAGATGGGTGCACGTATACTTCTATGGAGTTACCGTGATGATGATCCCCTTTTTTTGGACCCAGAGAGTGGGTGAGATTTTACATAGGGGGTTGAGATAAAAGAGTGGTTGCACTATAATAATACGGCACATTATAAATAGTAATACTGTCTATATTTGAATTTGTGATGCGCTTTTGAGACTATTGAACATTTGCGCTCCATCTTCAAGGTTCTGATATAGAGGCACTAATTTTGTTCTATTGAATAAAATAATGAGTAGAATACATGGTAAAAAAGTTCTTTATCTTTTATTTCTAGGTTGGATACCATGTTTTGAGAATGCACAATGAGGATAAGTATATCCAATAGATGTTCTCGTGATAATTTGAATATTTTTTGGATTATTGTTTTTATACTGTAGGGAGGGACATCCAATTTACCTGTGCCCTGATGAAAGCCATGGACCCATAGGGCCCTAGAGTGGCTGAAACATGTTGGCATACATAGGACCATTGAATCCTACAGAAACCTGTGTTCTTGTTTTTTTAATAATGACTTCCCCTCCATATTAAAGGGGTACCCGGAGGTGATAGTGGTCTTTTCATCTTTAATCTTTAAAGCCCCCCTGCCTCCTTCTCTTAAGAGCTCCCTGAAAAACGGTTGAGCCCACCCTGGCCTTTAGGAGCCAGGGTGCCCCTATGGTGAAGCATGACACTATTAGAGTGTGTGAGGGGAATTTAACAAAGAGGTTGTGCTCCCACTAATGATAGTAGCAAACCACTGGTTTTAGATTAAATTAGGCCACTACCTTAGGATTGCTCCGGCCCATTTGGGTATCTCGCAATTATCTACTGGAACCCACCCTGGTCAGATGGACCTTTTTACTTGCCCAATAGCGTGGAGGGAAAAACACAATTATCAAAATTACTGTCCGCAATTTGCCATAATCAAGGACTCGAGACTTAATCTCTTGGCTCTCTGGTTTTTATTATCAGCATGAAGATTTGCAGATACAGAGTCCTCAATACGAGGCACAACAAGTACATAGGCACTAACACAAAAGCTACTCTACGGAGAATCCGCATACGGCTAAAAATAACTAAGAGTACAATCTCTAAAAGCATGAGGTAGAACACCACCAAGCAAATGTCGATACTAGGGACACTGAACCATACCATCTCTGTCCCTACTCTGCACTAGATGACATCCCTACTTAGCAATCCCTTGAGACCCTCATCGAATAAAAGGTGTCAGAGTGAAACTTCATAAGAAGACTTCACTTAGAGAGCTGGTCTAAGTTGCCCCCTCTATCTCTTCGCCTAGCCTTCCTCTGCTCAGGGCTGCTCTGATCTGCCTTCACCCTCGGGGCGCTGTCCCTAATACAGAACCCCAAATCCCAGAACACGCCCTTTGCGCCTCCTCTTCTCCGGGATCGTCTTTCAGTAAATTTCCACAGAGCGCTGTCCAGTTCCATCGTCCATCGCTTGGCCTTGAGTCCCAGACGCCATCCGCACTAGGAGTTACGATTGGCACATTCCAATACACTCCCATGTCTGGCTTTTACTACATAAGTCAATTTGTGAACAAAGAGCTTCTCTACTAACGAGCAACTGTCCTTGCACCTGGGGTGAGATCATGCAAAGCAGACATTCTTCACATCTTTTAAGTTGCAATTTACTACAGCCTAAAACCTCTACTGGAATAAATCCTTTTTGGCCTATTGCCCTTGGCTAACATAAGAAAATACCAGGCCTTTCGCCTCAACGATATATGCGAATTCTGGCCACTACTTCGGTTACACAAGCAGGTTTCAATCACAGTATTGACATTTACGTCTTTCTTTCATGTGTGGTCAAGCTAAACAAACTACAGACACGAAGTCTAGGGTGCACATTTCTAACACCACATTACATTTCACATAAACTAAACTCTATACATTTCTCCAATACGTTTACAATGGGCTTGTACATAGCTAGCACTTCTATTAAAATCGATATAGGTTATACAATTCGTAATACACTGCACACAAGATACCTGAGTACACATTTGATTATATGCGGGTGCCGACTAACAGTGAGTATAATGCACCCCTACAATTTTCAAACTTTTAAGCGCTACATCAGTTCCCCCCTTTGATGACATCCGTCATCACACCATTACATTTCTCTTCTTTAGAACTGATTTAAACCGCGCTAGTCATAACTTTGCCATGTCGAACTCCCTCTAGTTTCTTAAGACTCTCATATTGCTGCTCCTGGAGCTTCGCCATCCTTTTCTCGTTTGCCTTAAGAGCCCTTTCAACCTTGCCTCCTTGATACCACTTCCATGCCTTCACGCATCCCCACAAACAAATCACGCAAACCACAGCAATGATAATTGGCTTCAACACTGATCCCAGAAATCCTCTTCCCAAATTCGCAAACCAGGTTCCCACTCTTCCAAAGCCTAATCCAATCTTCTCCCACACATTCTCCTCCGTCAAATCCATAATCTCCTTGTGAATAGTCGTGATGTTATCTATGTACTTCCCTATCTCCTTCGTGTTGTCTGGAATATATGTGCAGCATTCCTGAACCTTCAATAATTTGCAGACTCCGCCCTCTTTGGCTAATAACACGTCTAAAGCAAGGCGATTCTGCATAACCATATTCCGTATCGACAACATCTCTCCAGCCACCAACAACAAAGATCTCGCCGTGTTCATAGACAACTCATCAACCACAGTCGCCAACCTCCTAATCTTCACATCATTCAACACCACACCCATACTAGGTATCATTGCTCCGTATATGTCCCCAATCACTGCACCAGCGTTCGTAGCCCTACGTTTCCTGGACTGTCGCTTCGTCTCTAACAACTCCAAGTCCTCGGTGTGATAGATCTTCGGGAATATAATGGCCAAATAGCATATGCCATACCAATTCGCAGGTAGCCTGACATAAGCATTCTTCCCACATACATAATATACTGTCGGAATTACCTCTACTGGACCTACCATAAAATTCTTAGCAGAAGCTTCCACTGTGAAGGTCTGAGAACAAGTGCTATGTCCTACTGCGACCTTATCCGTATCGGATTGAGGCCGTCCAATACACAAATTCCCTCTCTGTACCTCATCTAACGCTATTGGTCCATAACTTCCCTTGGATCTGTGAGCCCTCTCCTCGTCTGTCCAATCTACTGGGCTATCTCCGGTGTGTCGTGTCTGGGTCAACCGTCTGTATCTGTCCTCTACCTGGTCTATGAATTTCTTCTCTATCTCAGATAACGCACATGTCAGGTTATTCCTGTGAGCATGCGCCGTATCCAACTTCATAGTCGGTCTAAAATACTTCAGGAGTCTGTCCTCTTTCGTATTAGAATCATATTTGTTCAAATGCTTGATTGCTGGAACTTCAGGAAGTACCGTATCAAAATTTGAAAAGAAATACTCGAACTGTCTCCTGTCATAAAATAAACTGAGTAATAAACTACAAGAAATCCCATAAGTCAATGGGAGATGATGATACTTGATACCCTCATCCACTGAAGCAGGCAACTGCATACACACATAGCAATCCTTCACATCCATCGCATCAACATACTCATACAGCAACCTTGCATACGCATTAAGCTTGAAATCACCCTTGGACAAATCCATGTGGAGTCTGCGATCATCCCTCATCTTCGATATTTCCTGTTCTCTAATGCTGACACCACTCTGCCCTGGGGTAATAGGTGTGGGTGCTCCCTGAACCTTCCCCTCTTGCCTGTGAGCCACCATGTATGAACTTATCACTACCGCAAATATGGTGACTATCACAACTCCTACCAACGTGCCTACTATCAATTTAGCCCTACGATGTGGGTTTGCAGGATCTGCCATCCTCGGAATGTATTCAGTGTCCAATACAGTCTCTGAAAGGGTATGTCTCTTTCTCATCAGTGTCTCTTTCATGAACTTAGGCAAACCTCCCTAACTTTTCTTCGTTCTATAACGGAAAAATCCCTAATTTTGTTCTTCTTCCGCTCGGATCTAGGTTATCTTCTTCTCTGCTTGCAACCTTCTCAAATCAATCTAACATAAGCGCTGGTCCCAACAGCTCCAAGACTCCCTGCAATATTTCGAGCTTAAGAATGATCAGTTCTTGTGGATCTGGCACAGTCGTGAACGTCGGGAACTCCAAATTGTCCAAGATCATACCTCGAATGACACTTAGGAATGGCGGACTCGGAATATGAATCGTCAAAATTCCTTCGATCTCCAATCCCGGAACCTTCAGCAACACTTCCACCCTCTGGAGCGGGACACTGTTGACCAATGTCATCGACCTCAACCTTCCCGTGCTCGGTAACCCTGGCATCAGTCACTTGATATGCCCACTCGGGTGAAGCGTACTTCCGACTTGGCACTCTCGTTCTCTTTGATCTTCTCACACCTTGAGGATTCTCCTCATCCCCTGATTCTTCTTCTGGTTCTTCCGAAACTGGTGCAAGGTCTGTGTCCGGAGTCAACCTCAGGTTTACCCGGTTCTGTCTTGCGGGCCAAACCCTTTCTGCTTCGGTGGCACCTCCGGTCTTCTCCCCGATACCCTGTGCACTGACTTCCTCTTCTTCGCCCGAACTCGATTCTGTACTACCCACTGCACCTCTTGCTATTTCGCCGGTTTCTGGGTCAGTACTTCTTTCACGTCCTTCCTCAACTCGATTCAGTGCACCATCAGCCGCTTCAGCAACCCTTACAGCTTGACTGGCCCTCTCAGGAGGCTCTGTCGGCTCACTGGGATCTTTGTTCTCGAGAGGGGCTGTATCTTCCAAGGGTGCTGGAACTCTACGGGTATGAGAAGCATGCACCCAGTTCGGTAAACCTCCACACTTGACAGCTGTGTTCGTGACAAGAATCACCTGGAACGGGCCGCGCCACCTAGCATCCAAACAACTCTTCCTCACGTGCTTTCGGACTAGGACCCAATCGCCTGGGTCCAAGTCGTGGCACCGGTCACTCGCAGCTGGAACCGTTGCTGTCTGCACCTGCTGAGACACAGAACGGACCACGTCAGCAAGGCCTTTACAATAGTCCAGGATCATATCATCAGTGATATTTATCAGAGCAGTAGCAGGTATTGCAGGCAAACGCATCGCTCTTCCCATGAGGATTTCATGGGGTGACAACCCAGTCCTTCTATCAGGCACACTTCGGAGGCTCATAAGGACCAAAGGTAATGCGTCAGGCCATTTCAGAGACGTAGACGAACACACTTTCGCCATCCGAGCCTTCAGAGTTCCATTCACCTGCTCCACTATCCCTGAAGCTTCTGGTCTATAGCTACAGTGTAACTTCTGATCTATATTCAAAGCAGCACAAAGCAACTTCATAACTTCGCTGTGGAAATGAGTTCCTCTGTCCGATTCAAAGGACGTCGGGAACCCGTACCTTGGAATGAGTTCTCTCAATAATAGTTTCGCTACGGTGAGTGTGTCACATCTGCGTGTAGGGTATGCCTCCACCCACCTGGAAAAGACACATACTACCACTAATATGTACCTCAGCCCATTACACTTCGGCATTTCGACAAAATCCAACTGCATCCTATTGAAAGGTCCCCCTGACCTCCCTATGTGGCTCAACGTCACAGCGGTTCTTTTCCCCACATTCATCTGTTGACAAGTGACACACCTCTGGCACACAGTTTCAGCCACTGCACGAAACTTCGGGTTGTACCAAGTCTGACGAAACACTCTCATCATGGCATCCCTACCAAGATGTACAGCACCATGTATCAACCTCGCCATGGGATTCAACAAACTTTCCGGCAACACTGCTCGTCCATCATTCGAAACCCATATATCCACATCTCCCTTTTCACATCCCGCTCGTATCCAGCTGTCACGTTCCTGTTCCGAGACCCCTTCCTGAAGCTGTTTCAGTTCCTCCCATGAGTCTGCCATTGCTAACATCTGACCGTACACCCTCTCCTCCCCAGTTTCCTCGACGTGGGTCTCAGTGAAGTTGCATCCCTGTTCTGCACAAAATCGGGCTACTTCATCAGCGTAGTTATTTCCCAACGAGACGAAATCATTTCCCTTTGTGTGGGCAGCACATTTAACAACAGCAATTTCATCAGGACCTTGCAATGCCTTTAACAGTTTCCGTACATGTTCACCATTTCTTATAGGAGAACCTGAAGACGTCATAAACCCTCTCTGGGACCATAGCTGTCCGAAGTCATGAACCACACCAAACCCATACTGGCTGTCCGTGTAAATAGTTACACGGATCTTGTCGGCTGCCAAACAGGCACGAGTCAAGGCAATGAGCTCAGCCACCTGCGCGGAGTGTACTCCTTCTAAACAAGCGGCTTCAACCACACCCGTGATGGTGCATACAGCAAACGCTGCTCTCAGTCGACCGACACTGTCTCTTAAACATGAACCGTCTACAAAGAAAATCTCATCTGACACTGGGAGCGGTTCATCGACAATGTCGGGTCTCGGTTTGGTGCATAGTTCAGTCACATCGAGACAATCATGGTCCTCACAATCTTCATTATCATCTATAAATGGAATAGGTAACAATGTAGCAGGATTTAAAACAGCACACCTCTTCAATGTCACATTATCGGCTGCAAGGATAACTTGCTCATAACGAGTCAGCCTATTATTCGTGAGGTGCTGTGTTTTAGTCCTGGTCATCAACAATTCAACAGAATGTGGCACATGTACAGTAAGTGGATGACCCATCACAATGCTCTCACATCTCTCGATGCTGACACCTGTTGCCGCAACGGATCTAAGACATCCGGGCAACGCAGAAGCTACCGGATCTAAAGTAGCTGAGAAATAAGCAACTGGTCTACGGACACCTCCATGATTCTGGGTTAACACTGCTAATGCGCAACCTTCTCTTTCGCAGCAGAACAATGCAAATGCCTTGTTGTAATCCGGCATTCCCAACGCAGGAGCGCTACATAAGGCTTCTCTCAGCCTCAGAAATGATTTCAAACAGTCGTCGTCCCATGGTACCGGATCACTTACATCCTTTCGCGTCAGCCGCTGTAAAGGCTTCGCTTCAAAGGAAAAGTTTGGGATCCATTGGCGGCAATAACCCACCATTCCCAAAAACATTCTAACTTCCCTCTGCGTCGAGGGAACTGGCATTCTCAGAATCGCATCAATGCGATCTGGAGACACCTTCCTTTTACCCTTCTCAATTCTGTGCCCCAAATACTGTACCTCAGGTAAACAGTATTGCAGCTTGTTGGGAGACACCTTGTGACCATTCTCT
Source organism: Triturus cristatus (assembly GCF_964204655.1). NCBI lineage: Eukaryota > Metazoa > Chordata > Amphibia > Caudata > Salamandridae > Triturus > Triturus cristatus. Next base: position 1,432,298,517 of record NC_140591.1, on the reverse strand, counting down.
CCCAGAAAATTCAACAACGCAATGGTATCGACCCTGCAAGCGTCTTCTGTCTCTGACGCGACAAGCAGGTCGTCAATGTATTGCACCAAAACAGAGTTTTTCGGCAACACAAGACCTTCAAGATTCTTCTTTAAGAGCTGATTAAAAATTGACGGGCTCTCCGTATACCCCTGTGGGATACGACACCACGTTAATATACGATTCTCTAGCCTAAATGCAAAAAGAAATCTACTCTCTTCGTGTAGGGGAATCGAAAAGAATGCCTGACACAAGTCAATCACTGTGAACCATCCAGCTTCGCATGGGATCTGGAACAGTATCACAGATGGATTCGGTACCACTGGACAACATGGAACAACTATGTCATTTATTTTCCGCAGGTCTTGCACTATCCTGAACTTCCCACTTGGTTTCTGCAGTCCCATAATGGGTGAATTACATGGACTACCCATGATCTCCACCAGTATTCCCTGCCTAATCATAGACTCGATCACAGGTTTGATCCCTGCAACTGTTTCAGGCGACAGTTTATACTGGGGTGTTCTCGGGAATTCCGCGTTCGGCTTAACCTGTATTCTCACTGGTTCCACTCCCCTGACTAAGCCGATCTCCTCTCCGCTTAGATCCCACACATCGGCCGATACAGACTCCCTCAAATCCGGTGGAAGCTCCTCCACTGTCAAAGCCGGGTACATTTCCACGCACACCCGCTGATTTGCAACCTTAAAGGTCGCGTCATCATCCCTTGTCTGTACCTCTACTCCTTTCGGGGTACAGTAGATTGTGCAATTTAGTTTACACAACAAATCTCTTCCCAACAGACAAACAGGACTAGAATCGCACACCACGAACTGATGTCGATCCCTAAAGTTTCCTATCCTGACTGGAATCGGTTCCGTTAAGGGGCTCACTAGCCTCTTGTTCGCCACTCCAACCACTTGTATGCATTCCCCCGAAAGGGCTACCCCCGGAACTACTGCTGATCTTATAGTTGACCTGGTAGCCCCCGTATCTACCAAAAAGGTAGTAGGGTGTCCATCGAGTTCTGCTTCCACAAAGGGTCCTCTCTGATCTACCTCTAGAATAGCCCTAAGTATGCAATCATCATCCTGACCTAAACTTAGCTGCGCCAGCAAGTCTGCATCCCTCTCCTCTCCTACTTCGAACATGGGCATCTGCAAATAAGTCCGAGCTCCCTGCTGTATGTTCTGCATCCGGGGTGGCTGGGGAACCTGCACCTGCGAGACGCCGGTCCCCCCTTGCATCATTCTCGGTACAGTCACCGTCTGTACCTGTTCCGCCCCAGGGACCTGACCCATTCCTCCCTCCATCTGCGGCTGATTATAGGGGTTCAAGGGACACTCGCGCCTCCAATGTCCCACCTGGTGACACTGGTGACAAGCTGTCGTCTTCTTCAAGATTGCTACATCTATGCCTGTCCTAGGGTCAACGGGCCTCGGCCTTCCCTGACCCTGCGCGTTCTGATTCCCTGTCTGATAGTTTCCCTGTCTCCGCCCCACCGGACCCCCATTCGGCGGTCCCTGAGCAGCTTGCATCTGAATGAGCAATAAGTTATCCTTCATCTTCTTGTGCTTGGACTCAATCTCATCCGTGCAGTACCTAGCATACCGCAAGATCTCGTCTACAGGCTTATTCTGCCAACAGATCAAATGCTGCTGTATCATAAGACTGACCTCGGGCTTCAAACCCAGCACGAACTTAGACACAAACTGTCCCATGTCCTTCGTTTCCAGCTCATCTAAACCACTGTACTGCTTAAAAGCCTTCAAAAGTCTCTCGTAGAATTCATGTACTGTCTCCTTTGGCTCCTGCACCGTCCTGTCTATCTTCACCCAATCGATGTCTTGGGGTGAAACCTTCGATTTCAACCAAGTAATTACTTTATCGTACAGCCTCATCACTACGGGCGACGGACCATTTGTAATCATGTTCCTATCAGGCTCATAGTCCGGCCAATCAACAGCAATTTTACATGCGTTCCACAAGTCCCCTGGAACCACAATATCGAATAAGGTGTTCAGGTCTATCCACAACACCTTCGAAATCTTAACAAAACGCTCAACTTGCTTGTACCACTCTGCAGGCTTCTCTCTGAGCCTGGGAAAATCATTTGTAAATGATGCCAAATCCCCCCTGCTCCATGGTACATGCACATATCCTCCATTCGCCACTTCCCTAAGGGGAAAGGTCTTAGCTAATAGCAACCCCTCTGCCGGAGTTCCTCCTTCCGCTCCTCTCGAGGTCTTTTTCTTTGACCATTTCTCTTCCCATTTATCAAGCGTCAACCATGGCCGCATGGCTAGGACCAATTCTCTAGTATGTGATCTCAGTCCAACAACCCTCTTCTCCTCTAGCTCCCGCTCTGTATAATGCATCCTATGGCTTCCTTGCAACGCTCTAGTCTTGGACAGATCCACACCATATTCCTTCGCCAATCCCCTCAATTTCTCGTGTGCCATTCGTGCTTTCCGCGTCACATCTTTCGCCACGAAAAACAGGTCATCGGGACTGTAGGATACTATCCTCTCAAGAGGTAAACTTCCATATATAATTTCATCTGCCTCTGCCTTAAGCCTCACTACGTCTATCATCCCTGCCTTCAAGGCTCCTTTCAACACCTGACAACTTGCTCCACGTCCCTCATCATATTCACATTCTGGCTCCTTCTCCCTCCTCTCTTCTGGTGGTTCTACGGGAGCAGAAGGGCTCTGAAAGGCAACTGGAGTTGTCCCCGCCTTGCCCATGTTCCAGGTCATTTGCTTCTTTGGCGGTACCCATGACCTCAAATCTGATCTCGACTCCATCAGAGTCCTCGGCCTCTCCGATCTCTGGTCTTCCTCGCCCCTAGATGTGTCTGACACCGCTGCTAATGGTGTACTCCATTGTACAGGGCTTGGAGGTCGGGCCGTTGCCCCTTCCAACTCACTTTCCCCGCTTTCTCTCCTCGTTCTTTCTGCCACTCGTTCTGACCTCTCTCTTTCCTCTGATTCCGGACTGTATATCGACACAATCGGTCCAATGGTGACCGGTACCCTCAAGGCATCCGGTAACCTCATCTCTCTTTCAATCCTCCCACTAGCCTCAGACTGACCCTGTGAACTCGCGGTTTCAAACGAAACCAACCCTTCCACTCGGGTCTCAGGCTGGATTGTTACCCTCCTAGTTTCTCCCCTCTCACCCCACCTATCATCCGCTTCATCTGGATTATAAGGGGGTGGTCTCTCGTCTAGCAATCTTTGCAGTACCCCATCATCGGAATCACTATCTTCCTCTTGTGCCTTCTCCTTTGCTTTCACATGGCGTATCCCCGTCGAATCTATTATCACGGGATACAGTTTCGCTTCCTCAATTGTCTGCACTCTCCATCTTTTCTCCGCTGCGTCCCACTTGGCATCCTGAAATGCCCTAATCGACTTCCTCATCCTCTCCTGACTTCTTCCCTTTTCCTTATCATGCGCTGCTCTAATCCACGCATGTAATGCTTCGAACTGTGCTGGCCTTGGCAAGGGTTTTAAGGACCCCATCACCGTCTTCAGTTGGTACAGCACTGCTAGTCTAAATGAGCCGTACCTCGGGAAAGCTAATTCCCCTTCACCTTGTGTCACCTTGTGCCAATTCTCAATCCAAACTATAGTATGTAACCCCACATTCTGTGCCATGTAATGTGCCGGGGTATCCTCGGGAGGGGCTTCTTCTCCCCCACGAACAACCACATGCTTATCGCCTCTACACAACTCTCGCAAAGCCCTAAGGCACTTCATAATGAGCAAATTCGATCTCGCGCTCTATTTACTTCTTGTTCTCGAATCCTCCAATAACAGCGCGACTCACACCAACCGGCCTATCACAGCGCGACACCCTCTGACGTCACCTTCCTTCGTCCGCAGCAGTTCCCTTCTCCAACTCGTTTCACGCTTACTCACGTCCCATTCACACACTGAAATAACCAATTAAGTTACTTCTCTGGCTGTCCGTCCACAGCCTCTGACTGTTCGTCCACAGTCTCTCGACCTTGTTGACCTCAATTGGCGCCCGTCTGCCCCCGTCCGGCCAGACAGATCGCCTCTGATAGGTTACTAACACTCCGATCTGCACACCACAACCCACGACCAGCGTTAAGTTGCCATACACACACGCATTCGCTCCCCCTATCTCGGTCCAGGTGATCGATGGTACCTCACGATCTCCTTTGGGTGATCAACAAAATCTATCTCAGGTGTCTTCTACACCACAATTCCCGGGCTGCGCGCGCTCACAGCCTGTTCTCACAATCACACGACATACACAACAACTCCGCAAGACATCACACAACAAATCAACACCGCAATCTACAACATCTCATTTTCATACTCACTCCTGGAACTGCTGCTTTCCGCCGTGCTGCTACTCGCCGTCGATGCTCATCTGCTGCCGTCTGCCGCTCGCCATCTGATGATTCAGCATCACTTATCGTCTCTTGGGCCTCAAGGGTCACTTATCCTTATCTAATCTTCCCTCGCTATCAGTAAGAAACCATCCTCGTTTGCTACCAACTGCTCCGGCCCATTTGGGTATCTCGCAATTATCTACTGGAACCCACTCTGGTCAGATGGACCTTTTTACTTGCCCAATAGCGTGGAGGGAAAAACACAATTATCAAAATTACTGTCCGCAATTTGCCATAATCAAGGACTCGAGACTTAATCTCTTGGCTCTCTGGTTTTTATTATCAGCATGAAGATTTGCAGATACAGAGTCCTCAATACGAGGCACAACAAGTACATAGGCACTAACACAAAAGCTACTCTACGGAGAATCCGCATACGGCTAAAAATAACTAAGAGTACAATCTCTAAAAGCATGAGGTAGAACACCACCAAGCAAATGTCGATACTAGGGACACTGAACCATACCATCTCTGTCCCTACTCTGCACTAGATGACATCCCTACTTAGCAATCCCTTGAGACCCTCATCGAATAAAAGGTGTCAGAGTGAAACTTCATAAGAAGACTTCACTTAGAGAGCTGGTCTAAGTTGCCCCCTCTATCTCTTCGCCTAGCCTTCCTCTGCTCAGGGCTGCTCTGATCTGCCTTCACCCTCGGGGCGCTGTCCCTAATACAGAACCCCAAATCCCAGAACACGCCCTTTGCGCCTCCTCTTCTCCGGGATCGTCTTTCAGTAAATTTCCACAGAGCGCTGTCCAGTTCCATCGTCCATCGCTTGGCCTTGAGTCCCAGACGCCATCCGCACTAGGAGTTACGATTGGCACATTCCAATACACTCCCATGTCTGGCTTTTACTACATAAGTCAATTTGTGAACAAAGAGCTTCTCTACTAACGAGCAACTGTCCTTGCACCTGGGGTGAGATCATGCAAAGCAGACATTCTTCACATCTTTTAAGTTGCAATTTACTACAGCCTAAAACCTCTACTGGAATAAATCCTTTTTGGCCTATTGCCCTTGGCTAACATAAGAAAATACCAGGCCTTTCGCCTCAACGATATATGCGAATTCTGGCCACTACTTCGGTTACACAAGCAGGTTTCAATCACAGTATTGACATTTACGTCTTTCTTTCATGTGTGGTCAAGCTAAACAAACTACAGACACGAAGTCTAGGGTGCACATTTCTAACACCACATTACATTTCACATAAACTAAACTCTATACATTTCTCCAATACGTTTACAATGGGCTTGTACATAGCTAGCACTTCTATTAAAATCGATATAGGTTATACAATTCGTAATACACTGCACACAAGATACCTGAGTACACATTTGATTATATGCGGGTGCCGACTAACAGTGAGTATAATGCACCCCTACAATTTTCAAACTTTTAAGCGCTACATCAGGATCAACAATTTTGACATTTTGTTTGGGTTGGATACTTACTTTTCTTTTAAAAAAAATATTTTTATTTGCATTTTCAACCAAAACAAAGCAATAAGCATGTCACATTTGGTCACAGTCATGCGATAACAATTACATATGATCCAAATCTTAAGATACATCGCCTCTTCCCCAACTCGGTCTGGGCAAAACTGCAGTTTCCCAACCAGTATCCCCATCCTCAAATTCTTTCCCATGTCCTTCATCTGCCTGAGAGACAGGCCCATTGATCCCCTCATAGGAAGTACAGTCTGGCCCGCAAGTTGTAATTGGCTAGTCGGCTCCCAGCCCTCCATCCATTCCATAATAGTTCCGCCATTTTCCACATACCTTACGGAACTTCCACTGGCACCCTCTCGCCCTGTATGTAACTCTTTCTGCTGCCATGTACAGGTCCATCCCACTCTTCCATTCCCCCAGCTGGGAGGCAGCGTCACTCCCCAGGCGCGGGCCACCTCTCGTTTAGCTATTACCAGTGCCAGTTGTGCGAAAATAAGTTGAGGGCGGCCTAAATCGACATCCCCGTGTATACCCAATAATTCAAATTTGGGGTCTAGGGGTAATGTTTCGCCCAGTACTTTACTCAGTTCTCCCAGGACATGTACCCAGTATGTGTGGATGATGGGTCAGTCCCAGATAGTATGGTCAAAGTCCCCCTGTGGCTGTCTCAGGCAATGGGGTTCACTAGTTCGGCCCATACGATGAAGTTGGGCCCTATCGTAATACACTCTGTGTAATATCTTATATTGGATGAGTCTAAGGCGAGATTTAATTGCCACTTCTCTGTGATGCATCAGGGCCGCCTCCCAATCCACTGTTTCAAAGGCGCCCAGGTTCTGTTCCCACGTGTACCTCAACTTCCCTAGTCCGTCGTGCATATTAATGTTCAGGGTCCTGTATGTTAGGGAGACTGCCTTATGGGATATCTGCTCCTGCAGTAGGCGTCCCTCCAGCGGGGCGTAGTCCGGCAGGGGAGAGGAGAGTGAGTCCTCGGCTGCCCAGGCATGCCTCAGCTGCGCATATTTAAAAATGTGGGTAGCTTGTAGACCAAATTCCGTTGCTAGTGCCTTAAAAGTTTTGAGTTCTCCCCTAGCCACATTGGAAATGCCAATGGCATCCCATCCCCCAAAGCCCCTTAGTTTGTGTAATTCCTTCAACCAGGTGCAGTGCCAGAGCGGTGTCTGTTTCGTTGGTTCATGAGCCCATCCGATGACCTTGGTCCCAGACTTCCAACGTCACTTGTGTGGCCGGAAGTAGGCGACCTCTACCTCGCCCCCCTTAGAGGAAATGTAAGCATGAACGCTGCGCCATAATGTCCCTCTCTACCCTGTATGTGGGGTGACCAACCGGGTAGTGGAGCCAATCGTTCACCGTTGTCAGGTGCTCCGCCCAATAATAGGCCTCAATGTCTGGCAGTGATATTCCTCCATTGTATTGATTCCGCTGGAGCGTACGCAGGGCAATCCGCGCATGCTTCCCAAGCCACAGCAGAGAGCGTACTTCCGCTTCTATCACCCAGAATGTCTGCCTGGAGAGGGGGAAATACTAATTTTGGACGTATACAAGAAACGGGGCAGGGTAATCATTTTGAACATCGCTGCCCGACCCAGGCTCGTGAGGGGGAGCGCTTTCCACCTCTGTGCGTCTGCTGCAAAATTTGTTATGACCCGCTGGATGTTTTTTTGATTGGAAAGTTTTCTGTCTGTGGTGAGGTAAATCCCCAGATATGTAAATCCCGTCTGCGCTACTTGGAGGGCCCCAGGGAGAGAGGGCCAGACCTCCCGGGGTTTTGGGATATATACGACCGACTTGTGCCAATTTATGGCATAGCCCGAGAAGGATCATCACCCATACTTGTCCATGAGTTCGAACAAGGCGGGGATTCTGACATTCGGTTGGGTAACATATAACAAGATATCGTCCCCATATAGTGAGATCTTTTGTTCCCCCGTACCCGACGGCGTAATTTGAAACCCCCGTATCTCCTGTTTCTGTTGGATCTCACATGTCACTATTTCTATTGCGAGGGCGAACAGTAGGGGGGATAGTGAACATCCCTGCCGGGTTCCCCGTCGGATGGGAAAGTCGTCAGACAATAACCCATTCAGTGTAACTCGGGCTCGCGGGCCTGCATAGAGAAGGCCGATGTATTGACGGAACTTGGGGCCAATCCCAAACTTGACTAATGTAGCCTCTAAAAAGGGCCAATGCACAGTGTCAAACGCTTTTTCCGCGTCTAAGGAGAAAAACATGTGGGGATTTTCACAATCCTGTACCTCCATAAGCCAATTGTGGGTTTGTTGCAGGTTTTGTCTGGTCACCTTATCTGGGAGGAAGCCCGTCTGCTCTCGATGCACCAAGGCGGTGATGACCTGGCGAAGTCGGAGAGCTAATACAGTCGCCAGGAGTTTGACCTCTATATTGAGGAGAGAGATTGGGCGATATAAAGCGCAATCCTCAGGGGGTTTCCCTGATTTACGGATTGGAATGATCGTGGCCATCCTGAGATCTAAGGGTAGGACTCCGTCTGCAGTCGCGTCTCTAAACAATGCCAAGAGGTGCATGGCCAAGAGGTCTGCTCCTTTCTTATAAAACTCCGCAGGGAGTCTGTTCGGACCTGGGGACTTGCCAGGGCGCAATTTAGCTATTGCGTCCTTAAGTTCGTCGACCGATATGTCCGATTCAAGTCCCTCCCTCTCATCATCCTCCAGGCTCGGGGTCTGAATAGTGTTCATGTATGATAACATCTTTGCCGGGGTACCCAGCTCCCGGTCCTTATAAAAATTCTGAAAGTAGGAGACGAATGTCCGTACTATCTGAGCGTCTCCCATCTGCATCTCCCCCTGCTGATCTACTATTCTTTCCACCCATCGGGCTTCCACTTCCTTGCGGATAAGCCTGGCCAAAAGCTTTCCGGATTTGTCGCCTACATAATATAATCTATGAAGGGTCGCCTGTGCCTGCGTTTTAGCCTCCCCTGTAGCCGGGACCCTATATTGCTGTTGCGCATCTGTCAGCCGGCGGAGGACTTGTGAGTCTCTGTCTGCGAGGTAGCACTGTTCTAACATCAACATTTGAGCTTCCAGAGTGGTTAGCTCCTCCTGCGCTTTCCGCTTTTCCCATGCTATTCGATTCTGAGCCTTGTCCCGGAGCACCGTCTTATAGGCCTCCCACAATATAACGCCCGACTGTACTGATCCCTGATTTTCTGCAAAGTAAACGTTCGTGTCAGCCCAAAGTCCCTGCACCACCTCTTTATTCTGCAGGTCCCAGGCTGATAGCCTCCAGCTTTCTTGTCCCACCCGGGGCTACCCTCATCCCTTAACCAGCAGGGGTGAGTGGTCCGAAATTCCACGGGCTAGGTACTCTGCCTCATAGATAGTGCCGGAAGCCCCCCGCGGGAGAAAGACGTAATCCAGTCGGGAATGCCCCAGAATAGTATGAGTACTGTTGTGTGTCTGGATGCAGTCGCCGCCACACGTCCACCAAACCAAAGGTGTCTGCCAATCTAGCTAGCTGTGTAGTCGGGGGTGGGTGAGTGTAATTCCCTGATCGGTCCTTGGGAATAGACATCACGTCATTAAAATCGCCCCCTATAATGTGTAGAGTACCAGGTGTCTCCAGTAGGATATCAGTCACCCCGTGAAGAATCCGTGCTTGCAGCTTCGGGGGGCATAAACCGACACAATAGTAACCTTCCGTCTCCCCCATCTGCCTGTCATTCCAACGTATGTTCCCTGAGGTTCTATCCATGTGCGTGTTACCTTGAAGGGGGGGGGACTTCTTAATCAGAATGGCTACTCCCCGGGAGCCAGAGGTGTACCCCGCCTGCGCTAGAGCTACGTAGGCTCCCCTCGCCAGGAACGCACACTTGGTGCCCTTAAGATGGGTCTCCTGTAACAGGACCACGTCCGGGTGAGCCCGCTTTACGTGTGCAGTCACCAACCCTCTCTTAATTTTGTCACCCAGACCGTTCACGTTCCAGGTAAGTACAGTACAGGGGTTAAACTCCTGGTCGTTTCCAAAGCACCTATAGTCAACTTTTGGACCCATGAGCATGTATGCCCCGGGGGGGGGGGGCGGGCAATTGGGCACGCTGTTGTTTGTGTGTGATTTCTATGCAAAGAAAAACACCAAAATAACATAAACCAATCCATGAGAACTGTTGCAAACCCCCCATTCTCATCCCTCCTCCCCGGTGTTGCATCCCCTCCAGTCGCTCAGTGATGAGCCTGAGGGTGGTGGAGGTCTGTCGCCCTCCCGAACCCAACTTAAGCCACAAGTTCCAACTCTCATGGCGGTCCCCAAGTTCTCTGGAAAAATCCTCCGCTAGCTGTGGAGGGCCAGAGAGAAGACGTCTCTGCGTCAAAAGAAAAAGGAGGAAACTAATCACCTAAAGAAAAAGACCAAAAAAGAGGAAGATGATAGAAGAGAAGGGCCGCAAGGAGCCCAAATCTGAGGCCACTCCAAGTCTCTCGCCTGCGACCCGGTGCGGCTCTTACTACACTCTGCGGGTTTCAGCAGGAGGAGCAGCAAATGTAGTCGGGGGGGGGGTGAGTGTCCAACATGGATACTCTGGGGTGTCAGTCTGTTTCCACAGTCAACCACGTAAGCCCCTGCTCACGGATGCAAGTCTGGTGGGTCTCCCTGGGAGGCCAGAGCATCCGGCGCTGTGTCTTGTTCCATTGCCACTATTACGGCCACCAACGGGTGTAGAGAGGGTCCCTCGTCTTCCTCCTCTGCGGAGGTTGTGTCTCTGTTTTCAGCCTCTGTGTCTGGGTCGGGGTGACCGGAAAGACGGAGAGTGTGGGATCCCGTCAAAAGGCGAGAGTCCAATGAGCGGCCGCTGCGCCTCTGGGGTCTGCCCGTGTCTCTTGGCGCATATGGGGTTGCCTCCTGAAGTCGGTCTTTGAAGCCTGTCAATGTCTCAAAGTTCTTTGCTGGCCCGGGGACCTCCCGGCCTCTCCCGCTGATGGCTGGTTGCAACGTGGTGGTATCCCTGGCCGGTCTAGTGCAGGTCGTTCCTCTAGCCAGTGCCACGCCTCCTCCGGTGTCTGGAAGAGATGGGATCTGCCCATGAACATCACTTTCAACTTTGCCGGGAAGAGTAACATATATTGGATCTTATGCTCACGCAGTTTTGCCTTCACTGAGTCAAAGGTGCGTCGCTGTTTGTGCACCTCGCTACTATAGTCAGGGAAGATCATTATACGCCTGTTTTCATTCCGGATCTCCCCGAGCTTCCTAGCTTCTCTAATGATCATGTCTCTGTCTAGGAAGTTTAAGACGCGGGCTATGACAGGCCGTGGCTGTGCACCTACAGGCAGTCGGGCCATCAGTGCCCTGTGGGCTCTTTCTATGACAAAGCATGTAGAGAATTTGTCGGTTGGGAAGATGCGCAGGAGCCAGGCATGGAGGAACTCTGGCATGTTCGTTCCCTCAATTCCCTCTCTAAAGCCCACGAAGCGAAGGTTATTGCGATGTGCCCTGTTTTCCGCATCATCCACACGCCACTGTAGGTCTTTGTGGGATGATTGCAAGTCCGCCATGCCTTTACGTAGATCCTGCAATGTGTCTTCTGCCTCTCCCACCCTAGTCTCTGTCTCCGTGACCCTAGCCGCCAAGTTCCGTAGATCCTGCCTCAGGAGCGTCACCTCCTAACCCACCGTGCCTATTTTACCCTCAAGTGCCGCCCTGGAGGAGTGGATCTCCTGGAGAAGAGTGTTTGTATCCGAGCGGGCGGCCGTTCATTCCTCTGGAGGGAGCTAATGATCTTAGTGTAACGGTCCATCTTACCCTGCCAAGGGGGTTTCGGGTCCCTATCTTTACCCATGATCAATGGTGTGGAGCATGGGGGGGCGTTGGAGCGACTCCTATGGATGATATACTCCTACCAGGGCCTTCCGCTTTCCCCCAGGTGATGTCGACCTTTCCGATGAGCCCTGCGGGCCCGTGCAGTTTGGTGTCTAGTCCTTATGGCTAGTCCTGGCCCGGATTAATACTGATCCCGGCGGGACGCCCTCCCTTTGTCGGCAGGGCCACTCTGCATAAATCACCTGCCTTTCCCTGGACTCCCAGCCTCACCGTTCTGTAGGTGACAGTAGCACGGGCGCCCCTCAGGCCAGTCCTCCACATCAGCAGTCACCCAGGGTGGTCACGGCGGGAGGCGCTTCAGACGTGGCCCGCCTGCCCCCAGGTGCCACTCACGTTCACTCCAGGCCCCACTCGTCCCTCTCTACTATCTGCTCTTAGTCTTCGACCGCCATACCGTCACCGCTCTCCCCCGGTGCGTCTCTCACCCGTGGCAGAGATGACAAGTCGGTCCAGGGTTCCAACGCTCTCACCGGGTGCACCCTCACCGAAAGTGAAGGAGGGGGGGTTTTAGCCCCACCCTGCAGGAGCAGTCCCTCAGCTTCAGGGGCATCGTCTACAGGTGTCCGTTTGTCGGCCCAGGCAGTCTATCAACGTCCACCTCAGAAGGGGGGGGAAATGCGGAGGTTGACATACCTCCCTGAGCAATCCCCAGTCCACTCCAAATCTCGGGTCCCGTGGCACCCGCGCTGGCACAGCACCGCCGTGCCCCAGCACCCCGGGCTCCTCACCGTTTAGGCACGGCCCTCCACCACGGTATCGTCTTCTTGCCACTTCGGACACTCAGGGTCAGCGGGCACGATCAGGGGCCCGCGGGCGTCCGATCACAGAACACCGCGGCCCGGGCCTCCAGTTATCTCCCAGCCCACTCAAATGGTGCCTCCCGCCGCAGGGAATCTCTCTCGGGCACCTCACTCGGCACAGGCCGCTATCAGGCCCAAAGGGGGACGGAGGGCGATGCACCTCTCGATATCAGTCCCCGTGTGGGCCCCACGATGCAGTCCCTAAGCTTCAGGGGCACCGTCTACAGGTGTCCGTTTGTCGGCCCCGGCAGTCTATCAATGGCCACCTCTGAAGGGGGGGGAATGCGAAGGTCGACGTACCTCCCGGAGCAATCCCCAGTCCACTCCAAATCTTGGGTCCCGTGGCACCCGCGCTGGCACAGCGCCGCCATGCCCCAGCACCCAGGGGCCCGTGGGCAGCTCACCTCGGCTCTCCGCGGGCCAGGTCTCCAGCAATCCTCCGGCACCCTCCCTGAGGGCGAGGGGGCCGGACTCCCAGGGGCGCTGCAGGCCACGAAGAATTTCTCGCTGGCGCCTTGCTCGATATGGGTGGCAACCAGGCCTGAAGGGGAACGGAGGGCGAAGCACCTCCCGACACCAGTCCCCGTGCAGCCGTAGCTTCTTGTCCCCACTCTGAAGCCAGAGGGAGCCCGGACCAAATCAGAGCCTCCTCGGCGCCATCTTGTGCCGCAGTCACGGCCAGCCGTCCATTCCGGCGCTCGAGGGTTAGCGAACGGTAGGGATCTCTAGAACGGCATCTGGCAGCACTGGAACATTCCAAGGCCCCCAGGGAATAAATCGAAGTGTTCTCCGGGCCTACCGGTCGCCGGATTCAGTGTCGGATGGTGCTTTCTGCCGGAGCTCGTCAAAAGCATGTCTTACTCAGTCATGTTGCTGGCCACGCCCCGGATACTTACTTGTTTTGGTCAGTTTCTGACAGCCAATCCATATCATCCTTTCCAACATGGATTGGTTGTCGAAAACTGACTTTGGAGGCCCCTAGCAAGGCACCCTTTCCCCCCTGGCCCTCCGCATTTGGACCTGGGAGGCACTAAACATCCTTGAACCATGTGGCAGGCACCTCATGGTGCCTCCCACATGGTACAGGGATGTTTACAAACTTCCATTTTTCAATGGAAGCTTGTGCTGTGGGCGTTTTCAACCCCCCGCACAAGCTCGCATTGAAAAATTGAAGTTTGTGACCCCACTCCGACCGACATCGTAATTAGGCCCTATTTGTTGAATTAATTTGTTTTTTTGAGGCCCTATGTGCTGAATTAATTTGTTATTTTTATTTTGTAAGGAAAACTAAACATTTTTTTCTTAGCTTGTGATCATTAAATTTTAAAGTCCTATAATAACTAATAATTATATATCATTTTAACACTAAAATCTATCTATCTTATCTATCTATCTATCTATCTATCTATCTATCTATCTATCTATCTATCTATCTATCTATCTATCTATCTATCTATCTATCTTTCCACCTATCTATCTACCGTATGCTGCTTTTATTACAGAAAAGTGCAGTGGTGTAAAACCCATATGTCATAGTGAACCATGAAACATAGCTGTGTGTGAAATACGGATTCCATCATCATAATGATAGCCCCCATGGCACTATGCAAAGCTCTTCAATTGTCTGGGATATTAGGATTATGAAGAATGGAGAAACAAATTACATGGCAAGGGTTTCTGAATTATGTAGCAAAAATGCAAATTGTGTAGCATGTTCTCTGGCAGCATCACCTGTATCAATTTTAGCTGGAAACAGTATTTTATGTATGATCTGCACATTTTTCAAATTATGTGGCAAATGTGTTGAATCAATAATTGGGTGGTGTAGCCAGGGAATCACATAAATCCTCTGGCTTTCTTCCTTATCTATTGTTTAAAAACACTTTATTTGTGAAAGGTATTCCTAAACATTCTAATTCAATCCATTACCCATTGCTAGCAGCACTATTTGAAGAAAACTGCATTTTCAAGTAAACCTCCCCAAAATAAACATGCAACATAAAAATACATAATGGGTAAATGGTGTAATATGGTCTTATATTGTCATCTTGGGGTACTGATGACATTTATAAACTTCTCTACCTTCGGCCTCGTGGTTTATGATGTCACCAGTACCCCTTAATGGCAATATTGGATCATATTACCCAGCTACCTTTTATGTAATGTTTTTAATGTTAAAAAATATGAATAACATAGTACATATGTATTATTTAATTCTAAAATATTTAACATGTATTTATAGTTATTTGTATTTGTTTTAAACTATTTTACCATTTTCATTATATTTAACATCATTTCCATTGGAGTTTTACTTTAAGTCCTCATGTCCATTATTTTCGATGGTAAGGTGTTGCAATACCGATGGTTGGCCATGTGTAGTGCTGAATTTACTACAAAATTGTGAAGTTATCCCCGAACAGACGATTTTGGTCATTTATCGTAAGCTTGTTAACAATTACTCTGATCCTCTGGTGTAGCTAAGGGAGGCTTGGAAAGTAGACCTTGGGGACCTAGAAGATGAAGACTGGGTGGCAGCAATCAAAAGCCCTTCAAGATAGCCATTGAACAAGGTTCTGCCTTGGGCAACTTAGAGTCCTACATCACTCACGGACTTGGCTGTCAAAAATTGGGAGAGCACACACATCTAGTAGTCTGCGGGGTTGTGGACAGGAAAGTACATACTTCCATATTCTGTGGAAAGGCCCATGATTCAGGAATATTGGAGAGCTGTTTCCGAGGTCATGGCCACAGTACTATCGACCGCTGTCCCACTTGATGCTAGATGGCTATTACTGACAGTGACGGAGGAGGAAATGTGGACAAAGTACCAGAGATTTTGGCTTATGTTGGCCGTGGCGGTGGGCAATCTAAATATAGCTGGGCTATGGGAGAAGGCTGACCCTCCCAGGTTAAGGGACTGGAAATCAGATTTAGACTGGTGGCAAAATGCAGAAAAAGTATTATATCAGAGTAGGGTTGCCCGAAGAAGTAGGTGGGGGTGTGTGGTGCTTCTCAGACATGTAGGGGTATTAGGAAACATAGGGGCCTATTTACAAGAAACTGCCCGGTATTACACCAAAATTGGTAACGCCAAACTCCGAAATTTTCAAAATGCAGGAATGTGCCTTATTTACAAGAATGCGGCGCACCCCTGCATTACCCGTAGTGCTGGTGCAAAAAAAACTGCCTACCGCAAGCACAGGCACCCTAGCACCATTTTGCTTGGGTGCCTGCCCTGCAGGGGCATTTGTTTATGTGCAGAAAGGGATACCTTCCTGCACGTAAACAGTCTTTACAGGCTATTTGCTCCATCTATGTGTGCTGCACAATGCAGCACATGTGGAAAGAGCAAAATACGAGGAGAAATTAAACATTTCTCTTCGTATAACCTGTCTAAGACCAGGTATTCCCTGGTGATAATTTTGGCACTGCCCCATACCTTCGAAATATGGGGCAGCATCAAAAAGCAATGGATGTTGCGGCAGAACATGTCCTACTTTTAAAAACCATGCAACCCGACGTATGGGCAGGTTGGTCGTGCACTCAGACACCCTATATTATGGCCAAAAAGGATTGTTTTTACAGGTTGAATTTTCGGTTTAAACCTGCACAGCCAGGCTGCACATGGCAGGTCTAGTGTCATGCAGCCACTGGTGACCTTTAAACAACACCTTGAGTACCAAATGTTAAGGCATTATAGGTAAGTTAAAGATTCCACACAGGGGTATTTTCCTCATAACCACTAGGTAGCGTGGTAACGTTTACAGAGTTCCACAGCCAGCAGCAAGGCAAAAATCTGTCTGTGAACAACAATACGACTATACTTGGTCTGTTACTGGGTGCCCAAAGTCAGCGATCCACGTCTCCCTAGCGTGCCGAGTCGAATCGGGCTTCATGGATAGGCTTGCATGATATAGTCTGTAGACAAGTCTATCTCAATCCACGTCTGATATAACATGTGTCAGTGAGGGGAAATAGGCAGGGGCACGAGGATATGTGAGGATGCGGGATCAGAGCGTGTTCTGTAAGCGTTGTAAAATGAAATGGTCTATGTACCAGGCGTCATGAGAATGGGCGTCATTATGGCGAATCAATGTGCTGTCTCACTGGTAAGGGGAAGCCAACGGTTATCAGCTATCGGTAAGTCTGGGGAATACAGGAAACCGCCCCCAGGACCCTGTGGAGTTTTCCTTATGCTCAGCAAGTGGTAGATATAGTTTAGATGTCTGAGACATCTAATGGGATGCCTTTCGGTATTACAGTTAAAGTGATGTTTTCTCTGAGCTGGTCTCTCTCTCCGGCTGAAGATAAGGTACAAGGGTATCTGGATGGTACCATCGAAATGTATACTGACATTGAGCAGCGAGACAGTGAAGATAAAAATCTGGGACTCTGAAGTCTCCACGTCGCAGGGCAGTATTAGAGTGTCCCAGCAGATGCGGGGATTGCGAACTGCCCAGATGCGCTGGAGTAGAAGACTGCAGAGAGGAATAAAGAACTGTGATGTAAGCGGAAATAGAATGTTAAGAAAGAGATACAGGAATCTAGGAAGGACAATCATTTTAATGATTGCTATCCGGCCCGCCATAGATAAGTGAAGTTTGATCCAGTTTTCTATTTGTGAAGAGAGTCTATCAACGGCCGGGCCATAATTGAGTCGGAGCACCTGATCCTTATTCCTGTGCAGGTGGATACCTAAATATTTGGTCGATTCCGTAACCCAAGTCAATGGATAGTCCATCTGTACCGGGGTAGTGCTATCAGTAAATGGAAAGAGCTCAGACTTGGTTCGATTAAAGAGAAGACCCGACAGGCCACCAAACTGAAGGTTCTCAAGGATTAAGGGAGGAAGATTGTCGGAGGGATGTAGGGTTGGATTGGGATCAAAAATAGAGCCGGGCACGCTAAAAAGTTAAGTGGCCCACTATTGCGGATTGCCTTTTCGCAAAACAATGCTTCGGCAAAGTTTTATGAAAAGAAGGGGATGGAGGTCTTTGACAGAGGAAAGTTTTCTTAACCTCAATTAGATAAAAAAAAATGCATGGATTAGTTCACACTGGTGAACCACAGATGAATACAAGTAAGACTACTTCTGCTCAGGCCCGTTGCCCCCCTCAATCTGCATATATTAATGTGCCGGCCCTGCGAGGCAAAGGGAGTGACACCTCCGCCCGTGGGTAAAACGGAAGTAACAGAGGCCCATCTACCTCCAGAAAGGCCAATCAGGCACCCACTGGGCTGCTGGCGGCATCTGAACAGCACAGGCACCGCCCAAAATGGCCACCAGGCTGCCCAAAAAAAAGCCCACAGCTGAAACTCGGATACTAGCCCCTCGGCCATTGCCCAAGTGCCCGCCTTACCAACCTGACCCTGGGGTGGCAAACAAACAGCAGAATGTCATCTGCATAAAGAAAGAGCAGGAGCGCACTGTGGGTAAGCTGGAGACCACAGTGTAGGTGTTGTTCTTGTAGGTGGCAAACTAAAGGGTCCATTGCTATAATAAAAAGAAGGGGAGCTAAAGTGCAGCCCTACCATGTATCTCTGGTGGTGCTGAAAGTGTCTGCAACACAGCCGATGACTCTGAGCTGCGCCAGTGGATTGGTGTTCAGGAGCATGATACTGGTGATAAAACAGCTGGGTATACCCAGCTTCAACAGCGTCGCTATTAGGAAGGGCCTTCCAAGATATCGAAGGCTTTTCTTGGTGTCCAACAAAGTTGCTGCCACAGGAGTGGTTGGAGACATTCTATTCAGGACAGCACATATTGTCTGTAGATTAAGAGAGGTAGACCTATGCCGGACAAAACCAGACTGCAAGGGGGAGACAATCTGCTCCATTAACAGGGACAGTCTGGTGGCGAGAGCTTTGGCCAGGATTTTATTTTCTAGATTGAGGAGGGACAATGGGCGATAGGAGGAACATAGATGTGGGTCTTTGCCCGGCTTAAGTGATAGTGTAAGGATGCCTCTCAAAGTGTAGGAGGCAAGGAACTCCAATGACTCAGCATATAAGGCAAGACAGCGTGGGGTCAGCAAGTGCTTATATGCTTTATAAAACGCTCCTGTCCAGGAGCCTTAGTCCCGTCGGTAGAATCAATCGCCTGCACTATCTCCTCAGTCGTCAACGGTTCCACCAGGAAACTACGCTGCTCATCAGTCAACCACACAATTGCAATGTTGGAGAGATAATCTGCAATCATAGTCTCAAGACCTGAAGAGCAGGAGGTGCATAAATGTGCATAATCACTTTGCAATTTAGCCAAATCTGTCCTTGTTATTCTTTACACTGATCCCGGTAGACATATAAAGTTCTGTAATGCACCCACTAGATTGGTTTGGAGTAAGCATGCCAAGGTGCGACAGGGTCTCTCGCCCTCTCCATAGTGCCTAGCACTAGCTTGTGTCCCTGTGTAGGCTATTTCCCGGTCCGCCAGGTCGCGGAACTCAGTCAACAATACAGAGCGTCTGTGAAGCCACTGGGTAATTAGGCGGTACAATATATATCGCGCTGCTCTAACTTAATCTGGGACAGTTGTGCACGAATATCGCTTAAAATGGCCAAAAGTTTGGACAGGCACATGCAACGAATGTAAGCCTTAAAGGCTTCCCAAAGGGTAGCCTGGGTAGCCACTGTACTCTCATTCAGAGCAAAATATTTGGAAATGGCGTCTTGCACCTCTGAGCGAAATACCAGTTCATGGAGGGCTTCAACCGGAAACCTCCACAAGCGTGCCCTATCGCCTCTGTAAGGTATGTGTAATTCCAGTACAACAGGGCAGTAGTCTGACAGGGTGTGTGGAAAATGTCGTACAAATGTGGCCCAGTGTGAGGTGTTGGCTTAGAGTAGCCAATAATCAATCCGCGTCCACACATCATGTGGAGCAGAATGAAAGGTGTACCCAGCGGTTGCAGGGTAGCGGGTGCGCCATATATTGCTAAGTTCGTGGGAATCCATTATATTCTGTAGGACCTCCAGAGTATGGAGTTTACTACTCGGATGTGTACTGGTGGAGTCCAATGCCAGCTCCAGCGTGGCATTGAAGTTTCTACCCAATAACAGAAAATCTAATTCCACACTTGTCAATAGGGCAGAGATGGTATGAAAAAACCGGATGAGTCAGTATTCGGGGCATAGATATTCAGAAGTGCAATACATTTGTCTGCCAGGATACCGGTCACCATAACATATTGCCCCTCTGAGTCTGTGTGGCTAGTGTGGCGAGAGGAAGGCATGCTCTTCAATATGAGGATACAAACACCCCTTGAAAAAGAGCTGTAATTAGAGAAGTATCTATGCGCATCCCAGGAAGATGCAAAGGTATGCAAGGGCCAAGGTGGGGGATG
Organism: Triturus cristatus; assembly: GCF_964204655.1. Taxonomy (NCBI): domain Eukaryota; kingdom Metazoa; phylum Chordata; class Amphibia; order Caudata; family Salamandridae; genus Triturus; species Triturus cristatus. The sequence continues at coordinate 1,432,278,602 of NC_140591.1, read as the reverse complement.
CATCTCCTGAAGAAAAGCTATTTTAGCTCTATGAAGAGAAAGATAAGAGAGGGCCCGCATGCCCTTACGGGGTTGTTAATGCCGAATTTATTCTACATAAGTAGGGGTACTTCTGCCACCCTCCTGTGTGTCAACATGAACTATGAGAGCAAAAATATCGATGAAGATCTCTTGTGACAGTAGGTAGCAAAGTATATGTGCGATGCATAAAATAAAGCCAGAAGAAAACAACCTACCGCAGTAAGTCCAAATGCCCACCCCCCACCCACACTGAAAGAAACATCATCCACTCCAACAAGATGAACATACAACTAAACAACCCCATATAACAAAGCAGTGTACACCACGGTGCAAGGCAACGCAACGCAATGCCTCGGTTGGTGTGATTTGCAATATGGGAGTTTCATATAGGAGAAAGAGGATCACAATAATAACATCAATATTGACAATGATCGCAGGCATCAAGGGCAGAATTGAACTAGCAACAGTGTGAGTTCCACTCAGGTAAAATGAGAATTAAGGAGTGAGCAGTAATGGGGCGATCATGGGTGAACCAACTGCAATCAGGGAGGGTCTCGTTCCACAGAGGAGGAAGAGCCGGGGCGATCTGGAGTGGTGTGTCGAGATGCAGACCCAGATTAGTGGCGAGCCTCACCATCAACCTCCACTCTCAGCCTGGCCGGATAGAGCATTGCATATTTAAAGCCTAGTTTACATAGCGTGTTCTTGGTGTCACCTCCTGGACAGCGACAGTGAAAAAGTGAGATAGTGGAGCCCTGATACTGAAGCGTGCCTCTTTCAAGGGCCATTCGAAGAAGAGTGTCCCTGGCTCGGTAGTTGAGGAGAGGCCTCCGAGAAGTGCCCACCGGAGGACGCGGCCCAAGGGTGCAGTGTGCTTGCTCCACTGCAAACATGGACATAAAACTTGCTTGGTCAAAAACCTCTGATAGGAGCTGTTCCACATACACATCAGGCCAGCCCATGTTCGTCGTCTCTGCAATTACCAAAATGTTAATATTCATTCCTTCTGGGCCGCTCCTTCAGGGCATCGTTTTGAATAGCAACCATTTTCAGAATCTGTTCTAGCTTTTACAGATGCATGTGCGTAGATGTCGTGCCATCTTCCAGAATGGAGATGTACTCCTTGGCCCGATCGAGCCTGGTGGCTTGTCGGTCCAGACGTTCACCCATACGGTCGATGCGGCTGGTAAGGGCATCAAATCAGGCGCCAATGGAGTGGGACCCGGCACTAAGCTCTGCCATAACGGCTGCAGCACCCCACTCAATATCAGTGGTTGGCTCTCTGTCAGCTGGCTCATCGGTATCAGAGTGAGTACCCAGGCGTCGAGGAGTATTAGATTGCTCAAAGAGCAATTTACGTTGTTTGGGGTCTCCCCGGCCCATCATTGGAAAAATAAAATGTGACAATATGCAGGAGTATGTCTTTGCAGCAGCACTTCCAGGGAGATGTACTCAGGTCGTACAGACCAGACCAGGATTTAATCCACTGTGCGTTGGTACGGTGTCAACAGTTATCAACAGAGCTTGAGGAGAGGCGTGTTGCCGTGCACCAGATCGTGAGGGCACAGCAGACACGAATAGCTAGGGGAAGGTGCAGTCACCCAATAATGATGCAGAGGGTTGAGCTTCAATAGGGTTACAAGCAGTAACAGGCAGTTCATATTCATTATTTAAGCCACAAGGAATGAAAGCCTTGAGCTCACTATGAGAAGATCTGCGATATAAGAGACCCTGCAACATTGCAACGTTTAGATGATTATTTTGAAGGGCACAAAGGACATAAGGACAGATGCTGGACCAACCCTAGAGAAAGGCATCCCGTGCAGCTGCTTCTGGACTGGGGTGGCAACTGAAGAAGAAAGGCACATGGTAATTCCAAGCCAAATCCATGCGATTCACCCCAAAAGAGCCCTCATTTTAGAGAGAGGACGTAGAAAACATTTTAGACCATCTTTGTAACATCATTTGATAAAGACTATATCCTAATCAAACTAAACCCTACTCTAGTTATTAGTAAGTAATTGTGCTAAATCAAGGGAAGAATACTACAAGACACACATATGCGTATCTTTATTAATTGCAGAAGTGAATGGTGGTATGCCACGCAGGGGTCTTTCATTCCAGATATTTCACATTCTATAAGAGAGCCAATATCAGTCGCATGAGATGTGTAACTGAGTTTCCTGTTTCAGATTTGGACATCCAGGCAAACAGAAAGCTGCAAACTTGAGGTATGTGCTGAACTCCTCTGGCTTTAGTCCAACAGCATTCTATTAAGCTTCAAACTTCATGACCGGAGCTTCTAAAGGCAAGGATTTTCATGGAACATTTTCCACTCCCTTACATATGGACAGACACCTCTCAGGGATTCCAATTGGTTGAGAGGCAATTACAATGACATCACCTTAGATTGGAGCAAATCATTTTACAGGTTATATAATTTCTGACTTTTGCTCTAGTCTGAAATGTATCTCTCTTTGACCGATGGAAGACTTCTGTATGGACCAATACAGTTCAAACTAAGGGTATCGCCTGATGTTACCTTTTTCTCTCCAGATGTTTGCCTGAGATCGTCCTCTGCTTTCAATAATCTTGGATGCCTGCCAAAGCAAATCTTCTCAGCTCAGAAAGATGGGAGGGATGCTGCAAAGGTTGCTGGATGACTCTTAAGAGTTATTCCAAGTACACAAAGAAAATCAACTTCTGAATTACTTTTCAGAATAATTAATAATGTTAATGGTTTATTCCAAACCTTAGCAAATTGTTAAAACACAGCTTATATTAGCACAAGTCTAATACAGAATGTTACTAAATTATGATTAATATTTTCACCATGGTTTATCATGAAATTTCACCACAATGGACCATCAGGCAATTGACATATTCCACAGTGATATCCATTTGTACAGGATACAGCTTTGTGCTTGGCCTGAGGCTAGAGACTTGGCCATATAAGAGCTATGAAGACATTCTATTCTAAGGAATTGATATGCAAGGAATTCATCAGTGAGCTCCTATTTCACCAGTGGCTGTAATGCTACAATAATCAACGGAGTCCTTTTGGCTGACATCTCCTTTGATAACAATATCTGTGAAGGTCTGAAGTTCCTGCTGCCATTCCGGGTCGGTATGTGGGACAACCATCAATTGATTTCCTCTTGAGCATCCTGTTGGAAGGCCAGACAATTCAAGGAAGGGAGGCCCTGTTAAAGATGAGCGCCCTCCAGGAGCAGCACTGTACAATAATGAAAAGCGTTTGGATAGAAGAGAGGAGATCAAAAATGAGCATCAACTCATCAGTGAGTATGTACAAATTTTAAACCTGACGGCAAACCTCAGCCATTGAAGAAAGGAGATTACCAGACTAATATGAAGAAGAGGCTCCTGACAGCATTAAGCAAAATGTAGGATATTGTTAAGGCGCACAGCATGAGCACAGAGCAAGGCAGCAGGGAAGTGCATCAGTTTCGCTAACCACCAAGGGGTGAGAAGGCCTAGCCTTATGACAGTTTTGATCAAGGTCTTAACAGGGCTGCCAGATATAATGCTGCTTATGATCTCAGTGTCCCTTTTATCAGTTTTTTTTAAAGAAATTCACTAATATAGCTATTATAATAAAAATAGGTAGGGTGAACTGAGTGGCAAAGCTATTGCGGCCAACCGGCCGAAACACAGAAAAATGATTGTTGAATTCAACTTGTGCACACCCACCATTAAAACAATTGGTGTTGTGCCTAATCTAAAATTACACCCAAACAACATAAGAATGTGTAATCTGGCTACGGATAACTCATGAGGTACTGAAGAGTTGCAAGAGTAAACGTATCTCAGATAGGGAGCAAGAGCATGTGCAGGCCACAATGGAGGCTTGAGCAGAGTTGTGAGGAGAGCAGTGCTGCCTGCAAAACCACAGAGGACCACACCAGTTTCAAAGGTGGACACGTGTGCAGTGGGAAGGGGAATACATGTATAACAAAGCTATAAAGGATGTGGAGAGCATGTAGGAAAAGTAAACACAGCATCAATAAAAGATTGGGCAGGAGATTCTACAGGGGGCTAATGGAGACCTACAGACTGAAGGGAAGCAAGATCACTTAGGGTAGAGATAAAAAATGTAAAGGCACAATGATCCACAGCTCATTGGTGCTACTTCAGCCCAGACTGCACAGGGTGTTGTGTCAGGCAAAAAATTATATTTGTGTTATGAACTAACAAATGACTCTACATGGGGTAGTGCAGAGTATTTTTCTGGTACTCACTCAAAAGGCTACATTCCCAATCAAACCATGTCTCCAATTAGCCTAATTAGCATTGATTCTTAACAACACATTATTGTAGTCTGATCAAGCCTTAATACATTTTTGATTCACTTAGATTTGAAAAAAACCTTGCACAACTGGATAGAGAGGAGATCAAGTGCTTGTTAGGAAGAGATTTAACATTGAGTGATTCATTGAAAGTGGCATCCAACCATAATTCTCTGATAGAGACTTGGCAACTTTTCAAAAAAGCATTCTTAACTATCTTAGATAAAGAATTACAGCTAAAATATAATTTTAAAAAATCTTTGTAAAACTAAAATCTTTGGTTTTTGAGTATTTGATGGAAGCAAAACCCAGTGTGAGGTAAGTGGAAAGAAGGTGTAGAAACACCTGTAAGGATAGTGATACAACTAGCTATAAACAACAGCTAAAGGGATGCAAGCACAAATATTTTTAGCGGAGTCCAGTCATTTGAGTAAAATTATTCTAAGAGTCCATTAAGGACTTTTATAACACATTAAAATATTTTATTCAGCCCAATTGCATCTTGGGCTCTTTACAACCTTCCCAAGAATGGTGTGATTTTCATGCCCCTCATTTCCTAACTAAAATCAGTAGAATGAATGATGGTGTAGGTATTCGGAAGATGTTAGATACTAACATTTGTGCAGATCGTGATGTTGCTTTAAGGGGAAGGCGGATCTCCGTTCAATCAGTAAAGATCGTGAAAACCATGACCAGTATTTAATGGGGTTCCCCAGATGGTCTGTGTCCGGCCTCCTTCTCGCAAAAGGTGTCCTCAGTTTTTGTTCCTCTAATAACAAAATTTGGTTAATCTGTCATTATCTACAGGTTTACTTTCAAATGACTGGAAAAAAGGTGAAATTAAACCACTCTTCCAGAAAAGTAACTTGGACAGTAGTAGTGTAATTAACTTTAGACCCATCACCTTGCTTCTGTTAATGGGCAAAGTTATTGAAAGGAAGGTAGCCAAGCAATTTAGCAACTGGTGAGGATATTTGAGGAATAGAATTACCTGGACTTTTTTTCATACTGGCTTTCGATTGTGCACAAAGGCTGCATTGACCTTGATGTCTCGAGAACTATGCCTCATGCTGACTAGGGGGACACAGCCACAGTTGTCCTCTGCCTGTCCTCGGCACTCAACACAGTGTATCATAACATTCTAGTCAGGCGTCTTGGGGTCTGGGTGGTAAGAGTAGCAGCCTAGTTCATTTCTTTTCTAATAAATCAATCTCAATCAGTGCTGCTTCCACCTTTCCGCTCAGTCTTACATGAGATTTCTTGTGGAATCTCTCAGGTCTTCTCCTTCTCCCAATACTTTTTAACATCTGTATGCAACACTCAAGAGCTTTGATCAGATCCTTTGGATGTAATCTGGTCTCTTATGCTGATGATACACAATTCATCATTAGGTTAAATCAGTATGCCTGAGGTCAGCACAAAACATTTTTATCTTTTCTCATAGCATTACAATCATCAATGTTTGTTCTTTTGTTTCAGCTTTATGCTGATAAGACAGTGTTGGTCCATGTAGGAGTCATATCCCCAGATGGCAAAATTCCATCTGGTCCAGTTCTCTGGGTCCAGCTTCCTCACCTTTCTCAAAAGGTAGGCCACTAGGTATCTACCTTGATGAGCTGCTTTCTATGAATCACCAGATTAAGGTCCTTCAAACTCAAAACTATTTAGAAAGGTCTCTCTTTTCTACCTAAGTCCCTGCATGCACTGGTAATTTCAGTGATTATTCTTTCAAGATTAGATTATTTTAATTGACTCTATTTATGCTTGCCACAATCCTCATTAAAATATTTACAGAGGATCCAAAGTGTGGCAGTCAAAGTAGTACATGAATTGAGGAACTAGGATTTCACAGGATTCCACTTCCATTGGCTCCCTATCAAGTAGAGAGTGAATAGAAGCCTTCTGCTTTTTATATAAGATCTTACATGGATTGGAAAAATCTCCCCTAACTTCTTTCTTTCAACACCATAAATTAACTTTCATCTAGGCATCTTCGCTCCATTGTTCAAGTATTCTTCTTTGTACCAGCCATAAAGAAATCTAGGGTAGGAGGTAGAACGCTATCTTATCTTGGACCTTTACTATAGAAAAAAACTACCCCGGAGGATCAAATTAATCAATTCTTATTTAGACTACAGGAAAGCAATACAATGTATCTTTTTTGCTAACTCATTTTGTGCGGTTTACTGATCCCTGTATTTTCAGATGTATCATTTTCTGTTTTTGTCTCCTAGCTCCAAGATGCCCTTTTGAGTGAACGTGTGCTTTAAAAGAATCATTCCATTTAAGAAATGCTGCAGGAGAGCACAGGGAAAGGGTGGGAAAAAGAGTTGATGAAACTTGGAAGGTAAATATAGCGATACAAATCAAAATGTCTGGAGAAAGCTGACATGTACTTATCTGCCAATTGAGCATCTAGAAAAGGGCAAACCATTTTAATTAACTTCATGAGAATGGCCATTTTGTTTTAATTTCCAGAGGGGTGAGATAAAAGGAGACAAGTATAGCTCTGTCTTATTTGCAGAGGCCATATTCAATTTTTTTATTCGTCTTTCTCGATTAGTAAATTTAGAGAGATATATCCTAAATTCCAAAATAGATTCACATTTTCAGTTTCAGAATGAACGGAGCGTTTCTAAAGCTCATTCTGTTCAGTTATCTCCTTCTACTCATGGTTTTACAAGCGAATCTGAAAAAAAAAATGCTAAACATTGTCCTAATAGGCATCAATAATTGTGCGAAACACACATATACATTTATGAGTAATCAATACTTGTTCCTTTTGCCATTTCCTAAATATAAGGCTTATGTCAAGTACATATGGCATAGCTATCTGGTGTACATTATGCCTCCCATCTATATTCCATGGCCTGACTTTTTGATCATAGCTTTAATCTTTAACATATTTGCATATAACCAAACCAGACTGGCCACACTTCAGAATAACACTTAAACTGATCTAGTAATTTTGTTAACACCACAGGAGCATACAGGAGTATGTGTGTGTGTGAAATAAAACATACAATACTTAAGTTTACATTTTGCCACTTTGTTTATTGGCGTACATCTAATGGAAAAAAATGGCTTAATACATTGGGGCAGTCCACAAAGGTAAATGTCCAAGACTGATTCACAAAAACATTTTGGATTACATGAAGAATTATTCCTGTAGTACTTGTATATGGACTCTTATATGCCCTTGTGGATCAGCTCCAAAATGTCCAACCACCTATATGTAAAAGTGGAAAGAGGGTACGGTGCTTTCTATTTGTACTAGTCGCACATGAATATTCCCCCAATATTCATATTTTTATCCATTTTTAGATGTTTTGGGTTCAAAACACCAAGGCATGTATGAGTACATAAAAGAATACTAAGGGAGTACTATTGTAGTCTCTCTTAAATGTCTTTGTGAAAAGGCCTCTTAGTGTGCAAATTTATATGCAAATAGATTTATGCCTCTGAAGAGGTGTAAATCTTTCTTTGTGTACAATTTAGCAACTGCAGGTGAAGATTTACATCTGGTGTAACACTATGTAGAACTATGGATTGGAAAGAATAGGAACACAGGCACCACCTGGGACAAATCAGACATCTGACAATCATTTTAAGTGGAAGCACATAAATATTGCCTACACCTCAAGCTCTGCCTTTTCCCTCTTGTCATGCATAACATTGTGGAGTTCAAGACCAGCTACAGCTACCATGGTGCAGACCATCCCACGCAAGAGGAAGAAGAACTTCACTGAGGAGAAGACTGACATTGTGGTGAAGAATGCTTTTGACCACTGTGGGTAAACTCTATAGTCTACATGCACACAACTTCAGTGAAGTAGAGTGGGTGATAATATGGTAGGGAGTCACTGACAGGGTGAATTCTTTGGCCTGGATGTAGGCACTTTAGAAGACATCAAAAACAAAAATCAGGATGAGAGGAGGCAGGTGAAAGACAAGTTTGCAAGGATAGAGGCGGCATAGGCCCTTCTTGGTCGCAGACCTGAATCCTCCCTCAATCTAATCACTCAAATAGGCATCTATTCCCCACCATGATCCATGACATTCTGTATCATCAGCCTTTTCTGGCAAATCTTATCCTGAAGCCATGTAGTATCAGCATACCTCTATGTTTCAAATATCTGCTGTGCCACATGTTGTCTGTTCCTTGCATGACAGTGGCATTGTGATGAACTGGTGAACTCGTCTAGTGATGCATCTCACTTCCTGGTACGAGCACCAGCATTGGCTTGTCTATGAGATGCCAACAGTGTCCCTGGGTGTCCTCTGGAAAGAACCAGTTGGCAGGAATTATTTTGACAAGGGCAGAGTTGGCATGGAAGTGAGCTTAGTTGAAGTGCACTCCCTCTCTGCAAGCATGTCCAGGATCACCTCTGGAGGGAAATGGTGTCGGTAAGTACAGTTTTCCAGGACATGCCAAACAAAGTTATTCTAAGAATGCATACCCATTCCCTCCTCCTTGTGTAACTGTCTTTAAAAAACAGAGCAGTGCAACAAACACATTCATGTCATGGTAAAAAAGTGATTTAGCTTGTCTTGCAATCCTATGTGGCTAGACTCTGTGTGATCGGTTGATGGTGTGCTAGATGACACCTTCTGATGAGTATTGTGGAGTTAATGTTATTGATTCACCTATTTCATTGACTGGTGTGTTCAGTCTGAATGACGCTTGCTGAATTCTGTTGTGCTCTTTGCCAAGACTGGTAATTTTCTGTGTGTATTTTGTGTTGTTTACTTATGTGTGTGCATTTGCAACTTTTATTATATTTTTAATGTTCATTAAATTTGGGTGTGGTACTGTTTATTGCTAGGCGATTAATTTGGGTTATGTGCCATTTCACATTTCTCCTGTGCGATTATTGGAAATATTGTTTTGCAAATATTTCTCTTAGTTCTGTAAGTATGTCTTTCTAAAGGATGTGCTGAGGAAAACAGGGTTACTACTTCTCACTCTCATAATTGCCTTTGTGAATTGGGCCCATGATCAGTGGAATACAGATTTAGCAAATGCAAGGAATATTTAGTACTTTGTTTCCCAACCACATCCTTACAAGTCTGGCATCCATTGTTTGTGTAACCTTGAAAACAAGATTAAGATTGGTATGAGCAAGAGATGGAGGACAATGCTGATTTGCATATAGCTTTTCATGATGTTTTTTAAGATTTTGATTTGATTTGATTTTTAATTTGTATAGCACAACAGTTACCCAAAGGCATCAAGGTGCTGTACCCGACCTTTCAGAGCTAAGACCTGACTGTAAATGCATCACAAAGGAAGCTGTCTATAGAGCATAAACCAGGTTTTAAGTGTTTTTCTGAAGGGCAACAACTGTGGGATAGCCCTTAGGCTTTGTGAAAGAGATTTCCAGAGTCTGCTTGCAGCAATTGAGAAAGCTCTGCCTCGCTATTCCTTCTTTTGGATCCTAGGCATAGCAAGCAGGTTTTGATGTGCCGATAGCAGGTTTCTACCTTGAGAGTGCCTATGAAACATAGCTTTCAACATTGGCAGACTATGGAAAAAAAGGGACATTATGCACTGTACAGAGTGCTTTAAACATAATGCGCTTTCTGATGGGGAGCCAATGTAAGGCCCCCAACCCCATTGTAGCTGATTGGCGCCTGGGAATGTCAAGATTTATTCCAGGCAGTGCATTCTGTACTACTTGACGTTTGTGCTGAGTACTCGTGTTGGTGTCCAGATAAAGAGAATTACAATAATCCAATCTGGATATAATCAGGGCTAGGGCAACCTGCTTACGTGCTGGCCGAGGGATAAGCGGAAAGATTTTCCTAATGAGCCAGAAGCAGGTTGCCACAGTATGATTGGCCTTAGCATTGAGTGTAAGTTCCGTACCTATGAAGACTCCAAGATGTTTGGCCTTCTACTCTGGGACAGGACATGTGCCTAAGGTGTCTGGTCACCAACTGCTATTCCAGCTCAATGAGCCCATGCTAAAGAGCAACACCTCAGTTTTTCACCATTTAATTTCAGAAAGTTACATCCCATCTCATATGAGTTGGTTATAGTGTCCTCATTTATAATTATGAACATTATCAGGAGTAACCCACATTACTCCACAAAAGCAGGAGTTACCTTAAAATATCTTGGTTCTTGTAGCAATTCACCTGGACACTTCAATAGGTCCTCTGAATCTAGATGTGCACTGTTGTGAAGTCTGTAAACCGAAGGCCCTCACTAATTACTGTGATACAAGTTGCCCAAATGATTTTGTAAAAGATCTGTTAAGAGCTTACCGCCTACTAACTACTGAGGTGTTCCTCGAGGTTTGCATGCAGGAATTCAGACATTCTTCTTCTTTGCTTCTGTGTTGTTCTAGAACCACAGAAACTAGAGGAGAAACCTGGGAATGGTTTATTTTTATAGGGAGACCACACACAGGCTGGGCAGGATATCGGTGGAGTTCCTGCAAGATTAAAGCTGGCTTCCGGGAAGTGTCCAGTCTGGCCACCAGCACCACCCTCCTCCCTGAGCAGCAATAGACCAGGTCCACAAGCTAAAGTTCTTGAGACCACATGATCTTGGCTCCTGTGGAAGACAATAACAAAGACTGGCCACTCACTGACCTTTACCATGCTGCTTTGATCAAGGAGGACAAAGGGAAATGCAGGGCCTCACAATACCTCCCCTTTAATTTCCACCCCATCTCCACCCCACTCCAGAGTACATTAGGAAAGCAACAATGACAACTCTTTTCAGCATCTAGGCTTTTATGTGAGATTCAGGTTCTCAGGGTTGTTTTTCTATGGGAAATCCCTGTCAATCAATTACATTACATTCTTCCAGAGATGGAAACTAAAATAATTTCAACCTTGTAATATGTGTCTCTTTGTACTCAATAAAAGATTTAGGCTTAGTAACTTTGTCAAGGGGACAGAGACCCATGAAATACAGGGTGTATTTGTATGGTGAGGGGCAGTAGCAGTTGGACTGTAACAGGTGCAAGTACTCTGGTCACAGGGAATTGTCCTATGTATCATGACTTAAACTTAGTAGGGCCTCTCAAAGTCGGATATGATGCTTATAACCAGACACCAACTCCCAGCTGACAGACAGGGGTGATACACATATGAATATTTGCCTGTTTGTTAAAAGCAGTTTCGGCATTCAGATTGTTATGAGCACAACAACATGTACGTCTAATAAGAACCCAGTGTTCATGCATCCCCTGGACAACATGGATCCGCCAGCAACTTAGTGGAAAAATATATGTTGATCACAGCCATAGATAGTAATGGGGAAAAGCCTGTACAGAATGTTTTGTGTTAATTTTATACCAATTGTACTATGCCGATGCCATCCAACCAAGTGCCTCCAAATTGAACCAAATGGCAATGCAAGTATTGCTTTAAAGATTGGTTTATGTGCTCAGATTAATCATCCGTTGCAGATACCAACTATAGAAGAGTTCTAACTAAGAGATTGCAGAACACCCTCCAGTATTTGGAGGTAAATTGCGACCGACTATTTGAGACAATACTGTCTCGGAGGCCATGAAGGCATACCACATTGTCCAAAAACAGAGTTGCCAATCGAGAAGATATTGGCATATTTTTACAGGGAATAAAATGAGACATTTTGGTAAGGTAGTCTTTGAATACTATCAGTGCATTATAACCTCGAGCCTTTGAGAAATGTTGTAAGGAATACAATGAGACAATTTCCTAAGGTCTTTGTGGAACTGGCATAACTATTAGCTATCCATGTTGTTTATGACAGGTTACCTTTCCTTACTGTAAACACTAAGAACCCTGAGGTCTGAAATTACTAAAAAGGAAAAAAGAAGAGTGAAAAGGTGGTGTGTGAATAAGAAACAAAAGCCCAATTCACCTAGTGAAAGGGCAATCCCTTTAAGGACGTAATCCCTCACTCACCCTGGGTGACATGCTTCATCATATGGGATTCTCCTCCCAGAGAAAAATCCTAGTTTCTCTGGGGGCTACAACCCCCTCTATGAGAGGGAGGAGCTCAGGGATGTTTTGATTTTGCACTAAAGGATAGACTAAATCCACATATGAAGAGCTAGGTGTGAGTGAGGGGTGCAGTGCTAGTAAAATGATAGTGCAGTGAGAGTATATAAAACTAGTCACGGGACGGCAAGGAGGATTCTCTTGACACCACCGTACCGAAGCTAGATTAAAAATGTGAATACCACTAGTCTAATGTAACCAATGGTGCAATGCAAAAAACAAAGGTCGACATGTTTCAGCCAAAACGCCTAAATAGGCTCGGCTTTCATCAGGACCATGATAGCTACTGCAAGAAAATAAGAATTGTGTGAGAACTACATAAGAAAAAGGATACCGTGAACACCCAATGATTGCTTGAAGGGTGTACGTCACCTTTTCAATTCAAACATCACCTAGACAAAAGAAAATCAGTGTAAGAACAAGTTGGTTCCAAATGCTGAGTAATATAGATATGAGAATATAATAACTAAAAGCATTGGCCACTCACCCGTGAAAACTGGGTGGGATAATAACCTCCACCTGGCAACCGCTGAGGAAGGAACACCGCTCTGAAAGAAGATGTAAGACTTCTAAGGAATTGGGTACTTACATCTCATGAGTGAATGTTATGAACATGTGAACTAAACATCTAAAAGCGAGGGAAACTGACATAGTCACTGAATGCACAAAGTGCTAGTTAATAGAAGAACCAGGTTCTTCAACATGTTTTTGTTGTGAAAAAACTCGCTATGATACTTAAAAAGGACAAAACAAGACACCCACATGTAATATGAGACTCTGTATGATGAGTCTATGCTTATAAACAAAGAGCGAAAGAGCTCGAAGTACCTGGCCCTCGTGTGCGTAATTTTCACAGCGAGTGGCCAAACGTACCAATAATAAATTATAAATCAACCGCCTTTGAAAAAACTTAATGTAAACTGAGAAGAGAATAGGCGGTGTACACGCAGCAACAAAAAACAAAGAGCTTCTCGAGACGCCTACCTCTCCGTCGGGGAACCGGGCCGAGAATGAGCCTGCAGCCGGAGGTCCCGCGGGACTGGACAGCGTCTAATAAGAAGAGTTTGTGTCATCAGGACTAGGCCAATAGAAAGACCCGTTTGAAAGACACCAGGTGGGAGGAACCAATCAATGCTGCTCTACCGCCTGTGTGTTAGTTGTCACGGTAACGGGTATGCAGCCGGCGATTTAGTTTGAGCTGTCAAAAAAGAGATGCACGCCACGAATAAATAAGTAAATAAGTAAATGCGCTTATTTATGTTGTGTAACAACTGCAATATGGAGTGACGGATACTAAAAGCGTACTACTCGCTCCGTAGAAAATTGCCCAAATCGAAGAACAAATGCTAGCTCATACTGTTGAGCTTGAGCATCGGACTATTTAAATCCAAAACGGAGGAAACCTAGTTAAAACAGCACTAGCTCCGTGAAGAAACTTACAAATGTTAATCTTAAAAGATGGGTGTACAAAAAAGGGAAAACAAAGCGTGCTCTGATACCATAAACAATGGATGTCTTGAGATAGCGAGACAACAATAGACTGTAGAGGGAAGATGGAAAAAGTCAATTTTGACTAGCAGTCTAAGTAAGTATTTCAAAAGGGCGAATGCTGGGTGGCCCAACAAGGAAGCCACAGAAAAAGAGAAGCAGCAACGAATCATGCAGTATACTCTATTGGCTCTTCCCATTTACAGAATGTAAAAAAGTATGGGACCAAAAAGTAGACTTATTGTATGAAATTCATAGGAACAGCCATGGAATATCGTCATTTAGTCCTTTAACGTGCGTGTTAAGCTTATAAACCCACCTTTGCTCTCGTTTAAACAGAAAAGAAGAGCAATCTGTCAGATGGGGAGGTATGAAAGGTTTGTCAAGGACTGTCCAGTGCAGGTCATTGGGAACATGGTTGACCGCTAGAAAGTGATTGGTGAGTTTAGTAGAAGAACGGCCACACCGTATGGTACTTTTGTGTTCCAAAATACGGGTTTTTATCCGACGGGTGGTCATTCCAACATATCGTAACCCGCAAGGACATGTTATAAGGTAGATCAAATTTGAGCTGTTACAGTTACTGTGACTTCTAAGAGTCCACGGTCTGCCTGTGCCAATGTCGATCTCCTTAGTCACAGAAGTGTGGCTGCAAGCCGCACAGGAACCACATGGGTAGTGGCCTACAACCGGTGGTAGACCCCACAGGGTGTGTTGAGTGCCTGTTTGATTAGTACGTGGGCGGGTGTGGACCAATTGATCCCTGATGTTACTGCTGCGTTTAAAAGCAAAAAGAGGTCTAGGCAACCTCACATCACCTATGTTCAGAATTTTCCAATTTGACAAAATTATTTTTTTAATTTGATTAGAGAATTGGCAAAAGGTGTGTACACAGGTTAGCCTGTTGTCAGAAGAATTGGGGACCTTAGGTTCTAAAAGAGTCTCCCGATTGTTGTTTGCAGCGCGTTTGGACGCTCTACGGATCAAATGTTTGGGATAATGTCTAGCCAGTAGTTGTTTAGATAGATTGCTCGCATGTTCCTTATACTTGTCATCTGAGGAGCAATTCCTTTTAAGGCGCAAAAACTGGCCAAAAGGCAGATTATCCCGCAATGCCCGTGGGTGAAAACTGTCATATTTCAAAAGGGCATTCACCGCCATGGGTTTTCTGTACAGCTCCGTGCTCAAGCCACCATCAAAGGGGGTTATCAATATGTCCAGAAAGGGGAGCTGAGTCTTGGAGTACTCACAGGTGAATTTCAAGAAAGTATCACAATTATTGAGCCAATTTTTGAAAGCCAACAATGAGGATAGTGGTCCGTGCCATAGTACGAACACGTCGTCTATGTACCTTTTCCATGTCCTTATTTGATCTTTATATGGATTGTTGGTACTGAACACATACTGTTCCTCAAAGACATGAACATACAGATTGGCCAGGCTGGGAGCAAAAATGCTCCCCATTGAAGTGCCTGACACCTGCAGGAACAGCTGTTCCTCAAATTGAAAAAAGTTCTCTTCAATTTGAGGAACAGCTGTTCCTGCAGGTGTCAGGCACTTCAATGGGGAGCATTTTTGCTCCCAGCCTGGCCAATCTGTATGTTCATGTCTTTGAGGAACAGTATGTGTTCAGTACCAACAATCCATATAAAGATCAAATAAGGACATGGAAAAGGTACATAGACGACGTGTTCGTACTATGGCACGGACCACTATCCTCATTGTTGGCTTTCAAAAATTGGCTCAATAATTGTGATACTTTCTTGAAATTCACCTGTGAGTACTCCAAGACTCAGCTCCCCTTTCTGGACATATTGATAACCCCCTTTGATGGTGGCTTGAGCACGGAGCTGTACAGAAAACCCATGGCGGTGAATGCCCTTTTGAAATATGACAGTTTTCACCCACGGGCATTGCGGGATAATCTGCCTTTTGGCCAGTTTTTGCGCCTTAAAAGGAATTGCTCCTCAGATGACAAGTATAAGGAACATGCGAGCAATCTATCTAAACAACTACTGGCTAGACATTATCCCAAACATTTGATCCGTAGAGCGTCCAAACGCGCTGCAAACAACAATCGGGAGACTCTTTTAGAACCTAAGGTCCCCAATTCTTCTGACAACAGGCTAACCTGTGTACACACCTTTTGCCAATTCTCTAATCAAATTAAAAAAATCATTTTGTCAAATTGGAAAATTCTGAACATAGGTGATGTGAGGTTGCCTAGACCTCTTTTTGCTTTTAAACGCAGCAGTAACATCAGGGATCAATTGGTCCACACCCGCCCACGTACTAATCAAACAGGCACTCAACACACCCTGTGGGGTCTACCACCGGTTGTAGGCCACTACCCATGTGGTTCCTGTGCGGCTTGCAGCCACACTTCTGTGACTAAGGAGATCGACATTGGCACAGGCAGACCGTGGACTCTTAGAAGTCACAGTAACTGTAACAGCTCAAATTTGATCTACCTTATAACATGTCCTTGCGGGTTACGATATGTTGGAATGACCACCCGTCGGATAAAAACCCGTATTTTGGAACACAAAAGTACCATACGGTGTGGCCGTTCTTCTACTAAACTCACCAATCACTTTCTAGCGGTCAACCATGTTCCCAATGACCTGCACTGGACAGTCCTTGACAAACCTTTCATACCTCCCCATCTGACAGATTGCTCTTCTTTTCTGTTTAAACGAGAGCAAAGGTGGGTTTATAAGCTTAACACGCACGTTAAAGGACTAAATGACGATATTCCATGGCTGTTCCTATGAATTTCATACAATAAGTCTACTTTTTGGTTCCATACTTTTTTACATTCTGTAAATGGGAAGAGCCAATAGAGTATACTGCATGATTCGTTGCTGCTTCTCTTTTTCTGTGGCTTCCTTGTTGGGCCACCCAGCATTCGCCCTTTTGAAATACTTACTTAGACTGCTAGTCAAAATTGACTTTTTCCATCTTCCCTCTACAGTCTATTGTTGTCTCGCTATCTCAAGACATCCATTGTTTATGGTATCAGAGCACGCTTTGTTTTCCCTTTTTTGTACACCCATCTTTTAAGATTAACATTTGTAAGTTTCTTCACGGAGCTAGTGCTGTTTTAACTAGGTTTCCTCCGTTTTGGATTTAAATAGTCCGATGCTCAAGCTCAACAGTATGAGCTAGCAATTGTTCTTCGATTTGGGCAATTTTCTACGGAGCGAGTAGTACGCTTTTAGTATCCGTCACTCCATATTGCAGTTGTTACACAACATAAATAAGCGCATTTACTTATTTACTTATTTATTCGTGGCGTGCATCTCTTTTTTGACAGCTCAAACCAAATCGCCGGCTGCATACCCGTTACTGTGACAACTAACACACAGGCGGTAGAGCAGCATTGATTGGTTCCTCCCACCTGGTGTCTTTCAAACGGGTCTTTCTATTGGCCTAGTCCTGATGACACAAACTCTTCCTATTAGACGCTGTCCAGTCCCGCGGGACCTCCGGCTGCAGGCTCATTCTCGGCCCGGTTCCCCGACGGAGAGGTAGGCGTCTCGAGAAGCTCTTTGTTTTTTGTTGCTGCGTGTACACCGCCTATTCTCTTCTCAGTTTACATTAAGTTTTTTCAAAGGCGGTTGATTTATAATTTATTATTGGTACGTTTGGCCACCCGCTGTGAAAATTACGCACACGAGGGCCAGGTACTTCGAGCTCTTTCGCTCTTTGTTTATAAGCATAGACTCATCATACAGAGTCTCATATTACATGTGGGTGTCTTGTTTTGTCCTTTTTAAGTATCATAGCGAGTTTTTTCACAACAAAAACATGTTGAAGAACCTGGTTCTTCTATTAACTAGCACTTTGTGCATTCAGTGACTATGTCAGTTTCCCTCGCTTTTAGATGTTTAGTTCACATGTTCATAACATTCGCTCATGAGATGTAAGTACCCAATTCCTTAGAAGTCTTACATCTTCTTTCAGAGCGGTGTTCCTTCCTGAGCGGTTGCCAGGTGGAGGTTAATATCCCACCCAGTTTTCACGGGTGAGTGGCCAATGCTTTTAGTTATTATATTCTCATATCTATATTACTCAGCATTTGGAACCAACTTGTTCTTACACTGATTTTCTTTTGTCTAGGTGATGTTTGAATTGAAAAGGTGACGTACACCCTTCAAGCAATCATTGGGTGTTCACGGTATCCTTTTTCTTATGTAGTTCTCACACAATTCTTATTTTCTTGCAGTAGCTATCATGGTCCTGATGAAAGCCGAGCCTATTTAGGCGTTTTGGCTGAAACATGTCGACCTTTGTTTTTTGCATTGCACCATTGGTTACATTAGACTAGTGGTGTTCACATTTTTAATCTAGCTTCGGTACGGTGGTGTCAAGAGAATCCTCCTTGCCGTCCCGTGACTAGTTTTATATACTCTCACTGCACTATCATTTTACTAGCACTGCACCCCTCACTCACACCTAGCTCTTCATATGTGGATTTAGTCTATCCTTTAGTGCAAAATCAAAACATCCCTGAGCTCCTCCCTCTCATAGAGGGGGTTGTAGCCCCCAGAGAAACTAGGATTTTTCTCTGGGAGGAGAATCCCATATGATGAAGCATGTCACCCAGGGTGAGTGAGGGATTACGTCCTTAAAGGGATTGCCCTTTCACTAGGTGAATTGGGCTTTTGTTTCTCATTCACACACCACCTTTTCACTCTTCTTTTTTCCTTTTTAGTAATTTCAGACCTCAGGGTTCTTAGTGTTTACAATACTTTAACTGGGGATTTAACCCTGTGTGGTCTTAAAACTGTTCCCTTTGACCCTCCGGTATTAAACCGTTCTGTAATAAGTTTAATGTACAGCTTGTGGCTGTGGGTCTCACATTCGGCACATGGTTAGTGTCTAAACTGTTTTGCGGAATTAGTTTTTTCTGCAGGTTGATTTTTCCTCCCGGGTGCGTCGTTGCGCACACACACATATCTCTGTGGGCTCAATTTTTCTGATTTTTTGGTTGAGACTGACTTTCCCTTGTTTGCATAAAATAGTCATTTCCATCATCATGGCAGAACGCCTTGGTTTAACTTTTGATGACACCATAGCTCAAGCCATTTGAGATACACCAAGTATTATGGATACTTTTCAAGGTCCTTCTATCAGTGCAGAGGTTGATTGGACCAAGGTTCTGACTTTAAAGAAATCACACTCACGAGTGTTTATCCATGGAGCAATCATGACTGAGTATTTGAGAGCCAATTGCGCCCCCACAGGACTCATTGTGACTAATGCTCCTAGATTGTTCCTGGATGATAAAATTTTCCTCAATGATTGGTCCCTAATAGCTTGGAAGTGTACCAGAGACTGGTTGATCCTCATCATCAGCACTGCCAAACGAGTTGCCGATGCTGTCTTGGTGGAGATTCAGGCATTAGAATCACAAATTAAAGTGACACTTACAGGCGCTCTTTTCAAGAAACAACAAGAGGAATCTAACAAACATAACAAAGAATTTAAGGATTCGGTATTGATGACTAAGATCAACAAATTTAGAAAGGATTTGGCCCGTTTTTCCCTAGAGAGAGTGTATCCATACACTAGTGCTGACTATGTGCCCCCTCAACTCAATCGACAGGGTCGCAGGTATGGGTCCGACTACTCCACATCAGGGAGTGACGATTGGTCAAGTGGGTCAGACACTGCCTCAGGTGAAGATTCCTCACTTAGAGGTAACAAAAAGAGAGGTAGGGGTAACAGGAGAAACCTGCGAGGTGCACCAAATCCCATGTATCCTCCTCAGTGGTGGCCTCCTGGTCCATACAACTATCCTCCCTTTCCTCCCTTTGGACAACCCTGTCCTTATCCCCCGCCTCCACAAATGTATTCCAACCAGCCTTATTTAGGGTTTGGCCGAGGCCGGTCAAGGGGAAGAAGACGAAACCAGGTCCACTGGGCAGATCAACAACAAGCAACCCCGGCATCGAGCTCGAGAGAGACTCCGGTGGTCCCGAGCACGAGCACAACTTAGTCATCAATCTATCCAATAAAGTTCTCACACAGGAAGAAATGTCCCTCTTGAATAAAGGATTAGGGTTTGTTCCTTCCTTCAAAGGTGATTTGTTCTCCATAAACCAAGAACTTGCTCTGTTTTTCAGAAAGATCCGCTTGAATTTCTTTTTCCGTACAGATCTCAGTACCTCTCCTGATGACCAAGACTTGAACACGGGCTTGCGCAATAAATCAACATTTAATCCCTTGCCCAGTCAAGTTCCTTCACAGGTGCTCACGTTTGAGAAAGCGGTGATCTCACAGGTGTCAACTACCTGTGCTTCTGAAAGCCGCCAGTATCAAAACCTTACCAAGTCAGAGCGACTAGCCTTACGATCTCTTACCTCTGATGATACAATCATGATCAAGCCGGCAGATAAAGGTGGTGCCACAGTCATCATGGACACCACCGCTTATCGCACCGAATGCTTGAGACAATTGGGAAATACCAATTTCTACCAACCTCTCATTCAAGATCCCACTAAACGATTACTACAGACTATTCAGATCTTGGTGAATGAAGCCAGCACCAATGGTTGGATCACCTCTAATGAAGCCCAGTATCTGGTTAATACCTCGCCTATCGTACCTTACTTTTATATTCTGCCTAAGGTGCACAAGAATGTGAGTCCCCCTCCTGGTCGTCCTATTATCTCAGGACTAGGGTCCTTGTTGGAACCGTTGTCGGCATTTGCAGACCATTTTTTACGTCCTTTTGTGGCCAAAATGCCCACGTACCTTAAGGACACTAAGGACATTTTGATCCTACTCAAAGACTTATCCTTTGACTGTGAGACAGAATTCTTAGTCTCATTCGATGTTGAGTCACTTTATACATGCATTCCCCAGGATGAGACTTTGGATGTCATCGAAACTCTCCTGCTGGCCAATCCACCAGACTCCATCACTCCAGTTTCATTCATTATGTCGTGTGCTAAGTTAGCCATGAAAGAGAACTTTTTTCAATTTGAGGAACAGCTGTTCCTGCAGGTGTCAGGCACTTCAATGGGGAGCATTTTTGCTCCCAGCCTGGCCAATCTGTATGTTCATGTCTTTGAGGAACAGTATGTGTTCAGTACCAACAATCCATATAAAGATCAAATAAGGACATGGAAAAGGTACATAGACGACGTGTTCGTACTATGGCACGGACCACTATCCTCATTGTTGGCTTTCAAAAATTGGCTCAATAATTGTGATACTTTCTTGAAATTCACCTGTGAGTACTCCAAGACTCAGCTCCCCTTTCTGGACATATTGATAACCTCCTTTGATGGTGGCTTGAGCACGGAGCTGTACAGAAAACCCATGGCGGTGAATGCCCTTTTGAAATATGACAGTTTTCACCCACGGGCATTGCGGGATAATCTGCCTTTTGGCCAGTTTTTGCGCCTTAAAAGGAATTGCTCCTCAGATGACAAGTATAAGGAACATGCGAGCAATCTATCTAAACAACTACTGGCTAGACATTATCCCAAACATTTGATCCGTAGAGCGTCCAAACGCGCTGCAAACAACAATCGGGAGACTCTTTTAGAACCTAAGGTCCCCAATTCTTCTGACAACAGGCTAACCTGTGTACACACCTTTTGCCAATTCTCTAATCAAATTAAAAAAATCATTTTGTCAAATTGGAAAATTCTGAACATAGGTGATGTGAGGTTGCCTAGACCTCTTTTTGCTTTTAAACGCAGCAGTAACATCAGGGATCAATTGGTCCACACCCGCCCACGTACTAATCAAACAGGCACTCAACACACCCTGTGGGGTCTACCACCGGTTGTAGGCCACTACCCATGTGGTTCCTGTGCGGCTTGCAGCCACACTTCTGTGACTAAGGAGATCGACATTGGCACAGGCAGACCGTGGACTCTTAGAAATCACAGTAACTGTAACAGCTCAAATTTGATCTACCTTATAACATGTCCTTGCGGGTTACGATATGTTGGAATGACCACCCGTCGGATAAAAACCCGTATTTTGGAACACAAAAGTACCATACGGTGTGGCCGTTCTTCTACTAAACTCACCAATCACTTTCTAGCGGTCAACCATGTTCCCAATGACCTGCACTGGACAGTCCTTGACAAACCTTTCATACCTCCCCATCTGACAGATTGCTCTTCTTTTCTGTTTAAACGAGAGCAGAGGTGGGTTTATAAGCTTAACACGCACGTTAAAGGACTAAATGACGATATTCCATGGCTGTCCCTATGAATTTCATACAATAAGTCTACTTTTTGGTCCCATACTTTTTTACATTCTGTAAATGGGAAGAGCCAATAGAGTATACTGCATGATTCGTTGCTGCTTCTCTTTTTCTGTGGCTTCCTTGTTGGGCCACCCAGCATTCGCCCTTTTGAAATACTTACTTAGACTGCTAGTCAAAATTGACTTTTTCCATCTTCCCTCTACAGTCTATTGTTGTCTCGCTATCTCAAGACATCCATTGTTTATGGTATCAGAGCACGCTTTGTTTTCCCTTTTTTGTACACCCATCTTTTAAGATTAACATTTGTAAGTTTCTTCACGGAGCTAGTGCTGTTTTAACTAGGTTTCCTCCGTTTTGGATTTAAATAGTCCGATGCTCAAGCTCAACAGTATGAGCTAGCATTTGTTCTTCGATTTGGGCAATTTTCTACGGAGCGAGTAGTACGCTTTTAGTATCCGTCACTCCATATTGCAGTTGTTACACAACATAAATAAGCGCATTTACTTATTTACTTATTTATTCGTGGCGTGCATCTCTTTTTTGACAGCTCAAACCAAATCGCCGGCTGCATACCCGTTACCGTGACAACTAACACACAGGCGGTAGAGCAGCATTGATTGGTTCCTCCCACCTGGTGTCTTTCAAACGGGTCTTTCTATTGGCCTAGTCCTGATGACACAAACTATTCTTATTAGACGCTGTCCAGTCCCGCGGGACCTCCGGCTGCAGGCTCATTCTCGGCCCGGTTCCCCGACGGAGAGGTAGGCGTCTCGAGAAGCTCTTTGTTTTTTGTTGCTGCGTGTACACCGCCTATTCTCTTCTCAGTTTACATTAAGTTTTTTCAAAGGCGGTTGATTTATAATTTATTATTGGTACGTTTGGCCACTCGCTGTGAAAATTACGCACACGAGGGCCAGGTACTTCGAGCTCTTTCGCTCTTTGTTTATAAGCATAGACTCATCATACAGAGTCTCATATTACATGTGGGTGTCTTGTTTTGTCCTTTTTAAGTATCATAGCGAGTTTTTTCACAACAAAAACATGTTGAAGAACCTGGTTCTTCTATTAACTAGCACTTTGTGCATTCAGTGACTATGTCAGTTTCCCTCGCTTTTAGATGTTTAGTTCACATGTTCATAACATTCGCTCATGAGATGTAAGTACCCAATTCCTTAGAAGTCTTACATCTTCTTTCAGAGCGGTGTTCCTTCCTGAGCGGTTGCCAGGTGGAGGTTAATATCCCACCCAGTTTTCACGGGTGAGTGGCCAATGCTTTTAGTTATTATATTCTCATATCTATATTACTCAGCATTTGGAACCAACTTGTTCTTACACTGATTTTCTTTTGTCTAGGTGATGTTTAAATTGAAAAGGTGACGTACACCCTTCAAGCAACCATTGGGTGTTCACGGTATCCTTTTTCTTATGTAGTTCTCACACAATTCTTATTTTCTTGCAGTAGCTATCATGGTCCTGATGAAAGCCGAGCCTATTTAGGCGTTTTGGCTGAAACATGTCGACCTTTGTTTTTTGCATTGCACCATTGGTTACATTAGACTAGTGGTGTTCACATTTTTAATCTAGCTTCGGTACGGTGGTGTCAAGAGAATCCTCCTTGCCGTCCCGTGACTAGTTTTATATACTCTCACTGCACTATCATTTTACTAGCACTGCACCCCTCACTCACACCTAGCTCTTCATATGTGGATTTAGTCTATCCTTTAGTGCAAAATCAAAACATCCCTGAGCTCATCCCTCTCATAGAGGGGGTTGTAGCCCCCAGAGAAACTAGGATTTTTCTCTGGGAGGAGAATCCCATATGATGAAGCATGTCACCCAGGGTGAGTGAGGGATTACGTCCTTAAAGGGATTGCCCTTTCACTAGGTGAATTGGGCTTTTGTTTCTCATTCACACACCACCTTTTCACTCTTCTTTTTTCCTTT
The DNA here is from genome assembly GCF_964204655.1 of Triturus cristatus. NCBI lineage: Eukaryota > Metazoa > Chordata > Amphibia > Caudata > Salamandridae > Triturus > Triturus cristatus. The sequence goes on along the minus strand of NC_140591.1, from coordinate 1,432,254,602 downwards.
TTAGTAATTTCAGACCTCAGGGTTCTTAGTGTTTACAATACTTTAACTGTGGATTTAACCCTGTGTGGTCTTAAAACTGTTCCCTTTGACCCTCCGGTATTAAACCGTTCTGTAATACCTTTCCTTACTCACAGATGCTAAATTGAGCTAAAAGGTTTTCAGTATCTTTTGTCAATTTGGGTCACCAAAGATGTATTTTTAATAAATCACTCCTGGATGTACTGCTAACGTATTATCATAACACCACAATAAAGCTTGGTGTTGACGTTCCCAGGTTGGAAGGTAGATAACATCACCTTCATATTGGTTGCCATTGTGAAACCTCTGGGTAAGTTTTTCTTGTACTTTATTTTGAAACTCTTCCTCAAATGAAATTTGCTTCAGATCTTTCAGCTCAATGCTGAAAAATGAATACATGAAATAATGGCTTTTGGTGTGTCTTTAACTTTTATTTGGTTGTTATGCCCTTAAAGATAGTCAGCCTTACGATTGCTGATTCTGGGACAAAACGTGTTTAGTGCAAAAAACAAGGACCAGCGTAGCTGCCTAGGAGTTAATTTCTGGACTGACATCAACTACTGTAAATTAATCCAACTGCTGAATCAGAAGCATCAGTCTCAAACACAAATGGCAATTAAGGTAGTGGGTGTTGAAATGTCATCAAATATCACACTTACAAGGTGATTAGGTTCAGTGAGAGGTTTAATCATAAACACCTCATCCATCAACTATGTGGGAGCAACTGACAGATGAGAACTCCAAATAACTAACATTCCAGATTATAATGAGACTGCATGAGCAACAGGATGTATCTCTTCCAATAACAAAAGTACATACTAAAGTATAATGTAACATAAGAATAATATATGAAACTTGATATAATAAACGTTAACAGAATGTAGAATAACAAAGAAGACAGATCCATAAAATGATTATGCTACCTAGTCCTTCAGATATTTGGGTAATATGTCTTTCGAATACTACGTCTTGGGTGTGATTCATCAGAGATACTTGAATAAGTAAACAAACTATTATCAGACTTATTCATGAAAGAATTATTCTTAAGAACAGCAACACGGTTCAAATTCGAAATTTTGCCATTTTCTAACTTCACAGAATTTTTAAAACATTTAATGACACGCATGGGAGCAGCATATTTAGACCAAGATAAAGCTCCTACAGGAGCTTTTACACGCACCACATCCCCTACTTTAACAATAATTTCTTTAACATTTTTCCTTACATCATAATTTAATTTATTTTTAAACTGACGTTTTTCTTCTCTTAATCTCCAAGAGCCAATGCTGTTATCTTTAATTCCTTTTCCCCAAAACATCCAAGCAGGACATAGACTAGTATTGGGAGCTCTGCCTTTAAACAACTCAAATGGTGACTTACATGTGGAAGTGTGAGGGGAGAAACGATGTGCCAAAATGCATTTCTGTAATTCTTCCTTCCAATTAAGAGAGTTTACCCTTGAGAGCTGAATATTCTCTTTTATGACCCTGTTTAACCTTTCAACTGCTCCATTAGTTTCCGGATGATAAATTGAGCACTTTTTGTGTAAAATTCCACAGGATGATAAAAATGCAGTCATAATACTAGAACAGAATTGAGGTCCATTATCAGACAGCAGAGCTCCAGGAAAACCCTCTCTCCTAAAAATATCTTGTAAGAATGAAATTACACAAGAAGAAGAAATATCGGAAACAGAAGACACTTCAACCCATCTTGAATAAAGATCAATTAGAACAATGAAATAAGGAGTGCGATGTTCACCATTAAGGGGACCCACAATTTCAATGGCAATATCTTCCCACGGACTATTGGGTAAACACCTACATACCATAGGAGGAGTACGGGTTGTGAGAATGTTATCACTCAACTTACAGTGCAAACACCAAAAGGAAGATCTAAGTCTTTCTTTTGTTTTCACAATTTCTAAATGGCCCTGATGAGCTTCTTATATCAACCTTTTTCTAAGAGAAGAGGGAGGGACTAACTTAGTACCTCTTAACAAAATGTCATTGTCAACAGACAATTCCTCTGCAACCAAATGCCAGACTTTAGACAAAGAATTATCAAAAGAAGATTTTAATCTAATCATATTCATGACTTTAACAATTTCATCATCTTTCTTGACCTCATCTTTCCACTCAATCTCCTGTATAACTCCTGAGTTGACCTTACACACACTAACTTCATCCTCCAAATGTTCTTCTTCCAAGTTTTCATCATCAACATCACTGACTAAACAATCTGCTGTCATATTGTCAACACCAGGAAGATGTTCAACTGAAAAACTGAAATCTTGTAATCCAATAACCCATCTCCTTATGCGTGATGAAATAAAATCTAAACCCTTTTTTGTAAAAACTTCTTTTAAGGGTTTATGATCTGAGAAAACCTTTGAAATGTAAACCCCATAGAACATTTCTAAACTTATTGAGAGCCCAGTAAATGGCCAACGCCTCTTTTTCAATTACTGAGTAATTAACTTCTGCACCCCGCAAACTTCTAGATGCACATGCAATCAATTTTTCTTTACCACCACTATACTGTTTCAAAATAGCACCCAATCCTTTACCACTCACATCTGTTACAACAATGGTTTCATCACTTGGAACAAAAGCTTGTAAATTGAGTGCATTTACAAGATCTTTTATAATTTCTTCAAATTCATTCTGACATTCATCTGACCAACTAAATTCCTTGTTCTTTCCAAGCAAACTTCTCATATTGCTTGATTTACTTGCAATTTATTTTTCAAATTTCCCATAGTATTCAACCATACCTAAAAAGGAAACAACCTCTTCTTTATTCTTAGGAGAATTTAAATTCAGAATAGTATTAACTAACTCCTTTTTAGGAATAACTCCTGATGCAGATATGCTATGACCCAAGTAGTTTACTTCATGCAGTGAAAATTTAAATTTTTCAAATTTCAAAGTAAGACCAGCAACTTCTAATCTCTTTAAAACTAGTCTCGGGGTTTTATTATGTTCTTCTTGATTTGAACCAAAAATAAGCAAATCATCTTGGTAACATTTAACAGATTTTATACCTTTTAAAATTGAGGCCATAACTCTTTGAAAAACCTACGCAGCAGACACAAGACCAAACGGCATTCTTTTATACTTAAAAGCACCCATGGGAGTAATGAATGCAGTTAGATCTTCAGACTCCTGCGTCAGTTCAATCTGATGATATCCCTGAGTAAGGTCAAGAGTTGCAAAAACTTTTGCATCACCCAAAGAGGACAACAATTCATCTATATTGGGAAGAGGACATTTATCAACAATTACCTCTTTTTTAAGAGACCTTAGATCAATGCAAAGCCTAATGTCTCCATTAGGTTTGTTGGCAATTACCACTGGGGCCAACCATTCAGATGCCTCCACTGAAGTAATTATACCCTGTTTTTGAAGTTTTTCCAATTCTTGTTCAACCTTTCCTTGAACAGCAATAGGAATTGTGGTAAATATTTAAATTACCTGTACTATTTTTTATGCGGTAAAGTCTAGTAAGAATAACTCAGTCAAAATAAGAGGCAGAATCCGTGGTATTAGAGGTTCTAAAAAGGACTTTATTCTTTACAAAGGAATTATAGTTCGAACCAGGCAATCTTATTCCATCACCACGAAGGTTCAGGAAGGGATAGGCAATACATTATTGGCAAGTAACAATATATATATAAAAAGCATTGCAGATGCAGGAGGCGTAACAGCTGATAATACAGATAAGAATACACATACGTAATGAAAATAGGCGTAAATACAGGCGTATACTAGAAACGTCATTTAAAATGATGTCACAAGTGGGTGGATCCATAAGAGAATCCTGCAGTGTCAGCAGAAATATTTGGCAGAGATGCGCGCGCAGCCGCATGACGTGTGATTGACGTACAACTAGAGGGTGAAGGGAACTTGACATTTGGCCCTACATGTGGAGACAGAAGTCTGGGGTGTCAGGACAACCTAGTCCTAAATCATATCTGATATCTTGTGTTTAAGGAACTATATTATCTGGAAGGAAAGGTCTTCTCGGACAGATCCTATTCTATACTGACTGTTAGTGCGTGTACAAGCGTCTATGTGTCTACATGCGATGCGAGGGGGCAGGCATCTTCCATAGTAACAGGGGCTATGAATTACTTGCAAAAAGACAGCGAGGCCGGGCCCTTTGCTCGGTAGCTGGAAGGATATTTACCTAAACTACTAGACAGGAATGCATTGGATGAGGAGCGGAGCAGATAACTTGAAGGCTGAATACAGTTTTTGGCAGGCAACAGGCCGCGTCAGGCACCGTTAGCCGCGCTGGGAGTAAGACAAAGTTCATGGACACGGATGCAGGTCCAAGCTGGAGCATTTCAGAGGCAGAAGCAGAAAAAGGCTTGATGGCAGAATTCAGGGCCTACTCGCCTGAACTACAAAACTAGAAAAGTGAACCACATAAAGTCGGTGGCCTTTCATACTTAGAAATGGAATATTCGACCCATTCATGGCGGATCTGAAAGAGGGCATGTTGACGTTGGACGCACATGTATTTGCGTCTTTATAGCTGGAACTGGAGGGAACATACATGTACTTATAGCATGTACATGGAGCCGTTGGGGTCTAAGATAGGGGACATAATTGACCATAAAAATTCATATTTCCACATTCCCTCCTTGTCCCCTACGGACCCTTATGAAATATCCATCTTCATCAATCCATCAATCTGTTCATATAGCATCATTTGTTCTTCTTTCTTCTTCCGGGATCTCGAATGAAAATTTGAAGGTGGGATACACGATGTGGCACATAGACCACAAATCGCTGGCCCACATTGTAGACACAAGCAGCAACTGAATAGTATGAGAAAGCCAATACCTAGGAAGGATAGGATCCTCCATCCCCAGGCTGACAACACGCTCCAGAACCAACCGGACCAAGTCCAGGTGCCTGGATTCTGGTGTATCTGGCTTACGATCTTATGAAGTCGAGTTATGGCTTTATATACTGACGGCGCGTTTTCTGGTAGAAAAACACAGCAACTTGATCCGATGACCCTACAAGCTCCGCCCCTATCGGCCAGAATGACGTCAAGGACAAGACGATTTTGGAGAACAACAATCCGCATCGCAGACTGCTCCTCTGTTAAGTTGCCCAAGGCGGAAGTAGTTTCATTCACTACTGCTTCAAGGGTTCTAGTTAATCTACGTATCAGCTTACTATTAGTAACTGTACCTATGTAGGGAAAGAAACCTTTATTGAAATCTGTGTATTTCTCCCATGCTGTTTCAGTGTAGTCGACAATCGGGAGATCTCTCTGCTGTCTATTGTGTACTAAATGGGTGTCCCTATGATAATCAGGCGGGGCTAGGAAAACAGGTGGCAGAAGGAATGCAATGTAACAGGTACCATCCCAATCTAGGGGTAGGCGTATGTATGCGGTGTGACCACAGATGAAGTAGGAGTGACGAGAAGCTCTAAATGTAGACTCGCCTTTATCGCTGAATTCTATTACAGTGGTACATTTACTATGTCCCATGTGTATTGAACCATTCTTTCTTACACATAATTCGCCTCTAACTGGAAATACTGACATAGTGGGCAAGACTGATGTGGCTTCGGATTCAACATTCAAGATCATGAGATTAAGTGTAAAGTTACCTAATCCATATACTTCATTTTCTAGATCATTTCCTGTTCTTTTGGGAAGTCCCTCCTTGTTAGTGTAGCAGACTTTAAGTAAAACTAGGTTCAGGTTTCCCCATACCCAATTGTCTTGATAAACTACTGTATTTGAATCTAGGGAATTAATCAAACTAAACCATGCTCCACAGGAGCCATTGTGTGTGAATGGATACGGAAAGAGGGGCAGAACTCCCTTGTATTTCTGATAGGGAGGAAGTCGGCCACATATCCAACAATTTGTAGCATTGCTGATCTGATGAGAATGATGTAACATACTAATGAAGGTGTTGTTGCGCAGCGCAAATCTATAGGACAACTCATGCGGGGGTAATTCGCTAAAAGAATGTTCGGCAGTAGCATTGAAAGCACGCTTGGAAATAGGGTAATACATGTGTAATAATATACTGGAAATAATAATCAGAAGACTTAGAAAAAACATAATTAACAATGTAACTATGCAGTGACTACGAAGTGATTTACAGTACGCATGTTTCTGTCTATTCCTCTCTCTATTTCGGTCTAGAGGATACATGTCAGAGACAAATTCAACCGATTCACCTTGGAGAGGACTTAAACAATCAAATTGTCTGACTTGCTAGACCTTAGTTTCAGTTTATAGTTTTCACTCTTGGTTTTTTCAACCAGGGGTAGTTTTGAATCAGTCTGTGAGGGAATGCAGGGCTGAGGGTTCACGTCGGACGGTAGTCCATGAAATTTTTTGATGTGGCTCGAGTGCAACCACCCTTTACGTCCCTCAATCTTCACGGCTGTCCTTGTGGTCAATAAGACGAGCTTCGGCGACTGCCACCGAGGCTCCAGCTGGCTCCTCCTGTCAAAATTCCTCACAAACACGAGGTCCCCCGGAACCACGTCGTGGGGCTTCACCTCAGTGTTGTCGGGAAAAGCTGCAGCTACCTGTGAACGACAAGATTGTAGTGCAGACATCAAGGAAGCCAGGTAATCTGTCAGCATATTACAGTCGACATCAGTGATTTTACGAGGTATAGGCGTCCCCCACATATTTGGTGGTCTGCCGAAGATCACCTCATACGGGGATAGCCCTGTTCGAGAATGTGCTACCATTCTCATGTAAAAGAGCGCAACTGGTAAGGCTACTATCCAGTCGACACCTTTTTCTCTACATACTTTGGACAGTCTAATTTTCAGAGTTTGATTATGTCGTTCCACTAGACCTGCTGCCTCGGGATGTCGGACACAGTGGAATTTCCATTGGTAGCCTAACAGAAGTGAAACATGTTTCATTAGCTCGGATGAGAACGGCTGGCCATTATCTGAGTACACGATACGGGGCAAACCATACCGTGGGAAGAATTCTCGAACTAACTGTTTGGCAGTAGTCGGGGCAGTGTAATCTGAGACGGGATACGCCTCTGTCCACCGGGAAAGAGCGCATACAACTACGAGGACATATTTGAATCCTCGACAACGTTCCATCTGGATATAATCCATCTGGAGGACTTCAAAAGGGTGATCGGGGGGTTGAAATCCACCCTGGTCTACAGGTACGCCTTTTCCTGGATTGAACTGACAACAAATCATACAGGTACGTACTTTCTGTTTAGCTGCTGCTCGCAAGTGTTTATTGAACCAAATGTGTTGAATACTGTCTAGCATAGCTTTCTCTCCTAGGTGCGCTGGACTATGTATTGTGTTAATGATGACCTGAACCATTGAGTCGGGGAGAAACCATATAGATTTTCCCTTCGTCATCCATCCTTGATCCGTTTGGATCCCTCCTAATTCAGTCCATCTCTTTATTTCTTCTGGTGTAGCATGTGTCTGTATGTCAATTACATCAAGGGTGGGATCCTTAACTGTCATGCAGTGTGTTGGTGTCGGAACTATTGTCTTTGTCGTGTCAGTTGGATGAGTCTGATTCTGAGCAGTCTGTTTAGCTGTTCTGTCAGCTAGGTCGTTACCCTGAGAAATAATGTCCGTCACTTTCGTATGGGCTTTGCACTTCATGATAGATATTGAAGTAGGCAGATGTATTGCATCTAACAGAGCTTGAATAAGGGGACCGTGCTGGATGTGGGCACCGTGAGAAGTTAAATAACCTCTCTCTCGCCAAAGTACGCCGAAGTCATGGACGACTCCGAATGCATAACGTGAATCTGTGTATATGTTGACTTTCTTATTTTTGGCTTGAATACAGGCTTGTGTCAGAGCGATGAGTTCTGCTGCTTGAGCTGACAAGGTATCGATACAATTTGTTTCAATAATTTCAGTATCTGTTGTGACTGCATAAGCGGCCACTAACTCTCCTGTATTTGTTCTCATGCATGAACCATCTACATATAATGTCAGGTCTGGATCTGATAATGGAATATCTGTCAAGTCTTGTCTGGGTTTCGTCGTAATAGTAATAACTTCAATGCAATCATGTGCCAATGGGTCTGTTCCATTTAATGGCAAAAGTGTGGCAGGATTTAATGTACTACAACGTCTGATTTCTATGTGTGGCTGGAATAATGTTAATTCATAACCCGTCAGTCTTGCTATAGTCAAGTGTTGTGTTTGGGTCCGGTTCAGGAGAACTTCTACTGTGTGTGGTACTTGTACTGTCAATTGATGTCCTAACACTATGGCGTCGCTTTGTCTGATTGCTAAAGCTGTTGCTGCGACTGATTTCAGGCACGCAGGAAGAGCCTGAGCTACGGGATCTAATGTACTAGAAAAATAAGCACATGGCTTGTGTGATCCTGCTTGTTCCTGCGTGAGTACTGACAAAGCAGTACCTTCACGTTCTGTAACAAAAAGTGTAAAACGTTTGCTGTAACATGGCGTTGCTAAAACAGGTGCTTGGCATAAAGCTTTCTTTAAGTTTTCAAAAGCTTGTGTATGTTCCTGAGTCCAAGGGAGGACAGTCGGTGTCGCTGCCTCCTGTGTTGTCAACTGAATGAGTGGTTTAGCTAAAAATGCATATTGGGGGATCCACTGCCTACAGTACGAAGTGAGGCCTATGAAGGCCCGTACCTCCTTTTGTGTCTTGGGTGGTGGCATGTTTACAATTAACTGGATGCGATCAGGTGTGAGCTGTCTCCCCCATTTGGACAGCAAGTGCCCTAGGTACACAACTTGCTGGACACAGAATTGTAGTTTCGAAGGGGACACTTTGTGCCCCTTGTCGGCTAAGAAATGTAAAACCGTCAGTGATGCTTTTTCACATTCAGGTTCGCTTTGTGCGGTGATCAGCAGATCATCGACGTATTGAAGCAGGGCAGTGTTAGCTGGCATGTGAATACTGTCAAGTTCTCTTTTCAGTGCTTGGCTATAGATGCTGGGGCTTTCTGTGAATCCTTGAGGTGCGCGTGTGAATTTAAAACTTCGTCCATTTAAACTGAATCCGAACAAATATTGGCTTTCCGGATCGATTGGGACGCTAAAGAAAGCGTTCTTGAGATCAATTACAGTAAAGAACGTTGCTTCTAAATCTATGGCCATTAATAATGAAGAGATATCTGGGACCACGGGGTATTGTGGTACAATGCATTTATTTAATTCTCGCAGATCAATAACTAATCGATATACTGGTGGTGCCTTTGGATCAGTTCGTTTAAGAATCGGAATTATCGGGGAATTACATACATTGGAGTCGGTTTCTACAACCACTCCTTGTGCGATGAGCTCGTCAATGATTTGCAGTAAAGCCACAACAGCATCTGGCGGTAATTTGTATTGTCGCATTCGTGGTAGTACCACTCCTGTTTTGAGTGTGACTCGATATGGGGTAATGTGCATACAACCTACATCAGTGGGGCCTTGTGCCCATAAATGTGCAGGTAGATTCTGTAACCGGTGATCCATGTCTCTAGACACGTAGTGACCCTTAAAGTCACGCAAAAAGAGTCGCACTCCTTCCGGAGAACAACATATTACAGCTCCTAGAGCCTTCAATGTTTTTATACCTAACAAGTTTTCTGGACATGATTTCGTAAGCAATAGATCTGTAGTCCGTGTTAATGGACCGACTGTAAATGCAAGTGGTTGTGATACTTCGTTAATAGTAGGCTTTCCTGAAAAACCAAGGGAAATATTTTGTGAGCCTGAGAGGGGTGCCCCTGGGACTTCGCTGTGACTGATAGTGGTTCTGCTTGCCCCTGTATCGAGTAGAAACTTTCTGTCTTTCCCTAATACTTGACTCTGTACGTAAGGACCCTCTTGATCTACGGGAACCTCGATAAGGGGTAGGCCAACTTCCCTCTCTAGGCTATTTCATGTGTAGCGTTGATACTCTGGATAGTCATTTTGTGCATACTGGTACATTTGTTGTGTCGTGTTTTGTATTGCAGCAATAGGCTGTGGCTGTTGTTGTGGTTCGGTCTGTTGTGCAGCTGGCAAAGGCTGTATATTCTGAGGTACTTGTCGTTGGATCTGATCCTGTCTAGGCGGACGTGGTCTCTCTTTTGTTATACCCGTAGAGATATTATGTTTCAAAACTGCGCAATCGTGTATATAATGACCTGGCTGTTTACAATAGTTGCATGTCCCTCTAACAGGACCTACTGAATCATTGGACTGTGTCATACCCTTTTTATGACCGTCAGCTGGAACTGACTGAGCAACAAGCATTTTCATTTTCGTGTCTTTCATACGTTTTTGTTCATGTTCTTGTTCTTCTCTAATTCTATTGTGATGATATTGTAACATTTGTAACATCTGTGACGGTGTGTTACCTTGCCAAGTACTCTCGAATTTTAATACTCTACTCTTAACTTGGGGCAGGGAATTTTCAACTAATTTTGTCACAAACAGATGTGGATACGACTCACTACTTGCTTTTATGCCACTATTAATACCAAAACATTTTTCAAATCGGGAATAGAAATCACTAGTGTCTTCATCTTGTTTTTGTTTACAGGCTGAGATTGCACCCCAATCTTCCTTTTTCGTAGTTAATAAACGTGGTAGTACCTGCACTAATAATCCTGGTAATGCTGTAGTCCTTTCCCCAAGCCCTGAACCTGCAGTTCGGGCCTTTTATTCGTTTTCTAATGCTGTCCAATCTATCTTTTGGTCTCCCACCTCCCATTCCTTTTCTTTGAGTTTCTCGTAAATACCGGCGGGTAATAGGACTTTTAATATTTTCATAATGTCAGGGTAAGTATACTCTCCCATGAGTAACATGTCTTTTATCTCACGGTGGAAACCTGCTGGGTCTTTGTCATGGCTAGGTACTACTTTCTTCATTTCTAGTAATTCAATTTTAGTTATGGGCGCATACACAAACACGCGTTTAAAATTATTGTCCTCACCTCTTATTGGGTGCACTTCGCGTAAGGGATTCTGTCTGTCTATGTGATACGTTTTTCTTTCCAAATTGGGGGGAACTGAAACATGTTCTGGGCATACGAAGACAATGTACTGATGTCGATATTCTAGAATTTCTTTAATTAAATCAGTACCTGAACCTCTCCATTTATTCGTGAGTAATTCTATCAGTATATCAGGTAGGGGACCAGGATCGGAGTGTTGGCTTCTATATAATATAAGGAGGTGTTGTATCATGTATATACCAGCTAAACGCTGTTCGTCTGGGGTAAGATTAAAAAACGTGTGTGCCAACGCATCATCACTGTATTTTTCAGAACTGTCAGCCCATTGTACCGCTGACCTGGCTAATTCTTGTTCATCCATAGAATCGAGCATATGATACCCCCTTCGATCTCGGAGTAATTTATCAGCAGCCTGGAATAAGTGTTCAGGGGACTTAGTATTTAACATAGGGGCTTGAAAATGTCTGTTATATTCTGGACGTATCGGACGTGTCGGGTCATTAAAGTATCTGGTATTGTTACAAGGTCTTCCCCTACCTACATAGGCTATCGTTTCTAATTGTCCTGTGGGCATTTCTGATTCTTCCTCCTCCTCTCCCTCTGATTCAGTTTTGTCTGCCTCCATTCTGGCTTTATGTGTTCGTTCTACTTCTTTGCGGATCTTTCGGCACATAGCTGCTATACATGTCTGTTTATCATGTTTTCCCTCGGATATATTCTGACCCCATCGGGTAAGTACTTGCATTTCATCCTGGTCTACCTCGGACCTATCTCTGTCTCTGATCAAGCAGTTTATGAAGAAACGTAACAGTTGTCTCTGTATATCCGCTTTCTGGTATTCCATGGCTTCGTCAATACTTTCAGGGCCTTGCCCTGTTTGGACAAAGCGATATATATTGTCTAAATGTTTAATCATTCCTGGTAGCGTCGTTAAATATAGTGAAGCCCGTCGTATACGTAGTGATGATAGCAGCATTCTATCATTTTTACCGGGCACTGGATCATATCTACAATCTACAAGATGTTCCTTAAACATGTCGGACGTTGCTATTTGGGGTGTACGTTGGTTTGCTAAATCTCTAAGAGACGATTTACTTCGTGATGGTGGCGTGGCAAAAATTGCTGTCGCACCTTCTGAGGTGCTAGGCACAAAAGGATTTGTGGGGTGTAAGGTAGAGACTGTGGATGCAGGAAAAGCGGTGGAAACAGATGGACCTGTGGGATTGTGCGGAGGAGTTTGTTGTTGCGGATGTGGGGGCGGATGATCTCGGCGTTGAGCACCATCGACAGGTGGCGTGTGTGGTGGACCATTAACATATTCTGGAGCTACATCGTCTAAATAGGAGGAAAGGAAAATATCTTTTGCGGTCTTGGGATGTGCTTTAATCGGGAGTAATGGGGTTGGCAAATCTGTTGGTACTTCCGGGGTGGCCTTAGGTAAACCTTCGGTCAAAAGAGGATACATACCATTCATAAGAGTGTTTCGTTGTCTGTCTACTTGTTCTGTTTTTACTCGGATACCTTCCTCAACTAATACGTTTTCTCGGGCTCTATTTGAGTTCTCCCTACTTTTCTCTTCCAGTCTGAGCGCTTTCTCTGTACGCCTATGCGATTCTTTACGCCATAACTCAATAGCATCTTTCTGTGACTGTCTGGCTTTCTTTTTCCATAATTCTTCTTCTACTCTCATGATGCAATCTGCATCCCATGTCCCAGCTGCGGGCCACCTCTGACTTTCTGCTAGATCCTTGGTGTAGTCCACCCATAAGTCAAGATATAATACGGCATCTAGGCCATGTTTATGATACATAAAATACCCTGGAGTGTCCCTAGGTGGAATGGGAACAGCTTCTTTGAGTACTCCTTTTCTAGTTTTGATCTGTCTTAATTTTGAAAAGAACGGCATCTTTAAACCTTGTTACTTGATTCTTACTTGAACCGGACTTGAACACAATGAATACAATAAACACAATAATAAACACTCATTCATACCACAATTTTTGAACACCGTAAAACATTTAACATTTAACATTTAACTTTTAACGAACAATGATAATTAGAAGAAAACTAGTTACTGACATAATACTAATACTAGATGATATTGAATTATATACATGAACATACTGGATATACTGCTAAACAGTACAGATACACTGCTAAAACAGTGCAGACCGGATCTGTGTACCCAAACCCGTCAGGACCGGCACGAATTAATGTGCACGTCTAACTGCCTCCCCAGCAACGGTACTCACCGGGTAGCACGGAACGGAAGGCCTCGGAACTGAACTGAACTGGACCGGACTGGACTCGACTGGACTCGACTCGGAACTTCGGAACCTGGTGGGCCTCTGTATACCTCGGATCTTGCTCTCTCAGCTAGGCTCTGGTCGGGATACTTCGCACCTCTCACCGCCTCGTCTGGGTGTTGATCGCAGCCTCAGTCACCCCCGCTTGGCCGGAGGGAGATACAGGAAATCCTGCGGGTACGCGTTTTTGTCCGTCCAGCTGTGGCAGGAGACCGGGCCTGCAACGCACCTCCGGCGCGTGAGATGAGAAAGTGTCCCTATTCGGGCGCCAATTTATGTGGTAAATATTTAAATTACCTGTACTATTTTTTATGCGGTAAAGTCTAGTAAGAATAACTCAGTCAAAATAAGAGGCAGAATCCGTGGTATTAGAGGTTCTAAAAAGGACTTTATTCTTTACAAAGGAATTATAGTTCGAACCAGGCAATCTTATTCCATCACCACGAAGGTTCAGGAAGGGATAGGCAATACATTATTGGCAAGTAACAATATATATATAAAAAGCATTGCAGATGCAGGAGGCGTAACAGCTGATAATACAGATAAGAATACACATACGTAATGAAAATAGGCGTAAATACAGGCGTATACTAGAAACGTCATTTAAAATGATGTCACAAGTGGGTGGATCCATAAGAGAATCCTGCAGTGTCAGCAGAAATATTTGGCAGAGATGCGCGCGCAGCCGCATGACGTGTGATTGACGTACAACTAGAGGGTGAAGGGAACTTGACATTTGGCCCTACATGTGGAGACAGAAGTCTGGGGTGTCAGGACAACCTAGTCCTAAATCATATCTGATATCTTGTGTTTAAGGAACTATATTATCTGGAAGGAAAGGTCTTCTCGGACAGATCCTATTCTATACTGACTGTTAGTGCGTGTACAAGCGTCTATGTGTCTACATGCGATGCGAGGGGGCAGGCATCTTCCATAGTAACAGGGGCTATGAATTACTTGCAAAAAGACAGCGAGGCCGGGCCCTTTGCTCGGTAGCTGGAAGGATATTTACCTAAACTACTAGACAGGAATGCATTGGATGAGGAGCGGAGCAGATAACTTGAAGGCTGAATACAGTTTTTGGCAGGCAACAGGCCGCGTCAGGCACCGTTAGCCGCGCAGGGAGTAAGACAAAGTTCATGGACACGGATGCAGGTCCAAGCTGGAGCATTTCAGAGGCAGAAGCAGAAAAAGGCTTGATGGCAGAATTCAGGGCCTACTCGCCTGAACTACAAAACTAGAAAAGTGAACCACATAAAGTCGGTGGCCTTTCATACTTAGAAATGGAATATTCGACCCATTCATGGCGGATCTGAAAGAGGGCATGTTGACGTTGGACGCACATGTATTTGCGTCTTTATAGCTGGAACTGGAGGGAACATACATGTACTTATAGCATGTACATGGAGCTGTTGGGGTCTAAGATAGGGGACATAATTGACCATAAAAATTCATATTTCCACAGAATTCTTCTTACTTTTGATACAACTGGAATAGCATTGCTCCTTAATGTAATACAATGTTTATAACCCTTGAGGCAGCCAAGATCTTTCCTGAACAGATGAGGGAATTCACTTACAAATTCATTTGTCTCTGTAGCAATTTTATGTATCTGTATCTGAGGATTAGCATTAGGATTTAACATGCCTCCTAATGAACGCTGATGTCACCAACCTTGGATACATAAATGTTCCCAATAATCATTTTCTTTTCTATTTCAACACACGCATTGAAATAACCAAACATGCTTATTGGTTGTCCTCCATACCCTCCTGGATTTATATCCATTCTGAATAATTTGTTTTTCTTCTGAAAGTATTTAACATATGTTTCATTTGAAATTATGGAAATATGTGAGCAAGAGTCAAATGTCATGTCTAACACAATACTATCAATCTTTACTTTACCAATGGGATGGTCATTACATTTATTTTCCACCAGTTGACATATAACTTCTTTTACTTCTCTGTTAGCTATCTTCCTATTGTTAGACTTACAGTATTTTATAAAATGACTTTTTTTCCACAACCATGGCAGACAAAATTCAAAGCAGGACAAGACTTTGAATTAGCCTTATGTCCAGATCTCACACATCTAAAACATTCAAAAGTTACTTTTTGACAATCCTCTTTAGTTAACTCCTTCAAAGTAACTTTCACGCTTTTAATTTGGCAAACTTTCTCTTGTACTTCTTCCACAACTGGTTGTCTTTTACTTTTATCTCCTTTTAAGTCATTAACACATTTTAACATGTGTTCAACTTTCTTAGCAATTCCTTTACCTCTTCTAAAGGTGGTTCGTCTTTGATCCAAAGCTCCTCTCTAATTTTATCCTCTCTACATTTTAGAACAAATTGGTCACAAATTCTTTCTTCATTAGCACCTCCAAATTTACAGGTTGAGGCTAACTTTCGCAAAGCAGTTATATATTCCTCCACTGATTCTTCTTTACCTTGCTCCCTCAACCCAAAATGATACCTCTCCATTATTGTGCTGACACGAGGTAAATAATGCCTATCTAACTGTAACAAACAGATTTCATATTCATCTAAACCACGTTGTTCTTGAGCAGATAATGCTGGTAAATTCTCCAAAACTTCTTGACCTTCATCTCCTAAACAATGTAATAAAAGAGAACACTTTCTCTCTGCACTAAGATTTGTACCGCAAACTTTTGCATACTGTGCAAAAATGTTCTTCCATTTGCTCCATTTATTGTTTGGTTCACCTGTGTCACTTAAAAAAAATGGTGAAGGAGTAACATTCTGCATTATGTTTATCTCTACCTATTCTTTCTTTACAGATAAATAAAACGTTAAAGCCTTATCTCTTATACATAAAATGCACACATTCAATGTAAAGTGTAATGCTATTTAAATACACTTGTATATTCAAGAAAAAATTTTTTTTTGTTAAAAAGTCTATTTCTAACTTGTTATGTTACCAGTATTTGAAATTACCAATAAACTTCACTTTCTGATGTGTGTGTCATCAACAAAATTTATATGACACGCCGACACGCTTGCAAAATCGAAAGGAAAAACAACCTCCTGGCCAATCTGAATTACTTCCTGATGTGTGTGTCATCGACGTGATGTGCGCGTCATCAACGCAATTGTAAGGGACACGCTTACACACTGATGAAATAAATTTAGTACCATCTACTTTATATTGGAAACGTCCCACAAACTATACGGTGTGTCAGCTCTGCAATCAGACAAGATTTCTTCTTTGAAAGTAAGCGATATTAATTTAGCAATTACTTCCTGATGTGTGTGTCATCGACGCGATTCCAAATGACACGCCGACCCGCTGATGAAAGAAAAACAGTACAGCCTCCTTTATGTCGGAAACATCCCTGAAACTATACGATGTAGCAGCCCTGCAATCAGACAAGATTTCTTCTTTGAAAGTAAGCGATAATAATTTTTGCTTCGTATTCTTGTCCTCTTTTTAACTGCCCAAACAAATTCCAAGTGAAACAGTGCCTCCGCTAATCCTTTATTTTCTCCGTGACGCATATGTCACACAATCACAAGGATCACGTCTCTCTCTTCGGTATGCATACGTCACACAATCACGAAGATCGCGTCTCTCTCTCTCTCTCTTCCAGAGACGCGTTGAATTTTACCATTTAGATTAAAACCGATGCGTGTATTTATAAAGTAAAGTCATTATGTGCTTTAATTAAATACCAATGATTGGATTACTTCCTCCTTGTTAAATAGAGTGACATACACTTTACAACACCGTAAGTCAGGTGTTAAACAATGTTATTCATAACAGTTCTTTTAGTAAATATATTGCGCAGATAGATATTCTTTCCAATCTTTCTTATTTTTTTGTTAGTGAGCCTTTTAAATCTTCACACAAGCATTACTATAAGTGCCTTTCAAATCTTCGCTCATAATCTTTACCAACTTCAAATCTCATGCGCATATATTTGAGTCTTGTTATCAATATTTTTTTTTAAATAATAATCAAGTAATATTTTCTCAACAGACACTCAAATTTCTATTAAGTACCTCACGGGTCCGATCCACCCACATTTTCTTAAAGTTTATCTTTGACTCGTTGACGTTTGAGCTATATAAACTCTTCTTCCTTAAATTATTTTCTTCTTAGTTAGCACGATGTTGAGGTGTTCTTCTTTTCTCTTAGTTTTTCGCCCATCGCCAGTGAAATGTCGTCAAATATCACACTTACAAGGTGATTAGGTTCAGTGAGAGGTTTAATCATAAACACCTCATCCATCAGCTATGTGGGAGCAACTGACAGATGAGAACTCCAAATAACTAACATTCCAGATTCTAATGAGACTGCATGAGCAACAGGATGTATGAGAACATCACAGGTGTGGCAACACAGGTGCTGTAGTGAATGCCCCCTTCAAGGTCAGAAAGGCTTTTTTTCTTCTGCCATCCACACGAATGGTTCTCCTTTTCACAATACACTAGTTATAGGAGTGACTAGGGCAAAATAATTAATGATAATCTGCTGGTAGCAGTTAGAAAGTCTTAGGAAGACCTGCACATCCTTTACTGGTTTGGTGGTTGGCCAGTTCGCTACAGCACTAGCTTTCTTTCAGTCCATCTTAATTCCAGCTCAAGAAAGGGTTAAACCGAGGAACTCAATAGTCGTAGTATGGTAATCACACTTACTTAATTTTAGGAAAAGAGCATGCTCTCTCAATTTGCGTAACATCTTTTCTATGTGTCCTCGATGCTTAGATTCAGAACTAGAATATACCAAAACATAATTTTTGCAGATTATGAGAAAGAAATCAAGGTATTCTTTGTACACTTCATTTACAAACAAATGCATGACACAGGGTGAACAGCATCACAAGTTATTCATAGAGGCAAAAATGAGTCTTAAATCTTCAACTCATCTCGTTTCTTTATGCAGATCAGGCTACATGCTCCTCTTTTGCATAAATTGAGTCTTTGGCTCGTCTCAACAAGGTTTGTTTTAAAACCCACGGGTGACACGAGTGAACTTAGTTTAATGCATAAACACTTGAATGTGAAAGACAGGTTATTACAGCCCTACAGATCTTCATGCCAATAAAAATATGCAGATTTAAATAGGAAAAAGCAAAAAATAAATATTGTCAGTTGAAAAATCCTCAGTTTCACAACAGTCTCTGTGGTAGGTGAGAATCCAGTGGTTGAATCACAAGTTGTTTTCAATCCTCATCTGAGGACTTCAATGCCTTTAAGTTTATATGCAGCATACATGTGGTCATTGAGACTTCAATGCCTTTAAGTTTATATGCAGCATACATGTGGTCATTGAGAAAACCAGTTAATGTGTGCGGGCTTGTTAGCTCGCCCATTAAATGGAGCAGGAAGCTATTGAAGTTCCTAAGTACTTAGTGATCGTGAGAGTACTTCATTTGGAGGCTTTAATGATAACAGTTAGTTAAGCCAGTCATTGGGCAACTCATCGAAGAGTGACCCTGATGTATTTGATACATCACAGTCAGCATTTTGCAATAGGGACAGACGCATTGCACGCCATTGTCTCTAGTGTGATTGTAATGGTTGCAGAAGCATTTTCACTTCTAGGAAAGCCATTAGGGGTTGCTCTAGAAGTAGATCCCGGATGATTTCAGTTGGACCATTTTTCCACAGAACACAGGTTTCACTTGCGTAATGTCTATTTAATTAAAACATATTATTCATTTTTTGTTACGTTCGGAAAAGGCAAGCAGGTCCCAAATAGGATGCCAAGGTTTCTCTGCATCTTTGTTCAGCTGGATACATGTACTCCATGTTATTGACTTCCATTTTGGATCAGGAGAAAGATGATAAGTACCCAGCTGCTGAGCAGTAGGATGGCCGGAAATTCTCCAGTGCCAGGACCAGCTTCTATGTTCTTAAAAAAGATGTACAATGCCAGTTGTTTGTTGACATATTGAATATTGTATGCATGATATCAGCAAAGTGAGTTGGGCACTGCATCTGTAACAGCCACTGCATCTCTGAAGCAGTTTTGGGTATCTGCAAGTTGTAAGTTTCTGCTGCAGAAGACAAAGGGACTTCCTTTTGTAGTAACACTGTGACCAACTTGCTAATTTAATCAAAACGCATGCCTCACATGCTTCTTTGTCTTGAATTTGCCAACATTTTGTTCCCCAAATGGTTCTCTCATCAACATCTTCTTTACAATACTCATATCTTTGAATAGTCAGGTTCTATTTCTGACTAAATTCATTGGAATAAATCAGCCTGTTAGTGGTAGTTAAATTCTTCAGAAGTCATTGTGGACTTAGTGAAAAATAAAAGGTTGAGGGATGTGATCTATCCTCACTCTGGAAGTAGGGAAATGTCTTCAAGATATTCGAGTGACTTATTAGGAGGTGGAGATTCAGAATGCTCCCATTGTGTGTAATTGTATAGTTCCCTAGGATAGCTTAGTTGTATAAATGCAATAGTGAGCATAGAGATGATAATAATACATTTCTGTATAATTGACCAAATTCAAATAAGTATCTTCAGGATTCAAAATGGCATATGCCTGTAAGTCAGATATCATTCTTTTTACCATCTCTGTATCCCAGACATCTGAAATAGAAGGTAACTGTAACCTCTCAGTTGGTCCCATGATTTAATAAGACACCTTTCCCAAGCTATGCCCTGGGGCACAGGATAAGCTGTGATGTTTGCAGCATAGAGATCTCTTTGAGCTCTGTGGGATAACAGATGCGGCTGTAGTTCACGAACCACATTGTGTTTTCAGGTAAGTTTGACTCAGTTGCTTTGACCCGAGCATGGGCAGATGCCAATCCCTCATGTGCTTCCTTGGTTAATTCTAATCTAAACAGTTTAATAGGTTGTTGTCTTGTGGTGCTCTGGGCTATCTTATTCCCTACTGCTCTCAAGGGATTTATGCACATATACACAGTACACCAATTGGAATTCTCTTTCTTTGCTTTATTTTTCTTTAAGTCGTTGTGGGCATTCATTCTTTGGTACAGAGTGAGTGTGGTCTTCTATCCACTTCACTGCGCCGGAGTTTCGCCAGAGTTAAGCCCGTCTGTGCCCGTCCGGGCCCAACCGGGTCCAGGGCCAGTAGCCATGTCTGACGTGAGTCCCCAGCACTCCATCACGATCAGGTATACGAAGGACGAGCTTCTATCCTACCGAACACCGAAATATGATAAATGCTGCTATGTTGCCAAAGACGGTAAGCGCTTTAGGGGGTGTAGAGTTTGCCATCTGGATGTAGAAGATGCCATCCCCACTACCTTGTGTCGGTTTGCTCTGCTTAATTGCAGATCACTCCCCTGCCACGCTACAGAGATTAACTCCCTACTACTGGACCACAAGGTTGATGCCTTGTTTCTGACTGAGACTTGGCTATCTGACACCTCGGGTCCGGATGCGGTGATAGCGTTGGCGCCGGGTTACCTGATCTACCATCTTGACAGAGGCACAGGGAGAGGGGGTGGTCTGGCTATTTTATACAGGGAGTCACTGAGTTGCAAGGCACGTCAGGCAGGGGTCAAGGATTGTGAGAGCTGCCAATTCTCGCTTCAATTTTCCCCTACCCACACGTTGACGGGACTCCTAGTCTACCGGCCCCCTGGAAACATGGGTGATTTCACATCGTCACTAATGGAAACTACTACCCTGCTGGCTGCGGCCGCATCCAACTTCATCCTGTTAGGAGATCTCAATTGCCATTTCGATGAAGATATTGACCCTAGGGCTACCAATCTGTCGAGCGAGCTGAGCGCTCTGCAGATGAAACTAATAAATACTGGGGCCACTCATGTCAAAGGCCATCTTCTTGACCCCATCTTTTCGAACATGGCGGGTATATCCGTCATGCCTCCTCTCGCTCTTCCTTGGTCTGACCACTTACTGATCATGGCTAATTGGGAGATTAAGCGTGAGGATACGCTCCCACTCAGGGAATTTAGAATAGATAGGGCATGGTCAAGGCTCCCGGTAGACACTTGGAATGCCCGTCTGGAGGACACTCAGCCTGAGAAGGGCTGCGACCCGGTGACTGCAGATGTTATAGTGAGGAACTGGTTGACCAACGCACTGGACCACGTCCTTCCCCTCAAGAAGATGCTCATTAGGGATAAGAGAATGAGGTCTGCCCCTTGGTATACCCCAGAGCTCAGAACCCTGAGACAGAACTGCAAACGTGCGGAGAGATTATGGAGAAGGTGCCCGGAGATAGATAGCAGGGAAAAATATCGTATCGAACTTAGAATATACAAACGTGCAATACGCACTGCTAAGGCCTCCTTCTATGGGGAGAGAGTAAACCATGCTGCGTCCTCATCCAGGGAAGCTTTCTTAGTGATGAAGGAGCTTCTTAAACCACCTGAGCCTACTCCTGTCTATGTTAGACCACAGGAAAAATGTCTGGAATTAGCCACCTACTTCAAAAATAAAATTGACATTATTATTAGTTCTCTCCCCTCGGTCCTGGGAACATCGCCCCCCTCTGAGGACTTCAGCATGCCGGAAAATCGACTGACGTCATTCGGCCCTGTATCTACAGATGAAGTACTGAAGGTCCTCGGGAGCATGAAAAGTGGCTCACCTCGGGACCCTGTCCCGATGCGGTACCTTAAGCAGGCCGCCCTGACGATAGGAGAGCCCCTGACTAATCTGATTAATCTCTCGTTCATTCAGGGGACAGTGCCACCTGACTGGAAAAGTGCGGTTGTCAAAGCGCTTCTGAAGAAGCCAGGCTTGGACCCGCAGAACTTGGCCAATTTTAGGCCCATCTCCCTACTTCCAGGAGTGAGTAAGATTGCCGAGAGGCTGGCTAACCTTCGGTTATCAAACTTTCTTGAGGAGAATGGCCGGTTGAGGGACTCCCAAACGGGATTTCGACCAGGCCATGGTACGGACACGGCGCTGCTAGCAGTGGTAGAGGAGGCCAGAAACACTTTGGATGCAGGGGGATCAGTGGCAGTGATCCTCCTGGACCTCAGTGCGGCCTTCGATACCGTTAACCATGTGGTGTTGATACAACGTCTAGCTGAGTCGGGTGTCACAGGAGTGGCCCTGGAATGGTTGGCCTCCTTTCTGAAAGGGCGTACCTTCGAGGTCTGGGAAGGAAATGCAAAATCCCCTCCCCTTCCACTCCACTGCGGGGTGCCACAGGGCTCATCCCTTAGCCCCACGTTATTTAACGTGTATATGGCACCCTTGGAGGGTGTGGTGTCTCCGTTTGGCTTTAAGACCATTAGCTATGCGGATGACACCCAGCTAGTGGTGAGTCTTACCCAGCTGGAGAAACAGCCTGAGACACTCCATGCCTGCTTAAGAGATGTGTTTGATTGGATGTCCAGGTCATCGCTCAAACTGAATGGCTCAAAAACTGAGCTGATGATCTTGGGTCACTCAAGCTTTGCCCTCTCACCTAGCAGCTGGCCCAACTGCATGGGCACCCCGCCTGACCCAAAAAAAGAGATCAAGAGCCTGGGGGTCTGGCTGGAGCCTGACTTGTCCTTTAGGACACACGCCAAGAAGATCGCGGGCGTTTGTTATGGAATGCTCCGGTCGGCCCGGAAGGTTCTCCCCCTGTTACCAGAACTCTCCCGGAAACTGTTAGTCCAAGGATTAATCATCTCACGCCTGGACTACAGTAACGCGCTCTTTCTTGGAGCACCAGAGTCAACGTTTAAGATCCTGCAACAAGTGCAGAACGCAGCAGCAAGACTGCTGTGGAAAGTTCCGGCCAGGCAGTCAGCCAGACCTGCTTTAAAAGCGCTCCATTGGCTCCCTGTTAAAGAGAGAGTTACCTTCAAGGCCCTGTGTACTGCTCATAAAAGCATACAGGGGAAAGGACCAGCTATTCTGAAGGATATGATCCGCCCTTATAAGTCCACCAGAGCTTTACGCTCTGACAATCAACATCTCCTTCAGACTAAGAGAATCAGGAGAGCCCGTTCAGGGGGCAGGAGTTTTTCTATCCATACAGCGCTCGCCTGGAACTCCCTCCCATTCTCTCTGCGGTCCGAACCTAACCTTCTTAGATTCCGGAAACATCTGAAAACGTATCTGTTCCCAGAATAATTGTAGCTTCTCTGTTTTCTATTAGTAGCCTGCTCTGGGTTTCTATAAGCGCTGGGATGCCTCACGGTAACCGTGCGCGGTACAAAAGTCAATAATAATAATAATAATAATAATACTGGGCTTCACTGGGCTTGGGTATAGTTCCTCCTTCCTGTTAGTTGCTTCTCTCTTTCGTTTGTTGTGGCGCTCAAGAGGATAGTGGGGAGAGAACAGAAAACAAGGTTTTAAGCTCTTGCCTATATACTGAGGAAAAGGGAAAGAAAAGGGGTTATGTGCACCTTCACCAGTGCCCTATGTGCCAGGTGCCTTTGTGAGGGGGGGGGCTAGTCTTGTGCAGGGGGTGACGTGCTTCTTCTATATCTGCCCACCAGCCTGTAAAGAAAAGAAACGTGCAGCTGGCACTCGCCTGTATCCACGGCCCTCTGGGGCCGTGGTCTGGTGAGATCCTGCCTCCTCGGCTCCCCTCGGAGTACCGGTCTCGCTCGCGGTGTAAACAGGGTTAGGTCTTCTCTCGTTTGCCTCCTTTGGAACGTTCTCCCCACCGGGACGCCTTCCGTCTACTTCCTGGTCTCGATTCTTCAGGGTGTAGTCCGTCCTCTCTTTCTTCTCCAATTCCGTGTTCGTACACACCGCTGTAACCGCGTCTTCTGGCCTTGTAGTCTCCGTGATGGGAGGGGTTTCCTCGCGCACGACTAGACTGCTGCCTCCACTTCCTCCTTGGGCCGAGACCGCGGCCCTGTTGAAATTTCCGCCGCTCTCTCCGTCTGGCACAGATCGATCCGGTGCCTCGTCACATAGGTATTATCCTGTCTCCCACTACTGATAGACTTACTACAGGAGTTTTGTCTGGAACAAGGGTGTAAAAATATTTAGGAGGAAAACCTACAGGAGGTTTTCTGACTTGTTTGGTTGTAAATATAGCTGTTAAAAAATTTGTATCAATCTTCACCTGAAATCTGTTTAAGGCTGCTACTCTGAATTGCAGCTTTGGCAGCTACATCAGCCACACATTTCCCTTTAGTGTGAAATCTATGCTGATGGCAAAGTGTGTTTTCAATGAAAGCTGCAAGTGAGACTTTAATGCTATTTGCAGGTTACACAAGTATAACCCAGTGGCTTGGTATGACTTAATGCACTAGGTTGGTCTTACCGTACCTAGTTTATAAATATTTTGTCTCTAACATGTCTGCTTGCAGAGCAAGCAAGAGTCAGTGTTTGTGTTCGTCCACAGATTTTCTGAAAATGTGGGAGAAATCAAGCCATACAAAAGCCTCACACGCTTACCATAGTGAAGCAAGTAGGTACATCCAAAGTTATGGAATCCCAGCAGGGAATGCAACTTTTTCAGTGTATCAGGAAGCTGCAAGGTAGCACGCTTCTGAAGAAAATCAGAAGCTAGACCCTTGCACTCATTGGATAACACTTTATATGAGGAAGGTCACTGTAAGGTAAGCAATCTTCGATTTTGTAAAGGTAATCCTGTATCCATGTGATGGTCATAGTGTTATAACTCTGTCCATTCTAGTTAGGGTTACTATAAAAGTCATCATCAGCAAGATAGATATCTTCAATATATGACAATACCTTGGGATCTGGTTGCAAGATCTCCATGATGAGTGCTGAGAATAAGCCAGGTCTGTTCTTCTAACCCACAGGCAAATGTTGAAGGGGCATATTATCAAGGTCCGGCGTTAAAATTATCGCCGCTTTATCGGCCGAAAACTGCAGCTAAAGCAGCGATAATGGGCTTGATAATATGCCCTTGAGAATTCCCATAGAAGCCCATGTTCTGGTGTCCACATGGGCTTCTATGGAAATTCTCTGCGGGATATTATCAAGCCCATTATCGCCGCTTTAGCGGCAGTTTTCTGCCGCTAAAGCGGCGATAATTTTAACGCCGTGCTTAATAATATGCCCCGAAATGAGAACTGCATCCAGTTAAAACTAAAGGCGGTTACTCACTTTCAGGCGCTATATTTTGACTGAAGAACCCATTGGAAATGTCTAGGGTTGTTTTGTATTTTTTTCGCACCAAGTTCATCATTTTAAACCTGTGCTATGTGCATTTTGCACCATATATGTTTGTGTATGTGAGTTTAACTTCCTATAGACAAAAACTATTGTTATGTCCTGTTTATCTGGCTGTGGCTTTGTAGAATGTCGGGGGTGAGGAATTTGATGTGACGAGGAAAGTGGGCAGTGACAGCTTGGAAGGAGCAATCTGCCAGCTGCATCTGGTGGTGACTGCATATGATTTATTCAAATAAACTTTCCTTTCTTAAACTCGGCGACTTGATGCAGTGTCTCTGTTACGACTTATTTGGCGACAAGGATTGGATATGATGTCACCGTCACAAGTACCCCCATCTTTGGCCACAGAACAAGTGCTTCGTAAGTCTCTATTTAATTGTGACAGGACAAGAAGGCATGTTTGTGGGTCCAAACAGACCATAGAGAACCTCGGGCCATGTTAAGGACTGTTCCGTTGCACATACAGGTAGGCTGTTTTGTTTCCTGTTAAACTGCTTGCTCGAATGTATTTGAAAACAAGCTCCCCTTCAGCCTTCCTTCTTGATAGTGATCAACCAATAAAAAACAAGGTTATGAGGGAGTGTCCATCAGCCGTTTTCTTTGTGCTGTGAGTCTCACCAACTGTAAAAAAAAACAACTAATGGTTAAATCGCAGCCATTTTAACATATTGGGAAGGAACTGCTGTAGTGTTAACGTCAGCATTTTTCAAATATGGGAACCAGTGGATAAATACCAGTGCATTAGAACCAACAATAATTCTAGACTGCCAGTTTCCAGCAATATTTTTAGCAAAATATAAAACATCTAGCTTGTTACTGAGTGCAGTGACAGGCACACTTAATTAGAAGTTTTTTTTTTGGTCAATATATGGTAGCCTGTTACAGATTGCGGTGACAGGCACATCTAAACAGAATCTTGATTAAAAAAACAAACAAAAAAACATATATACATTGAAATTTAAAGATCAAAGTCTGGTTTTGGTGCTATAAACTTTAAAATCTAGTCATATTCTGTTCTTCAAGGTCCCAATGCAGTTGGTCAGTTCTCTTCCTCTGGAATCAGTGGAACATCTACGATACAATTGAAGCGATGGGTTGACGCTGTTGAAAAGTATTTAGGAGCTATTGGTGCTGTTCGCTTTCACCAAGAAAGAAAAAAAAATTTGTTATTGCATTTCTGGTTAGAGAAATATACAAACATTTGCCAGAATACAAAGGAGTAGGAGAAGAAGAGTTAAACGAGTACCGAGTAGTTGTATAAAAAAAAAAATGGAACATAGGTTTGATAGTCCTCCAAGCATAGTAGTGTTGCGTCACAAATTCTTTTGAGCACAATTACGAGATGAAAGTGTGGATACATATGTGAGTGAATTTTCTCAAGTGACGCTCACAATGTCAGTTTGGAAACTTTAACGAACAGTTGATAAGGGATCAGTTTATGGGCCATTGTCATTATAATCACATTCAACAGAAGCTGCTGACCATGGGTACTCCATCTCTGGATGAGGTTATCAAGATAGCTGAGAGTATTGAGCTTTCACAGAGTTAAAAAATTGTTATAGGAGCTGTGAAGTCAAAATATATATAAATAAGAACAACAATAAATCTAATGACAAAAGTTTCTTCAAGTTACAGAATATTTGTTACAAATGTAACAATTTACCTCATGCAAAAACAGGGAGACCTTGTCCTGCCAGGAATGTAACATGCAGAACATGTTCTAAGATAGGACCTTTTTCAAAAGTCTGTCTGAGTAGTCATCAGCAAGATACCAGAATAGCTCATGTAGATGAAAGCCACATAACTCTGTGGAATACGTTGCACAAGTATTTGAAGGTATGGTTTTGGTAGTTTCGGATGAGATTGTAGAAGGGAATCCTTTAGACTGTGTTGACCGATATATAGACATTGGTGTGAGTGATATGACACTTCATTTATTAGTTGATTCTGGTGCAAGAATCCCTATGATCACGGGCGATAGATTTAAAGAAAAATTAGGAAATAGGAAACGTTTCCGACCGACAGGTCACCAGTTTCATATGAAGGTAGGAAAATAGTATTAGAAGGCTTTATAGAGGACATTCTAGAGTTCTGTGGACGAAAAATTCAAGGGAAGATATACATAGCAAAAAAGTGTTAAACATCTTCGGGTGGTTCCACCAGGGATTATTCGGCATGGTACTTAGGACAGGTACAAAAGAACAGGCCATGGTAGTTAAAGAACGAGGTACTCTTGACAATGTACTTGTGAAAGCGTTGTCTCCCGTAGGAGTAACGACCTTTACTCAGCACTCCCTTTTATTTGTTAAGTTTCAAATAACGGTGATTCAATTGTTGTAATTTTCTTACATGATTTATTTTCAAATTCAAGTTCTTGATAATTTCATTGACATTCATACAATTTCCGACATGGTATTGTTCAACATGAAATTCAAATTTCAATTTTCACTGTATTTCAGCCCTATGCATTTCGGGCGAACCCTTCTTCAGGGGACTTACATCTCTGAAAGCAGAAAAATAATGTTCAAATAACCATATACAACATTTGTATCATCAAAACGTTTTACATACGTATTTACACTAGCATTTATTTCGGAGGTTGAAAGAATGGTTTAAAAAATTGTGGACGGAAGAGTACCGGACTGAAATAATTCATGTAGTGAGTCAGCAATTAAAATTATGTGACACCTGATAACCTAAACTGTGATTGAGAGTGAAGCGTAAATGACTGTAGGACGAAAACACAGGTGGATATGTGTAAACGCTCTGTCATTAGCAACGGTATTGACCTGTAACTAGGATGGTTAAAGTTCTAGAACTAAACCCCGTTGAGGCACATTTATCTTCAACAGTAACGGCTCACGGATTTAACGATATCGATAACTTGAGTGTACTAAGAATCAAAGCTAACCTTTCAGTAAGCAAACAATCTCATCCGCCCGTCTGCCATGGCGAACAGTGTTACTTCCTCTAAAAAGAAAGAGGAATGGTGCGAATAAGTAAAGTTGGATGTACCAGATTTTGCGAACCACTCGTGCAGGTGTAAAGATTTCTTACCTCGAGTACGGCTACGGTCGAGTTGAATAGAGGGGTCCTGTTTGCAAAAAATGTCGAAAGCGTCTGCTTCCTTATATATTCGCGATGTCATGAGTCATTCGTCACGTGACGATAGAAAGTGAAAAAAGACGATTTCTACTTGTACTTTATGCGATTAATTCAAAAGTTGTTGTGATTACAAAGAATGTAATTACAACGAATATAAAAGAGATTGTTTCTCAACCAATATAAAGAGATTATTTGATAAGCCTGATCACTAACTATGAAAGCCAGTCTTAGGGATGTGTTCTGGAACTCGAGGTACCGATGTATCGATAAAGTTTCAGGTAAAAAAATGATGTGAAAAAAGAGTTGACAACAGGGTGAAACCTTTAACAACGTGCTTGTCGTGACTCAGTGTGTACTCGCTTATATCTCCAAACGGTCAATGTGATATTATAACGAGTAAGAACAAATTATAATAGAATTAGAGATACGTGGGGGGGTTTCCCGTGCTTATGAAAGATAATGTAAATGGTGTGTTCTGATCAATTGGTACTTTAAATGAGACTTAGTATTGGGACCGTGGAAAAGTATACGAAAATTACAAAATGAACATATACGTCTGTTAACATTGTTTTCAGTATACATAGTAATAATGGTACTTAAGTTCAAGCTACAGTAGATGAAATACGTAACATCATAATCTTCCTACAGGAAACAATGTAATTCAAAACGATCATTTAGACCTTTTGGTTGAAGCGTATTAAGATGGGATATCCAAAATATTTCTCTTCTCAAGAGATGTTGAGAATTGTCTCTTCCTGGGAGGATGGGTACCTGTTCTAGTATGCAAAATCGCAGTTGACTGGGATTGTGATGGTGTTCAGTAAAATGGGAAGCAACTGTGGATTTAGTGTTCTTGAGTCTTATGTTGCTTTTGTGCTCGATAATCCTGGTCTTTAGTTTTCTTTGCGTTTTGCCCACATAAGGTAAACCACATGGGCATTTCAATAAATAGATCACATTGCTGCTGTCACATGTACCAGATACCCGTAGTTTGATTTTTGTTCCTTGTGAAGGATGTAATATTTCACTGCCCTGTATTATAGCATTGCAATTACTACAGTTGTAGCATGGAATGGTTCCTCGATGTTTAACAGGGTTAACTTCCTCTTTGGGGTCTGAGCAATTCTTTGAGATTACGAGTGCGTTTGTACGCAAATCTTGGGATGTTGTTAAATATTCCTCTGAAGTCTTCTTCTTGTGTAAGTAATGGCCAATGTTTTAATATGATCCTTTTGATGTTGAAACTTCTTGTAGAAAATTTGGAAACAAATACTGATCTTTGCGGATCATTTTTAAGTTGTGTTGTCAAAAGCTGTGTTCGTTCCAGATTCCGGACTCTTTCCTGTGCTTGATTTAAAATGGTTTCTGGATATCCTCTTTGTCTAAATTTCTGGATGGTTGTGATTTTAGATTGATTGTAATGGTCTGTATTGGAAGCAATTCTTTTAAGACGTAGAAGTTGTGAAAATGGCAAGTGTTTTTTTAAGGAAGGCTGATGAAAGCTTGCAAAGTGTAGAAAGTTATTTTTATCAGTTGGTTTGGTAAATACTTTGGTTTCAAGGTTACCTTCATTGTTAATGACTAGAACGTCTAGGAATGGAATTTCTCTTTTATTAATGTGATGTGTAAAGCCAATTCTTTCATCGACCTGATTCAATTTTTCAATGGCTGTTAACAGTTGTATTTCCGTGCCATTCCACAGTAAAAAAATATCGTCAATATACCTTCCGTACATGATGATGTGTCTGTGCCAGTTGGGGTTTGATAAAATGTAATCCTGCTCATAATTTGTACATGAAAAGATTAGCGTATACCGGTGCTGCACAATTACCCATGGAAGTTCCTGAGGATTTCCATGGGTAATTGTGCAGCACCGGTATACAGCCATTGAAAAATTGAATCAGGTCGATGAAAGAATTAACAATGAAGGTAACCTTGAAACCAAAGTATTTACCAAACCAACTGATAAAAATAACTTTCTACACTTTGCAAGCTTTCATCAGCCTTCCTTAAAAAAACACTTGCCATTTTCACAACTTCTACGTCTTAAAAGAATTGCTTCCAATACAGACCATTACAATCAATCTAAAATCACAACCATCCAGAAATTTAGACAAAGAGGATATCCAGAAACCATTTTAAATCAAGCACAGGAAAGAGTCCGGAATCTGGAACGAACACAGCTTTTGACAACACAACTTAAAAATGATCCGCAAAGATCAGTATTTGTTTCCAAATTTTCTACAAGAAGTTTCAACATCAAAAGGATCATATTAAAACATTGGCCATTACTTACACAAGAAGAAGACTTCAGAGGAATATTTAACAACATCCCAAGATTTGCGTACAAACGCACTCGTAATCTCAAAGAATTGCTCAGACCCAAAGAGGAAGTTAACCCTGTTAAACATCGAGGAACCATTCCATGCTACAACTGTAGTAATTGCAATGCTATAATACAGGGCAGTGAAATATTACATCCTTCACAAGGAACAAAAATCAAACTACGGGTATCTGGTACATGTGACAGCAGCAATGTGATCTATTTATTGAAATGCCCATGTGGTTTACCTTATGTGGGCAAAACGCAAAGAAAACTAAAGACCAGGATTATCGAGCACAAAAGCAACATAAGACTCAAGAACACTAAATCCACAGTTGCTTCCCATTTTACTGAACACCATCACAATCACAGTCAACTGCGATTTTGCATACTAGAACAGGTACCCATCCTCCCAGGAAGAGACAATTCTTAACATCTCTTGAGAAGAGAAATATTTTGGATATCCCATCTTAATACGCTTCAACCAAAAGGTCTAAATGATCGTTTTGAATTACATTGTTTCCTGTAGGAAGATTATGATGTTACGTATTTCATCTACTGTAGCTTGAACTTAAGTACCATTATTACTATGTATACTGAAAACAATGTTAACAGACGTATATGTTCATTTTGTAATTTTCGTATACTTTTCCACGGTCCCAATACTAAGTCTCATTTAAAGTACCAATTGATCAGAACACACCATTTACATTATCTTTCATAAGCACGGGAAACCCCCCCACGTATCTCTAATTCTATTATAATTTGTTCTTACTCGTTATAATATCACATTGACCGTTTGGAGATATAAGCGAGTACACACTGAGTCACGACAAGCACGTTGTTAAAGGTTTCACCCTGTTGTCAACTCTTTTTTCACATCATTTTTTTACCTGAAACTTTATCGATACATCGGTACCTCGAGTTCCAGAACACATCCCTAAGACTGGCTTTCATAGTTAGTGATCAGGCTTATCAAATAATCTCTTTATATTGGTTGAGAAACAATCTCTTTTATATTCGTTGTAATTACATTCTTTGTAATCACAACAACTTTTGAATTAATCGCATAAAGTACAAGTAGAAATCGTCTTTTTTCACTTTCTATCGTCACGTGACGAATGACTCATGACATCGCGAATATATAAGGAAGCAGACGCTTTCGACATTTTTTGCAAACAGGACCCCTCTATTCAACTCGACCGTAGCCGTACTCGAGGTAAGAAATCTTTACACCTGCACGAGTGGTTCGCAAAATCTGGTACATCCAACTTTACTTATTCGCACCATTCCTCTTTTTTTTTAGAGGAAGTAACACTGTTCGCCATGGCAGACGGGCGGATGAGATTGTTTGCTTACTGAAAGGTTAGCTTTGATTCTTAGTACACTCAAGTTATCGATATCGTTAAATCCGTGAGCCGTTACTGTTGAAGATAAATGTGCCTCAACGGGGTTTAGTTCTAGAACTTTAACCATCCTAGTTACAGGTCAATACCGTTGCTAATGACAGAGCGTTTACACATATCCACCTGTGTTTTCGTCCTACAGTCATTTACGCTTCACTCTCAATCACAGTTTAGGTTATCAGGTGTCACATAATTTTAATTGCTGACTCACTACATGAATTATTTCAGTCCGGTACTCTTCCGTCCACAATTTTTTAAACCATTCTTTCAACCTCCGAAATAAATGCTAGTGTAAATACGTATGTAAAACGTTTTGATGATACAAATGTTGTATATGGTTATTTGAACATTATTTTTCTGCTTTCAGAGATGTAAGTCCCCTGAAGAAGGGTTCGCCCGAAATGCATAGGGCTGAAATACAGTGAAAATTGAAATTTGAATTTCATGTTGAACAATACCATGTCGGAAATTGTATGAATGTCAATGAAATTATCAAGAACTTGAATTTGAAAATAAATCATGTAAGAAAATTACAACAATTGAATCACCGTTATTTGAAACTTAACAAATAAAAGGGAGTGCTGAGTAAAGGTCGTTACTCCTACGGGAGACAACGCTTTCACAAGTACTAGTTTTCGCCTCTTGGCTCAAGAGGTCATTTACCAGGCACCCTAAATAAATTCAACAGCATTTACCTATCATAACCAGGAGTGCGACGTTCCACAATCCATTTGGAGTTCCGCAACTCTTGACAATGTGTCATTAGAATTCCCAAAAGTATTTATTGATGTGTTGTGAAAAATGAAAGAAGGTGCCCTTCCTGTAAAACATAAGTTGCAGATGGTTCCGTTCACAAGACAATTTAGAAAAATAATTGAGAGGTTTGCAAGAGAATGGTATGATAGAACCAACTGAATCCTCCCTTTGGTTGTCTCCACTAGTTGTAGTGCGAAAAAGGAAAGGTGAAATGAAGGTGTGTGTGGACCTACACAGTATAAATAAGGAAATCTGAGCAGATTCATACCCTTTACCAAAGATCAATGAGCTGTTAGGAAGGGTGGGAGAATCGGAACTTTTTTCAAAATTTGACTTAGCATCAGCCTACCACCAGGTAGAATTGGAGGAGGCGTCCCGACATTTTACTGCATTTAACTCACATGTAGGCACATTTCAAAACTGTTGCACACCTTTCGGACTCGCTTCAGCTGCTTCAGTTTTCTAGAGAATTGTGTTTTATCTCATTGGTGACATTACGGCGGTACTGGTATACCGGGATGATGTTTTGATCTATCGGGAACTCTGGAGCAGCATAATGCAGTTTTGCAGAGCGTTCTCTCCATTTTCACTGAAAGAGGTGTGGTGGTAAAGAAACAAAAAGGTGAGTTTTAGAAACAATCAGTTGAATTTCTGGGTCATGTGATATCTAAAAATGGGATAAATTTAAAAACAGGTTTGGTGCAAGCCGTAGTGAAGTGTGGGAAGCCTAAGAAAAAGGATGAGCTGCAATCATTCATTGAGTTATGCGAATTCTATTCGAAATGTATTCCTGATTACGTCACAAAAATGCGAAATTTGTCTAACATGTTAAAAATATCTGTTCCTTTTCTCTGGGATTCCAGTTGTCAAACCACATTTAAATGTGTAAATAGTGAAATGAAAAATGCAACAATGCTGAAAATGAATGATCCAGCATTACCTTGTAATGTAACTGTTGATGTGAGCAATTACGGCATTGGTGCAGTACTGACTCAAACAACTGGAGAGAAAGAAGTTACTATTTCTTCTGTGTCTAGAGCTTTGAGAGAGTCAGAACTGCATTACTCCATAATAAAAAAAGATTTGGTGGCATTTTTTTAGGCCAATGAAAAACTTAAATCATATTTGTGGGGAAAACAGTTCACTTTATCCTCACTGGAGAGAAGATCTGACAACAAAATTGTTGCAATACAATTTTGATGTCAAACATATACTGGGCAAGGGATATTTACTGCTGATTTCTTGTCTCGGTTTCCGTTAGAGGACAGAGAAAGTTTCCATGAAGAGGAAGATATGGAGAACTGTTTAATTGCAGTTGTTAATGTTTCAAAGTAGTGTGCTTACACCGAAGAGAGATGGAGGAAGCGAGTGTTGAAGATGCAGTTTTAGCTTAAGTTAAGAAATATGTTGTAGAAGGTTGGCCCAAAGAGAAATATCAGCAAATTAGAATTTAACCATTTGTTAAAATTTCTGAAGAATTGTCAATTGAAGATAGTGTAGTGATAAGAGGTAACAGATTAGTTCCTCCTTTTTTATCAGAAGAGATCTAGTTATGATGGGACATTAAGGCTCAACTATGAGCAAAAGGAGAGTTAGGAAGAATTTTTGGTGGCCTTCCATGGACAGTAAAATAGAAGAGTTAGTAAAGACTTGTGCAGTTTGTTTGAACTCTGCAAAAAGGGATGAAGGTTCAAGTACCACCTTTAAATCCAATAGAATATCCTGATGGGCCAAGAATAAGTTAATTATAAGCACGATTGG
Organism: Triturus cristatus; assembly: GCF_964204655.1. Taxonomy (NCBI): domain Eukaryota; kingdom Metazoa; phylum Chordata; class Amphibia; order Caudata; family Salamandridae; genus Triturus; species Triturus cristatus. The sequence goes on along the minus strand of NC_140591.1, from coordinate 1,432,219,888 downwards.
ACCTTTTAATTTTTTTATCACCACTGTCCCGTTACGCTTTTGTTTTGATATATTAATACACAAAGTGGCCTGAAGTTCAGTTTGTAGCAGATCAATCTTCAGAAAAGCAGTTATATATTATGAAGAAAGTCTTTCTGAGAGAATGTTTTACAAAATGTTTAGTCACAGATAATGGGGTACAATTTGTCGAAAGTGACATGGAAAATTTTCTTCTTGAATCTACTGTGAAACATTTGAGGAGCTAATTATATCACCCACAAACTAATGGGCTGGTTGAAAGAATGAGTATGGTGGTGAAAGATACAATTAAATGGGCTAAGAGTACTGGATGTGCAGTAGAGGACCTGTACGTTCAATGTTGAGGTTTTATAGACCAACTCCTCACTCAGTCACTAGAGTATCACCAATTGAACTACTAGGAAGACACAAACAAACCTCTGTGATGTTCCCTGCCTGGATGTCCAAGCACCTTCCCAAAAAGGAAATGTTTAGTGAACTAAATGATGTATTATGAGAATAGGTAAATGAAGCACAAGAGAAACAAAGAATTCGCTACAATTTCAGAAGGTGTACTAGAAAAAAAGGACATTTCTGTTGGCGATTGGGTATGCATTAGAAAACCAGTTATTGTAAGGATAGGGCATGCATCTGTTAGTAAACCAATAAAAGTTATGATAGTGTGTGAAAATGCTATTTTGTTTCAAGGTAATCAGTGGTGAAACATGGAAGGAGTAGTGATCATATCAGGAGTACAAGTTAGTAGAATATAGCATGTTACATCGCATGCTATTACATCGTGTTCTATTACAACGCGGTAATTACAATGACTGTGTTGTTAGAGCACAGTAACTTTTAATCGCAAGTCATTAGATCGACTTGCAGTAGGCGACGCGCTGGATTTAGGATTAGTATAATTTACTATTCCAACTCCAGCCTGCGCATCAGTAGGGAAGGTGTTGGAATAGTAAATTATACTTTTCCTTAGTTTAGAGCGCCTCCTACAGCAATTTGAACTAATGACTTGCGATGTAAAGGCATCGCGTTCTAACAACGCGTTCGTTGTAACGACCGCGTTGTAAAAGGAACGCGATGTAATGGCAGCGTTGTAAACACTGTTTCCCAAGTTAGTAGTTAGTCACAGGTACAAACTACCAGTGATCAGTCGCAGTGTTCTTTTAAACAACAAGGAAATGACTACAGTCATTATTTCCTCCCCGAGGCGCTACCCTAGTAAAGACCGGAGGCCAGTTATCTTCAGCTACTATGATGTCATAATCCTCTGATAAATTGGGCCAGAAGACTGCTTTAATAGTGCATGGTACATCGCCTTCAATTTATATTTCTAAATTATAAACCCTATCAGGTAGATTTAAATGTTTATCTGGAGTCTCAACTTGTATGAGCTCATCAGTTGGACCAGAAACACCTGAAGCACTATGGTGACTTCTGCTGTGCTGTCTAGAAGCACTCTCACCAAATCTTCTTTTGCAGGAGAATCTATAGATGTATTAGCATGTTTCTTGAAAAATACTGCTACTTTCTTCTTTTTAACTGGAATCTTAGAGTCCAATTCTTTATCTTCCCTCCTCATGCTGGCTTCAGCCTCTTGTGCCATTTCATTTTTCTGCTATAATCTTCCTTTCTTCGGTTCTCAGATCGACTCCCTCTCCCTGCTCATTTAGCATCAGTGTCCTTAAAAGAATGTGAAAAGGGGCTATCAGAATACATTTGCCATTCTCGTTTTAGAATTTTATCACATTCTCTTAAATTATAATCACCCCACCGGATTCCATGGATGTAGGAGATACAGTCCGTCTTTGCTCTCTTCCCCTCTGTTTCATTCTTCCTTTTCTTGCAGATTTCTCTTTAACCTAACCCTCAATGTCACTTTTAGGTTTTAAAAGAGGCTTAATGGCTTGTAAGCCTAAGGTATCAAGACCCTTACGTGTAAACTTCCATACTTATTTTCGGTAGATCCTGTTCATGATCTGGAACTCAAAATGCTTCCAATCTCTTGTCAATAGCAGGAAGAAAAAAATCTTCTCCCTTAATGTGTCTCATAATTATTAAGGAAACTGTAAAAAAGTTTCCCATTAATTTCATTCCAAAGCCCAGAGCCGATGCAGCTCCATGCTTGTTCTGCACTTGTTTCACTATCTCAAGGAAAACTGCCATTGAAGGTGTGCTGGTGTAAATGCATGCAAATATGCTTTCCCAGATGTTACATTACTCTTCTGGTGGCATCTTCCCATGAGAAAGACACATAGCTAGTATTTTATGTTTGTCATGGGGTGTCGGGTGTGAATAAACTGCTTCCAACAGGTTGGTTATGCAAGTAATCCAAAAGGAGCAAAGAATGACTTTGGCGCATGGAGCATCAATGAAATTTCCAGTAGCTCCTGAATCTATCAACAGTTCAGCTTTCACCTTACTTTGGTCATAGCTTAAGGTATCTGATAATATCAAATATGGAACAAAAGACTGCACAACGTTTGCTAGGGTATGTGGAGGAGAGACAGAGTCAGCAACTGAAACAGGTCCCCCATTTGTAGTAGGGGTTTAGGATTTCCCGACACAGAACCCTTAGGTTTGGTCAGGGACTCTCTCATGAAGTGTCCTGACTTACCACAATAGAAGTACACACTCTCTTTATGTCTTAGCTCTTTCTCCGTCATTGAGAGAGGTCCCTTAATGCTACCTATCTTCATAGGTTCATCTTCTGTCTAGCATTCTGCTTTGGTAATTGTGAAGCTTAATTTGCATCTCTTCCTTTCCTCTTTTCATTTGGACAACCAATGATTTAGTAGGAAAACACGCTCTATAAGGGTGACGTCGGTCTGACTTTGGGGCTTAAACCGGTACAGCGCGCTCCTGAGGTCATCCCATGAGCCATGGGTGAATACCGATGCCCTTTCCTACTTAGACAGATTTGATTCTACCACAAAAAGGTTTTAAGAGCTTCGGGTTCATTAACTTGTTATCCACTGATTGGTTTATGGCGTGGCAATAAAACATTATACTAAATTCCTCCAAGAAAGCTGCCTTATTGTAAAAGATTGGGTTGCTTGCCTTAAGAATTGGACCACCCAGGAGGCAGCATACAATGGAAGATAATATATCAAGAAGGCTACAAGTGTCTGATCATCAAAAAAGGACAAGGATAGACAAAGGAAATGTAATTGTATTTGTGTCAGGGACTGCAGAAATTTCTTACCATTCCCTCTGTATTTTTCAGGAGCTGCTAGTGGCAGAGGAGGCAGTCCTACCAGTACTGGGTTAGTTGGATTCCCAGTGGCCAAAACAGTAGATTTCCCACAACACTGTGAAGGAAAAGAGATGGACCAAAGGAAGTGGCAGATCAAATGGGGCTAGGGAAACCCCTAAGCCAAGGTGTTCCAAAGGAATGGGTAGGAAAGGCGGTCAGTCTTGCATGCAAATGCTTGAAGTGATTCTGCAGGGCCACAGTCCCAGCACAGGAGGATGCCAAATCTTCCTGGACCTATTCTAACATTATCCCAATAGATTTTGCAGATGCTAAAAGTGCCTCCATTGTGCATGGGCATAAATTAAGTTGTGGACTAGTCAATCTGTCAGGCCCTTATACTTCCACAGGAGCAGAATGCCACCACAAGCCGCCTATCACTAGGACTAGCAGATGCTAGTATTTACCTCAGCAAACTGAGACAAGTTGATTGGAGAAGGGGTTCGGAAGGGGACACTTGGAGAACAGATGCAGCAGAGGAAATTATCCTTTACTAGAGGTTCTCTAACTTACCCTCTTCAATCCAGAAACAAATTCAAAGAAAATGTTGTCACCTCAGATAATTGATGAATGCAAAAAAGGAAATTATCTCAACTCATTGGCATTCTTTGAAAGAAGAGAAAATCAGTAGGAAAAAATCTGCATTACCGAAGGGATGAAACAGGCACAAAGAACATTGATAATCATGCATTCCCATATTAAACTCATAAACACATCAGAGTCAGTGAGCCTGATGTCCACAGTCACATGTAAGCTTTCCCATTTGAAGCAGCCTAACCTGCTAAGCTCCTACTTGAGTATTACAGGCTGGAAGCTGCCGGCTCCACTACTTTGCTTCTCTGTAGTCCGGGAACCACCTTGATTATCGGGTTAAGCCTGGGGAGTAGCTCCCTTTTCATAGAGAGACCAGGATCAGCAATATCTCAAGGGAGTTTCCACAAGATTATAGGTGACTGCTGGAAGGCAAACACTTTGACCTCTTGCACCACCATCTGCCATGCTGGGCAGCAAAGGACCAGGCCTTTGGTACACAAGCTAAAATGTTTGAGACCCCAGTTCCACTGCTTCTCTAGATGCCAATACAAAGATTGACCACTTACTGACCCCCTACCATTCTGCTTTGATTGGGAAGGATAAAGGGTGACTCCTGAAACCTGATCACTGTTATTGCTAACACTAGACTCAGGTATCATGAAGGAAGTAGGGGGGTAATAGAAAAAACAGGGCTATAAGATGCATGCTAAATTTCTGCAGCATAACTGCTGCCGAGGGATGGGCAAGCAAATAGAAGTCTATTGAAGTGTTAAGCATGGGAAAGACAGACAATGCTGTGATGCCCTAAGAGGCAATAAGGCATATGCTGTCTCTTCAGCTATGCCTACCATTCAGTGAATCAATCAACTTCAATGTGCATGATTCTATGGCAAAGAATGCAGGGAACTAGAACTGAAAATGAATATTAGTTTTAAAGATATTTTCTTAAAGCAATGTTCAGTAGGTAGAACAAAACACAATGTATTGTCTGAAAATGCAAATTTTCTGCTACTTGCTGCAATCCCAACAATGTAAGCATTGTTGGATGTGCCTATGCTAAATGCATTGCCTTTTTGCTAGACTTGTTACAATTTCTGTCTGTGTTCTAATTATTTTGACTTCATACTGTCAAGCACATTGATTCCAACCTCCATATTCCTTCACCATATTGAGAGTGGGGGCAGGGCACCTGTCAAAGTGTTGGTGGCAACATTGCCCCACCATTGACAACACCATCAGTCAGTCATGGTACCACTGAAAGCGGCATCAGCTTGGTTGCCCAGTTTAGGCTAGCAACCAGTTTCTATTTTCACTGGCACCACATTAATGCATCACGACCATGTAAACAAAGAGCACTCCAAACCAACCAAACTTAAAATATTAACACTGTGTGAGAGAAGCTGGGTGTCTGGAGAACATCACTGCCCTTTCAGCAATGGCGGGGCAGGGCAACATGAGTGGATGGGGCTTAGAGCCCAAGACAGCTTGATCAGACTCTCCTACCCTCCACCAAAACCACTTAGAACATCTTCTGACGTTGTTGCTGCTGTCCCAGGGAGGTACCAGAACCTAGAAGAACATCATCAGTGAAGAGCCTTCTTGATAAATACACAACATAAGAGAAGCTATAAACTCACTCTATGGGGGGTTTCGGGTCACCCTGCCTTTCACTATGTGATATTAGTTCTTCACTGGGAGACTCTGTTTAGAAAGACTGTATTGTGTGGCAAATGATTGCATAATGTGAGTTGGAGGGTCTCATACTCAAGGACCTATTCACTTACTGCATTTTTTAGTACCTTTAGTAATAATTTAATAGTCTTACTACAAAAAGCTTAAAGGAGTAAACAATGTAGGCCCAAGGAGGGACTAACATCACCTGACAGATGTTCATAGCTTTGTTCAGGAGCTCCAAGGGGCAAAAGCATAATCAGATGTGGACCTGGGAAGCAAACCGGGAGGTAAGTAAGTAATTTATTGTATAAGTTAATAAAAACCTTTACCAAGGGAAATTGTTCAAGGCGAAAATTCATAAAAGAAATACACTACAATCTCATCATTTATGCAAACAATAAAAGAACGAGCTATGGGACAGTTTGGCCTAGCCTAGCATTTCCTTTTCAGCTGGCTTATGCCTTCCTCCGACACAGTGTCTATTTCATCTAATCAGCTTTGGTCGGTCCTTAGTCCCAGACATGTGATATAAAATCATGAGTTTTAAAAAATCTTATGGAATGCATTTATAAAAAGTAGCAAAATTAATAATGTTGTTTATCAGATTTGAGTCAATTATTATTATAGTGATGCTAGAGGTCTGTGGCCTTTCAAATGCCCAATAGTTTTCAATGTGGTGCATGGAAAGTTTTTTGTGTCAGGCGTTTCCCCAGTAAAATAAGCCAATACCAGGGAATGGTAAGCCCTCGATTAGAGCTGTTTATGGTGCGCCGGATGTCTTCATTTTATCCTCTACTGCCCCCATGAATTGTACGAACCGGCATGCCAGCTGTATGTCTCCTCCTCCAAAGCAAGCAAACCGGGAGGTAAGGGATGGTCATTTTACTGATTAACAAATTTTAATAGAAGAGACTCCCATGCCTGCATGGAGCTGGATGGGGGAGGGGGACTTCGTGAAGAAGCCCATGTTTGTCTTAGGTGCCACAATATATTGTTGCAAACCATTCACTTGAATAGCCTGCTTAAAAACCATAGCTCTTACAAACACTTACCCCTCTGCATTCAGAGGACTTACCCTACAATAATAGGAGATTGAACTTTTCCACTGTAAACAATGTTAGGAACAAGTGTATTCTGCAGATAAAGCCTATGGGCCCTATTAATAAATGTAAACTTACACGCGAGTAAATCTACAAGTGTAAGTTTACTATAACACTTTGTAGTGACTTTAATACCTTTGGCCATTCACTGTTTACAAATGTAAAATTACTACAAAGTGTAGATGTCCATGTTTCCACCCATGAATGCAAGGGGTGGAGCCAAATTAGCAAGTTTCAATTACTGTTTATAACGTTTCGCACATAGGTGGAGATATCCCTATGGAAAAGTATTGAGAAAAGTAAAAATATGTATTAAACAATAGTACAAATTAGGGAAACAATGTTTCTGATAAATAGTAATGTAAATTAATTTTTATATTTATTTTAAATGTAGAATACAATAAGAAAAGCTACAGCACTAACTCAATTTTGAATTAAATATGCAATTAATTTAAAATTAGTGTATTATAGATTTATTATGCAGAAATAGGTAAACGCAGTCTCATCTGCCTGCTTCCACACCCTACACATGCTTCATAAGATTTTCAGATTGATTAAAAATCACTTTAAGTAATTTTTCTATTTATTATGTATTAAAAATGTTAAAAGTTATGTAAAGAATTCATTTAAATTAAAGTAATGATTTAAAAAATAAAACATAAAGATGCATTTATTTTTAAAGTAGAAAAATTTATTTAATTTAACACGACTTCCTATAGGGTGTTATTTTAAATGCCAGCCTACATTATTTTGCAGCACCTGTGGTCGGTCATGTGTGGTGCTGTACTTACTCTATGTGTGAACTGGAGTACATTAAGGGGCATATTTGCAAGCCCCTTGGACTGCTGGAGCGTCACTTTTAATATGGGAAACAGTGACATACTGGCGGCACAAAGGGCTTGTGAATTAGGGCCATATGTAGGTAAGTGAAATTTACTGATTCCTAAATACCGAATTTTACTGAATCGGTATTTAGAATTCGGTATTTCGTATGTACCTAATTTTTCGGTAAAATTCGGAAAATGGTTACCGATTCCACAATACCGACCGGTATTTCTGAATCGGTATTTACCGAATCGGTATATACCGATTCGGTATTTACCGAATCGGTATTTACCGATTCGGAATTTACCGAATCGGATTTTCAAAAATACAACAATTGAGGAATCAGCCAATCATGTGCAACCAACACCCCTCCCAACCAGGAAGCGGCCACACCCAGGCAGGTGCACACAATCAGAACCCTCTGAAGAGGCTGGGAGTGCTGAGGAGTGCAACAGAGCCAGTGCCTGAACATTGTTAACTGATCCTGCACAATGGCCAGCCAGGACACAGATGGAGGTGAAAGGAAGAGGAACATGAAATTCAGCCAGAAGGAACTGCAGGTACTTGTGGAGGAGGTGGTGAAGCAGCACAATAAGCTTTTTGGAAAGCAGTCCCTGCAAGTTGCAGAGTCGGAAAAAAGAAGGATCTGGCAAGGAATCCAGTCGCAGGTAAATGCCATTGGAGTGACCCCCCGGGACATTGATGTGCTGAAGAAGCGGTGGTATGACATCCGGATCATCACCAAGAGGAAGATGGCTGATCTTAAAAAACAGGCCAGCCAGACAGGAGGAGGAAGGAACAGGGCACCTGCCCTGACAGAACTGGAGCAGCTCGTGGAGTCCACGATAGAGCCTGAAAGTGTCGTTGGGATTGGTGATGCTGACAGCTCAGCCAGAGCTGCTACCAAAAAAGGTAAGAAGCATGCGCAGCATTTTGCCCCCCCCTTCCCCTATCCCAAATCCCCAATTGGGCAATGTGATTCCCACTCCAGTACAGGTTTTTGTTCAGACCAGCAATGCATTATGGGTAATGTAGTCAGGGAAACCCCTATCATGACAGGAATCGCACCGAACAACAAGGCATGTGACACACATCTGCGATAATCAGGCACAGGACAATGAGATAGTGTTGCAGAAATGTATTATGATGTGAGCAATGCAGGGCTGCAGGTACACTGAGCTAATGTAAGGTTTCTGTCCACAGGCGACACATCGCGCAGGACTGCTCAGGAGAAGGGAGAGAGGGCACCCCAGAAGCACATCACTGAGAAGGCCACCACGAGTGCAGGGCACACAACACCACCAATGCCAGCCTCACCACCACAGCCAGCCTCACCACCACAGCCAGCCTCACCACCACAGCCAGCCACGCCACCACAGCCAGCATCGCCACGACTGCTAGCCTCACCAGCATCAACACCACCTGCAGTGGTGAGACCTAGGAGGCGTGCTGTTGCCAGACTGCATGTGTCCGAGTCCTCCTCAGAAGACTCGAGGGGGGATGAATCAACCACTGTGCCACTGGATGATAGCAATGCTGGTGTGCTGTCCACCGTTGAGGGAGCACACACAGGTGCCAGACGCCGCCGCAGGGCTCGTGTGAGCAGTCCACCTCCACAGGGTGAGAGCCATGGTGTCTTCGGAGGGCTGGAGGCAACCATGGTGAAGGTGCAGCACCTACAAGGCAAGGCAATACAGTCGGTACAACGACAAATGAAGTGCCTCAATGATAAAATGAGCAACATTGACAGGGGCATTTCCTCAATGGCTGAGGGCATGAGGGAGATGGCTGCGGGCATGCGGGACATGTCCCAGTCTGTGATGCTGCTGTGCAGTAAAATGGAGGAGGACAGAGCAACACGGCGAAAGGGAGAGGCAGAAAATGGAGCACCATACGAGGGCAGTGAACCGACTAGCTACTGCCACTTCTCTGCTCTGCAGGCGCTCCGTGGCCATGCAGGAGGGGCTTGCGCACTGCAGCACTGATGTATCTAGGGGGCTGGTTAAGGTGACCACTGCTCTTGAGGTGCTGCTGACGAGCCAGTCTGCCAATACTGGTGCTGTGGATGTTGTGGACAGCGAGGACACAACTAGTCGGAGCAGCATTACCCCCCTGTCACAGACACACGGAGGAGCAGCAGACGGCATGGGACTGCCACTGGTCCCACAGCCAGTGAGGACAGTCAGTCACTGTCATCCCACACTGTAGTGCGTGGCCGCAGACGCTGATGCAGGCCACACTGCCAGGACAGAGTTGGGTGAAGTAACCCATGACTTCCTACAATGGATGTCACCAATTTGAAAGCCCAGTTTGGCTGTGTGTGTTGTGGTGTAGTGCCCACAAATTAAAACTACGTCATTGCATCCAACAACTGTCTGTGTCTCCTTACTTACTTAGAAATAGTTGCATGTGATCTCTGGCCGTCTCTCTCTCCCATCTGTTGCTGCTGGCACTCCTGCTGCGTTGGGCTCTGGCTGTGCAAAATCATCATCATCCTCCTCAAAATCTGTTATTTCCACTTCTGTACCTTTCTTTGTGGCAAGGTTGTGCAGCATTACACAAGTAGCAATGATCTTGCAGCAGATGATGGGTGTGTACTGGCGTGCGCCTCCGCTCTTGTGGAGGCAGCTTAACCTGCTTTTCAATAGTCCAAACGTGCGCTCCACCACGTTGCGTGTTGATTTGTGTGCCACATTGTATCGTCTCTCACTCAGGGTTGATGGGTGTAGGTAGTGAGTGAGGATAAATGACCGCACGGCATATGCACTATCGCCTAGGTGAGAAAGAGGGTGCCATTAGTCACATACACCAATACACATTCATCTGCAGTAAGTATAAGGGAGTGTCACAGTGATTTACCTAGCAGGTATCCTTCTCCAAATTCTCCCGCAACCAGGCGTGTGTAGATCCCACTGTTCTGGAAGATGTAGGAGTTGTGGGTGCTCCCAGGAAATTTGGCTATGATGTCAGTAATTATGTTGGCAGCATCTCAGATTACCTGCACATTTAGGGAGTGGGTGGACTTTCTGTTCCTGTAGATATACTCAGTGGCTGATGGTGGGCAGATTGGAATGTGTGTGCCATCGATGCAGCCTATGACATGCGGGAACTGTGCCATCTGGTAGAAGTCTGTCTTGGTTTTCAGCAGTTCAGCCTGTGTGTTTGGGAAGCTAATGTAGTGTTGCATTCTCTGCATCATGGCATCCAGGAACTTCCTGAAGAAACGGGACAGGCAACTCTGGGATACCCCGCCTACCGCAGCTATCACCCCCTGGTAACTGCCAGATGCGAGTAGATGGAGGCTACACAGCACCTGCACATGTGGTGGTATGGCGTGCTCCCTTGTTGTTGGATGGTCTAGGAATGGGTGCAAGTCCCTTATCAGGTCCATGATGGTTTGGGGGTGTAGCCTGTACCTTTCATGTATCTCAGCCTCAGTCTGTTGGACGAGTGTGATGCGCTGTCTGTAAATGCGCTCCTCCCGTCTCCATATCCTCATTCCTGCTGCCTGTAGACATAGGCGCCTTGCAATCACATAGAGAGCCACCATAGTGATCACGCTGTTGCATTTTGGGATTGCTCATATGCACTGTAGCTGATTACCACCTGCTTTCACTCAGTGTTAAATACCAACTCTTAAATACCGAATTTCATGCAATTCGGTAATAGCGAATTTACCTACATCTCTTTTCTCGTTTTACCATTTCCTATTTACCGATTCGGTAAACAAGAATTCAGTAATTCCGATTCGGTAATTTCGAATTTGGTAAAGATGAATCGGTATTTACCGATTCATAATTACCGAATCCTGCTTTTTGCCATCCTACATCTCAATCGCCTAAATATCGGTCGGTAACGTGATATTTACCGAATTTCGGCCGTTACCGACCAGTATTTAGCTACCTACATATGGCCCCTAGTCCCTTGTATGGTTTTGGGCCTCTTTTGGCTGTAGCGACTTTAAATGTGCAGTTTGCGAATAGGAATGGGCGAGCTCTTTAGTGGAAGGGTATATGATGTCCCTTAACCCCTCCTTACACTTTCCTTACCCCTCTCATTTAGTAGTAAGCATTCCTCATTTTCCAGCCACTCCCCTGTTCCATTGCATTTACTACTAGAATGTAGGCGTACATGTACGGGATCTCTGCAGTCGGGGCAGAGATTTCCACATCTTAAATATAGAAAAGGCAGAGGTGTAGACTTTTGCATGTAGGCTAGTGCATAGTATTTTGCAGCATGTGAGTAGAACTATTGTAGTACTACTAAAAGTACTACAAACGCAGTTGGTGAGCTGACCCAAGAATGTGTGGGCCTTTAATTGTGCTGCCTGGTGAACGAGGTTTGCACTTTGATGTTTTCCCTTTTTCATATGTGCTTTTCGACGACCAGTCACAACTTATTTTATTAATTTCAAAGGATTTATCGTACTTATTGTGGCGTGAATATGCATAAATTCAAATGAAAATTATTACTAGTGATCCCACTGGCATGTTCAATAATAGGTTAAAGCGGTGGAGAGCTACATTTCCCCTCACAAACATGATTTATGCATGAAATGTCCTGTACTAAATATAGATCGTTTTACCTTTGGGCAACTTTCTTGAGCAAGAACATTTGTCTGGCATGTTTCACACTTGACTGTGTGCTTTATCAAGAAAATCGCAAAGATTCAGCTCATTTTTGCTTAAGCTCCAGTGCTGAACATCTGTTCCAGGTATTCGCAGTCTCTCTTTCACAGTTTGGACTCTCAATTAACTCCTTTTCAGCAGGAGTCGTGCTTCCTCACTATCTGAGGTGCTTAGTGCATTTTCCAGTATTAATCAGAACTGTGAAACACTCAGTGCTGAGGAAGAGATGTTTGTTTAATTGCCAAGTCGAATTATTACGATTTTAAAAACCGGTCACTCAGTATCAATGTAACTCAGACAATAATAGTTGCAATTGGCCAAAATGCAAGGAGAAGTACGTGAGAAGGGAAGCAGGGAAGGAGCTGAGGATGAGAGGCCGAAGGATGGAGAAAATGGAGTCAAGAGAAACAAAGTCAGGTCAATAGAGGGAGGATGAACAACGGACACTAGAAAGGAAGGGGCAGAAGGATGGAGATAAAGGAGCCAGAAAGGAAGGGAGAGCGGGGGGAGCAGGGGGAAATGGGAAGCAGGATGGCGTGAAGGAGAGAAAGTGTGGGAGAGCAAGAGGGAGGCAAAAAAGGGGCACGGGAGAGAAGCTAGTGAGGAAGGGAGAGAAAGTTGAGCGCTGGAGAGAGCAGAGAGCTGCTGAAAATGGAAGGCAGAAAAAGTGGAAGAGTCAGAGGTGGGGAGAGAAGGGAGGCGTGGAAGGAGAGATGGGACGGAGAGAAGGTGAACGAGGAAGGAGTGGAGAGAAACAGAGGAAGACCGAGAAAGGGAGCAGAGCAAAGGACACAGGCTCGGAGACAGAGGAGAGGGGAGAGAGGGAGGGCGAAAGGAATAGAGGGAGAGCACGTAGAGAGGAAGAGAATGGGAGGCAGGGAAAGAGAGAGCATGAGAGAGGAGGCAGAATAAGGGAACAAGGAAGGAGAGGGTCAAAGGTTGGAAACGAATGGATGCAAGAAAGGTGAGAGGAAGGGCAATTAAGAGAAACAGGTATTTCAAGAGAGAGTGGCAGAGCAAGGGACTCAGTGAAAGGAGGCCAGAACCGAGGGAGGGAGGGAGAGACGGTTGCCACGGTCCAAGAGAAGGAGAAAGAGAAAGGAAGATGGTAGAGCAATGGAGAGAATAGGAAGTAGGTGAGAAAAGAGGTGGAGAGAAACAGAAGTAGAGCAATGGATACAGGGGATAGAGGGATAAACAGAGGCAGGGAAGGGGAGAGAGGGAAAGTGAGGAGAGAGCAGAAAGAGAAGGAGAATAGGGGAGAGAGAGAAAGCGAGAGAGAGAAAGAGATTGTGACAGAGCAAAGGAACAGGATAAGGAGAGAGAAGGAGTGGTGGAATTAGTGAGATACGGTTCGCAAGGAAAGAAAAAGGAAGTGAGTTGAAGGCGTGAGAAAAGTGAAATCAAGAGAACCAGAGGCAGAGGGTAGGAAAGAAAAAGCAATATCATATTGAATAAGGCTCTCATCATTCTGCTTCCACACGCTACGCCTGCTCTGAAAGTTCTTCAAATGGATCCCCGCCGAGCCCAGAAAGACAGTCACACTCGCACTTGTCAGCAGCAGCAATACACTCGGCGCCAGCATCACCCAGAAATTTCTCAAGAAACTGCAGAACATCCAGAACGCCGCAGCCAGACTTATCTTCAAAATTCCCCCCTGCAACCACATCACCAGTCATGTAAGTGACCTCCACTAACTTACAGTCAACAAAAGAATCACCTTCAAGCTCCTTACACACTCCTACAAAGCCCTAAATGACATGGGACCTGCATACCTTAACTACCACCTCGCATTCCATGTACCCACCAAAGACCTCCGCTCCGCCTAGCTGGCCCTAGCAACGTCCCACGTATCCACAAGACCACAGCCGGACGAAAATCCTTCTCCTACCTCGCAACAAAGACCTAGAAAAGTCTGCCTTTCCACCTCAGGCAATCACCGTCACTGCCTCATTTCAGGAAGGACCTTAAGACCTGGCTCTTTGTCTGAACCACAGTACCTTGACGGACCTGAGGCTCTCCACCGCCCCCCAGCGCCTTGAGACCCTTACCGGTGAGTAGTCGTGCATTTACAAGCCATTGATTGATTGATTGATGGAGAGCAATGCACTCACTCCACCACAAAAGTAGGAGTAAAGTGCTGGCAGCAAAATAGTTCTGTCCTACTCATGTTTGTGGATTCAGCAATGCCCAGGATACACAAGTTGTTGCATGGGGACCTGACCTCCAAATCTTCATTCTTGATGGCTATTGTCTGGAGGAGTTGCTCCAGCTTCTCCAGCTGCTTCATCTCTGTTAATACTCCCTCCTCCAGGGTTGAAAGCCACTTTTCAGCACCATGTAGGCGAACATGTTGGTGAAGCAGGTACTCCCCCATAACATCCAGTCTACTTGTGAGGGTGTTAAACCGTGTGTCTATAGTGCAGAATCCTGCTGAGATTTCCACCATGATGGCGTCTGTGCCAGCTGTTTGGCATATGGCTGGGTCCAAACTGGAATGGTATGGTGAGCAAAAAAACGATGGATTTAGGCCCAGATCTCTGAACTGGGGTGAATGTATGACATTGTTCTGCCTTCTATCCATCAATAGTTCTTTTTGCATTTGTCACCCTGAGTGGGACGGGTATGCTCAGACGTGAGTCCCGTGCTCTCCATGCCACTGGAATCAAGCTATCATGGATGAGGAGGGTTGAAACCCCGAAACCGGTCCTAGGATGCTTGTTTCCAGTCCAGGGAGGACCTGTCCTGGCAGTTCGGGCTGGACTGTTCCCATAGGGCACAGGGTCAAGACTGATTTGCATATGGCTGCGTCTAAACTGGAATGGCATGGTGAGCAAAAAAACGATGGATTTAGGCCCAGATCTCTGTACTGGGGTGAATGTATGACATTGTTCTGCATTCTGTCCATCAATAGTTCTTTTTGCATTTGTCACCCCGAGTGGGACGGGTATGCTCAGACGTGAGTCCCGTGCTCTCCATGCCACTGGAACCAAGCTATCCTGGCTGAAGAGGGGTGAATCCCTGAAACCGGTCCTATGATGCTTGTTTCCAGTCCAGGGAGGACCTGGCCTGGCAGTTCGGGCTGGACTGTTCACATAGGGCACAGGGTCAAGGCTGATTTGCATATGGCTGGGTCCAAACTGGCATGGCATGGTGAGCAAAAAAACGATGGATTTAGGCTCAGATCTCTGTACGGGGGTGAATGTATGACATTGTTCTGCATTCTGTCCATCAATAGTTCTTTTTGCAGCTGTTTGCTCAGGGCATGTGTGACACTCCTCCTCTCTGACAGTCACCCTGATCTCGAAACTTAGTCCCCCAGGTCTGCCCCCTATGGGACATAGGCAAAAGAGGCTTCTGATGGCCATATATGTGAATTAAGGCCAAAATCTGCATTTTGGGGAGTTCAGCCGCCGGAACTTCACAGCTGAGCGGCCATCTTGGATGCTGGCGTATGCTGCACATGTGTTTGTGTGATAAATATTTTAACGCTAAAATTTGGACACAGGAAAGGAATATGACAAAAAGATGAATGCCGTTTGTTAAGGTGCAACATTATTTTACACATTTTTCGAATCTTTTTTTATTTTGGACATTGAGAAAAATATTTGTTACTTTTCAATTACTGTGTAAGAAGAGTGTTGTTTCGATTCCAAACAAAAGATAAATGTACGCCATCCACACCTTGTTTTATGAACACATTGTGCCTTCACAAACAGTTACTTATTTTTCTACAAACATGCGCTGAAGTATATTTTTATATTAGATGAAACCAACCATAATGCACACTTATTCAAAGCAATCAATAGACAAAGCAATTTCAATCAACAAAGAACAGCTCAGACTATTTTTTCCTATTACTCCCTCAAAAGGATCAGTTCTGAACCACTTTCTGTCTCACAGTTCTGCCTTTTATGGCCTCTTCCTCTGCATGTACTAAATCATCAGTTACAGCTGCAATGGGGTCTTTTGACATCAAGATGTCATTTGGTTGCAATGTTATGCATCATACAACAGAGCATCACAATGTGACAAACCTTGTCATAGCTAGGGAGTAGATAACAAACCCTGCCATACAAGCAGCATTACCTACTATGCAAATGACTGCACAAAGGTGCTCCACATTGTGACATGTTCTACATTGTATGCTGTCTAGCCAGCATGTGATGGAGTGGGGTCAGCAGACATAGCTTGATTGGGTAACCAATGTCACGTACAGAATAAACATTCTTTAATGGAGGTAACCAACAAAGAATAACAAATGATCCATATTATTTTACTGTTAGTGCAGGGCAATTCCAAATTCCTATTCAAGAAGAAGGAAGTTCATGTCTTTTTTGCAAGCTTTTCATAACTCCAGGTAGGTGAGAGGCCTTTGTGTTGCGTTTTCCCTGCGAGCAGGCATTTCGCAGACAACACTGGCACTGAACATATAAACAAGATCGGAGATGCTGGTGGAAAAAGGCCAGTTGGCAAAGTGGAGAGAGAGCGCAGGGGGTAAGGGAGGGCAACCTTGTAAATAATAAATACCACTGGGCAATCACTGCTAGGCAAACATCCATGGCTAGAGTTCACCAGTGTTTGCTCCACTGTGAAATATTCACAAATCCTCCAGATATTCTGATACTTCACTTGAGAAGTGCATCATTGGCAGAACCTAGGTGATTGTTGCTGCAATGTGTTCTCAAGAGGTCTGTTGTATAATTCTTCAGGCCACATTTACTAATAATTGGAGCAGTACAGGAACTAAAGTTGTTGGTCCAAAGAGAGAGAGAAAAACAGTGCCATTTCCACTAACATATGCTGCAATTTTTTTCCTAACCCGCGTTGGCTCTATTTTGGCTGCAGGTACCAGAAGTCACAACCTTGTACTGTACTGCATGGGTGTGTGCATTCTGTCAAACATAGCTTTATGTAGGAAATTGGGTTATTGGTTAAGGGGAGTGGAAGCCCTACTCAAGCAACTACCATAATCATTGTTGGGGTGAGCTACCAAACGTCACTAAGTTACACCTGTGCTTAACCTTCTGGTGGCTTGGCACAAAGGTAGTCAGGCTTAACTTAGAGGAAATGTGTACATTATTTATGTAGCACACCAACAGTAATAAAGTAACAACACAACACATGAAAGTCCAAACCAATTTTCAAAAATAGAGTAAATTGTTATAGATGAAATAGTACCAGAACAGCAAAAAATACAATTAGTAGACTAGAGATATTAAATGCCAACGTTTTTAGTGAAAAAAGCAAAAAGCACCACTTACGGTTATCATCTCACAGGAGAGCGAGGGAAAGTCACAAGTTCAGGCCGACCGTAGGATGCCCCTTTGAAGCATAGTGCTACTTTGCTCTACTTTTGGCAACTTTCCAACTCAAATCATGATTTGCATTTAAAAGTAAATCCCAGTGCAAAACGTTGCATGGGATTTACGTCACTTTTGTGACGCAAACCCAGTGCAAATTATTAGTAAATATCACCTTTCATTTAGACATTGATTGACTAGTGCATTTTCCAAGAGGTGTTGCTAGGTGCACATGTGTGCAATCAATGGCTCCCATAACTTTAGTTTCTACGTTGTTGAGTTCTGTTGCTGTTCTTGAGTGATCAGTAGAAGTCAATGCATGCCCCGGCACTACAAGTCGTATGTTCTGTAGATTTACACAGAAAGCAGGCAGTGAAACATCACCACCCACGGCAATAATTAAAATGTTCCTTCGGAAACGAATTCAAGCACTGACAGGATCTTCACCAATCAAGGAAAAGCATTGTATTTTAGCTTCAAATTTGATTTGATGATGTGTACCACGTAGTAAGGGCCAGCTGTATCAACATTAAGAATAGTGATAACCTAATAGTGATTTTCTGTGAATCACAATTAGGAAATCTCTATTCCTAACGTATGAAACTCATAGAGTTTCATTAAGCAATTCCTAATGAACGCCATCACAGGGATGGTGGCCTGCTGAGGTCATTGCTGAGGTCATGGCCTGCTGAGGTGATTGCTTTTGTATAAAGCAGGATTTTATTTAAAAATGCAACCCGTTTCCCTTAAAGAAAAACAAGATGCGTTTAAAAAGAGAAGTTTCTTTAAATAAGATTTTAATTATTTAAGAAGACGCAGTGACTTCCTTCTCTTAAAATACACATTTTTTACTATCAGAAATGGAAAGGGGTCCTGAGGCGACCCCTTCCCATTTGCCAATGAATTGCCACTGCACTTCAGTAGTTGGTAAATAGTGAATGTTTTGCAACTGGAATTCGGTCGCAAAATATTAATACATATCATTCTGGGGCACCCCTCACAAATACCAAATCGGTATTTGAGCACGAACTAAAATTGCGATTTAGTAATGTGCTACTGAATCGCAGTTTGAGTTTGATACATATCAAAATACTTTTTTGTGGTCACAAATTGCCCGATTCTGAAGATTGCCCCATTTGCGACTGGAAAAAAGCTTGATGTGTATGGCATTAGGTCTCTGTCAAAAGGATAAGTTGTAAAAATGTCATCCACAAACATTACAGATGAGTCCACATGCAACCTAGTCATTTGTTCACCATATGGCTTACGGCATTTTCAATGTGCAGGACCTTCATTCTAAGTGACAACTTTTTCAAAAAGGCTTATGCCTTGTTACCAATTGATGACTGCATCACGTTAAAAATTGATGCCTGCGACACACAACTGCTCGTATTTTGACCATTTCTGTAGTTAAGTGCTAGGTATACACATAAAGTATCCTACTGCAGGGAAAAAGAATTGCAGCGGAGCAGGCGCTTTTAGCTTTTTGCAAGATATTGCTATAGACATCAAATCCGTAAATGAACTTTCGGCATTATGAATTCCAGTCATCAAAAGTGGTAGGTAAAATGGGAAAATCCATAAAAAGTTTGCCAAGTCAATATCTAAGGAAACCACGTGAGAAAAAAATTAGAGCAAAATAGATGGAACTGGTATACTCTTCACAGATAGATGCACTATTTCGCCACAATAAAAAGATATCTATATCTCTATATCTATATATCTATATATATATATATTCACTTAAAAAACCATAGGTTTCACACATGTTATAGTTAGCTGGACCGCAATCCTCTGCTGATGACGTCAGATATTACATCACTGTATTTAGACACTTATTTACCCATGTCTTCTTCCATTAATCTTTAGCTATACATATATTGCAAATATTTATTTTTCATAAAGACACATATGTCATCAGTGATGTAATATCTGACGTCATCAGCAGAGGATTGCGGTCGCGTGAGTTATAGTTGCCTGCACTAACTATAACGGGGGAATTTCATTGGTTTTTTACGAGTGAAATGTCCAGCTAACTATAACATGTGTGAAACCTATGGTTTTTTAAGTGAATTTGCAAGGTTTTTTAAATGCTAATTCGTAACTATAACGTGTGTGAAACCTATGGTTTTTTCAGTGAATTTGTACGTTTTTTTAAATGCTAAGTTATGTATTTATTAATTTTTTTTTTCAGGTTTTCACCGTGCGCGCACCGTGCGCACACGGTGCGCTTCGCGGACCGCGCGCGCGCTGTGGGCGCACGATGCGCTTCGCGCACCGAGCCCCCACAGTTCGCCGTGCGCCCTCCGTGCACGCACCTCGCTATTTTTAAAAAAAATAAAAATAGTTTTTTCGCCCTTGGGGGTCCTTCTGTGACCCCCTGACCAAGCCTAGGGGGTCAGGAACTGTCCACTCTGCCCCCTTTTCACGTTCTCCACCTTTTTTTTTCACCCCCTCAGACTGCGAGAGACAAAATGGCGGCCGACACTTCCTGGTTTCGACCGATACAAATGTTTACCGACATCTAACAACCAATCAGAATTGCGCTCGCGCACGGCAGGGTGCGCGCACAGTGCGCGCATATAGATATTGATATGCTTTTAAATGCTATTTTCTCAGGAAATACTGAACAGATTTACACCAGACCTGCAAAAGGCACTTCCTTGACCTTATGGCTACCTCTCTGCCAAATTTCACGTAATTCTGTTCAGCCGTTCGGGCTGTAGCTGCGACTAAAGGTCCTATGGAAAAATGCATGGGGAAAACGTGTTTTGGGACCCCCCCTTTTTCTCGGCCCCCGCTTGACGAATCACCCTGAGACTTTCAGGGTAGGAGCTGAATGGAGCACCCCATTAGTTTTGAAAATTTCGCGAGGATTCGTCAACCGGCGCCAAAGTTATTCAAAATAGAATTTTGAGATTTCCTATGGAAACTAGGTTGTAACTATAACTATCTACTGGCGACCGCCAGTAGATAATATATATATATAATATATATATATATATATATATCCAACTACCACTCCAAAAGCGCTTCTCGGCACCATGAACAGAGAGACGGACACCTTCTTCTTCGTAGAAAACTGCAGCCGCAGTATCGTCTTTATTATTGAAATCATAGATCAGTGCAATGAAACGGAACGACGCGTTTCGGCCAACTGTGTGGCCTTGCTCACATGAATGCGTTGCAAATTGGTAACATTTTTATACTCAATAGTAAGAAAGGGGAGGTGACATAACTTTCCTTCCTATTGGTTGAATACCCAATACACAGTCATAGACATAGAAGAAATATGCATAAGTGTTACAAAAATCAAAAGGTGGTCATAGGCTTAGTACAGGAACCAAATTGTTAGCCACAATATAAATACATGTGTTAACCAAAACGTAACCTCTATGAAATTCATGAATAGTCAGTCTTTTGTGATTTTTAAAGTCGGAAGAACAGAAAAAAATGCCGTAACTGAATAAAGGCATTGAGGAGCCACTGGTTTCGTATTATAACAGGTACAAATACTGGGAGGCAACAGATAATAATCCACGACTAATGAAAAATTCATGTAATTCATAGGTAGCTCACTGAAAGCCAACCACAACAAAATATGCATTTTAAAATAGCAGGTCTAGTCTATGCTGTGAAATACGTAAGGTTCCATAGTAAAGAATTGATTTTAAATATAATTAATCTAATGAAGTGCAAAGTGTTGAAATAATCCTAAATCAAAAGTAGGGCGTGTAAATGTGCCCATCCCCTCTCCTGATAATGTGACCCGTATATGGGTATTGAATGAGACTGAGTGAGTTGATGAATTAATAGCAGATTCAACCCTAAAAATACAATCACGTTGTTTGAGATTATTGGAGTAAATGCAACGAGGAAATAACAACGAATACCTGGTGTGGACCCAGAATCTCAATCAATCCACCAAAACAAATAAACATAAGACTCGCTAAAAAATACAGTTCATTACCCTCAGACAAACTACTTTCCTAGATCGGGAATATTAACAGTCACCTTTTTCTATTACGAAAAAATACTTAAAGATAGTAGAACAGATCTTCACACAAATTCAACCCTCTTGGAGCCTTGGAATCTAGTTCCATTATATATTTAGTTTCCAATTGTCTGAGTTGTTTTTCACGGTTGCCCCCCCGTTTGTTTATTGGAACATTGTCTATCACATAATATTGCAAGACATTAAGATTGTTACCATGTTCTGTCTTAATGTGACGGGCCACCGGGTAGGAAGGGTCGGAGTTAACTATGGCCCGTAAGTGCTGCAAGATGCGCACATAGACCTGTAACTTTGTGCTACCGACGTAGCGGAGGCCGCAAATACATTGCAGAATATATACCGCATGATCTGTCCGGCATGTAAAGTGTCCTCTGATGTTGATGGATTCGTCCGAGAACGGAGTGCAGTAGGATTTGGTATTAATCCCAAACTTGCATGCCCTACATGTGCTGCATTTAAAAAAAAACTTTTTGGGGGATAGCCAAATGTTCTTGCGATCTAGTTCCGGACTAGTTTTAACCAGATCATTTCTCATAGAATGTGCCCTGCGGTAGGTGAAATTAGGTTGTGTGGGCAGAAATTGAGAAAGCACCATGTCAGTTAGGACAATAGGCCATTGGGTTTTTATGATGGAACGAATAGTATTTGCCTGTCTGCTATATGTGGAAATAAAACGACAGACTGTTTTGTCTTGATTGACATTGCTGTTGTAATTGCAATTGTCAATGGGGGGATCCGAGATGTTGTTATTGTGTCTAGGTGTGGTAACTAGGAGA
Source organism: Triturus cristatus (assembly GCF_964204655.1). Taxonomy (NCBI): domain Eukaryota; kingdom Metazoa; phylum Chordata; class Amphibia; order Caudata; family Salamandridae; genus Triturus; species Triturus cristatus. Next base: position 1,432,197,771 of record NC_140591.1, on the reverse strand, counting down.
GTTTGTCTGTCTTTACTGTTGGCTTTATTAAGCGCTATTTTAAGTTTGTTAGCTTGGTACCCTCTCTGTAAAAACCTGATTTTTGCTGCTTCCTGAGCTATGCAAAGTTGTTCTTCATTACTGCAGGCTCTACGTATTCTCAAAAACTCCCCGTAGGGGAGACTGGATATGGTGTGCTGCGGGTGAAAGCTACTAGCGTGAAGTAGGGTGTTGCCTGCTGTGGGTTTCCTGTATAGGCAAGTCTGAATGGTGTTGTTTTGAATATAGACAGAAACATCCAAAAAATTAATAGATGTAGAATCAATATGGGAGGTAAAGTTAAGATTTAACTTGTTGCAATTGATAACTCTTACAAAATCTTCAGCTTGTTGTCTTGTACCATCCCAGATGATGAATATATCATCTATATATCTCCACATAGTGATGATATGTTGAACACATAAATTCCTGTGTTCGCCCATGAGGACATGCTCCTCCCACCAGCCTACATGTAAACATGCGTAGCTGGGAGAGAAGCATGCCCCCATAGCCACTCCTTGTTTTTGTCTGAATATAAGCCCATCAAACATGAACAGATTATTATATAAACACCAATGTATCATTTTTAGAAGAATTTCATTGTGTCTATACATGGAAATATTACGTTTCCTCAAGAAATAATCTACAGCAAACAGTCCATCATGATGCCTGATGCTAGTATAGAGAGATGAGATGTCTAAGGTCATCAACAAATAATTCCCCGACCATTGAATGGAATTAAGTTTGGATAAAAAGTCCTTAGTATCTCTAAGATATGTGGGCAAACCAGTAACATGTTCTTGAAGATAAAAATCCACATAGCGAGAAGTGTTCTCAAAGATACTGTTGTTAGCTGAAATGATAGGCCGGCCTGGCACGGGATCCACCTGCTTGTGTATTTTCGGTATTAGGTAGAAAGTAGGTAAAACCGGAAACTCTTTATTCAGAAAGTTCATTTCATCTTTTGAGATTAGACCTTCTCTTTTCCAACTACTTAGATCATCTTTGTAGTCTTTAATGATTCTTCTAAAAATGGCTGCATTGGAACGTTCATAGCACTCCAAATCGTTGATGTGTCTGTATGCCTCTTCTCTATATTGTTGTTTGCCCCACAGGACGATATTGCCTCCTTTATCTGCATTGTTGATGACCACTGACGAATTAGATTTTAATTTTTCCATGAGTTGGAAGTAACTTTGGTTTTTTTTGGAATAAACTTTAAATTTTGTTTTCTTGGTTTTCACATAAAGTTTTTTTAGTTCGTCAGTGATGCGATCATGGAAGATATCTAGCGCGTCACGAGGCATGATTGGAACAAAGGTGGAAGGTGCTCTGAACGGACTGTTCCCAGGAGCCGCTAAATTAAGACCTTCGACATCAGCGATTTCTTGAGTATTTTGTGGAACTTGTGAGTTATCTGTAGACTCATGTAACAAGGAGTGAAGTGTTGACAAAGTGGGGAGTTCTTGGATGGTAAGAACTGATTGAATAGTTTCAGTCGTTTATATATATATATATATAGGAACGTCAGCAAGGGGAAATAGCTGCAAAACTGCACTTCATCTGTGACATACCAACAGCCAGAAATTGAACTGGCTGGATAACATGCCAAATATTAATACTTTAGTATGTAATTTTCCATATAATTTGATTATTATTTCTGTTATTATTTTTGTTGTTGTAGATCATGCCGCCAACGCTGCATCACCTCCACTGCAACAGTGAGGAACCGATGCATCACCTCCCCTACCTAGCAGTAGGGTGCCAACGCCCCACCTCTCCTATGGCAGTAAGGAACCGACGTCGCACCAGCACCAGCGATGCCTCACCTCCCGACGCTATTCAATGTCTTTGTTTTTCATCGTCTTCCAAGGTACTGTAACCAGGGCCCGTGTGACTCTGCAGCTAGCCTGCGCTCCCTCGCGGTCAGTGTGGAACTGCTTGATTAGTACCCCAGTTGGAGCTATTGATTTCTAGGAGCTATAGTTCTAAATGATCTTTTCAGAAGGGGTACCTTGATTTGTGTATGTTGGATTTTTGTTGTTTTGGTCTCGTTTTATTCAGATAAACATTAGCTATTTTTCTAAAATGGTGTGGAGTACTTTTGTAGAGTTTTCACGGTGTTACTTGTGTGTGTTTACAAATACTTTATGCATTGCCTCTGGGATAAGCCTGACTGCTCTTTGTCAAGCTACCAAGGGGGTGAGCAGGACTTATCTTAGCTGTGTAACTTACTTACCCTGACTACAGTGGTTCGTTCTGCCTGGAATATGTGAATACTGTTAGCCAGTGTGACTGTGGTGATGGAATGTTGGTGTATAAGGTGGCAGTGGAATGTTGGTGAGTGAGAGAAGTCGGTTTGTGGATGGGCTGAGCAGCAGGAAGGCTGCTCCTGGTGGGGCTCTACATTGTGACATCTATCTAGAATAAATCAACCATGTTATTATCTACATAGACCAGGACGATGATTTTACTGAGAAGAACCTGCGTGTGCTACCTGAATGGTCTATAACTATCAAGCTTTAAGTAACTTCAAATTAAAGAAAAAGAAGTTGAAGAAGCATCTCTTGTACAGCAAGCTGGCACCAATGAGCCCTACCAGTGACCACAAGACCGGTCAGCCCCAACATGGGCGTGCCAGTTCCTGCTGGATTTTCCCTCTTACTGGCTGCTGTAACTGTTGGAGTGGTGTCCTTGTCAAATTACCTTGGGATACTGCCTTCATCAATATGGGGTTCCCATGGAGCAACAAGAAGAGTGGTTGGGGTGCTGCCACTCGAAGACGAGTTTCCCAGAGGATCAACCTGTGTGAGCTTTTCCCCAGTGTGTCCCTAACAGCCGTGAGGAAGAAGGAATTTCTCTCTACCTTTGTGGGAAGTACGTCTCTGACGCTGCTCCTTCCAGGGGTGTTTCTATCCTGAAGAGTGACTAGCCTGCTGAGCTGCATCTTGTGTATATTCGGCCGTTCTGTCTTGCTGCACAGAGGATCTACATTGTTCGTGTAAGTAAGTGGACTTTTTTTTTTTTGCTTGATAGCAGAATGGCATTGGTTTATATCCTGTCTAAGTGAACTTCGCTATGGTGCATTGGGCTTGTCTCCCACCACCTTGTGCTGTATAGTGCATGTGCTGTGGATTACGAGTGGCGTTTTCACAGTCTTAACACCGGCAGCAGGGGTGGTTTTGTCGTAACATTTGACATGATTTGTTTTTTACCATTATTCAACCACCAGTGGGACCACCATGGCAGTTCAACTGCCGCTGTTTTAAAATTGGGGCATGAGCCAGTCAAGCGACGCTCGCGCCCACCTACCTTCAGCTTGGGTCTCACGCAGACTTCCTCCAGCGCAGCTTTACTACGATCCACGATCCTTCATCTGTGACGTTTTGCCTTCCTCCCCGTCTGCACAGCTGCTCGGCAACGTTTGGCGCACGTTTGCGCCTAGAGCCACTCGACGCACGCAATGCTTGCGTGCCGCCATATTGGAATTGGTGACAAGCTTCTAACATCGGACCTTCTCAGTACGCCAGTTGTGCAGTCTAATTCGGAGCTCACGGTCAGATTGAGCATGCATATTTTCTTCCACATGTTCAGTCTTCAAAGGCGAAATATGAAAGGAAAGGTAGTTTTAAACCTTTTCGACTGCCTTCCGTCTTCTGTACTATGTCCTGTTAAATCTCATCCTGCAAGAGGAGCCAATAGGGGGATGTTTCATTTCACTCTCAGTAAAGTTTGGGTCTGCCTTTTGTCAGCTTATTTTTTGTATTTTTTTGTGTTTTTACCAGTTGGTAAGTGCTGCCTGGAATGCCATAGAGTTTTTTTTCTACAGAGGTGACTTGCAACTTCATTGAGGTGTTTGTTGAGGCCACATCGTATTCGCCCAATAGGACTGGGCTTATTCCAGTTTGCTATGGTAAACCCTCGGGTAATGTGATGTTAAAGAATGTTGTTGTGCATCAAATGTTCAATACTCTAGAGTAGTCTCGGGTGAGACGTCGCTCACCGGTGTGTTACACATGTCCTCCCTTACTCTTGCCATGTCTGCTGATTTTCAAGGTCTTGTTTTTTTCCCTTTTCTAGTGTTATTTAATAGTCTTACTTTAACGAATCTTAAGGGGTAAGTTTCTAAGACTTTCTCTTTCACAGTCTTTGTGGTTATCGACAGTGTGTGCCGATTGATTTCTTTGGTGTGGTACTTATTTCTTTTTCTCCATCACTGAGGTTTTAGTGTTTGTGTGCCAAACACTTTCTTCACTGGCACACCTATGTTTGTGTTGGGAGAGTGCCATGTTGTGCAGTTCAGAGAGGACATTTGTTTTTTATGGTTCCATCCTACCTATGGGGTATGGGTGAAGGGCAGAGTGTAAACCAGATTTTTTAAGTGTTAGTATTTACTACGTGATTGGGTGTCGAGTTGTGTTGTGGTTGATTGGTGTGGTGTGTTTTTTCCACACATACCACCCTTACTACGGGTTAGGGTGAAGGGCAGTTAGTAAGCCAGTTGAGTGTTTTTTTCACTAGTTATTGCTGTTTCAACCTTTCTACATCATTGAGTGTTGTTACATGATTGGTGTGGAGTGATTTCCTACACTTTCCACCCTAGCTTCGGGCTTGGGTGAAGGGCAACTTTAATTACGCTTGTTTACTGTGAGGCACTGTTCCACACCTTCTTTTTAAAAAAATTTTTTTATTGAGCAGCAGAGATGGGCATAAAAACATTGTACAATAATCAAAGATCAAGAATAGAAAAAATTATGATAACATCAAGCAAGATCTAGTAAAATCCTTAATTAATTAATTAATAGCATTTAGCAATTATGGTTGATACAGAGCAGGAAGCCGGTAAAAAAGTGCAGCATGCAGTCGTTTCTAAAATCACAATTCCAGAAAGATACAAATGGTGCAAAATACTTAAACATGGGATATGTAGACAACCCTACATTATAATTCTTATCGTTTCCCTTTGCCAACCCAAAAAAGATGTGCATATTTACTAATCCTGCACTTCTTATATAGATAAAGTGTCCTGTGCTAAAGTGCTAGGTGCCAGTCATTAATTGAACACTATTAAAAAATTTCCAGTTTCTGGTAAATTTGTTCATTGCCCCAACTCTTTTGGTGTAGGCCTCTTCAAACTTTTTTGTCCTTTTCATTTTATTCACCCTTTTTAGATAAGAAGGAATCTCCTCTGATCCCCAATTTTGAAGGATTAAGGAGCGGGCTACTAAAGAACAGAACGCCGTATAAAACTCTTCGGCTTTGGACAAGTCAGATCTTTTTGTTGAGATACCAAATAAAGCAACCTCAGCTTCAGGATCAAGCGTCTTGTCAATGGCCTGACTTATTGATGAATTTTTTTTTACGCCAAAACATTTTGAGTTTAGGGCAAGTAAAAAAAATGTGAAGCCAGTCGCCCCCCTCTCAAAGCTGGCATCGGAAGCATTTATTTTCAACTCCTGGAAATCGTTTATTTAAAGCTTTTGGAGTAAAATAGGCCAACCAACGGGATTAAAACGACATCCTTTTAAAATTGGCAGCTCTAAGGGCCTTGCCTCCTAACTGGGCGATCTGCTCCCATTTCTGCCTTGAGAAGGAGCAGTTAGTTTCATAAGTTATTTTGGCCAAAATACCTTCAACCAAGGACGACTCTTCGCCCTTACTCAGTAAAGTATACCAGTTCCCCACTCCTTTTAATTTTGCTTTATAAAGGGCATTAGCCAGAAGTGGTGGTGACCCGCATTCCGATAGACTGTATTTATTTATTAAATTTACAATCTGTAAATATTCCAAAAACCCCGTCTTTAATTGATTACTAGACCTGACCTGGACCTCTTGCCAGGTGATAAGTTTCCGGCTTAGAAAAAAAGAGCCCAAATCACCCAAACCAGAATCTCTCAATTTTTTAAGCTTAATTGAATGAAGCCCAAAGATTTTACACTCTTCCAATTTTAAGTAATAAAAACCACCGGACCCTACCAGTTTAAAACAAGATTGTAGTCTGTCGGAGAATTCCCGGATGGTCTTATACCTGGTCTTTTTGGGTAGTTTAACTGTTTTAAAAAAAAATCGGAACTTGCGAACCTGCCTCTTGTATCATTCTGTGATAAAAAACATATCAAGCAGCCCATTAGGATCCAGTAAACGTGCTGCGAGATCCATAATCGCTGCCATATAGTAAAAGCGAATATTTGGCAATGCTTTCATTCATTACTAGAATCTCCGTTTAGCTTTGATTAATTTTATATCCACCGATCTGTTCAAATTGACTAAATTCAAATAGAACTTGATCGAAATTAGATTTATCAGATTATATCGTCGGCGAATAATTTTAATTTCGCGATTCCTTCTATTGGTGATTTGATTTCAGGATTTTCACGAATTCTTATTGCTAGGGGCTCAATAAAAAAAGGAAACAAAATGGGGGACATCGGACACCCTTGTCTGGTTCCTCGATTAATATTGATTGCCCCTGTCGCATTGGCATTAACTCCCACCCTGGCTTGGGCACCTTGATAAATATTTTTCAACATAGTAATTATCTGGGCAGGGAAACCAAGTTTTTGCATACCGAAAAATAAAGCATCCCAGTTTACCAGGTCGAATGCCTTTTCGGCATCGACCATTGAAACCAAAATTGGAATTTTGTTGATAGAAACATAATCAAGGGCCTGGATTAAAAACCCGGTATTGGACGACATAGACCTCCCTGACACAAAGCCAGACTGGTCAGGGTGGATTAAGGCCTGGGCAATCGGGGTAAAACGTTGGGCCCATATTTTCATCAAAATCTTAAAATCAGCATTAAGAAGGCTGATTGGCCTATACGAGTTTACATCTTTGTGGTCTTTCCCTTTTTTAACAAAACTGACGATGATAGACTCCTTAAATCTCGGGGGGACTATACCTCCCGATTTAACAACATTGAATAATTTGACCAGAAAAGGAGTCAATTCTTTAGCAAAGATTTTACAGAATTCAATTGGGAGCCCGTCTACTCCACAGGCTTTCGCCCCAGCTATGGATTTGACTGTATCTAAAATTTCTGTTGCCCAAATATCACTCTCAAGTTGATCAACTAACGGGGCAGGTAAAACAGGAAGATTAACTTCATCAAAGTATTTATGAATAAGATCTACCCCTACCTCATATTTGGTGGAATAAAGCTGAGAGTAGTGATCCATAAATACTTGAGCTATGCCTTCTTGATCTTTAATAATATTTTGAGTCTTGGGGTCAACGATCTCTGTTGTTAAAGCTTTTTCCTGTTTAGTTTTTGTTTGACCCGCTAACATTTTGCCCACCATTTGACTCTCCTCGTATACTTTTTGTTGGAAAGTTTTGGAACTGTTGATTTCCTCAATTAGAAAAAAATCTTTTAAGGCTGCCTTCGCCCTTTCTAGCTGTAAAGCAGCATCTCCCCTCCCCAAAGGTAGAGTATCTCTCAGATTGGTAGCATGATTTACAGCCTGTTGGAGTTGATTGATCTTTTCCACACCTTCTTACTGAGTTTTTTCAGTTGCTGTTGTTTGGATGGTTCACTTCTGCACCTTGTGGTTGGTACCCTACTTACTTCTCTCATGTTTGCCTGGCCAGCCGGCATGTTTTTGGTATTAAGGTCTGGTTTGTGGTTTTGTGGTGTGGTAGTGTGTGTGTTTAGAAAGGGAGTTGGTGTATGTGAGTGTATTATCCTCACATTTCACTGTTATTTCTTTGCTTGTTTCATTGTATATTTATTGTGTGTGAAATGTTTCCATTTGTAGTTTCATGCATTTGCATTAGTCTTTTGCTACATTGCTTAGGTGCTTGTGATGGAGCAGGGTTTTTTTTCTTTAAAACCGAATACCTGTTTCATTTTCGCATGTTTTATTTAAAAGCACTACTGATTAATTATTAATCATTAAAAGTTTGTCGAGTCCTGCCTAACCAACCTTATTAACAAGAGAATTACACGTGGGAATGCTATTGCATGGCTAAAATAATTAGTGAACTAAGTTGGTGAGCAAACTGACAGAAATAGATGTTGCTTATGTGATGTTATTGTGTTTTGTGCTTATAATTAATAGGCATTTAATGGCTTTTAATGTCGCAAATGGCTAGATAAATACATACACATAAGGGTATTAGTAGGGGAATAACACTGTATAATCATTTCCGTGCAGTAATTCTGTTTTATGTTCTATTTTACTTAAGTTGACCAATGTGGCCTACCAGAAAATGGCTACCACCCGCAGCCTGCATTCGAGTTGATGGAAATTTTTGCAAGGAAGCTTCGCGCTGCCTGTGACCTTGCCCACTCGACAAAACTGAAAAGCCATGATCATGACGACAAATCAAGGACGGATGCCAAGAGCCCCTGAACATGAAATTTGTTACAAATATGAATACTGAATTTATGAACTGATGATCCCACGACTGGGATATAAATTATCTAAAAGAGACATCGGTGGAAGTATCGAATTAGTCATGGACATCTAATTTTTCTATTCATTATTTGGGACAATCTAAGTGTGAGATAATCTTGCACAGTATCGCAAATGTACCAAGATGACATTATTTCCGCAATTCATCCGTTCTGAACAATAAATTGTAACATTGCAGAATGTAAATTTTAGTATAAATATTAGTAGACTAGAGAGGTCTAGCGCCACTTCTTCCCGAACTGATGATCTGAGGTCCCTATGCTGACGGAGAGGACGGTGACTCTACATGGCGGATAGAAACTCTGATTCTTTCACTGAGGACCGGTTCTGACTTAGGATCTGACATTTAGACAGAATAGGTAAATATGAGAGAAATGAATTTGCATTTAATTGGCTTTTCTCACAATTTTAGATAAACAAATATTCTGTTTAAATCTCTGTGTCGGGTGGTTATTTTCTTGTCATGTTTATTGAAATTATTTGCATATTATTTGAAATGTTTTCGCCAGATTTAAAAGCAACTAGTAGATGCCATTGACCTCAAAGTACATGCAGATTGGATGGGTATTTGAAAGTGTTTTCCCTTCTAAATGGCACAGATAAGAGTGGTAGGACGAATGTTGGTGTAATGGGCCCCACCAGCGTGTGATGTGTGTGTGCGTGTGTGACTGTGAGATCACTCCGTCCGTGGAAGTAGAGGAGATTCGGAAGCTCCGATCTGTTACAGTTTCTTGGTAGCAGAATGATGGTTTACTATTGTCTTGATCTGGTGAATTTGCGTGTATATAGGCTTGTTGATTATTTATTGATATTTGTACTAACACTGTATGTTGAAGTCGTGTTGAGTTTTATGTATTGTGAACGGCTTCTGGGACGTAGGAAGTCGGTGACAGTTCCGTAGTAGGGCAGAGGGAGTGCTGCTCTCGGAAAAAGGCGGGATTGTTGGCCCTGTATGCAGACAGGGGAAAACGTGTGACAATTGAAGTTGCGCGTCGCATTGTCTGGGTTCGATGAGGTAGCATTGCCGTGTGTTGCCATTAGAAACGTATTTTCTGTGTGAGAGAAGTGTATATGATAGCGAAGGTTATCTGTGAAGTTCTGGTCTTAGGTCTCAGGGATCCGTATGGCATTCCGTTAACGCCTATCATTAGAAAGGTAACAGGTACTCTCTGAGCTTGTTAGGAGGACGGAGCAGAGGTAAGCGCTGCTTTGTTAACGTGTGATATAATTCTGTAGTAGGGCAGACTGTTCGCTGTTCTCGGGAAAGACAGAATTCTGTGTGAATGTACTACATTTTCTGGTATGTAAGTGTAGAAGCCACGTTCGGTGGTGATACCAAATGCAGCAGATCTGTAGGCCCTGTTAAGTTAGCATGACAAACTTCGCACACTTGCATATATCATGCTCTATAGAAATAGCTTCAGTAACGCAAGGCTTGCTCATAAACAGATACGTGACAAGAGAAGATGCTCGCTTCAGCACGTACACTTGCACATCACATTTCTCAATTATGTCTTTGGACATCTTTATCTTGTTGCAATCATTAACTGGAAAAGCACCAGACTTATAGCTTGCATTATAGTGGAAAGTCCCAAAAGCAGATTTGGGTCACGCAGCCAGCAACAACACTTTTCGGTCCTTAAATGGTATGCAACCATTTAGGCTCTCGCTAATTGGTTAGACGAACTATGCTTAATTTGTTCAACGGATGATATGATGCTGCATCCTTTGTGGTTTGGGCCTATAAAAACTGTCCAGCACGTCACCTCTTTGGGCACTCAGTATCTAGGCTGGTACCCCCGTGCTGCACGTTATCCTGTTGGTGGTTTCTCCAATAAACGCTCTTGTTTCACCCTTGACTGAGAACTGTTTGTGCGAATTCATTTCTTGCATTTATTTCAGATTCCACATTTGGTGGAGAATGGAGCTTCCAGACCATTGACGATTTAGCTGACTGGCGGCCTGGACTCCAGCTTCCTTCAGGGTTCAGAGACCTGAGGTTCAAGGACCTTTTTACTTTGTCTTCCTCTCTCCTCCGCCTCCCTTGGAACGCTGGGGGCCTGCCTGCCAGTAAGTTGACTTCGCTTTGTCTCTGCCTTCCCCTGTTCTCTCTTCTTTCCCTGTCTTGTTCTCATGTCAAGGGTTGTTTGCTTATGCCCTGGCGGCATCTATCGGGCCTGTGTTACTGACTGGTCGGACACGCCAATGGCCATCATTGCGCCTATACTTATCACTTTCTTCTGTGTTCTTTTTGTGGCCCTCGTGATTTATGTTTCAGTTTGTCATAATTCGCGTGAGGACTGCGCTCCTGTTTAGTGTTTGCACATCGCTATTTGAAATTGATAGTTTCTCTCTCTCTCTCTCTCTCTCTTCTCATGCCGGGCGTGGTTTTGATCTCTGACATCGCTGCTGCCCTCTGCCAGACTATTTTACATGTGCATCTTTGCCCTCTGACACAGTTTCTGGTCCAGCCACCCTCCCCACCTGGCCGGTGACAGCGCCCTTCTGCAAGTTCCCAGCCCGCAGTGACTCCCCGGTGCCCAGCAGCTCCTGCCCCACGGTGCCTCACGGAGGGCGACCTACTGCATCCCCTGTCTTGCTGGCAGAGAGTCCCCGGCCGATGGGGGTGGTGGACGAACAAGGATTTTTTCCTTTGATTGCGACAGAGGTCGGTACGCTTTGCCAGACTCAACAGACGCCGGTAAGTCTTCTTTGGGAGTCACGTACTCCAGTTTGGGTGGTAGCGGGTAGCTCCTCGTTCTAGAGTTGTAGCGGTTAAGCTCCCCAGGTTTTGGGTGGTAGCAGGTAGTCCCTCGTTTTAGAGTTGTGACAGTTGGCTCCCCAGGTTTCAGGTGATGGCGGTTTCGCGCCCCTGACAGCGCGCTTCCTGTTGGTACAGGTACGATATCGTGGAGGCTGCGGTCCAGGTACTGCCCCTCTTGTGGTTGCAACGGTTTCTCTCTTTGGCGCCTGTTCCCAAGGTCCCGGTACTCCGGTATAAGTCCCATTGACTAGCCCCAGCACCCCTGAACCCGGGTACCCAGTGCGGTGCTGCCCCTCGCTGGACGCCTGAGGCGGTCTCCAGCTGTGCCTAGGGGATTCCCTAGGCACAGGGGGGGGGGAGTATCGCCTGACCTGTTTGTTGCCCCTAATATCTTTTGATGTTGTTTATATTTGTGGGTGCTGCCCCATGTGTTGTTTAGATCATTTTTGCAGGCTGTTGTAGATTACATAGATATTTCATATATATTATAACGCTCTCTTTAGGGTTCGAGACCATCGCTGGTCCCTGTCAGAGATAATCCCTCCTTTGGGTATAACGACGCTGACATAACTGACACCTTGATGCTGCTAATATTTCTGACTGCCCCATATCACTAGTCCGGTACGCCAGCGCCCAACATATAACATAGAACACCAAATTACTCCTCTGGGCTTAATATAAACTACGTACACATATATTCAGCACACCACATCCTCCACAGCGCTGCGCGTTTGTTTTTCTGTTTGCCTGCATTGTATGTTGAGTTCACCACTTGCACTATCTAGCACATTGCCTGAAGGACTCCAATTCCGCCTAGCCGCCCCTTCCGCCAGTTTATGGGATAACGGAAGATTGCAAGGAGACGGAATTACTAACTTTCTTCCTTAAACATTTTCTGTCACCTTCCCCTTCGTTCATGGGATGCCAGTAATAAGCACCCAGAACTTTCTTCCTCAACCTTTTCTGTCACCTTCCCCTTCGTTCATGGGACGCCAGTAATAAGCACCCAGAACTATTTTTCTTTCTTACTCGTGACGGCTTGGGTGAACTTGAAGTGAATGTTCTGTCTGGTTGCCTGACGAATGGCTCCCTTGCTATCTCACCAGCTGGAGAGTGGTTGCAAAGTGTATGCTTATGTACGTTAATTAAATATTGGGGGTGTCTGTTCTGTGTCCAGCACGAAGCCCCCACCCATCTGGCTGGTGTGTCTGCTCTGTCCCTGTTTAACGCCTGCACTTGACGCATTCCACACTGACCTTGCACCATGGGAACATCACTAGGAAAAAGTAAACTGGATACCGCCCAGCCAGCCCCCCGAAAGATTCCCCGGCGTACCATGTGGCCCTAAGCCAAGGAATTCACTCTATACTATATGTACACAAATGGCATGACCTGACGGCTAGGAGACAAGACTTACAATTCCCACGTCACGGAACGTACGACATAAAAAAATTGTTATATTTGAGACAAATGTTGAAACTTAAGGGTAGAAAGATACGACCAGTGGAATGGGAGTGTTACCATAGCTGGGACCTTGTAGTACGTGACAGACGTGCAACCAACGACGTAAAGTCCAAGGTTCACAAAGAACTGATAGAAGTTAAAAATAGGGTGTTGAATGAAATAAGTAAAACAAAAATTAAAGAGGATTGGAGGAAGACACAATTAGATATCGTAGGGATGTACCCATGTATACCAATAGCCAAGGAAACACAAACAGCAGAGGAGACTAAGGCAGACGAAGACACAGTATTAGAAGACATTCTGATGGGCCGGTTGCGACCGAGGACAGGCTCGGACTCCGCTTCCACAGACAAACCCACCGAGCTAACTGAAGCTCAACAAGCAGAAGCCGCAGCACTAACGCGTAAGCTTATCAGTGAGGAAGCTACAAAAATTGACTTGGACGACGTCCAAGACATCGCGGTTCTGCAGCTGATGAGGACAGAGGCAGCACTAGCAGCCAGGAAAGTCTGTCGAAAGAAAGAGGAACTACGGGCCCAATGCACGAAAGCAGACATTACACAACTAAAACTAATTGATCGCCAATGGCAACAAACCTTCGAGGACACATCAATAGATGACACCAGGTCACTACACAGGTGGCAGGCCCTGGTGTGGGACATGTGCACCTACATACTACAAACAGAACATGACATACAATTGATGAAGCAAGCGATCACCAGTGGACAACAGACACTGGCCGCACCCTCAGGTAGACGCAACAGCATAGGAAACATACACACACCTCACTCACTCTCACCCCAAACAATTAGACGGCTACTCAAATCAGACACAACGAAATGCCAAGCTCTGTTACAACAGATGGTGGAGGACAAGCTGACAGTTGACTCACTAACACGTGAATACGATAGACAGTATATAGAGAAAGTGCTGTTACTGGCGTGCTCACAATTGATGGAGAAAGGTGCCCACGCCCACAATGCATATATACAGAGAACAAAATTGGCAAATACAGATTCTATAGGTACAGCAGGACACCTACCCCCACAATATGAGTGGGATATGACACAATTTAGTTTCACGGAGTCAGACTTACAGACATACAAAGAGGAAGACCTCAAAAGCCGACTACAGTATGCGGTGGACAAACTCAAACAGTGGAAGCAGCTGGTACAGACATTTGCCGTGCTAGAGGTAGTTCAGACACTTTCCCCTCAAGCAGGGACACTAGCTTCACCAGCGGTGGCCACACCAACGCTGATGATGCCCCTGCGAGAAATACCGGGTAGTTCAGAAGACGAGTTAGCATATGTTCATGTCCCGTGGTCTAGACAGGACATTATGTCCTTCACGAAGGATTTTCCGAAGCTTAGGGACGAGCCCAGGAAATGGTACACAGAGCTCGGCAGGATGGCGAGCTTGGGAGGACTACTCTGGCGAGATTTCGATATCTTGTTCAACATCATAGTCCCAAAGGACTTGTGGGAGGACTGTAAGAAGAAGGTGGATTGGCCAACAGGGGAACCAGCACGAGGGAAGGGAGGAGCACCGGGAGGTGAAGTAGATGAAAAATATAAAGAGGTAGTACAGTATCTCAAAGAGAAAATACCAGAGGATAAGACAGACTGGAACAAGAATACCCATTTAATTTCGCGATTCCTTCTATTGGTGATTTGATTTCAGGATTTTCACGAATTCTTATTGCTAGGGGCTCAATAAAAAAAGGAAACAAAATGGGGGACATCGGACACCCTTGTCTGGTTCCTCGATTAATATTGATTGCCATTGTCGCATTGGCATTAACTCCCACCCTGGCTTGGGCACCTTGATAAATATTTTTCAACATAGTAATTATCTGGGCAGGGAAACCAAATTTTTGCATACCGAAAAATAAAGCATCCCAGTTTACCAGGTCGAATGCCTTTTCGGCATCGACCATTGAAACCAAAATTGGAATTTTGTTGATAGAAACATAATCAAGGGCCTGGATTAAAAACCCGGTATTGGACGACATAGACCTCCCTGACACAAAGCCAGACTGGTCAGGGTGGATTAAGGCCTGGGCAATCGGGGTAAAACGTTGGGCCCATATTTTCATCAAAATCTTAAAATCAGCATTAAGAAGGCTGATTGGCCTATACGAGTTTACATCTTTGTGGTCTTTCCCTTTTTTAACAAAACTGACGATGATAGACTCCTTAAATCTCGGGGGGGCTATACCTCCCGATTTAACAACATTGAATAATTTGACCAGAAAAGGAGTCAATTCTTTAGCAAAGATTTTACAGAATTCAATTGGGAGCCCGTCTGCTCCACAGGCTTTCGCCCCAGCTATGGATTTGACTGTATCTAAAATTTCTGTTGCCCAAATATCACTCTCAAGTTGATCAACTAACGGGGCAGGTAAAACAGGAAGATTAACTTCATCAAAGTATTTATGAATAAGATCTACCCCTACCTCATATTTGGTGGAATAAAGCTGAGAGTAGTGATCCATAAATACTTGAGCTATGCCTTCTTGATCTTTAATAATATTTTGAGTCTTGGGGTCAACGATCTCTGTTGTTAAAGCTTTTTCCTGTTTAGTTTTTGTTTGACCCGCTAACATTTTGCCCACCATTTGACTCTCCTCGTATACTTTTTGTTGGAAAGTTTTGGAACTGTTGATTTCCTCAATTAGAAAAAAATCTTTTAAGGCTGCCTTCGCCCTTTCTAGCTGTAAAGCAGCATCTCCCCTCCCCAAAGGTAGAGTATCTCTCAGATTGGTAGCATGATTTACAGCCTGTTGGAGTTGATTGATCTTTTCCACACCTTCTTACTGAGTTTTTTCAGTTGCTGTTGTTTGGATGGTTCACTTCTGCACCTTGTGGTTGGTACCCTACTTACTTCTCTCATGTTTGCCTGGCCAGCCGGCATGTTTTTGGTATTAAGGTCTGGTTTGTGGTTTTGTGGTGTGGTAGTGTGTGTGTTTAGAAAGGGAGTTGGTGTATGTTAGTGTATTATCCTCACATTTCACTGTTATTTCTTTGCTTGTTTCATTGTATATTTATTGTGTGTGAAATGTTTCCATTTGTAGTTTCATGCATTTGCATTAGTCTTTTGCTACATTGCTTAGGTGCTTGTGATGGAGCAGGGTTTTTTCTTTAAAACCGAATACCTGTTTCATTTTCGCATGTTTTATTTAAAAGCACTACTGATTAATTATTAATCATTAAAAGTTTGTCGAGTCCTGCCTAACCAACCTTATTAACAAGAGAATTACACGTGGGAATGCTATTGCATGGCTAAAATAATTAGTGAACTAAGTTGGTGAGCAAACTGACAGAAATAGATGTTGCTTATGTGATGTTATTGTGTTTTGCGCTTATAATTAATAGGCATTTAATGGCTTTTAATGTCGCAAATGGCTAGATAAATACATACACATAAGGGTATTAGTAGGGGAATAACACTGTATAATCATTTCCGTGCAGTAATTCTGTTTTATGTTCTATTTTACTTAAGTTGACCAATGTGGCCTACCAGAAAATGGCTACCACCCGCAGCCTGCATTCGAGTTGATGGAAATTTTTGCAAGGAAGCTTCGCGCTGCCTGTGACCTTGCCCACTCGACAAAACTGAAAAGCCATGATCATGACGACAAATCAAGGACGGATGCCAAGAGCCCCTGAACATGACATTTGTTACAAATACGAATACTGAATTTATGAACTGATGATCCCACGACTGGGATATAAATTATCTAAAAGAGACATCGGTAGAAGTATCGAATTAGTCATGGACATCTAATTTTTCTATTCATTATTTGGGACAATCTAAGTGTGAGATAATCTTGCACAGTATCGCAAATGTACCAAGATGACATTATTTCCGCAATTCATCCGTTCTGAACAATAAATTGTAACATTGCAGAATGTAAATTTTAGTATAAATATTAGTAGACTAGAGAGGTCTAGCGCCACTTCTTCCCGAACTGATGATTTGAGGTCCCTATGCTGACGGAGAGGACGGTGACTCTACATGGCGGATAGAAACTCTGATTCTTTCACTGAGGACCGGTTCTGACTTAGGATCTGACATTTAGACAGAATAGGTAAATATGAGAGAAATGAATTTGCATTTAATTGGCTTTTCTCACAATTTTAGATAAACAAATATTCTGTTTAAATCTCTGTGTCGGGTAGTTATTTTCTTGTCATGTTTATTGAATTTATTTGCATATTATTTGAAATGTTTTCGCCAGATTTAAAAGCAACTAGTGGATGCCATTGACCTCAAAGTACATGCAGATTGGATAGGTATTTGAAAGTGTTTCCCCTTATAACTGGCACGGATAAGAGTGGTAGGACGAATGTTGGTGTAATGGGCCCCACCAGCGTGTGATGTGTGTGTGTGTGTGTGACTGTGAGATCACTCCATCCGTGGAAGTAGAGGGGATTCGGAAGCTCCGATCTGTTACACTTGCAATTGTTCTATTGCTATTATTTTGCATGCAATGTTTCTATTGTCATTCTTTTGCATGCATTAGTTTTATTGTCATCCTTCTTAGAGTTCCATTCTGTTTTGTGTAAAGAAAGGAGATTTGTTATTCCTGCTTCTCAGCCAGTCTGACTGTGGTGATGGAATGTTGGTGTAAGAGGTGGCAGTGGAATGTTGCTGAGTGAGTCAGGTGGTGGATGGGCTGAGCAGCAGGAAGGCTGCTCCTGGTGGGTCTCTACATTGTAACATCTATCCTCAACAAATCAACCATCTTATTATCTAAATGGACCAGGCGTCTTTATTACAACATATTTCCTTGCCAACTAGAACTACTATTTCTAAAATTACTGTTATTATTATTAATATATTTATGTTGATTAATTATAGTGTTTTTATTCAAAGAGATTTACATGAAAATGCACAGTGAAATGCACGATTGGTCGGACTGGCCTATGGGACAATCAGGCAGTGTCTGATTGGTTGGTCTGACAAAGTGTGTGGGCTGTTATTTAGACTGTGAGCCTCTTGTATAGTTTTCTGTTTTTTACTGTTGATTTCCCTAATAATAAAACAAACATTGGCTGCAGAAGGCTCAAACCCATGCAGTCTTCCTCGCAAAACACTATTAAAGCATTTCTTTAAAAGTCTGAAATTGTCCCAAATTGCAAACATGGGCCACCTTTTTAGCGTTCTAATTCTATAATACGCCACTTTTATTTTGGTGCCTGAGCCTATTTTCTGTCTGTCCGACACTGGGCTCAATAGATAACAGGAAAAGAACAGCTCACAATAAAGATCAGTGCTGGTTAGCCAGTTCAAGAAGACGGACTTTCAATAAAGTTTTGAGCAGAGGAAGTTTTGAACATACGTTCATTGCACAGTTTAACTGCAAGCCATGTCCAATCTGACGGGCCATCAAACCTTTGTTTTATCTGTCTATGGATTCCCACTCTTGGTTATTCATTAAGTGACCACTTTTATTATCAGTACAAAGGGATTACAAAACGTTATTAATAGATCAGAGCATATTACATATAGAGTATATATAGAGTATATATTGATGTGGATATAGAGTAGAAATTCAACAGTGCAATATATACTCTTGTCAATAGCCTGTCAAACCTTCAACAATATGTCATAGAAGACTACTTGGTAAAAAAGAACTAGCATTAAAAGGAAAACATGTTAGCCGTTAAGCTACTGGCTTCGCTGTCACTACAGAGATGGAGAGCCGGGAGAAGGATACCACGCCCCCTTCACTCCTCACCCACTTCGGGCAGGAACCATCTTGGGGGTTGGCGCACTGGTCATTTCCCTTCGTCCAGCCATAAATGCTGGAGAGGGACCGGGCGGGCAGCGAACGCAGGCAGCGAGCGCGCTGCTGGCGTGCTGAAGTCTCACCAAAGGCAAGCCTATCTGCGCCGGGCCGCCCCTGGACAGCGCCAGGTGCCAGAAATCCTGTTCCACTCACCATCTACACAAGGAGCGAACTCCTTGCACTGCTCCACACTGTTAACAAGAGTCTCTGCTCTCCTCACGATTGGTGCGGCAGCTCCATTGAATACAGGTGCCATTTGCATTGTTTCTCCCCTAGCGCGGGTGTTGGGACCAGGTCTGTTCCCCCCAGAGCCCCTATCATAATAACAACTAATAGGCCATCAGCTGTAAAGGCACACCACTGTTTGCTTCTTAACACTCGGTCTCGTATTAAGCATAAACATGAATTTGCAGATCTAATGGCCCAGAATGATCCTGACATTATTTTCCTCATGAAGACCTAGGCTGACAGTATGTCTGACCCAGACATCAAGGCTGCTGTCCCGTGTGGGTTCAACATTGAAAGATTAGATAGATCAGATAAAAGAGGGGGGGCTAGCGATTACCTATCACAATTCACTTGAGGCCAGTTTCACACCGGTGCATCATTTAGAGTGTGAGGCACTTAGGTTCAGTATCAGTCTGAACAAATCCTATACATTTCAAGAATTGCTAGTCTACTGACCCCCTGGCCCAAGGAGGGGCTTTGTTGACAAAATCCAATCCTTTCTGGAATCCAGCATAACGTACGCAAATTTTACGCTGGTAGGGGACTTTAGTTTTCATTTAGAGTCGCCCTCGGATGCAGATACCGGCTATCTGGTGGACACTCTTAACAGTTTCAATTTACTTCAACAAATTGAAGCACCCACTCACATAGCTAACCATACATTGGATGGTATCTGTACAAATAATGCAGAATTAGGCATAGACAAGATCCTTCCACTTCCATGGTTGGACCACATGGCCATTTTCTTTTCAATCACGACCCGGTGTAATAGAGCTGAATCCAATAGCACAGCTAGAGTTATTAAGTACGGCCATGGAAGGATACCAAGGTGGATGCTCTACAGGAGGCTCTCTCCAACTCTATTCCTGTTTCTGTCAAGAACATTGACAAGGCAGCAACTAGCTACACGCACTGGCTGGAGACACCATGCATCGAAGTAGTGCCTGTGAAAACACTGAAGAGCCATAGGAAAAATCCATCTGCTCCTTGGTTTTCTCCGGCTTTGAAAGCAGCACAACTGAGGTGCAGGCAGGAAGAGCGCCTCTGGAGGGTAGATTATTCCCCCGGGAAAAAAGCCACATACAAAAAAACCCTTGCAGAATATAAAGAGCTCATTAAAGCCGAAAAGACTACAATTTTTCACAGGGAAAATCAGACTAGCAGCAAATTCCTCCAGGGATCTTTTTAAAACGGTTACAGATTTGTCGAATTGGAGCAACAGCAACTCCTTTGTTCTGGACCAATCTTTCTGCAACAAGGTAGCTGATTTCTTCCCATGTAAGGTCAACTCTATCTTTCAGGTATTCTCTCAGCAGTCTCCTAGCACTGACCTCATCTTTAATTTGCAAGAGGCCTCGAATTTGGGTACATTAATTGGTCGCAAAGTATCTCCCACCTTTGAGAAGTTTTCTCTTCTCACGTGGGATAAAACAATCAGCCTCATGCGTTCCATCAAGTTTGGGGCCCCCTCTGACCCTTGCCCTCTGGGGATCATCAACAAGCTGACTAGTCAGGTGGTTGAGCCACTTAAAGATCTACTGAACGAAGTACTGAGTTCGGGACACTACCCTGACATCTGGAAAAAGGGCTATATTCTTCCTTTGGTGAAGAAATCCTCCCTGGACCCCAAGTTGTGAAGAACGGGGCCCTCTAGGGCCACAGGGGTTACTTACAACCTCCTGCTATGCCTTCCCAAGAATGAAGAGTGGGTCAGACAGTAGAGAATACCAATAGGCATTGTATTAGCTATACTCTGCAGAGGAGTCTATTAAGACCTGCACCCTATGATGTCTGCCAAGGGACGGGCTTTCCCAGGAACAGAAGTAACAATTATACATTTCAGCAAGAGCACAAGACACACCCACCCAGTAACTTTTCACAGAAGGCAGCAAGAGACAAAGAGGGGCACACAAGGATGAGCTAAGAGTCTGAGGCTGGGTACACACTATCTCTCTCTGGCAAGGTCATTCTGTTTTTTCGTGCAGCTGAGCCAGTGGAAGCAGGCTCCGTCTCATGGGTAAGGTATGCAGAAGTATAAACAATATATCCACTAGTTCAGCGAGGTCCAGCCTTAAGAGAAAATGCACCCCAGCAGCTTTCTGCTGAAGCAAGCAGTACATACACATTCAGTCACAGTCTAATATGGATTGCAAAATACAAAATAGAGCCACAGGCGCTAACTTAAGCCTGCATTCTATTAGGACAGCTCAGTGGGTTACCTACAAATGTGGCAGCAGCTACTAACTTAGCCTTATAATGCTAACCTAATATAGCACAGTGCAAGAATAACACAGCTAAGGGATTTTCAGACTAACAGTTGGTGGACAGTTATAGACCAATTTCTTGACTCCCGTTTCCGGCTCAGGTATTAGAGAAGGCCATGAATGTGGAAATTCTAACTTTTCTGGACACCCATCAACTGCTGGATCCCACTCAATATGGGTTTAGAGTGAACCATTGCACGGAGTCCACACTGGTGGCCGCATCAGAGGTAATTAGAGTGAGGGTGGACAAGGGCGGCAGAGCTGCATTCATTCTACTTGATCTCTCTGCTGCCTTTGATACGGTCCACCTCATGCTTCTTAGGAAACTCCTGCACTCCTTAGGCTGCACCATCTCTACTGAGGTCATTTCTCGAAAATAGGCAACAGTGGGTGGAGATGGGAGAGGTAAAATCAAGCCACTTTTCCCTCCCTTGTGTTGCGCCGCAGGGTTCGGCGCTTAGCCCCACTCTTTTCAACGTGTACGTCACCCCCCTGGTGAAGCTTATTCTGAGCTTCGGCCTTACCGTACTATCTTACACCGACAACACACATATAGTGGTGTCCGTCTCATCTCAGTTTGAAAATGATGCCAACAATTTCTGCAGTTACATGGCTGCAGTGGCATGCTGGATGAAGAACTGTCTTAAATTGAATTCGGATAAAACTGAGGTATTTCTCTTTGGGAATGAGACTTCCTTCTGGAATAGATCCTGGTGGCCCCAGGAGCTGGGTGACCTGCCCAAGCCGGTACAGAAGGCTAAAAATTTGGGAGTCATTTTTGACACCAAACTATGCTTTGCTGCTCAGATCAATGCAGTAACCTCTGGGGGATACTTTATGTTAAGGGTCCTCAAACAAATCCTCCCTTTCATTCCAACGGATCTTCAGAAGACCATAATGCTGGCCCTCATAGGCTCTAAACTGGACTACTGCAATACCCTTTATCTTGGCGTCTCGAAATACCTGGTAAAAAAATTGCAGTCCCTACAGAATGTGGTAGCCAGAATCCTTCTGAAAATCCCTAAGTTTAAACCAGTATCTCATCTGTTACACAGCCTTCATTGGCTACCGGTGGAGAAGAGAATCTCATTTAAAACTCTGTGCTTAATGCACAAGGCTCTTCACGGTACTGGGTCCCTCTATTTCCAGGAGCGATTTACCTGGTATGCGCCCAGTAGAACACTCAGATCTAGTTCGGCGCATATGGTCCTGATTCCCAGAATTAAACGAGTAAACTGGGGCGGTATAACACTGACCTTCCGGGGGGTAAAGATATGGAACTCTCTTCTTCTTGCCCTCCGGTCCCAACACAGCCTGCAGCTATTCAGAAAGCAGCTAAAGACCTGGCTATTTCCCCCTGTAAACAACAAGGTCACTCAGACCTAACTCGGTTTGATGCTCCTTCCTCAGTCCTTGATTCGCCTAGTGCCAAGACACCTTTGGGTAATGCGCATTCTATAAAACTACTTCATTCATTCATTCATACTGATCCTTCGTAAATGATATAAGTTAATTTTATAAAGCGCTCAATTACCTGAAGGTGTATTAGCACTAAGATTGGACGACAGACCCATATGCCAAAATTTAAAAGGCAACTCACAAGGCAGCTTAGCTGACTGATTCAATAAAGAGCCAGGCCATCAGCTGCCTCCTAATTCGCAGCAGGGTTGGTTGGGAGCATAGAGTAGGAGGCAATGAGTTCCAGAGTTTCCCTGTACTGATGGAGAACGTTCTTCCACCCCATCTTGCTTTGTTTATTCTAGGGATAGTGACCATTCGTGCTGAGATGGATCTAAGATTCCTTCTAGGATTATGCCAGGAGAGCCATTCCTGAAAGTAAATTGGACTGGCCTGATGAAGGAATTTATGGACCAGGCACAGTGCCTTGAAAATAATCCTGTTTCTCACTGGAAGGCAGTGCAAATCATGCAGTGATTAAGATTTAGGTGCAAACTTGAGAATTTTTTAAAGCATTCTTGCTGCTGCATTCTGTAGCGATTGCAGTATTTCACCAAGTGTTTATGAGTGCTCAAATACAAAGCATTACAGTAATCCATCTTCGAAAAGATGAAAGCCATTTGCAGATCGAAGGGAATAAACAGAGACTTTAAGCATAAAGAAACCAGAGGAAGTGATCAGATTTATTCGTTCGGAGAAACATAGTTTGGTGTTTGGATGGGTCAGATTAAGTCTTGACTCAATTAAAGATAATATCATGATTTTAAAGATTGCCTTTTAACCACAAAAGTCTGCAACTGCGGAACCTACCAGGCTAGATCACAGAGAAGTTGGTAGAATAAAATTAAATGTGACAGGTCATGAAGCATTGTTACTTACACCGTAATCTTTTTGTAAAAGCATAAACGATAGACCTTTGTTAGTTGACTTGAAGCACTGTAAGGGAGCAAACATAAGTAATGCATTTCAAACTTGTGAAGTCAGTATGAATCCAAAATAAGAACCAGGAATTATTCAGTAAGATTACATAGGTTTATTTTACAATATTGATCAATCCTGTATATAAACAGAACAAGAGTAAATTTACGAGATACAAACATATAGTTGGCAGACTGAAAAGTGTCAATAGGTTTAGGTGTAATAATATGATATATAGAATGGTAACAGCCACCACAAGAATACATCAAATTGTTGCAAACAGGTATTCCATAAAGAAACTTATTTTTTCTAACCTAAACATAGAATGAGGACAGATTTGCTAAAGTTGAATTTCTAGCCAGGGAGCATAGAAGGTGTCAGCATGGAATTGAACTTCGGTAGAAGTCCACTTAAATAGAATAATTGTTCCCCATTAAGCTTCACCCTTCAGGGAAAGTCCAGCAAGAGAGATCTGTTCCTTTTCTGAGTCAGGGAAAGTCTGCCAAATGGAAACACCATTTAAAAAAACAGTAGCTTCAGAAACATCGTTATCTATCCCTACAACACCAGGAATCAACCAAATTTCTAAATGTGAAATAAATCAGTACACTTCCTAAAATTCCCATCTAGCCGAAACTGGGACCGCAGAGCTCAGCATTGAGCTTCCCCCATCCTGTTATGTGATACACAGATGTCCTCCTTTCACCATTATTTGACTGAGTTTGATGACAGTTTCCTCCCTGCAGGCCTCACTATCAGTCATCTAATACAAACAATGAGCCTTTCTCTAGCTAAGGAGAAGCATAATAACGCCTCTGCAAAAGGAAATAAACCACCTATTAGCAACGTTAAAACACATACAACAGTAAAGTCCTAAAGTCAAGCTAAGTTAACTCAAAAGAGAATAATCTTTGGTTACACGATTATTCATACATATACATATGTAATGGGAACAAATATTAAACAGGGATATGCAAACATGATTACATAAATCAATTAATCAAACCGAATATTTTTATGTATGGATTCCTAATAATTGCAATGATAACATTCTATTAGTCAGTTTAATTGTATCACGCACGTTAATGAAATCAAGTCACTCATATATGGACGTCATATATGCATATATAAATGTATAATTATATTGTATAAAGGGTGAAGCCTACATTACACTGCTCCAATCCCCCTCCGATAGCTATGATAGGTACCACAACATCACATGAATCTTATCTCATGGGCCCAGCTCAAAACCTTGAGATTTTCAACACTTACGTCTTGTATTTTTTCAGATGTTTCATCCCGTTGTAGAACCTACATTGATTCTTCTTGCTCTATGTCCCGTCTCTTTTTTCTTACTCCTCTTCCATGTTGCTCTTCCCTTTTTGCTTTTTATAGACTTGTACCCCTTGAACATGACAAATAAACAAATTACGTAAATAACAATGACTATAAGGGGCCTCAAGATGGAGCCTAATATTCCACTTCCTAAGTTTCCAAACCGTTGGGCCTAAAGCAGAAAACCCATTTCCAATTGCTTTCCAAGCACCTAAAGCTTTCAACTCTTAACAATCTCCCTTTAAGTCTGTAATGTTCCGAATGAACCTTTTTATCTCTTCACTCTTGTCGGGAATATACACGCAACATTGTTGGACCTTCAAAATCTTACGAGAAGTATGTCTAAAACAAAGTGGTTCTGAAGCACCATAAATCTTATGGGTATCTTCAGTATTAATGGCCAGGAAGGAATTAGCTATACTTGTAGCTAACCTATGAGCTATAGTGGATAACCCTCTACACTTAAGATCATTCAGAATCACTCCAACAGAAGGAATCATTATACCAACTATATCCCCCACTATCTCAGAAGCACTACTACTACATTTCGGTCTAGCTTATGACCCCCACACTTAGTCATTCAGATGGTCCACATGATAAATCTTTGGGAAGACTAAACAGGGTCCTTTCCTCCTAGAACTTCCTCCCAATTTCAACCATATTACAAAATATGTTCATAATCACTCCTTGACATAAGCAGGGTATCAATCACTGACTTTACACTAAGCACACAATTGTGTTTCTACTCAAGAAACTAGCACTGGATCCATCACTGCCCTTCAAATACTGACCTATCTCGCTTCTTCCTACAGTATCCAAAATCCTCGAAAAGCAGGCTAACATTCAATTATCTGGTTTCGTTGAGAGATTTGAACTTTTCTACCCAGCTCAATCAGGCTTCCGAGCTTGGAATAGCATGGAAACAGTGCTGGCTGAAATATCAAAAGCTATCCGGGAAACCCTTGATGTGGGTGGAAAGGCTGCCCTGGTCCTGTTGGACCTATCAGTAGCATTCGATACTGTCCCGCACGCTATTGACCCATCTTCATTCTCTTGGAGTGGATGGTCCTGCCTGGAATTGGTTTAAATCATACCTGGCGGACAGACCCCAGCAAATTTGGATCCCTCCTTTTGCAGCTTCTCCCCAGGCACTGGATATTGGGGTCCCTCAGTGCTCGATACTGAGACCTCTTTTGTTTAACATCTACATGTCTTCCCTTATTCAGTTATCCGAAGATCTGGAGGCCAAAGTAATCTCATATGCACTTGACACACAGCTGCTTTTTTCCTGGTTCAAAGATAGCAAGGCTAACTGTACAAATCTGCCTATCTTCAATTTTCCATTGGTTGGTGGAGGCACAACTAAAATGTAATGTGGACAAAACAGAGATTCTTCTGGAACTGTTCCTCTCAGCTCTGGCAGTCTTTCTGGCAAGATGAGTTCCCCATGTCTTCTCCCCATGTGGTCCGGTAAAAAACATGGGGATATGGTTCGATGAAAACTCTGTTTTGGTCCTCAGATCAAAAGGCTATCGGGCTTATGTTTTGGTATCCTGAAATCTCTTTAAAAATGTCTTCCACTGCTCCCCGTTAACACCAGAAAAACTGTCAGCCAAGCGTTGATTACTTCCCGCATAGATTATGCCAATGATCTATACGTCGGTCTGCCTGCCTACCTGCCTAATAAACTTCAGGTGATCTAGAATGCCACTGCCAGACTATTACTTAACCTCCCCAAGAGGGCGAATGTTAGGTCACATCTTCGTGATCTGCACTGGTTGCCAGTAGGTGTGAGGGTGAAATTTAAGGCCCTTGTGATGGAACATTCTGCCTTATATGGCCATGGCCCAGCCTACCTTCAATCCAGATTTGATTTCTACTCTCCTGCCAGCCAGCTTCATTCTTCTAACAAGCTACAGGTGAATGTTCTCAGGGCCCTCAAACAGAGTGCTGGTGGTAGCTCTCTGTCTCATCTGGGGGCTATAGCCTGGAGTCAACTTCTGTTGGAGCTTCAAGCTGTCCGTGCTATCAGCGTATTTAGGAAGAAGCTGAAGACGTTTCTCTTTAGAAAAGTTCTCCTGAGCTGTTCAGCCTACCTCCCAGACACGCGCGGGCACACTCCTTGGATTAGCTGTGCGCGTTATAAGTGCAAATAACATAACATAAAGTCAACACTGGCAAAACCCCAGATGCTGTAATTCTTCCCCAGCCCATTTAGTTTTGTACTTTTGATCTTTACCTGTCCTCCATCTTGCATCCATTGCCCTAGTCCTGTCCTCCACCAAATTTATAAATGTCTTCTCAACCTCAGTTAAAAAATAGGTCAAATTGAGTCTACGATC
The DNA here is from genome assembly GCF_964204655.1 of Triturus cristatus. Classification (NCBI taxonomy): domain Eukaryota; kingdom Metazoa; phylum Chordata; class Amphibia; order Caudata; family Salamandridae; genus Triturus; species Triturus cristatus. The sequence continues at coordinate 1,432,170,763 of NC_140591.1, read as the reverse complement.
AAAACTCCCCAGACAGTGTCAGTTTCCTTGGCATTAGTGTGTAGATTCAAATGTGTAAACAATGGGACTTTGGAAAAAACTCAATCATAACTTAAAACTTTAAAAAAGCATTTGAAGAAAAATCTCTCCTTGAAGAATCTTAATGCAATGTCTTAAAAATGGATGTGCGCAAACTACCATCAGTGGGAATGGGAACTCTAGGAATAGATTTAAATTTAAGTTTAATTGATTTGGAAGGAGGGGGGAAATCTAATTCTAAAAGCAAAACAATTAGCACTACAAAAATAGCTATAAACACACCAGCTACTATAAACTTACGTCTATCATGGTTGCTGTAGACTCGAAAATAGCAACACCAAACCTTGTGATCAGTTCCCACAACAACAACTTAGCTACAGTGAGGCTGTCTTTTCTCCGAGTTAGGTAAGCTTCAACCCAACGTGACAAAATTCACACAATCATCAAGACATATCTCAGCCCATTTCACACAGGCATCTCAATGAAGTCCAACTGCACCCTGTTGAATGGTCCTCCTGATTTCCCTACATGGCTCAATGATCACTGGGGTCATTTTCTATACATTCATCTGCTGACACACAACACATCTGTGACATAACCCTTCCACCATCAACCTGAACCAGGGGTTGGACCAATTCTGTTGAAATAACCTGACCACAGCATCCCTTTCTACATGTGTGGGACCATGGATATGCAGCATACTATCCAGCAACACAGGTCTTCCATCTGCTGACACCAATATTTCATCATCCCTTTTAACCCAACCTACTCTGATCAAGCCCTGCTGTTCTGCCTCTGGTATTTCTTCCTGCAGTCTCTTCACTTTTTCCCAAGTATCAGTCATTGTCAATAAAAGGTTGTAGTTGGTATCATCTTCATATTAATTTACAAATTCTACATTAAATGTTCGGGACCCATGAGCACAATACCATGCAAGTTCGTCAGCATAACAGTTACCAAAAGTTACATAATTATCTACGTTTCTGTGTGCCGAACAATTTACAATTGCAATTTCTGTAGGTAACTCTTCCAACAGTCCCATGACATATAATCCATTATCAATGGGGGATCCTGATGATATCATAAATTCCCATTTGTGACTGTGAGTCAAAATAGTCGCCCTCAATTGTTCTGAGACACTACAAGCTCTAGTAAAAGTTATCAGTTCAACCACTTGTGCAGAGGTTATCCATCGGAGCCAGGAGGGTTCCACTACCCCTTCAACTGTACAGACTGCATAAGCAGCTCTTAGGGTGCCCCCATCATCTATTAGGCAATAGCCATCAACAAGCAGGATACAATCATACTCGCCAGGGTCTCATCTTGAATATCTGGTCTTGGTTTGGTGCACAGTTCCATGACATCAAGACAGACATGCTGTACCTCCCCATCATCATTTTCATCTTCAGGAAATGGCAGCCGAGGGGATTGCTCCACCAGAACATCCCTTTTACCAACGTTCTGTTGGCGCAATGCCCTGCACCATATTTACAAAGTGGAATTAAGCTACTTTTCGCTGCATAACTCCGCTTTATAAATGTGGCACCCTTTCACACAGGCATCTGCATGAAAAGGGCGTGCAATGGGTGTTGCTGTGGACACCCATTGATTTTTGATACTGCCTCAGATTTACAAGGATCTGTAAATCTGAGGCAGTGCCAAAAATTAACACCATACAATAACAAGTGTTAGATTGGCTCAACAAGGAGGAATACTTTTATTTCTACTTGTTAATTGCTTTTTTTATGTGTGCTGTTTTTTCCGGTCCAAGAAGGACCTGACTTGGCAGTTCGGCCTGGAATGTTTCCATGAGGCACAGGCTCAAGAATGATTTGCGTCTGGCTGGATCTAAACTGGTGTGGCATGGTCAGCAAAAGAACAATGGATTTAACACAGCTCTCTTGACTGGGGGTGAATGTTTGATTTGCTCTGCATTCTGTCCATCACCTGTGTGTCTTTTACTTTCTCGCCATAAGTGCGCTAGGTATGCCCAGACGTGGGTCCCAGGCTCACGGTGCCACTGGATTCAAGCTAGTCTGGCTAATGAGGAGTGTTGCCCCAAAACTGGTCCCGGGATGCTTGTTTCTGGTCCAAGGAGGACCTGGCTTGGCAGTTCGGGCTGGACAGTTCCCATGAGGCACAGGGTCAAGACTGATTTGCATATGGCTGGGTCTACACTGGGGTGGCATGGTGAGGAAAAGAACAATGGAATTAACCCAGCTCTCTTGACTTGGGCAGAATGTTTGATTTGCTCTGCATTCCATCCCTCATCTGTGTGTCTTTTAGATTCTGCAGTACACATAGAAAGAGCAAAAACCACTATTGATTATTTATGTGCAGGAAAGTGTTACTTCCTGCACATAAACAATCATTAAATAATGGCGATTTGCTACTTCTATGTGTGTTGCAGAATACAGCACACATAGCAGTAGCAAATCATCATTATTGATTGTTTATGTACCAGAAATGACAACTTCCTTCACATAAACAATCATTCCTTGCAACGCAGGCACCCTTGCACTCCAGTCTCCTTTCCTGCGTTTCCTGCGTTTCCCGCTTCACAGCTCTCCAGCTCTCGTGCAGCACTACTTAGTGGTGGACACTGTGCGGCCATGTGCAGCGGGCATGCCACTGGTGCGCCGAAGGGAAGCCAAAGGCAAGCCCGTCTGTGTCTGTCCCGCCCTGTACCGTGCCCAGTACTAGGGACCCTGACTCTTGGACACTTCACCCCACGACGCCAGCACCCTCCTCGCCCTCAACCATGGACGCCACGATGCCTGCCATCTAGCATCACCAAAGAATACCCTTGCACCCTGTGCCTGTCAAAACTGCAAACGCACCTTCTGCCACATCAGCACACCAGTCCCTCCTGCCGACCAGCCAACGAACAGCGCACCCGACTGGCTCAACTCCATCCTCCTCAACGTGCGATCCCTCCACAAATACGCCACAGACATCTGCGACCTCCTCGAAGCCACCTCTTCAGACATTGCCTTCTTCACAGAAACCTGGACGAACCTCTGCTCAGGACTGGATATCGCCATCGCCATCCCTGATGGATACTAAATCACCCGCAAGAACCATCCCGACCGTCCAGGAGAAGGCATTGCCATTGTCTAAAAAAGCACACTCCAACTAACCACACACTCTAATGACCCAACGGTGACCATGGAACACCTCCACTTCCAGATCCAGACCAACCCCAACACCATCCTCTGCTGCACCCTCATCTACAGGCCCCCCCGGGCTCTGGACCACCATTCACCGATGCCATTGTAGGCCTCATTACACCCCAGGCTCTCCCATTCACCAACTACATCGTACTCGGAGATCTCAAGTTCCACCTGGTCACACCAAGTGACCAGAACACCACCCCTCTCTTGGTGAACCTTGCCAACATCAGACTCAAGCAGCTAGTCACCCCACCAACCCACATAGCTGGACACACGCTCAAGCATGTCTTCTCCGCCAGCGGGAACTTCTACTACAGTCACACCACCGAACTCTCATGAACCGACCATCATTGCATACATCACATCTTCATCATACCCACCGTACACCACCGCCATCATCACCCCACCTCGCAGCTGTATCAAGGCCACAAAAGAACTTCTCGTCAACTCCCTCAGCACCACCACTCTGCCAATGCTTAGAGACGACAACGCTGCAGCGCACAACTTCCACTGATGGTCCTCCAACTGCGCAACTGCGCCGACACCCTGGCACCCCTAAAGAAATAACCAAAGCAAACACAAGGAGATGAGGGACAGAGTGCTGAAACTTTTCAGACCCTCACCCCCAGTCACAGATCCAGGTTGAATCCATCATCATTCTTTAGCTCACTTTGCCACCTCAGTTCAGACCCAGCTATATGCAAATCAGTCTTGACCCTGTGCCTCATGGGAACAATCCAGCCTGAACTGCCAAGCCAGGTCTTCCCTGAACCGGAAACAAGCATCCTGGGACCGGTTTCTGGGTAACACCCTTCATCAGCCCGGCTAGCTTGAATCCAGTGGCAAAGTGAGCAAGGGACCCACGTCTGGGATTACCCTGCCAATTTAGGGCGAACAAAGCAAAAACAAGGAGATGATGGATGGAGCGCTGAAACTTTTCGGACCCTCACCCCCAGTCACAGATCCAGGTTGAATCCGTCACCATTCTTTAGCTCACTTCGCCACCTCAGTTCAGGCCCAGCTATATGCTAATCAATCTTGACCCTGTGCCTCATGGGAACAGTCCAGCCCGAACTGCCAAGCCAGGTCTTCCCTGAACCGGAAACAAGCATTCTTGGACCGGTTTCTGGGTAACACCCTTCATCAGCCAGGCTAGCTTGAATCCAGTGGCAAAGTGAGCAAGGGACCCACATCTGGGCATACCCTGCCAACTTAGGGTGAACAAAGCAAACAGAAGGAGATGATGGACGGAGCGCTGCAACGTTTCAGACCCTCACCCCCAGTCACAGATCTGGGTTGAATCAATCATCATTCTTTAGCTCACTTCGCTTATCTGTTCAGACCCAGATATATGCAAATCAGTCTTGACCCTGTGCCTCATGGGAACAGTCCAGCCCGAATTGCCAAGCAAGGTCTTCCCTGAACCTTAAACAAGCATCCTAGGATTGGTTTCTGGGTAACACCCTTATTCAGCCAGGCTACCTTGAATCCAGTGGCAAAGTGAGCAAGAGACCCACGTCTGGGCATACCCTGTCAACTTATGGCGAACAAAGCAAACACAAGGAGATGATGGATGATCACTGAAACTTTTCAGACCCTCACCCCCGTCCCATATTTGGGTTGAATCCATCATCATTCTTTAGCTCACTTCGCCAACTCAGTTCAAACCCACCTATATGCAAATCAGTCTTGACCCTGTGCCTCATAGGAACAGTCCAGCCTGAACTGTCAAGCCAGGTCTTCCCTCAACCAGAAACAAGCATCCTGGGACTGGTTTCTGGGTAACACCCTTCAACAGCCAGGCTAGCTTGAATCTAGTGGCAAAACGAGCAAGGGATCCACGTCTGGGCATACCCTGCCAACTTAGGGCGAACAAAGCAAACAGAAAGAGATAATGGACGGAGCGCTGAAACATTTCAGACCCTCACCCCCAGTGACAGATCATGGTTGAATCCATCATCATTCTTGAGCTCACTTCGCCACTTCAGTTCGGACCCAGCTATATGCAAGGCAGTCTTGACCATGTGCCTCATGGGAACAGTCCATCCCGAAATGCCAAGCCAGGTCTTCCCTGAACCAGAAACAAGCATCCTGGGACCAGTTTATGGGTAACACCCTTCATCAGCCAGGCTAGCTTGAATCCAGTGGCAAAGTGAGCAAGGAAAGACTAGACAAACAACACTCCAAGAAGGCCAACAAGTTCACTCCCGCCCTCCACTAGTCTAGACGCTGCAGACATCTTGAGAAGTGATGGAGCCACAAAATTAATCAACTCCGCAACACAGTCACCCTTACACAAGGGTTCCTGTGTTGGCGCATGGCAGCTATTGTGCACCAGCGTAGGAGAAAAAGACAGGGGGGCTTATTCATGAGCCCCTTCTGACAGTTTCACCCCGCTAGTGCGTCATTTCCTTGACGTACTTGCAGCGTGATACTTGCACCACGTTGCGCCATATTTGCAAAGTGACGCATCTAGGCATATGCGTGACCTTGTGAAGCCCTGTGCCACATTATATCTGCATCAGGTATGATGTATGCAGGGTGGGCGTTCCCACGCACCAAAGCCTCATAGGAGTGGTGCAGTGAAATCCATCAGATTTCACTGCAACAATTGTAGGATGCCACTGCGTCAGTACCTTATGCCTGCCTAATGGCAGGCGAAAGGCTGACGCAGTGCCACAGGGATAGGCTGTTCCCATGCATTGCTGGAGTTGTGCCATGCTTGTGACACAACTGCTGCAATGTGTAACTTTAGCGCTGACAGATACGTCAGGCTTCCAGATGTATCTGTCATTAATTGCGACATTGAGTTCCATACAGTAAATAAAGCGCATCCATGGTGTAGCAAGAAGGGTGTCGTGAAAAGTGGTGCAATGCTGTTTTGTCGCAGCAATGCAACACTTCATGAATGTATCCCAGGAATGTGCCCTATCTTATTGATGGTGCGCATTCCTGACCTGTAGTTTTGTCGCAGGGCAGCACAGCAACATTCCTTGCAGCGCTGTCCAGCACCAAAACCTCCTGAAATGAGGCCCCAATTGTTTGCACCATTTTTGAAACCATTTATTAATATTAATATTTAACCATTTATTAATATTAACCAGACATAAATTCTGCCTACACTGACAAAACCACATTGAAACGTAAGGATTTTTATCTTCCACACATTCGCTCATAATCTGTCAGGCCATTTCTGTGATACAACGCTCCTTTCTGATGGTGATTCTTTGCAGGGTATTAATTACAAAGTGACAAAATATATAGTTAAAGCCTTCGAATACTGCCCTTGGTGTTTAATAGCTTCACTGACAGTCCTTTTCTTTCACCTCGCACAGTTCTCTGACAGGCCCCATCTCAGTCTCCCTCCCCCTGTCTCTTGGCCAGTGGCTTTGATCTTTATTTCCCAGCTGCTAGTGAAGCTTCCCTGCATTATTTATTAGCATTCTGTCTATTGGATTATTGATTGTGATTGCCTGGAGATTTTAAAGGATTTTGTTTTTAGCAAAAAGCGGATGTTATTTCAGTGAAATGTAATCCCAGTGGCTGCCATTCAGTCGACCTTTGGCTGAAACCAGGTAATAAGGAATTTGGGCTGAAAATAACTAAGTGGATGTATAAGGCTGCTATTTCTGTTAAACATGCCCACTTAAACCGGAACGGAATCATGCTTGACTTATGAACCGGAAGTCATGTGATGTTAGAAGTGACAAAAAGCACAAGGACCCTCCTTGTAAAAGGGCTAGTCATCCCGAACGACCGAATCTGCATTACAACTGAGGCAATAAAACCATACTTTTCCAAGCAGAAACTATGAAAACCTGCTGAAATAAATGTGGGGAAAATACCATACATTCCCAATTTTGCAGCACAAAAAAAGGAAAGCATACATCAATACCACGTTATTCAGTACAACCCTGGTTGCTTGGTGGCCCTGGTTCCATAGGCTAATGGCATGGGCTCTGCTATCAGTAACATAGGTGATGGTTCCATTCAAGTGGCACAAACTTAACTGAGTACGTGCCAGAAGACGTCCATGCTGAACGATAGGGGTCTGATGGGTATGTGGCCCCTGTTTCAGCAACAGCCACAATTCCAATCAGGGCGGACCACAAAAATCACTAAATTAACCTGTGCTTAACCCTCTAGTAGTGTGGCACAAAAGCAGTTAGGCTCATCTTAGAGGCAATGTCTAAAGTATTTACAGCACACAAACTCTAATAAAGTAAAAACCCTACACAAGATAAATCCCACACAATTTGCAAAACTAGAGTACATTTTAATAAACTATTTGACATCAAAATGACAAACGTCGAATCAGGAGAACCTGAGCTATGCAATTTTAAAGATTTAGGTGAAAATCGTGTCCTAAAGCACCGGACAGGGACAAAGTCACAAGTTCAGGCCAACTGGGTTGAAGGGCAGGGCAGAGAAGGGAACTGGTTAGGCCCGCTGAACAAAGGGGCAGATTTATGACGACTGGCGCATCCCTGCATATCAGCAGGGATGCGCCAGTTATTATGCGCCACAGCTGCGCCACCATGGATGCGCCGCATTTATAATGCGGCGCACCATGGGGCAAAAATGGCACAGATGAGTGACGCATCTGTGCCGAAAAGTGGCGCATTGCTGGAGTTGCGTCGCAAGCGCGACGCAGCTCCAGCAATGATCTGGGGGGCCCTATCTGTACAATGCTGCATCAATCCTTACGCCTGCTTCAAGCAGGCGCAGGGTTTTGACGCAGCATGGGCCTAAAAGTGACTGAGTGAAATCTTGTAGATTTCCCTCAGCCACTTTTAGGAGGCGTTCCTGCGCCGGAACGCCCCCACCTGCCCTGGAACGCCTACATGTGGCGCAGGGCTTTACAACGTGACGCATCTGGGAGATGCGTCACGTTTGTAAATGCCCCGCACCATGGCGCAGGATTTGCGCCGCTGCTGCGTCACAAAAGTGACGCAACGGCGGCGCAAAAGTGCCGCAAGTGCAACATAAATCTGCCCCAAAGTACCTTAAATCCTGGTTTGAAGAGCATTGTGAGATCCTGCGTCGAGGATGCGTCACACATCAGTAGTTCCGAGGAAGCTGCAGTACTGCGATGCAGAGTCCTGCATCGCCGCTAAGGATGCCGTCGACAAAGGGCTTGCAATGTAGAGTCTTGTGCCAAGGATGCGTCACGCAGCGGTGGTTCCAAGGAGGCTGTGGGCTGCCATGCAAGGTCCTGCATCAAACAAATGGAAAACTACAAATGGACTGACTCTGACGGAATTTAAAGGCAAGCATGGCGTTGCAGCAATTTGCACCGTGTGCACTACTGGTGCACAAAGTACAGACTGCACTCAAGCAGATGGAACTTTAGTTCCTGACTGAGGCCTACACAACAAATCAGTACAGTTCAATAAGGTGAGGCACATTTGACCCCACAAAGATAACAGAGAGTATTTCATTTGCAAACCATGGCAAACGTTTTCAAGCAAGTGCAAATGAATTTGCTACTGATTATTTTTAATTTTAATATTTAAGTTTTGTCTGCATGGGGAAAATATTTACCCATACTAACTAGAAAGGGATTTACTGCCCTTGATAAAAGTGCCTCTCTGACTGTTTCCTTGGAGAGAATGGGCTGGGAAATGTAGGGATTTGTGGTATTCCCAAACATTTCAGAGCATCCCCTCACAGGAATGCCCATTCAGCACCCATGGAAGCAGATTTATTCTTATGTAATTTTATACCGTTCTGGTGTAATACTGTGCATGAGTACATGAATTTATTAATGTAAATTCTGATTTTTTAAATACAAAGCTTGAATTGGTACTTGCAAAGCAAGCCTTTTGCAGATGTAACTTGAGGTAACACGTGCAAATAGTGATTTTGATTCTCTCAATATTTTCTAATTCAAAATTTTTTCAGCAAGTGGTTCTGCGAAAATACAGATTTTACAATAAGCCTTGGAGTATTCCTTGAATCTTTTACTGAATTATATATGTGCTCACCAAAAAATATCAGGGCAAGTGAGAGTGGACTTGGCAACTTTTTCCTATTTGGAAAACACCTTCCCCAAAGCCCCCACCAGTTTTAGGGGGTTTCACTGTTTATTCTCACCAATTATAGAAGTGTGAGTGTTTCCGGGGTATGAATGCGTCTACGAAAGTTAGGATTTCACACAAACTCACAAGTTTGTGAATGTGAGCAAACTTTCTAGGGCACCCCAACCATGCAACGCCCACTCCTTGCCACAGGAGCATATTTACTCCCAAGTTAATGAGGTGTGAGTAATTATATTTCTTGGTCTTAAAGGAGTTTTTTTCATATGAAATATTTTGCATTAAATCAACATTAACATGTAAACACGTAAATGTGTATTATTCATATTTAGATTGACCATAGCTAGTCAAGTCAAGTCAAGTCAAGAAAGCTTTATTCGACGATTGTCATAAAAGCATAAATATACCATACATTTACAAGATAATACATTTTAAGATATTTTAAGATGATTTAAAACAATAAATAAATAGAGATATTTACAGAATGATTGAGCAATTCACGGAGAGGAAAATTAATCAAGACAACATTTTGCTCCTAATCACCCATGCCCTGCCGAGGAACTTTGCAACAGATATATAAACAAATGAAGTTTCAGCAGATCGTAAAATACGAACTGCCACCTTGGTATTCCTGGTACCCAGGGTCCGGCACATTGGTTTAAGCCAGGTCTGTCGAGGGATTATATAAGAAGGGCATTGGAACAAAAAGTGATTAACAGATTCAATAGATGCAGTACAACCAGGACAATTGAGTACATTTTCTGTGGACCATCTAGATGTAAACTCTCTTACTGGGAGACTGCCAACTCTGAACTGAAAATAAAGCTTTCTGTCCAAAGGACTGGTTATATCATCCCAAAAGGGTGCCAAGGAAATGGTGTCCTTAAAGTCCAAGAAGATGCCTGATAGTGAAAGCGGTGCTGTCGATCTGAAAACTCTGGATGCTACCATTTCCCAGTACAAAGCCTTCAGGACTTGTTTGGTGGGAAAACAAGCATTTTGAGGATCATCCCACAGGTTTTTTAGGCCCAGGTCCCGAAGCGACTCATAGATCCTACGGAGCCACTTGACCTTTCGGCAAATGTCCAGTTTGATAATGTCCATGAGGCCAAGAGCAAAAAGCCTAAGTTCGGGGGTGACCCATAAACGCCGCCAGTATAGAATAGGGCGGAAAGAGGCAATTAATGCTATCGGTCTCATACCAAGGTCATAGAATAGGGGACAAAGGGGAGTACTCTGAGATAGACTAGTTAAATTTCGAAGGAAATTATTTTCAGAGGTAGATAACTTATGTACATTTTCAAAACCCCACAGTTCAACTCCATAAAGTGCAGCTCCAACCACTTTGGCATCATACACCCGAAGTGCAGGATCAATGGGTTTGGTCAGAGATTTGGCATGTTCTTTGCTTAGAGCACCAGAGAGTTGGGAGTGCTTAAGAGATGCCAAATTAACCTGCTTTTTCCAACTCAAATCATGCTGGATACAAATGCCCAGATAAGTAAAATCTTGGACCTGGTCCAGTAACAAACTATTCATAAATATCTTACATTTAAAAGATTTTGGTTGATTAAAAGACATGAATTTAGATTTTAAAACATTAATTTCAAGCCCACGGGCTAAACAGAACTCCTCGAACAATCCTAAGGACCTCTGTAGGCCACTCGGGGTTTTTGAAATTATAAGGCAATCGTCGGCAAACATTAAAATAGGAATTTTCGCACCTACCAGAGAAGGGGCATCCACTTTCGCATCTATTAATAGTTTTGCTACGTCATTGATATACAAGGAAAATAAGGTTGGTGCGAGGACGCAGCCCTGCCTGACCCCCTTTTGAATAGGGAACTGCCTGGTCACTTGTCCAACACCACCCCATCTAATCTGCGCAAAATTGTCTAGATGGAGTCTAGCAATTAGAGAAACTAGAACAGCTGGCATCCCCAGGTTGTCTAGGACAGCCCATAGGGTATTCCGAGGGACTAGATCAAAGGCTGCCCTAAGATCAATAAAAGCGGCATATAGGCTGCCTCCCCCCAGGTAAACCACCTTCCAATAGAGCATAGCAAAATGCAGCACCTGATCGATGGTGCTTATTCTTGCTCTAAAGCCGGCTTGTAGATGGGAAAGGATTGCATTGTCTAGGGCCCAATCCAACACTTTGTTCAGGATCAACCTGCCTAAGATCTTTTGTGTGGTATCAATCAGGCTGATAGGACGGTAGTTAGCAGGGAGAGACTTGTCCCCCTTCTTGAACACTGGAATAATTTCTGCTCCCTTCCAGGACGTCGGAATCGGAGCACCTCTAGCAATCAAATTGGCTAAAATTAAAATGTAGTTACCCCATGACTCACTTTTACAGAAGAAAATATCAACAGGAACTCCATCCATCCCAGGAGCCCTCCCAGGAACCAATGACTTGAGGGCAATAACAACATCACCCAGGGTAAAGGCATCTTCATTGTAAAAAGTATATTGATAATTTGAAGATGGGCACGTGTTTTCGTCAATGGCATATAAAGATTCAAAATGCTTAACCCAATCATCTTGTGACACCCAATTTTGTGGTTTATCAGGGTTACCTCCAGCCCCCCATTTAAAAACTGACCAGAATCGTCTCATGTCTTTATGGGCACCTGCTTCCCTGAGTTCCTGCCATCTTTGGAGGTCCCACGCTCTCTTGGCTTTAAAGATAGCTTGCTTATATGCATATCTAGCGGGACGAACTAAAGAGATGTCACCAGATTTCAGTGCGGAGCCCAAATTAGCACGAGCTTCTCTACAATCGGTAGAATACCAACGTAGTGGGGAGTCGTCATTGGGTTTAGTTTTTTTAATGGGTCTTACAAAGATATCTTTAAGTTCTGAGAAGAAGGTTTCATGGATCGAAGTTCCCAGATTACAATAAGATGCCAAGGGGCACTGGTTAAGTACGGCCCCCATATCCTGAATGGCAAGCACTAATCTATTAAAAATATGAATAAGACATTCTTGACTTTGAGCAACCTTTGCCCACTTTACATGACGCATATCATTAGAAATAACTACGTCTTGATGGAGCTGAAGAGAAAAATTACTATGGGCAATGGGAGTCACCCAAAACGAGGTAGTTAGAGAGAGAGGGTTGTGATCACTCTCCAATCTGGCTATTACTTCCATGCCCTTCAGGGATTCCCATAGATCTAAAGATAATAGGATGTAATCTATCCTGCTTGTACGGGAACCACTCTTAAAGGTGATTGATCCAGATTTATCCTGTTCAGTCCTGCCATTAGTTGCACGAAGCCCCTTGCTAAAACAAAGGGCGTTGATCTGGATTGCCAGTTCAGACCAACGAGTGACAGGTTCAAGATCTAAGCATGGGACACCCCATAAGCCATCCTCAGCCTCCATGATACTCCAATCAATACCAGAAAGGGGTTCAAAGGTTACATTAAAATCACCACCTATGATTACATAGGAGTGGTGGGAGTGGAGAAGCAAGAGTTCCTCCAAACGAGCAATAATATCAGATTTCTTGCCCCCAGTACTTCTAGCATAGACATTGTAGATATCCAGCGATTTACCGTTACTAAGCTTAAGCTTAAGTAGCTGGATATCTGGGTGAGAGGTGGGGAGCTCCTTAACAATAATACCTAGATCCTGTCTAATCCAGGTGGTTAGACCACCTGAGGGACGCCCCTTTTTGCCCTTTACGGCCAAAACATTAAAATTCAAAAAACCCGCTACAAACTGAGCCTCCAGTAGCCAGGTCTCTTGGAATAAACAGATGTCATAAGAATTAATAAATCGTACCCAGTTAGGATCATTCAACTTAGATTTCAGTCCTGCGATATTCCAGGACAGGAGTGTACCATGCTCAGGGAGGGTTACACTATCTTCTTGGATAAATTCCGGAATATCATTCAGTGGAGTGATCCCTATCGGGTCTACAGAGAAACATTGCTTATCCATACTACCCAAGTTACCAATGTTAGGGACTTTATTAGTCTCTGGGATGCTGTTCAGTGAAGTAATCCTGACAGGATCTATAGAAGCATATTGTTTATCCATACTAGCCAGAGTACCGATGTTAAGGACTTTGTTAGGCAAAAAAGAAGAAACAGGGGAAACCACTAGCCTAACTTCTTTACAAAGTCAATCATTTAAATCTAGGCAGGACTCTCCCAAGGACTGAGGCCAAACACCACCTGAGCTGGAAGATTGAATAGGGGAAGACTTGATTTGGATTGTAGAATAGTCAGGAGGACAACTTCTGAACTCCAGATTGATAAGATTATCTGCTATGGTGGGATCATAAAAAGTGACCTCTATAAGGTCCATCATATTACCATTCTGAGAAATCCTTCTAACTCCCTCTATGTCAGCTCTGATTACAGAGCAGCAACCCCTTACATGCCTGAGCCAATGTATGACCTTGTTAGTCAGAGATTCACTGGTTTCAAAATGGGACCCAGAGGACAATCTTGGGACATTTACCATAAGGACCTTTCGTGGATGAAAAATACGACTGTATGGCCCACGTGTTTGGGTTTGTCGGTAAGGATTACCTCTAGGAGTGATTCCAGTTCTCTCATTAATAAGGGAAGGTCTTCCAGCACGTGATAATACCTGAGGCATACCAGGAGAGGCTCTGGTAGGATGTCTAACCAAGGGTGGGGTGCAAGCAACGGCAAAGTTATCCCTTGATTGTGCTAGGAGACGAGACTGAATATTCACGGGGTGAGCAACATGGGGCAGAATCTTAGCATTAACATTAGATGTTACTGGTGGCCCTTCAGGCACCTCTACGGGGGCCTTTACCAAACCCCTCTCCGAGTTAACAGAGTTTAGTTTAGAATGAATATCAGTAACCATCTTAGATTCACCCAACTTCATAACAGTAGTTGATAGTATATCAATCTTAAATTGCATAGTCTCAATCAAGGAGTGCAAGTTTTTCACTAGAACCAACAAAGATTTTATATCATGTTTGCAGGATTCAGTCCCTATAAATCCCTCGGGTAGGTTAATGGTAGAGCTATCTTGAGATAGAAGAGGACCTATATTTGTATCCAAACGTGCAGGAGAAAGCAGAGCTGGACAACTAGCATCAGTATCAACATCGCTCAGAATGGAAAACCTGTTGCTACATGCAATACCCGGGGGACCGTTGAAATCAGAAGGGGATTTACCAGAGTGAACTTGGCTCGCAACCGTTATTACTGTGGGGGTGATAGGGACCAAAGCTTCGCCCCTTACCCCATTTGTTTGTTCCTCCCCACCCTTTTTCGAGAGGAACATATCCGGAACTGTAACAACACCTTTGGTAGACACATTTCTACCACCAATAGCCGGCAAAGGGGTGGCATTAAGTATTTCCCCGCATTCATCGACTATAACCTCAATGCGGTCCATTACACAGTTACTGGCTGCATGTTGGCGAGCTTTCTTAGATCTAGACTTCCTTATCTTAGAATTCACAGGCAGGGAACGTGAAGAGTCAAATTCTCCCTCGGGAGTTTTCCTTTTACCCATGTCTGGAAGAAATGATGACAGGTATACGGACCTTGGCGAATTGGGAACACGTTGTCAAGGACCGGGCCGACCCGACCCAGTTCGTCCCCGGACGGCCATAGACGGCCCGCCCTCTGCCCGGGCTCAGCCCGGCGCCGCCCGCGCGCGTCCCGCGACGCGGAGGGAGCCTCGCTCTAAGTAGCGCCTCCGGGCGCGATGTCCGGCGGATGTGGGCGTGGCGGGGAGGGATGCTGGGTCCTGTAGTTTCTCTCCCGACTGCAGCTTCGAGTGGTAGGAGGCGGCGGGGAGAGCTGGCGACCAGGAAATTATGCGGGCTGCTGTCGTGAGCCCAGGTAGGAGCAACGCTGAGACTCTGAGATGACCCCCAGCTCCACCGAGGGAGCCTCGCTCTAAGTAGCGCCTCCGGGCGCGATGTCCGGCGGATGTGGGCGTGGCGGGGAGGGATGCTGGGTCCTGTAGTTTCTCTCCCGACTGCAGCCTCGAGTGGTAGGAGGCGGCGGGGAGAGCTGGCGACCAGGAAATTATGCGGGCTGCTGTCGTGAGCCCAGGTAGGAGCAACGCTGAGACTCTGAGATTGACCATAGCTAATATAGACTTGCATTTTACAATGGATGACGATGGTTGCCATCTTTGATCCATGACACATGAACTTTTATTTCTAGGCAAGCTGAATTTCAATGGGCTCAATTATTGGCAGTGGGGCCGCCCGTCCTCTGTGATGGAGATTTAAATCTATTGTCGAGCTGGCGGAAGTTCATACGCTTGATTTATAAATTGGATGGGAGAACGTCAGTCAAGCTTGAAGGAGGTATTTACGTCAGACCTGAGGCTCTCCACCATCGACAGGCGCATTTGTCCACTGTCAGATAATGCTCAATCAGCATTATAGTGGTGGTTTACAGCCTGCCACATTTATATATGTCTGTCATATTGGTGGCCTTACAGGGGTGTACTGATGGAGAAAGTACATAGTGGAGCTGTTTTGCCTTGCTGTAGCCATGCGTCTTTAATATGGATACGTACGTCACACACCTGAGATGAATGGGCAAAGTAATCGCATCTGCAAACAGCCCCTATTCTATAGCATGATCCTTTGCCTCTCTCATTTTGAAGCTAAGCTGCAAGACATGGGGCGTTTAGTTGAATTTTATTTCTCAACTACTTTGTTTTGTTATTTAGTAACATTATTTTGTTATCTATCTGGAAGAAGGAATCCCAGCTTTTCAGACATTGAATTAACAGTCACGGTGGATGAGATAATTAGGGTAGAGCCACACTTGTTTGGAGCCCCTTTTCAAAGTACCACTATAACCCAGAAAAGGAAAATGTGGCAGAGAATTGTCGTAAGAGTTAATCCTGTATCCATCAACAGGCCCTTGAAGGAGGACAATAGGAAGCGCTGGAATGATTTGCAGGGTAGAATATGCTACCTGGCCTCTAAAGTCCCCTAGAGGCCCAGGAGACTGGTAGTGGTTCTTTCTTGCCTATGAACCTCTTGCCCTGGAAGGAGAAGGTGTATGGAATCCTACACACTGAACACTTTACAGGAATCCCTGGTGCATTGGAGGCTGGTTAAGTACAATCACTCTCATATAGCAACTGTGTCTTCATCATTATTGTCCTACTAGATGTTATGGTTTTTATTTCTGTTTGTTAAAGTTCTATTTTGTCTAAAATATGTGAATATTGTTTTTCTTTTTTGTGTAATATACTTTTATTCCCAATCTAAAATGTTCATTCTCATAATATATTTTCCTTCTCAGTATTTAATCTGTACGCCCATTAGTTTGTGTGCAAACATATTACTCTGCAAACAAGTACCCATTATGTATGTGAGGTGTTTTGCAGCATTTTCATTAAATTTCAACTACTGATTGCTGTCAGTCATTTTGTATGGTTCTGATAAAAAACTAGTTGTTTGTCCTAATGTATTAAAATCTTTAACTTTTTATTGAATGCAGGTTATTTTATATCTTCAGTCATTCTTAAGTGCAGTCCAAAACTATTTCATCAGTGTTAGTGGTCAGTGACTACATCTCCCATAATGCATTGTTAGACCTGTCAGCCTTAGGGTGGTCTTCACTACTGTGTGGCCTATATCTCCCATATGATAGCATTGAGGATTCCTTATTAATTTTAATAGGTTGTAATTTTCAATTGGGAGCAGGTAGCTAAGTCATGTTTGGCATCTATGAAATTGTAATGATAAGCCTTATTTAATTTATTGGTAAATTTTGATTTTTTATTACTATTTTGATAAATACACTTTTAGAAATGTGGCATTTTTGCCTTAGCCCTTTGTGCATGCAGCCTGTCTTGAGTCACATGACTGGGTGCAGCTGGCAGACTTTGTGAATTCCTCCCAGACTGTCACACAATAAAAAGGATTAGGTGTGTCTCAATAGGCCATCTGCTCGCAGGATAGGGGCTGGAGCTGAGCACAGTCACCTTGCAACTGAATAGTGTGTGTTCTACCTTCACACAAAGAACCTAATCACCCCACATTGTCACTGCAGCCAGCTTGGAGCCCGGGCATGGGATGCAGGACATTCTATGCACTTTAAAGAACCTTTCTAGATGCTTTACCCACACTCCAGAGGTAGGACACCAGGGTATAAAAACTGGACCTTCAGACTCACTATTCAGTACACTGGACCTGTGGATACTCTGCCAGGAAGAATGACTGCGGGCTGCTGGGTAGACTGCAACTCTGCTGGACTGCTGCCCTTTTGGATTGCTGTCCTGTTGCTCTGCTGTTCTGCTGCTCTCAGCCTGGGTGCAAGGACTGGATCTTCATCTGTTCCAGGACCTCTAGAGTGACTCGCAAGGGCTAGTTTGCTGGCCTCCTGTTCAGAGCCACAGGGGCACAAAAGGCTTCCCCCATCTTGAAACTGCACCTACACCCAGACTGAGTGAGACCTGAACCTCCAAGTGGTTATCCTCAAGTCCTGGACCAATGGAAGTGGCACTAAAGGTGCCCATGGAGCCAAAATCCAAAACTGAGGACCAAAGAGCTCTAAGGACCAGGAGGAGACCAGAACCAACCTGCTCCCATATCTGCCCGAGGTGCATCTCCGGTCAGATTGACCTCGAGGCTTCTCCCATTATGTACTTCTCCACAACAGCAAATCCTTTCAAGCGGTCCTTTGCTAATGGGGTGTCCGGCCTCATTGAACTGTCTGGATATTTTTGACTTTGACTAAGGGTCATATTTATGAGCCCCTTGCATCATCTTAGTTTCACTTTTTGTGATGCTCCTGCAGTCCAAATTATAAAGTCATATTTGTGAGGTCACACAAAGCCACTTTACATTGCTTTGAATGGCCTCATAGGTCTGGGAGTGGGTCGGTTAGCTTTATTAGGTACCCAATTATATAGTGCCCAACAGCACCTATCTGAACCAGCCTGCCTTAAACTGTTATGGGTCATTTGTGACAGATGCTGTTATTTTGGCCAATATAGTCACTATTTCGAATACCCAGGTATATTTCTAAGATCATTTGCAGATCATCCATCTATAGACCCTCTTGAAGCCCACATTGGGGTACTACACAAGTGTGGTTTGTGGCTTTTTCATGATGAAGGCACTTCCTTTGCTGAAAAGCACGTGGAAAGGAACTTGTGTTTCAGCCGCCTATTGTCATTTCATCATCCTTTTTTGTTCTAAATTAGTTTTTGATTCAGATAAAACTTAATTTTATACATCAGAAAATACAAGATAGTAACAGTTTATCATAATTTACTTTCTTGTTTTGTCTGTATCTTTTGTTTTGTATAGTATGTTAATAAAAGGAATGAAGATATGATTGAGGTGTGTAAGATTACTCTATAAAATAATATTTTTAATGTATTACTTGAATAAAATTTGTACTTGGTAATAAGACATTGTGGTCCCTATACCCATGTGTATGTTCAGTTTCATGTTGTTATTTTTTAATATAATAGAGTTGCCCTAGGTGTTTGCATTGTAGTGGGTCTGTGAGTGCCTGTGTGGGTATGTGAGTGGGTGTGAGTCTGTCTGTGTGGGCCTGTGAGTGGGGGTGTGCCTTGCTGGGTGGGTATGTGAGTGGGTGTGAGACTGCCTGCTTGGGTCTGTGAGTGGGTGTGAGAGTGCCTGTGTGGGTCTGCGTGTGGGTGTGTGAGTGGCTGTGTGAGTCTCAGAGTCAGTGTAAGAGTGCCTGTGTGGGTCTGTGGGTGTATCTGAGTGCCTGCGTGGCTCTGTTAGTGGGTGTGTGAATACCTGCGTAGGTCTGTGACTGGGTATGTAAGTGCCTGCATGGGTCTGTGACTGGGTCTGTAAGTGTCCCCTGTACAGATGGTGAAATTCACTGACACCCAATTGACATATTTAATTTACTTACACATCCATAGTAAAATGGTACCAAGGGCCTGTAAATTAACTGCAAGTAGTGGCCACTTATTGTGCGACCCACGTATGTAGCCCTTTTAAAACTGACCCAGGCCTGCTATTGCAGCCTGTGTGTGCAGTTTTAGACTATCATTTTGCCCTTGCAAAATAAACCTTCCTTTTTAATACGTATAAGTCACCACTAGGGCAGGCTCTTAACAGCCCATAAGGCAGGCTGCAGTGTATTTAAAATGTAGGGTATGTAATTTTAAATTAACATGTCCTGGTAGTGAAAACCTCATTTATTTTTCACTACTACAAGGCCTACCACTCCCATAAACCAGTCAGTCAGTTTTATTTATTATGATATGTAACTCCTTTGGAGGTCCACATAACATAAAACAGTAATAAAACAATGATACATAGTACATATTAAAATCAACAATTGAAAAGTATAAGACTTCCAGACTGATATAAACATCATTTAGTAAGAACATTTGGACGATATTTACAAGCCCCTACGCAACCACAATGTCACTTTTCTCGACGTTGTGGTGGTGATAGGGGCTTCACCTTATTCACAAGGTGGTTTTAAACCACTTAATGTGGCTAAACGCCGCCTTGTGAATAAGGCACCCTTTCACGCTACACTTAGCATGAAAGGGGCGGGCAATGGGTGTTGTGGTGGGCTTTCCACCGTAACGCCCTTTGATTTTGACTCTGACCCATATTTACAAGGGTCTCATAAATATGGGGCAGCGCCAAAATTAAGACCAGGGAAAACCTGCTCTTACCCTGGCGAAGCGAGGATAAATGTTTAATTTCTCCTCGTTCATGCTGTTTCTATGTGTGCTGCATTGTGCAGCACACATAGAAACAGCAAAACACCATTGATTGTTTATGTATATGAAGGTGTCCCTTCCTGAACATAAACAATCATTTAAAAAAAATAACGTTTTGCAACTTCTATGTGCGCTGCATTGAGCAGAACACATAGAGGTTTCAAAACTCCATTTCAGATTGTTTATGTTCAGTAAGGGACACCTTCCTGCACACAAACAATCATTCCCTTCAACGCAGACACCATTGCGCTATGGTGCAAGGGTGCCTGCGTTGGCACTAGGCAACTAAATTAGCGGCAGCACAGGGGGAAATGCAAGACTGCACCATAGTCTTGTATATACAGTGCAGCCTTGCATTTCAGAAGTGGCGGAGCACTGAGTTAACCCAAGGAGGTTAATACCGCGCTCCGCCACTTCCTTGTAAATATGCCTCTCAATGGGCCATATGTAGGTAATTTATCTTTACCGATTCATAAATACCGAATTTTACCGAATGGGTATTTATGAATCGGTAAGTTCTATGTAGGTAAACATTCGGTAATCATTACTGAATCGGTAATATTCGGTAATCATGAATCGGAATTTACCGAATCGGTAAATCCCGAAGTGGGATTTACCGAATCGGTATTTACCGAATCGGTATTTACCGATTCGGGAATTCAAATACACATGACTTGATGAAGCAGCCAATCCTGTGCAACCTAAACCCCACCCAACCAGGAAGTGGCCACACCCAGGCAGGTGCACACAATCCACAGACTCTGGAGAGGCTGGGAGTGCAGAGGAGAGGAACAGAGCAACTGCCTGATTCAGCCCTGGAAACTGCAACAATGGCCAGCCAGGACACAGAGAGGGATGGAGGGGAGAGGAAGAGAAAGCTGAAATTCAGCCAAAAGGAGCTGCAGGTACTGGTGGAGGAGGTTGTGAAGCAGCACCAGAAGCTTTTTGGCAAACAGTCACTGCAAGTGGCTGAGTCAGAGAAACGTAAGATCTGGCTTGGAATCCAGGCACAGGTGAATGCCATGGGAGTGACCCCCCGGGACATTGATGTCCTCAAGAAGCGGTGGTACGACATCCGTATCATCACAAAGAGGAAGGTGGCAGAATTGAAAAAAGAGGCCAGCCGGACAGGAGGTGGACGCAATAGGGCACCAGCCCTGACAGAACTGGAGGAGCTTGTGGAGACCACTATTGATCCAGAAAGCATCGTGGGGATTGGGGACGCTGACAGCTCCGGCAGAGGCACCTCCAAACAAGGTAAGACGCTTGCACAGCAATGTGTCCCCCCCTACCCCTATCCCAACTCCCCAAATGTGCAATGAGAATCCCACTCCAGTACAGGTGTTAGTGCATGCTAGCAATGCATCATGGTAGATGTAGTCCCTGAAAGCCCAAACATGATATGATTAGCACAGATTAACAAGGCATGTAACACACAGTAGCGAGAAGCAGGCAGAGGACATTGAGATACTGTTTAAAAAATGTATTGTCATGGCAGCAAATCCATGCTTCAGGTACACTTAGCTGATGTTGCATTTCTGTCCACAGGCACTACTGCGCACAGAACTGCCCATGACAAGGGAGAGAGGGCACACCACAAAGACAGCGTGGAGAAGGCCACCACCAGTTCTGGCCAGGGAACGGCACCACAGGCAGTCTCACCACCACAGCCAGCATCGCCAGCCAGCATCGCCACTCCAGCCAGCATCCCCACTCCTGCAGGTGTCACCACCATCTTCACCACCTGCATTGCACAGGTCGAGGAGGCGTGCTGCTGCCAGGTTGTATGTAACAGACTCATCCTCTGAAGACTCGAGGGGGGTGGAAACGTCCACTGTACCCCTGGATGTAACCCATGGCAGTGTGCCTTCCGACTCTGAGGGAGCACACACAGGTGGCAGACGGCGCCGCAGGGCTCGGCCGCAGAGTCCACCTCCCCTAGGGGTGGGCCATGGAGTCTCCTCAGGGCTTGAGGCCACCATGGTGAAAATTCAACGCATACAGGCAAGGGCAATGGTGTCCGTACAGCGCCAAATGCGTGGCCTCAATGAGACATTTGTTAACATTGACAAGGGCATCAGCGCCATGGCAGGGGGAATGGCTGAGATGGCAGCGGGCATGCGGGACATGTCCCAGTCCATCATGCTGCTGTGCTCAAAGTATGATGAGGACAGGGCAGCACGGCGCAGGGGACATCAGAAAAAGGATCAGAACACAAGGGCAGTGAACCGGCTGGCAACTGCCACTTCGCTGCTCTGCAGGCGCTCAGTGGCGATGCAGGAGGGCCTTGCGCACTGCAGCACAGATGTGTCAAGGGGGATGGTGAGGGTCACGAGTGCACTAGAAGTGCTGCTCACCAGCCAGTCTGCCACAACTGGCGCTGTGGATGCTGGGGACACCGAAGACACGACCAGCAGGAGCAGCATAACCCCCCCTGTCCCAGACACACGTCGGAGCAGCAGGCGGCAAGGTGGTGCCACTGGTCCCACAGCCAGTGAGGACGCTCACTCAATGCCATCCCGCACTGGTGCGCGTGGGCGCAAACACTAATGCGTCACGAAAAACAAAGACACTATTGGGTGAAGTAACCCTTGACTGACATATGTTTATTACACAATGTTGATGGAACAGGTTTCCCTTTGTGTTGTGGCGTAGTGCTGCCTGATTAAACTACGTTATGGCATCCAACTACTGGCTGTGTCCCCTTACTCACTCAGAAATAGTTGCATGTGATCTCTGCCCGTCTCACTCTCCCATCTGTTGCCCCTCCTGCTGCGTTGGCCTCTGGCTGTGCAGACTCATCATCATTGTCCTCAATATATGTCATTTCGACCTCTGTACCTCTCTTCGTGGCAAGGTTGTGCAGCATTGCACAAGTGGCAATTATCTTGCAGCAGAGGATGGGTGTGTACTGGCGTGCACCTCCGCTTTTATGGAGGCAGCGGAACCTGCTTTTCAATAGTCCGAACGTGCGCTCCACCACATTGCGTGTAGATTTGTGTGCCACATTATATCGTCTCTCACTCTGGGTTGATGGGTGTAGGTAGGGAGTGAGGATGAATAACCGCACGGCATATGCACTGTCGCCTAGGTGAGTAAAAGGGAGCCATCAGTCACATGCCTCAATACACTATGATTTGCACTAAGTGTTATGGAGCGTCACTGTTACTTACCTAGCAGGTATCCTTCTCCAAATTCTCCGGCAAGCAGTCGTGTGTAGATCCCACTGTTCTGGAAGATGTAGGAGTCGTGGGTGCTCCCAGGAAACTTCGCAACAATATCAGTGATGATGTTCCCTGCATCGCAGATTACCTGCACATTGATGGAGTGGGTGGACTTTCTGTTCCTGTAGATGTGCTCAGTGGCAGCTGGTGGGCAGATAGGAATGTGTGTGCCATCGATACAGCCAATGACATGGGGGAACTGTGCCATGTGATAAAAGTCAGTTTTAGTTTTCTGCAGTTCAGCCTGTGTGTTTGGGAAGCTGATGTAGTGGTGCATTCTCTGCATCATGGCATCCAGGAACTTCCTGAAGAAACGGGACAGGCAACTCTGGGATACACCGCCCACCGCAGCTATCACCCCCTGGTAACTGCCAGATGCGAGTAGATGTAGGCTGCAGAGAACCTGCACATGTGGTGGTATGGCATGCGCCCTTCTTGTTGGCTGGTCCAGGAGTGGGTGCAGGTCCCTTATCAGGTCCATGATGGTTTGGGGGTCTAGCCTGTACCTTTCATGTATCTCTGCGTCAGTCTGTTGAAAGAGTGTGATGCGCTGTCTGTAAATGCGTTCCTCCCGTCTCCAAATCCTCAGACCTGCTGCCTGTAGACGTAGGCGCCTTGCAATGACATACAGAGCGGCCATGTTGTCCACGCTGTTGCATTTTGGGATTGCTTATATGCACTGTTGATGCTTACCACCTGCTTTCAATCTGTGTTAATTACCGACTCTTAATTACCGAATTCCATGGATTTCTTAATTACCGAATTTACCTACATATCTTTTCCCGTTTTACCACTTCATATTTACCACTTCATATTTACCGATTCGGAAAATATGTATTCGGTAAATATGAATCGGTATTTTAGAATTCGGTAAATATGAATCGGTATTTACCGATTCATATTTACCGAAAACTGGTTTTTGGCCTCCTACATCTCACTTGACTAAATACCGGTCGGTAACGGGATATTTACCGAATTTCGGCCGTTACCGACCGGTATTTAGCTACCTACATATGGCCCAATGTCCTTTATAACGTGATGACATGCATAGGACTACAAAAAAGTATATAATTTGACTGTAATTCCATGGGTGCAATCTCTTCGGAGATATCATCATGCATAGCGCAACAAAAATGCATAAACATCACTTAACAATTTACAAAGCCCTAAAAGCATTTTATGCACAAGTCTGCCTTAAGCAACTCACTTATTTTCAACATAACAAAGGAGGTAATAAACACCAAGGGAGATAAGGAAAGCAAATATAAGAAATAAAGAGCTTATTCAATATCTTTATTTTCAGGCCTTTAGTCTAATGTGTGTAGCGCAGTATGTGAGGTGCAAATAATGCATAATACATACTTATCATTGGCAGCCTTGAAGAATGGAATATTCAGTAAATAGTGCATAATACATTCTTATAAGTGCAACCTTGAAGAATAGTAGCATACGTACATACAATTAGAATATACCATTGCATATCTAAAATATAACCGAAAAATGCACATTCCATAGGAGCATTTAGACGAACATTGACATTAAGTAACAAACCCCCACCTATAAGGATCTGCGGCCCTAATTAAGGTACAATAAGGGTCTAAATAATTGAATAGATCTAGTTACCAAACAAATCATACAGGGGAAACATTACATTACATTTAAACACCCACCAGTAACACACCAGGGCTCTAAAAGATGTTCAACAGGATCTGGAAAATGTTTAAAGCGCCCACCAGTCCTACACCAGGGCCCTGATAGACATTCAAATATCAATTCATTCATAGGAAACAGTACAGATTTACGTACCTCCAAGGCGGAATGCATATTATATTTAATAAACAGAGGTCTTAAAAAGTGACAATGAACATTCTGTAACACAAGACACACAAATAATACGTGGTTAAGAGCCTAAATATGTAACTGCCGCAAATCGCATCTTCTATCCTTTGTCTGGATTTTATCCCAAATGCCAGAAATCACACGTAAAGAAAGCAAGTCCAGTCTCAGCAATAGGGTCAGCCTTCTGATCCCATGAGGCAAATTCCATATTAAATAGGGCTGAGGTTTGTTCCCCTGATTGCTCTCCTGCACCGCCTGATTACGCAGATTTAACTGGCTTAATATCTCTGGCCAAACCTATTTTGGACACAGAGCCCTTTATTAAGGTCTTCAGAGCGGACTTGGGCATAAAACAATCACTGTTCAAATCAACCCCAAAAGTTTCATTAGCCAGCTTGAAAGACCAAAAAAATGCACCCCGTTCTTTCAGAGGGATAACATTTCAACCTTCAAGGCTGCCTGTAATGTTCCCTCCTCTCCACATAGGAGTGAGTTTCTCCACCTCAAAACAGCGGCCAGAGAAAAGGAAAAAGAGGACATTAATCCAGACTCCAGAAAGAAAGCATGAGGGGCTGCAGGTGCATTCAAATTGCATATCTGACACAAAATTCCACCTTCTCCTTGAAACAGTGGCAGTAACTCATATCTAACACTTCACACGCTTATCACAGAGAGGGGAGATTTTGGCCCTATAAACTTCCAAAACATACTGTTATGTTAATCCAGGAGTCGAAATACAATTCAAAATAAGATTTATTCCATAAATGATAAAAAGGAAGCACCGCTGGTTACACGTCTTCCAGCTCCAGCAGACCCCCAACAACTGTCGCCTCTTGGTTCATGGGACCGATCACATGTTCTATTCTAGAACACAGGGATCGTGCCATGAACCAAGGGTTTGTACAACAACATATAAATGATCTCGTGCATGCAAGCACGAGGCAACAAAAGAAAAGTAAACAAGCATATATAACACACCTTCCTCCCTTAAATAAACAATAAGGAAAATAAAAACATTTAATACACAAATCTGTTTCTGATAAATGAAACAAAATCAGCCATCCACCCAGGTTTTTTCCGCTGTCGTTTCCCAGAATCTACATTACATTCATTTTCACAGGAAACATTGACAAATTCAGCATTACAGGATGGACTATTAACAGAATCTTCATCCTCCAAATTGTCACTAGACCTTGTTTCATCTTCAGAATTCATATAAACACTTTTGTCCCCTTTGAGAACAGCAATTCTACTTAAATTCCAAACTTTATTATTGGTAAGTTTAACAGAATTCTTAAGTACCTCTTTTATTTCAAAAGGTCCCATGAATTGACTTTCACCTTTTTTATCTTTCCATGGTTTTTTAACTTTAACCAGCATTCCTACATAAACAATCAGATCATGTACCGACCCTCTTTTCTTGTCATAACGTTCTTTCATAACAGCATGAGTTTTTATAAGATTTTCTTTCACAGTCTTAAAATCCAAACTAGACATGGTAGATGGTGCCAACCATGCCGGATTGCATTTGGTTCTAGGGAGTCTACCCCTCATTATTTCAAACGGGGAGTAACCTGTCATAGCATTAATGGAGGTCCTGTACATCCATACAGTTTTAAAGATTTGCAGTTCCCATTTATCATTCTCAATACCCGTAGCTTGGATAGCACCCTTGAGAACTCTATTAAACCTCTCAATGACACCATTACCGCTGGGGTTGTACAAAGAAGTGGTACAATGAATAATGCCAACTCTACTGAAATACGCTTTTGCTTTGTTAGACAGAAATTGAACAACATTGTCTGTGATTAGCCGTACTGGTAACCCTTCTTCAGTAAAAATTTCATCCAGAAATGATAAAACAGAATCAGTGTCCACCTTATCAACAATCTTGACCCCAGGCCACTTTGAAAAAACATCAATGGTTGCAAGAACATATTTTGAGTTAGGACCAACTGGACCCATAATATCCATGGCAATGGTATGCCACGGAAAATCCGGAATGGTATGTTCACCTATATTGGGTTTGAGAGTGACCAAAGTCTTATCCGCATTTGCACAAGTGATACAATTCCTAATAATACGCTCAATGAAGACATCCATTCCTGGCCACCAAAAACTATTCTTCACTTTCTGCTTAGTTCTCACAATACCACAGTGCCCTTCGTGCCCATTAGAAACAATATTATGTGTTAATTTGCACGGAGGAATGGCACGATCACCTCTTTTAAGCACACTATCTACCACGGAAAGTTCATTCCTTACCTCCCAAAAGCTCCTAAGATCAGAATTGATGTTCTTTTTATCGGGCCAACCCGATAAGATATACTCTTCCACTTTTTTTAAAATAAGATCATTCTCAAATTCCTTAAACCAAAACTTTCGGTCAATTGGTAAAAGATTTTCATCATGTACCAAAGCAATAAGGTAATCATCCCACTCATTGTGCGTACTTTCTTTAAGAGGTAAAGGCATTCTTGATAAAAAATCAGCCGTTACGTTATCTTTCCCGGGCACATAAACAATGGAATAAATAAAATCCTGAAGACGCATAGACATCCGGGCTATACGTGCTGAAGCCTTCAACATGCCTTCTGTGGTTAAAAGGCGTACCAAAGGTTTATGGTCAGTCCTATTTAAACACTTCCTGCCCCACACAAACGCCCTAAAATGCTCAAGTGCCCATACGCAAGCTAAAGTTTCCCTTTCTATGGTAGAATATTTCTCCTCAGCAGGTGTTAGTGATCTGGAAGCATGCGCAATGATGTGTTCTTTACTGTTATTAGATTTCTGAGACAGCACTGCTCCTAAACCCTTTGAACTTGCGTCAGTAGTGATAATGCACAGGAGTGAAGGATCAAAACCAGAAAGTGCAGTTGCAGCACAAATGGCTTTCTTAACATCATTAAATTCAGTCTCACAATCTTTAGACCACAAAAATTTGCTCTTGTTTTTGATCAATTGCCTTATGTTGAATGTACGACAAGAAAAATTAGGTACATATTTCGAATAAAACTCTGTAAGACCTAGGAAAGATCTAACGTCATCCTTGGACTTGGGTTGAGGAGCAGATCTGATAGCTTCAACTAAATCATGTTTAGGTTTGATACCTTCCTCACACAACTCGTGACCCAAATAAGTCACTGACTTCACACCAAATTTGCACATGTCAGACCATGGTTAGAGAGAACCTTAAGAACATTTTCTAATGCCGACCAATGTGACTGAGAACTACTACCAAAAACAAGAATGTCATCTTGAAAGCAAATTGCATTGTTGCAATCCTTGAGTATGTCCTGCATTACACGTTGGAAAATGGCTGCAGCAGACGCCAAGCCAAAAGGCATCCTATTATACCTGAAACATCCGAACGGAGTAATGAATGCGGTGAAATCTTTACTATTCTCGCTCAATTCAATCTGGTGATACGCTGCCGATAGATCAATCATAGAAAAGAATTTAGCACCCCCAACACTGCTCAGCATTTCAGAGATGCGTGGTAAAGGGAATTGATCTATGACAATGTTGTTATTCAAGTGGCGTAAGTCAATGCATAGTCTGATTTTTCCATTGGCGCGTTTAGCAACGACAATGGGTGAAACCCACTCAGAAGACTCAATTCTCTCAATAATGCCATCTCTCACTAGCGAATCTAACTCTGTTTTAACTTCTTCACGAACAGCCAGAGGGATGTTGCGCGCCTTGTGAATCTTTGGACATGAGTCTTTTTTTAAACGGATTTCATGTTTAAAATTGTTTAATTTGCCAATACCATTTTTAAACGCACTGGGAAATTTTTGTAGTAAAAGTGCACTGAGACCATTAGACTCGTCAATTACCATGACAGGATCAGGACTATTGGGGTTAAGCATAATGTTTAATTTGCCCTGATCGAACCAGCTTAAGACAGATGGTCCTTTCTTGGATACATATAATTTGGTAGTGCATTCCCGATTTTTGAATCTAAAAACGAGGGTTCTATAACCTAAAATGTCAATTCTTTCGCCAGAATAACCCTCTGGACTAATGTCTGTGGACTCCAATGTGCTACCTAATTTTGGCACAAATTGTGTATTCCACACAGTCTCATTTACGATAGAGTAAGGAGATCCTGAATCCGCATACATTTTGGTGTTGACGCCCCCGATAACCATATCACACACAGGTTTTTTCCTAATGACATAATTATCAATATTAAGGATGGAGTGATGCGAATCCTTAATGTTGAGAACATAAGAACATACCTCGCTATAATCATTGTTAGGTTCTTCATTTTCACTATCCTCATTTTGATCAATACACTTGACTTTGTTGTTAGCCTTCTTTTTGTTACACGCTTTAGAGAAATGACCAACCAAACCACAATTAGAACACTTCTGCTTGATGGCTGGACAGAATTTGAAATTAGCTAAATGAGTTTTGCTGCAACACCTATAACACTTCAAATTATCTTTTTGTTCCTCATTCTTACCCTTGAAAGAACTGGAGTTTTTTTTTGCTTTAACATCCTGTTCTTTGAAGCGAGTTTTAGTATTAACTTTGGCAAGTGTATCTTTATCAGTACAGTTAGATTCTCCCTTGACTTGCTTTGCACTTCTACATGACATTTCTGACTTTCTCACAATGGCTAGGATACTCTCCAAATCAGAATCCCCATTGACCCATAACCTCTCTTGGATGGCGGAATTGTTTGAGTGCATTACAACCTGATCTCTAATGAACTCTTCTTGTAAAGTACCAAACTTGCAATCCAAGGACAAAGTTTTCAATATGGAAACATAACTGTCTACTGGTTCATCAGTAAGCTGCTTCCTTTGAAAGAACTTGTACCTTGAAATGCCAATACAAACTTTAGGAGAACAGTAGCGATCAAAGTCCAAAATAGCTTTTTCAAATATATTGCCATCCCCCCCGCTGTCTAATCTGGGTAATTGATTAAATGCCTTTAAACCTTCAGGACCTAAGGAATGTAAGAAAATGCCCTTCTTCTCAGGTGGTTTCATTTTACCATTAGCATCTAATGTCTCAATATAATTTAAAAAATACGCTTTCCATTCAACCCAAGGCATGCATAGAGAACTACCAGCTGACCAATAAGGTTGAGGCGGTGAAAGAGTATAGCCTTGTGCACACATGTTAAGGCTTTACAGAAGAAGTAACTCAAAACAGAAAAAAAAAAACTAAATGGAAGATAATTGACTTAACAATGGTAAACACGATTGGACATAAACAATCTTGATCATGTGAATATTGGCCAAAAGAAGTGTTTAACATAAAACTGGTTAAATGGTAAACAAATGCCCCATAATGTCTAATTGAAAGATTAAACGCAGCACTAATAAAAATAAAAAAAAAATTAACCACTAGATGGCGTAAGCGGCTCAACAATAACCTGAAACATAAAAGAAATTTTTTTTTTTTTTTTTTAGAAATACTTCACTAATACAAACCAACTAGAACGGAAGGTATTTGCAGTTCCTTTCGACGATATAGTAATTTCACCTGGGTGAGAAAATGGAAACAGTCCGTCCCTTTGAAGCTGAAGACAGAATAATAAACAATCCACAAAACAAACGAGTGAATCTTGAAATAAGCTCCGTAGGAAATTGAAGTGCCGCTGATCCACGTATAACGTTGAACGTGATGATGCGAAACACACGTGATGCTCTACGTTACGTAGACAGCGCAGGAAGAGGAACGAAGTCCACACGGAACAAAGTTGAAAATTCTGGAGCGCAGCGCAGGAAGAAAGACAAAATCCACACGGAACAACGATGAAGATTCTGGAGCATGTCCGGTGAGTGAAACGTTGGTTATGTTCAAAACATAACAAAAACGCAGATGCTAGCCACGAGTGCTCCGCACGTTTTAAGAAAACAATGCTTACACTCTTTATGGTTCCACACCTCTGTAAAAGTTGAAGAGTTCAATCGCTTCCGTCTATTTACGATCCTTTGCTTCGTCTAAGGCTCCGATTTCTCTTTTTTTTTTTTTAAATTACAGCGCTCCCAGCACGAACACGAAATCCAAAGCAAACTCCAAATAAGTTTTTGAACAGCAAGTAGAGATTAAGGTGGAGGTTGTCAGCAAACGAGATAATTTAAAAGAAATTGGATGTGGAATCAAATGCGCGACAAGTAAAAATCTAGAAATGCGCAAAAACCAATCAATCCAAATCGTAGGTTCGATGAAAGGTGCTTCCTTGGATCGTCGCCAGTTTTGTTATGTTAATCCAGGAGTCGAAATATAATTCAAAATAAGATTTATTCCATCAATGATAAAAAGGAAGCACCGCTGGTTACACGTCTTCCAGCTCCAGCAGACCACCAACAACTGTCGCCTCTTGGTTCATGGGACCGATCACATGTTCTATTCTAGAACACAGTGATCGTGCCATGAACCAAGGGTTTGTACAACATATAAATGATCTCGTGCATGCAAGCACGAGGCAACAAAAGAAAAGTAAACAAGCAGATATAACACATACCCCAAATGATGTCTCCCACAAATTTTGTAAAATCTGTACAAAGCAGTGGCCTGAGCGAGGGCCATGCATGCACAAAGCTTCATGTGATCAATGTCCTGCCCATTCTTGGAGAAGACCTTTCCGAGATAAAGATATGAGTCCAATATTTCAAGTTTGTCAGTACCAAAATACCAGTTAAAATCCCACTTTAGTCTTGACACATATTTGCAAAAGATCAGGACTTTGCTTTTGGAAATATTCTTCTTCAGAAAGTGGAGTTCTACATACTTTCGCAATGCTACAACATGGCGCTGCAAGCCAATAGGAGTTAGGTCCATAATGGCTACGTCATCTGCATACAGTAAGGAGCCAATGAGCATTGCACCAATTCTGGAAGAATCACCCCTCACTTGATTTAAGGTGCCTGGAAGATCAAAAATATATATAGAAAACAAAAGGGGAGTTAACAAGCAGCCTTGCTTAAGACCATTATGTTTTTTAATCTTACGGGATAAGCTGTGCGTCCCTTCCATCAAAATTTGTCACCAGGTATCCATTGGTAGCTCCATAATAAGACCCAGGAGGTGGTACGGAACACCCAAAAGAAGAAACTTCATCCTCAGCGTCTATCAAACGCTGTGCAGAAATAAATCAAAGCTGTATATACTGGCATGCTTCGAGAAAAGGTGTATTTTTCCACTATATTTTGAAGGACCGCAATATTATCCAGTGTACTGTGATTCCTCCCAAAGCCGGCTTGTTCTGGGGGAATAATATTCTGATCTTTGAGCCCCCTGCTGTAAAATACAAAGTACACTCTTGGCAAATAATTTGCCAGAGCCATCCAGCAATGCTATCTATCTAAAGCTTGCAGGGGAGGATTTTAGGACCATCTTTTACAATTTTTCAATGACACTACCCTTCCATGGTTAGTGGATTTTCTCAGAACTGTAGCAATAATAAATAACAGGACAAGACAAGATCCCCGAGCTACAGCCTCCTTTTTAATAACCACAATGGGAACCTCATCAGGCCCCCAAAGTGCTGGATGTTTTGGCCTTCTTTATAAACCCCACTATCTCATCCACAGAGGGGCCACCATGCATGAGTATGATACTTCATCCACACAGAGAATCACAGGGATATCCAACTCGGTATTACTTGCATACAACTGGGAAATATAGTCCACCCAAGTATTTTCGGTAATAGGAATTGCCTGCACCCTCACCCTAGAGTTACAATATTCTGAGATCAAACACCAGAACTCCCTAGAGTCTTTAGCACGTGAAGCCTCTCTCAGGTTGATCCATTTTGCATTAAGTTCTCTTCTGCTTTCATGGAGTTTGCATCTGGTTCTTAACCGTTTAAGATGGTCATTTTCATGCTGTCGACCCAAGGAAAAAAGCAAATGCTTTTTTTCTTATTAATTTATTTTCTGATTTATTACCAAAAATAGGGATTTGCACTTTTTCAGCAACCGGTAACCATCAAGTTTAGTGCTTAATTTACGTTACTCTTCCATATGGGACTCGAAAACAAAAGAAAAGAATCACCAGAAACAAGTCCCACCTGATCGTCACAGACTTCCTTGATCTTAACACTTATGGCTACTTTATTCTTGTCTAAAAAGAACGACCATTCGACTTATTCAAACTTATAGTACCCAATTGAAGATTCCCAGAGACTAACTCCTGGAAACTAAAGGCAACAATGGTACCAACTAAACTGTAATCACTCAGATCAGTTGGAAAAACAGTGAGGGGTATATTCTCAAGAACGTGTGATAACCATCGCAAAAGTTTCTTAACGCAACCCTCAACATCGCAGTCCATTGCAGAATAGTTTCGCCGTGTTAACCAGGTATTCACAACTTAATCTTGGAAATACTTTTGAGAATCAATCTATTCACTATACTTCGAATCACACAGAGAACCTGTAGAGAAATAGAGACTTCACAGATATATTATTATAGAAATCAAGCTGTGAAGCCTATTGTTTACTACATTATTAAAACTGAGAAGCTCTGTGAACAATCATACTTCATATCAATGCTGATTTGTATAAGGCACACTGATGCATCATTGGTCATGTGAATTGGAAACATTCATAATCTGTTTAGTACTATACTCCCAAAAGCTCCATGAGCATTTCTTTATGTTAGAACACACAGTACGCAAAGGTACAAATAGTGGGGCAGATTTACAAGCCCCCTGCGCCACCAGTACGTCACTTCTTGTGACGTACTGGTGGCGCATGCTACTGCTCCAAATTCACAAAGACAGGAAAGGCCACCCTGTGTGGCTTTTCGTGTCCTTGTAAATGTGGCCCCTTTACACGCAGCACTTTGCGTGAAAGGGGCGTTCCATGGGTATTGCTGTGGGTGTTCCCACGCAACACCCATGGAACAAGACACACTTCCAGATTTACAAGTAATTGTAAATCTGGAAATGCGTCTGAATGCTATGCCACCCTAGGGGTGGCGTAGCGAGGCGCAATGAGGAGAAATGTTTTCATTTCTCCTTGTGTATTCCTCTTTCAATGCGTGCTGCATTCTACAGCACACATTGAAGGAGGAAAATGCATGCAGTGATTGTTTATGTGCAGGAAGGTGCCCCTTCCTGCACAAAAACAATCTCCCCATGATGCAGGCATCCTTGCACCATGGAGCAAGAGTGCCTGCGCGATGGCATGGCAGCAATTTTTGCGCCAGCGCAGGGGAGAGCACAGGAATGCCACATATTATTGTAATTATGTCACATTCCTGTGCTTTGGAAGTGCCGCAGCATGGCACAGCCAAAGGGCTTGCGTTGCCACACTGCGGCACTTCCTTGTAAATCTGCCCCAGTATTTGCACGGGGGAAGTGTAAGCTTTAGTTTTGCACCAAACTTTAAATGAGGCTGTAGGTCTCAGCTTTTCAAAGTAACATTTTGCTGTATGCCTTGCAATATTATCTAGCTTCTTCAGATATCAAGTGCTGAGAAGCCAAAGGACAGCCAGTTCTCAAATGACCACCCAGCATTATTAATATTTAAAAACAATTATAATGGACTAATAGGTTAGTGGGAGAGCCTGCAGACCAATAATAGCCTTTCCTTCCTTCATGCTTTAGAGTAGGATTTTGTTTCTGTCTTGTATTGCGGCCAAATCAGGTCTGTTTCATTTTTACTTTTTTTTTTCATCACACAGTATATGAAAACACTTCTCACATAGGCTGAAAACAAGAATAAAACCGCTTCACCACCAGTGTCGGCTGCTAGTTAACGAGGGTGGCGGGGGGAGTGGAAAAACAAATCACTTATCTGCAGGCCATCTGCCGCCTCTCGGTCCTCTTCGGTCGACTGAATCCAGAAGCAGAAAGCAGTAAGCACCCAGGCTCCAAGACTCCTCTAGACAATGACAACACTGCTGTCACCAGCATGACAACAGTGTTGTGATTGCTTTGAGCATCATGGTTTGGCGCTCAGACAGGGACTAGGGGCCTGTGCATGTTCTCAACCCAGGCTGTGCAATACAGAATGGTGGAGAACTTGCTAAGTGCACATGACTGTTTGGCTGGCCCAAGCCGGCTGGCCAAACCATCATGCACACTTAAGAGAGTGCCCACCACTCCTCCCCCTGCTCTGGACAGCCCAGCCCTGCCTGTCCTGCACCTAGAACAGAGCCAGTAGATGGGGATCGGACCCAAATTTTGGGCTTGGATCAAACTACTATACACCGGTCCCAAGGCACAAGTGGTGATGAATGGGAGATCCTCGGTGCCCTTCTGGCTGAAACGGGGAACCCGCCAGGGGTGTCCCCTGTCACCGCTCTTATTCGCGTTGGTCCTGGAGCCGCTGGCTGTGTGGATCAGAGGTGACCACCTCATCAGAGGCCTCCGCTGGTCAGGACAATGGGAAGACCGCATTTTGCTATATGTGGATGACATCCTAGTATACCTATCCTCACCCAGACACTCGATAGACCAACTCATGACAATTCTCCGAAACCTGGGAGAGCAGTCAGGATATTCGATCAATTGGTCAAAATCCACAATCTACATACTAAGCGGAGGCCCCCCAGTCCTACCTAATGGTTGCGTGGCTACGGTGGTAACAGAGGGCTTCAAATACCTAGGAATATTAGTTACAGATAACATAGACCAGTTTACAACACAAAACTTACAATCCCCACTAAATCACTTCTGCAGGGATATCCATCTTTTGAAGAAACTCCCACTGTCTCTGTTAGGGCGGGCAGCACTATATAAATTGATGGCATTGCCCTGCTTCTTATACACCCTAAAAACACCCCATTTGTAATCCCGTCAACATTTTTCCAAGCAGTGGACGGCGAGGTTCAAGATTTGCTATGCGCCGGAAAGACCCCTAGAATAGCCAAGAGGAAGCTGGTACATGGTTGGTATGATGGGGGTATCGCACTGCCAAATCTAGAATGTTAGTGTTGGGCGGCAAAGTTGATAGTGGTTAACCAATGGACACACAGACCCCAAGATGTTCCGGTTTATAAGATGAACAGACACTTGCTGGGGGAGGGACGATACCTGAGAGCCCTATACTCGAAAGCAAAAGCTACAGAGCTGACGGGACCCACAGCACACACGATCGCACTGTGGCACAAAGTGAACAAGAAGTTGTGGTGGAATGATATACTGACTCAAAATACCCCACTCTGGGCTAGTGAGAGACTGGGGGGATTGCACACAAGCAAGGGATTCTCTAAGTGGGACCTCATTGGCATTATAACAGTGGGAGATCTCTTGAACAGGGGGGATGTTATCCCATTCAGGGAACTTCAGCCAAAATACAACATGGCCCCGACTGATTCATTCAGATATCTCCAAGTAAGGCATACTCTTTGTGCATCTATTCCGCACACAGAGCAGTGGGGCAGAAGAGCCACACACCCATATTCCGTATGAGTAATCGCTTCATAGCCCCACAAGGGTACCAAGCACTACACAAATGCTTCAATACAATACAGTACAATTAGACAGTTGTAGATTATCTTCTAGAGTGACGGCCTGTTCCTTCCACATCGAGTAACATTTAACGACCAAGTGGGAAAAGGAAACAGGACACTTCTCATTGTGCATTATTCAACCATCAGGTTGCTCTTGTACTGGCATTAAACAAATTGAAATCTTAGCACGGGATCAGCAATTATGTCACATGTCTCTCAGTGGGAAACATAGGAACGACAGGCAACAGTTGAAACATGGCAGAGCTGGTTGATACCACATCCAACATTCTTACTTCTGATGGTGTTGAATAATAGAGTAAGTAAATGTCTAGCTATATAAAGATGTAGTAGGGCTGACAGTGAGGAGAGGTGTGGGGGCATGTGTGACAACAGAAGTATCCTGCTAAATCTCAGAAATAGAAATCTATTCAAGAGGGCTGGGTAGCAATGTGCATGGAGAGTAGAAGGTTGGTTTTCCAACATGTATTGATGGGGAATACAAAGTTACATATTCTGGCCGAAGATAAACCGTATTGTATTGTAACATTTATATAGAGCTTACTACCAATATGTATGGTGCTGAAATGCTTGCGTACATGGGTAGTATGCTACACCATGTAGGTGTGTGGTTGGAAGTGTGCTTTATTTGTTTTGATCCGGTGTGTGAAGGGTTTCCAAGCCATGCATAATGACTAGGCCTGGGCGTAGTTCGCGAAGTAGCACTTCGCGAAGCTACGCAAAGTGAAGTTCGCACTACGCGAGCTACGCGTAGCACTTCGCGAACTGCGTAGTACCTTGTTCGCACTGTGCCAGATGTCGTTTTCAATGATTGCACAGTGCGGACAAGCAACCGGCACTGTGCAATCATTGAAAATGGCATCTTGCACAGTGCGAGCTGTAGTTTTCTGCTGCTCGAGTAGATTTTTACTCGAGCGGCAGCTTTCTCAACGCGAACTGGTAGTTT
Source organism: Triturus cristatus (assembly GCF_964204655.1). Taxonomy (NCBI): domain Eukaryota; kingdom Metazoa; phylum Chordata; class Amphibia; order Caudata; family Salamandridae; genus Triturus; species Triturus cristatus. The sequence goes on along the minus strand of NC_140591.1, from coordinate 1,432,133,377 downwards.
CTCATCGCGAGCGGTCGCGAGCATACGCGACCCCTCGCAATGAGAAACCTGACCTCCTCGCGTTGGGAATCTCGCCGGGAGGTTTATTTTCCATGCTCGCGATCGCGAACAAGGAAAAAGTCTCGCCAGGATGTCATTTTGCTTGCTCGCGGTCGCCAACTTGACGTTGAGGACCGCGAGCAAGCAAAAAATGACCGCAGCACTACGCAACACTACGCTACGCGTGTTCGCACTGTGCTACGTGCAGTTCGCGTAGTGCGAAGTAGCGCGAACTTCGCAAACTACGCGAGCGTAGCGTAGTGCTTCGCCCAGGCCTAATAATGACCACTTATGTGTGGTTATTGTGTTATGGGATGCAATGCTTAGCAGTGTGTGAAAATCTCTTTCCTCCATTGTAGAACTCAGTGATGTAATAGAATGGCATCACTGAGTAGTTCTAGGATAGACAGTCAGTTGGAGAAGCTGGAGGTCACTGTACAACTATGAAGATGTACTTATGAATAAAACAGTTACTAATTACAATCCACTGTGAGCGTTGTTACTACAGTTTTTTGGCAATGAGGTATCTGCACAGGGGGCAGAATACTGAGTGACCGCCACCCCTGGAAAAGCAGCTCACTGAGGAGTCCTGCTTATGAATCTTGATCTTTGGAACCGTGAGTTACTGTCAATTCAATTTTGTTTACTTTTATTTGCTGAAGAGAAACAACAATATTTGTGCCAAACTCTGAACATTCAGGCTATTTGTTTAGTGGATCAGCGTTATTCTGAACTTTTAAGAAATGAAATTACAGCGTATAACGCACCCGCTTCACCAACGTTTTAAAGTCAATTGAGAGTGATTTCTTCTGGCATTTTTCCATGCCAAGATATCGTTCACCTGATCGTGTATTTTAAAGTCAGTTCAGAATGAAATTATTGTTTCTTGGAGGATTTTACATATGTCAAGATACCGTTGAATTTGAAATGTGCTGACTGCACGAGCGATTGCGCGAGGCACTGGTAGTGTATGGACGAGAGACTTTGATGGCGCAAGTCAATGCACGAGGCTAAGCGCAAGGCTGTGAAGCAGTGAAGCTTTGAGAATAAACAAAGCTGTCATGAGCCACTTACGTAATTATCGAGCGGCTGACCATGGAGATGTGAATGCGACTCGAGAATTATCTTCATGTGCATTCAATCGACAAAATATGAATTTCAACAATCTCACCAGTGGGATCGTGTTTATCCTCTTCATTAAGAGAGATCTACTGTCCTACATGGGATCATTATAACGTCTGGTGCAAGCACGCATTTTCCTGTACATGTGATCTCCCAACCATCTACATAGAAAGAGGACTTGTAAGTTTATGTGGAGGGCAATCTGCACCAGTAAAGCAAACTTCCACTATTCAAGGAGGATACACTGCAGTATTATTATTTTAGATAATTATTTTAGATAATTGTTTTAAATTATTATTTTAATTTATTGTTGTGACTGATTTTTAGGTCTCGCCTAGGCAGCGCGCATGAGGGCCTTTAGCCATCGGTCTTCACTTTTCAAGCACTGCACTCGTGCGTGTGGCGGCATCCACTTTGCGGGTGCGAGCAGCGGCGAGCAGCGGCGCGCCACAAGCACGAGTGCAGTGCTTGAAAAGTGAAGAATGTGCGCGCACACACGCACCACTCCCGGGCTTGTTAGGTCTCGCCTAGGCTGCTTGTTTGTTGCTCTTAGAGGTTGTGCCTTAGATGGAGCTTCTAACGGCATCCACAAGGCATCAGAGACGCCCCACCTGTCTAACCGGCGTTTCACTGGAAGCTTCCTTTTCCTTTCACTGAAGGCTGCTGGCAGCAGAAGGGGGCGCTCCGTATCTGCATCCATCCGCCGCACGCACAGCAGCCAGTACCATCCCCGAATACGCCACCCCACGGGTGCTGACCGCCGGCACAGGGGCCATGATCAAGGGTGCCTACCAGGACCGAGACAAGCAGGCGCAGATCTGATTCAGCAACATTTAAGCCGGAAAAGGTATGAACATTGGCGCACAGTGGCAGGCCCTGTCGTGTTATCTGCTGGGACCTTTCCGTGCTATTGGCGACCAGGCCATAAAAGCTGAGAGCTCACACACTTTGTGTGCAATTCATCTGCGCGAGGCGTCATTCTGCAGCCGTTGTTCAGGCGTGGTTTCTCAGCATGACCAGCAAATCACCTGCCCCAAACGACTGGCGTGGAGTGTAGTCATAACAGACTTTGATGCCACAATAGCATTGCTTTCCTTTGATTCAAAGTTGTGCTTGCCATTTAGGCAGTTCGTACTGTTTAGCTAATAGCACTTTGGATTCTGGGACTTGAAGTTTCCTTTTCTCCTTTATGCTGATAGTCGTACTAACCCCACCAGGCAAAGTTGTTGCACAAACCTACATTGGCAATAGGAAGAGGTTTTGCTGTAGGTTGTGCAATCACGATGGAGCCCTAGATCAAAGAAAGTTTTAACAAGTATGTTTATTCCACCAAGTTAACGGAGCCCACCCCCATCCCACAGAGTGAATCTGCAAGATGCAAGTCGGCTTTTGGGAAAAACTATAGCACTGAAAGGCTAACATTCCAAAACATATTACAAAGTGAAATGAGCGGAAAATTCAGTAAACCGAGTGCATAGCATGTTCAACATATGTTAATCCCCCATAACAAAATAAATGAAAATGTACTACCTACATATGAAACCAACTAATCAATACATTATATAATTATGCTTTCTTGTTAGTCTGATAAGTATTTTTACACCCTCTTTTCTAGAAGTTTCCTCTGTACTACACTCTTCAGCATATTCGCTAGTATCATACAGTTGGAGAGACACCCAGCGGATTCGTTTTATTATCTTCATCAATGATGTTATCCTCATTACTCGCGTCTTAACCTGTTTCCATTACCAGAACCATAGTCATTATTATCCCGTACAGCCTCACAATGTTGGCGCATACTCTCAACATCACTAGCCCAAGATGATAAATCTGTACACATTTCTGAAGACCAATCATAGCAAGAAGACATATATTTGGATCATGTGATAGTCACTTGTTCCTACAGTAAAATAACACTTTCTTTATACCGTTATCCATTACCTTATTCTATGGTATTGCTACAAAAAGTGACATTCTGGTTCTACTAGCATGCCCACTTAATACTGTAGTGAAGATGCCAAAGAAAGTGATCCAAGTAACTGCTTTATTTTCCTGAACAGTCTCAATGAAAGGTTCTTCACCTTCCCACCGCCTAACAACCACTGCTACTCAAAAAACAACATTCCAAAGAACACTTTACACCACACAGAACTATAAATATTGAATGTTCTATAAACAAAACAGAAAATAGACTAATTATAGTAGTAACTTCTCTATCCCGGTCTATAAACAAAACGTATATGTAGTAAGTATTTAGAAAATAGTAAGCAAGCTAAATTGATACTTTTAAATGAGATATGTTAAGGAAAATCACATAGCTTCCTAAGAAACTTTATGCATTTACCAAAAGTGCACACTCTTTTATTCTCAATGGGCAACCCATCCTGCATTGCAGCTCTTCAGCACGTTGTGTACACTACCAGAATCACTCCCACAATTATTTTCTACAACCATGTCATTCAAATAACTGCATCAGAAGCAGCCAAAGACTGTTTCACAACAACACAACGTCAGTCTCTTCAACATCTTCCCCGTAATAATTCCCTTTGCTGGAATTACTCTCATCAGCCAACCACCGATAGTTATCAGTCTTAGTTTGAACGGTATCACAAGCATCGCCACCACCTGTCGCAAAAATAAATTCTTCCCCTGTGCCTCACACCCAGCAGCCAAAATGGCAAGTAGTCCTTCAGAGTTTTCACCAAATCCATTCAAATGGTTAAAAAAATGGATGGAGAGGAATGAAAGAGAAATTGGATTGTCTGCTTTGAAATTGATAGTAGCCAAGATACCCATACCAGAGATTTTAAGTAAAGTGGGCATAAAACGCAGTGGAACCTCCGCAAACTAGAACAAGCATTGGCATAGCCAATAGGTCTCGCCTTTGGAACCTTATAAGTATTTAGTTAAGTAGTACAATATCCTTGGTGCAATAACATCAACTGTTGCATGGCCAAACACTTATAAGGTCCCAAAGGCGAGACCTATTGGCTATGTGTTGTAATCTCTATTTTTCTTCTCCTGGTTCTCTCCTCCGTGGTGTTCTTCCCTTTTCCTCCCCCAGTGGTAGCTTCCCCTTCTCCCCCACCCCTCCTCCCTCTTGGAACGTTCCGCCAGAGTTCACATTGGAATGTTGACAAGCTGTCAGTTGCGGAGAGTGGATGACAGATTAAAGACGCTTGAACTTACCTGCATAAGTGTTCTCTTCATTATAACACTGGCGACGATTTGGCGAAGGGGGCCACTCCTGTCATCTCCCCTTTCAGTGCTCTCTCCTTTCTGCACTGGATTGAAATTCCATCAGGACACTGCCTGTGAGGAGGCATAGTTGGGGCAACTTCCTGCTCCGTTACGAAGTACAAGGGACTTCTTTACTGACTCCAGACCATCGTGTATCCTAGAAACCTGCTACGAGGTACCTCCAGGGTGTCGGTGTGTTTTGTTCCTGTTTACAAGACCTATATGGCGGTCGCGTGACGTTGATGAAGCTATGCGGGGAACATCCAGTTGGGACTTAAAACGAGGAGATGCGCTCTGAGGTATCCAGTCCCATTCACTGTGGGTGTGCGAGACATCACGTCAGGAAGAGCCATTAAGTGAAGAGTGGTTCAGGTGACCGCAAGTGTGGCACTGGAGAAATTGTGCTCCATAAGTGCCCTCTCCTCCGTCCCAATTCTCCGTATAGAACTGTTGCTGAGTGTTCTTTCATCAAACCACCACAGGCGGTGTGGGGGCTTCATCTGTGGAAATTGCGGAGTGCCAGGAGTCAGCGACTGTCCTTGGTGAAATTAGAACTGAAACCTGTGGGCCAAACCCCCGTGAGGTGCGCTGCCGTCACGCTCTTTCTCACGAGTCCGAGGGAAGCTGGGGTGGTTCTGCGCTCAGGGGTGGTCCTGCTCTGTAAGGGCTGTGGACTGTGTGTGCTCTGGTGCCGGTTCCTGTGCAGTTACCTGTTTCCGCGGCTCTTACCTTGTCCAGCGAGGCCCTTCATCGGCTGTCTTCTACGCTGTCTCCGCCTTGTAATTTCCTGGTTCTCCGGACGCAGACGAGGCCGACTCCGCCTCACCCCCTCCAGTGGGCGGCGTTTCTTTGCAGCCGCTCCTCACAGGGTCCCTGTGCACCGGGGTATGAGGCAGCATTTGGCGGTTTAAGGCAATCTGAGGAGAGTAGTGGACGCCGCTTCACGACACCAGCGGGCGGAGATCTTCGTTGGTTCCTCGGCCGCAGACCGGTGCTTCTCCCTTGGCCAAGTAAAATTTTATTATCTGCTGATTCTGGCTCCACAGCGAACATAGGCAATCGAAGCCTGCATTTGGTTGTCGTGCTATTTTTACATTTACTTAATTGCGCCTCCTGTTGGGGTACAGTACATCATGCGGTGGAGGCTGAGTGGGTTTCGTGCAGCCCTTTGTCGCTTTCACCAAAGCCAGCATTATCATCCAGTGTTTTCGTGCTCCAATTTATAGCGCCACTATTGTACCTGTTACCTGATCATTTTCCTAGCTTAATTTTCTCTTGCTTCTAATTTCCTACATTGTTCCCTCCTCGTCTCTCTTAATTCCCCTTTTCAATTCTTTTCCTTATTCCCAAGTTTATATCGCCCTCCTGTGGTGGTGCTTATTCTGTTTGTACTTCCTCTTAAGCTACATTTCTTACATGTGTCTTTCATTAGTGTGTCCAAAAGTAATTACGACCATGCATGTGATGTGCCTCTGAGGGTGTATTAGGCATTTTGGGGTACTGCGTGTAGCTAGTTCTACATGTTTCATACGTCGAGGGTATTTACAAAGTATTAGATTTATTGCGTATTGATTACAAGCCTTGTCCTCCTCATGCTTCAGGGTATTACAAAGTATTAGATTTAATGTGTATTGCTTACAAACCTTGTCTTCCTCATGCTTCAGGTTAAAGGTGTATTAGTGTATTAGGGTATTCTACAGTCCTTGCTGTATTTGCTCAGATTGTACTCACATTTTTGTTTTGTTAAGCATTGAGATCAGTTCTCCTTCCTCTACCAGCCTGGTGTATGCTCCCTGCCTTTCACCCCTGGTATATATAGTATTGGTGCTACCTTCCCTCCTGTGGAAATCCCGGTTCCCCTGACGAGATAGCTTACTCCTCCCACTATGGCTGGACAAGCTATGAGCCAACCTCCTCCGTTCCTCAGTGAAATCGGGGAACCGGTAATTCACTGGAAGGAGTGGATACATTTATTCGCCTCATACCTCATTGCCATAGGCGGCGAAAGGTATTCGCCAGTTCGCAAACAACACATATTGTTGCATAATTTAGGCGTACAAGGTAGGAAGATTTTTGACACGTTACCTGAACCAGAACTAGAAGAGGAGGAGGATGACACGGATGAGTTTAAAGTTACACTGTTAAAGTTAGAAACACACTTTGGTGACAGAGTAAACGTAGTGCTGGAGCGACATAAGTTCTTTAGCCGCATCCAAGGCAAGCAGGAATCAGTCACCAATTATATAGCAGCACTTAGAGGCCTGACACAACTATGTGACTTTGGCGAACTCACTGATTCACTCATCAGGGACCAACTGGTCAGGTGCACAAACAATAGTCGTATCCAAGAAAAGCTCCTGGCAAAAAACCCGACCTTAAAAGATGCGGTTAGTATAGCAGCCTCTGTAGAACACACTGCTAAGTGTATCAAAGAGATGAAGACTCCCAATGATCTGGTTGCCAATGTTCGCAATAGTAGTGATGCACAGGCCACTTCCTTTGATAATGAGGTATTGAAAGTTAGACCTGGAGAGGTCAAAGACAACCATTCTGTCAGTGAAAAGGGTAGGTTGAAATGCTATAGATGTGGCAGCAGCAATCACCTTGCAAATGATGTACGTTGTACTGCCCGAAATGTCACGTGTGTAAAATGTAACAAGAAGGGGCACCTAGGTAGAGTGTGCAACAACAGTGAAAACTATCGTGTAAAATTAGTACACAGTGAAGGGGACTTAGCCCCCAAGTATGTTTTCCAAGTAAAAGTCAGGGACTGTCAAGTTTCCCCAAGTTCACAGGAGCAGTTCAGGGTACACAAGTCTGTTGAACATCCTAAATGTTCCATCCTCGTGAATAATAAGCCTATAGATGTGTTGGCTGATTCGTGTGCCCCGGTTACCTTATTCAATATTGAGGCCATAAATGACATGTTTGATACCTCCTGTCCCAGAATTCTGGAGCCTGACATTTCAGCAGTAGGGTATGCAAACGAGAACATTCCTTTAGTAGGGATGATGAGTGTGTGTATTAAATTCAAAGGAAGATCCACATGGGCTCAAAGTATACATGGTAAGCAAAGGGTCTAATCTGTTGGGTTGGCATCATCAAAGAGAGCTGGGAATTGTACTCGACCCGAACAGTAAAGAACAAGTTCTCGTAGCTGAGGAGGCGGATGTAACCAGCAGGAATGTATACAATTCCTCACACATGTTCACTGGAAAAGGCCAAAGAGTAAATTGTATTGCCTGTGACATACCCCCCACGGGAGTGCATATAAGTTCTAAAAAAAGGGCCAATACCCTTGTAGAAGGGGGGGATGTCAGAGGTGGGTCATGCTGTATCAGGTTCTGATGTTGTTAAAAGTTTGCCTGCAGAGAATGTTGGTAATCTGTCTGAGAATTCCACAGCAGTTCCAAAGACTCCATGGACTAAGTTGGCATTGGAGATAATCTGTCCCACGGGACAATCAGGAGTTCATAAGAGATTTTTGATTGTTCTTATGGATTACACGTCTCACTGGATCAAATACAAGTGTGCCTCACGTGTCTCTACAACAATCCTTATTGACTTCTTAAGAGACTCTTTCGCTTGCGAAGGTGTGCCAGCTTGCATAGTCACCAACAATGATATCAAATTCTCATCCCATGAAATGAAGACATTCCTTCGTGAGTTGGGCATTAAGCATGAGGAATCCACTGTATATGCCCAAGGAGACAATGAACCCATTCGGATGTCAATGCGTTGGATCAAAGATCTCATTCATCAAGCTTGTACCAGTAATAGGGATGTAGATAAGGTGTTAAGAGAAATCATTTGGGCATATCACACCTCTTCTGATTTGAGAACGGGGGTTACCCCTTTTGCTTCCATCAGGGGAAGAGATCCGATTGCCAACTATATAACCTCCTGATTTGTCCTTCAAGTAACTGTTTCGTAATCTGTATCCGGGGTTTGTTCTCCTTTCTTCCATTGCGGGAACCCCTGCCCCCTGGTTAGGGGTTCTCACTCTTTTGGTTGTTAGCTTTTATACCCTCAGGTTTCCCTGACGCTCTCCTCTTCCTTTCTCTCCAGCTTTTCCCCTGTCTTTTCCCTTTCCCTCCGTAGGGAGATGTGTTGTAATCTCTCTTTTTCTTCTCCTGGTTCTCTCCTCCGTGGTGTTCTTCCCTTTTCCTCCCCCAGTGGTAGCTTCCCCTTCTCCCCGCATCTCCTCCCTCTTGGAACGTTCCGCCAGAGTTCACATTGGAATGTTGACAAGCTGTCAGTTGCGGAGAGTGGATGACAGAATAAAGACGCTTGAACTTACCTGCATAAGTGTTCTCTTCATTATAACACTATGCCAATGCTTGTTTTGGTTAGTTGTGCTAGTTTGTTGTTTTGACCCTCTTATTATATCAATTTACCCCCCAACCTCTCACTCAAAGCGAAAAGAAACCTCAAACATAGACTGATCAGACAACACCCCGAAACTCTTTTCGCGGACACCTACCACTGCTCCTCCAAAGGACAAATAAAAATGGATCTAATCTTCCACACAAAAAGACCAGACAACTGGACCGCCATGCTCAAAACACACTACGACCACCCAGCACAGCTGCAAACTGACAACCACAATCACTAACCACTCGAGGCGAAACGGCAACACCTCTGTGACCATCTACACGAACGGCACAGCCCTGATCCAATCCAACAACGAGAATCTAGAGGCCTTCGACTCTCTCTTCCCCTCGCTGAAAATCACCCCCTTGCACACACCCCTTTCCTGCTCGCCCTACTCCGTACCTCTAACCAGCCTCCCATATTTGGAGAAATGATCAACCACTCCCTCGCCATTTACCAGAACAACCACCCTTCCTACACGAATCACCACCCGCACTCGTGCTCCCTCGATCCAAGAGCAACTACCTTCCGCTGAGTCACACCCCCCTCCTCCCGATCTCCCCAACCTGCAAGCCAGGAATGACCCTCAACTGCATTCACAGACCCCTAGTCACTCCACTCATGCTGTGAACAACAGGATGGCAAAAGCGCAGCCCGACCAACTGCTCCCCCTACCTATGATCCCTAATATGGTCAGCTCCTCCACCAACAGGTCCCGCAACACAGACGTGCCCACCCTCTTCCCGGATGCTCCTGACCAAGCCACCCTCTCCAGAGACGCCCAAGCTGCCCCTACCCTATCACCAGTAAACTTGGAACAGCGGCTAGCCCTTCTAGAAAGCCATCTAGAACTGATAACCCTGGGCCTGAGCGAAATCTTAACCAACCTCCACTTGGCCCGTAAGACTAGGCTGCCTATGCTACGGTCTCAAACTTTGACTAGCTCTCCCCATCTAAGACCGAACAACTCGCTGCGCCTAAATGAGCTGCCACCCACCCTTGTGAGCTTGAAACAAAGACCCAAAGAAACTGATAATGAGTATTGAACCCAGAGACCCAGTGAACTCCCAACCACCCCTGCGACACTGACACAAAGACCCATAGAAGCCCATACCGTGTACCGATCTCAGAGGCCCTGTGAACCCCCACACACCTCTGCGACCTTGACACAAAGACCCAGAAAAACTGATTCAGAGCATCGAAATCAGAGACCGAGAAGAACCAAAGCAGTCATGTCCTCTAAGGAGGCGACGGAACTATCTCTAACCTACAACTCTCTCCTCACAGCCCCTCTATAGCCAAGATACAAGTGATCACCGGTTTCGGAAGAGACCACCACTCCTCCAATTCACCAAGACCCCCGGCCTTCCTCACTCCCATTCCCAGAGCCTCCCCCGTAAAGAAGCACACCAAAGGGGAATCCACTACCAAATGCATGCTCATAAATTGTAGATCAGCCGCTAAACATGCAACAGAACTTGCGGAAACCATCCTCTCGCATGACATAGACATTGCGTTTATAAAGGAGACTTGGCTAAACGAGTTCTCCACACCAAACCTAGACATGTTGGTGCCCCCAGTCTTCACTATCATCAACAAGGACAGAAAAGGCCAAAGAGGCGGAGGCATAGCAATCATACACAAGAACACCATTGCCATTTCAGAAAAGGACTCCTTCAATTACAGCTCCATCGAATGTCTCACCGCTAACATCAAGACAAATGACAACAGAGCAATTCTCTGCCATCTCCTATACCATCCCCAGGCAACACATCCACATTCGGGGAACACCTGTCGGATCTTATTGCCCACTGCTCACTCGGCGACTTAAATAACCTAATTCTCGGTGACCTCAACCTACATTGAAATGAGGCAAACAATCCGCTAATTCTGACCCTTAACAATCTTCTTCAGGACAACAATCTGACCTAATTCTGCTCCTTAGAAACGCACAATAATGGGGCAGCCTTGGATGCCATTATCACTCAAAACGACACAGTGATGATTGACTACGTCCTCCCCGTGGACTGGTCCGACCACCACAACATCCTATTTCACATTAATGAAAAAGCTCTTCTCCAGCCCCCCCTGCAAGACCCGCCCAAAAGGTCCAGATTCCTTTAACAGACCTAGACAAAAGGATACGTTCGCTCCTCCTCAGCTTCTCCAATCACCTTTCCGCAACGGAACTTACCTCGCACTACAGCTCAAAGATGACGTCCATCCTCGATCAAATAGCTCCTCTGAAATTAAAAAAAAGCAGGAACACTCCATCAAGATCATGGTTTAACTCTGACATCAAACTCCGAAAGGAGACAACTAAGAGCCACAGAGAGACTATGGGGAAACAACCCTTCAGTCTCCTACCACGAGCAACTCAAAGAAGCGCGAGCAAAGTATAAAAAACATATACAGAACGAAAAATCCTCATTTTTCTGCACTGCACTAGTCAACGCAAAAACAGGCCTAGGGAGCTCTTTAATATCATTAGACAACAAACCTCCAAGCCTGCTCCCTCCTCAGTGCAAGCCTCTAAAGAACTGTGTGACAATTTCGCACTCTCACTAGACATCAACATTAATACCCTCAGCAAGATCTTCCCGCTTGAGATCAAGGACGCCCCATACAAGCCTCCTTCAAAATCTTGGAAATCTTTCAGCCTTAAACAGGAAGAGGAGATAGTCAACCTGATCTCCACATCTAAACCTGCCTCACACGCTCTAGAGCCTCTTCCGCCATATCTGATTAAAAGGCTTAAACTCTGCCTTGCCCCGCTCTGGTGCAAGATCATTAACAGTTCCCTGCGATCCGGTGTCATCCCTGAATACCTCAAAGAGGGGCAAGTCATGCCACTGCTAAAAAAAACGGGCCTAGACAAAAAAGATCTGAATAATTACAGACCAGTCTCAAATCTACCTCTTCTATCCAAAACCCTAAAAGATGCGTGCTCCTGCAACTAACTCAACACCTGGATAGCATCAACCTACTCGATGCCAACCAGTCGGGCTTTAGAAAGGGATGTAGCACGGAAACCGCGATCCTCAACGTCATTGATGACATGCACATATCGTTGGATGTAGACAAATGCTGCCCTCTCATCCTCCTAAATGTATCAGCAGCTTTTGACACGGTTGATCACAACCTCCTCATTAAGGCACTGCAAGAAAGGGCAGGTCTAGATGAGATGGTCTTACAATGGTTCTCCTCCTTCCTCCACAACTGCACCCAAACAATAAAACTTTACGTCTGACCTACATCATGTTAGCAGGGGAGTCCCCCAAGGGTCAGTGCTCTCCCCACAACTTTTTAACATTTACATGGAACCATTCACAATCCTACTCAGAAAAGCCAACATCTCCTTCCACCTTTATGCCGATAACACACAGATCTATCTGGAAGCCACCTCCATTGATGACATTCAGAGACTCAATGGCACGCTCAGAGGAGTCCAACGCTGGCTGTCAAGGAACCACCTAAAACTTAATCAAGACAAGACTGAAACGCTCCTCATCTCAAACAAAGAAGAGAATCCTCAAATTACAGAATGGCTATCTGCGATCGACACACTTGACGGAAACATCAACCTGGCGGACTCTGTAAAATCATTAGGCATCACTTTAGACACGAAACTCAATATGACCATACACATTAACATCTCCGCCTAGAGCGCCTTCCTGAACTTAAAGCTATTGAACAAAATAAAACCTTTCATCCCAGCCAAGGACATTAAACAAGCTACCCAATCACTGGTGTTATCCAGATTAGACTATGGGATCGCAACCCTCTCAGGCTCATCAAAGGCCCACCTGACCCCCCTTAAAACAACACTAAACGCAGCAGCTAGAATGGTCACAGAAGAGAAGAAATTTGACCATATCTCACCCGCACTCAGAGAACTAAAATGGCTCCCAGTTGAAATGCGTGCCAGTTTTAGAACAGCCTGCCTCACCCACAAAGCCCTTCACACAGGCAAACCTGAATACCTGGCCTCCAAACTCAAAAAAGCCGGGCAAACCAGGACCCTCCGGAGCTCAAACACTCTACTACTCATCCCGCTGAAATCATGCAAACAAAAAACTGCAGCCCGATCCTTTGCGGGAAACGCGCCCAAAATCTGGAACGCTATCCCCCCCACATCAGAACTATCCCCTCCTTCGCAAAATTCAAAGAGCAACTCAAAAATCTTTTACTAGATTGGTCCCTAGTGAAGGGACATGAGACGCAGAAGAGCTGATGACATTACTCCCTGGATGGGGGTGTGACCCCAGACTATGGTCACCCAGATAAGGCACTACTAGTACTCATTGACACTGGTTACTTAACCCACTGAAACTCAACGTGCATGCCCGATATTGTCTCAAGATTTTTTACACTTGTGCTGATACCTTCAATGTACTTAACTGTGAATGTTTGTTTGGTCTATGCAATTCAACGGTTGTAAAGCGCTTCGATACCCCTGGGTCTGGCTAGCGCTATATAAAACTTCATAATAAATAAATAAATAAATTATTACAGGTATGTCAGATGAGAGTATGGCTGCTCCACCTTCTTTTTTACCTCTTCCTGGAGAACCAAGCATCCCTTGGAAAAGGTGGAAAAACATTTTTAACACTTGTATGTTAGCCATTGGTGGTGACAAATATGGACCACTGAGAAGACAAGCGATTTTGCTACATCATTTAGGGACGGTAGGTAGAAGGATATATGATCTTCCTGAAGTCTCTTTGGGATTTGGCAATGGTCAACCTGTCAATGTCTATGACATGTTGTTGTAAATGTTAGAAAAACATTTTACACCTAAACTTAGTGTCGTTTTTGAAAGACACACATTTTTTTGTCGAGCACAAGCACATGATGAAGATATTATGATTTACGTTGCGACATTGCGTGGCATGGCAGTAACGTGTGAATTTTACGGCCTAATGGAGTCTTTAATTTGTGATCAAATCGTGAGATGTACTAGAGACAAAAAAGTTGAAGAAAGACTTTTGTCATTGGATCCTACATTAGAAGAAGCTGTGCAAATTGCCAGGAACTTGGAACGCACTGCTGTTTGGATGAAGAAGATTGACATGGGAAAATTAATTTTAAAATCTCCGGAAAAAGAGGTTGTTTCCCTGGATGTTCGAGAGGTTGGAGTGAAAAAAACTACTAAAGGAGAGGAACCTTGTGCATCCAATTCCAAAAATGTACGCAATGTAATTGTGAAAAGAAAGATCATGTGTTATAGATGTGGTTGACCTGGGCACATTGCTTCTAGTTTTGCATGTGGGGCTAGGAACATGACGTGTAGGTCATGTGGAAAGAAAGGTCATTTAGCTAAAATGTGCAGGTTTAAAGTACAAAGTCCAAGTGTTAAAACAATAGAAAATCTGGGAGAGATTCAAGAAGAAATAATGCTATCTGTGGATGAATGCGGTATGTCTGACCACAGTCACGAGATAGTTATCAATGAGAATAAGAATATACAAATGGAGAGTGTAGGAAAACTTGAAAAACCCCATTGTGAGATTACTTTTGGCAATACTCAACTCAAAGTGTTGGTGGATTCAGGTAGTTTATTTACCATGATATCCAAGGATATTTATGAGAAAGATCTGAAAAAAGACATGAAGGATTTACAACATCCTGATATAAAAGCGGTGGGTTATGATGGGAAGAGAATTAACATTGTGGGGATGGAATGATTTTTTTTTTTCAAGAATAACAGTGTACATGGTAGAGTGAATGTAACAGAAGATGGATCCAACCTTTAGGGTGGCTTCATCAAAAAAATCTTAACATTATCCTTGATCCCAATGCAAAGGAACCAGTGATGGTTGTAGAGACTACGCAAAAATGTCATTTGCCTATATTAGATGCTGATTCAGAATGGGGAAAGAAATTGATGCTGTCATTTCCCCATGTCTTTACTGATGATTTGGGTATGCGGAACAAATTCACTCACCGCATCATTCTGAAAGAAAATGCTATTCCAGTGGTGCACAAGGTTAGGCCTATACCTTTGTTAATGAGAGAACTGCTTCAAAAGGAGCTTGACAAGTTGTTAGAATGTAAAATTATTGAACCAATTGAGTCTTCTGAATGGCTTGCTCCAATTGTCGTTGCCCCCAAGGAGGGCAACAAAATTCGTCACTGCATAGATTTGAGAGATTTAAAAAAAAATATATGGGTTGATCGTCAACCACTCCCCAATATAGCAGAAATGTTGAGTGTGATGGGGGTGGAAAGATCTTTAGCGTTTTAGACATGTCTGCGGCTTATCACCAAGTGAATATGCATCTGGAATCACGGCCCCTGATTTCCTTTGTTACACCGCTGAGGGCTTTCCGCTTTTGTCGTATGCCATTTGGATTAGCTTCAGCCTCCGCGGTGTTCCAAAGAATTATGCAAAATCTATTTCAGGGAATGCAAGGGATCTTATGTTTCCAGGATGACATAATGGTGGTTGGCAAATCCTTTAAGGATCATGAGGAATTGTTGTTTGAAGTTTTGAAAAGAATTGCTGAACATGGCTTAACCATAAAAAAGGAGAAATGTCAACTGAGAAATGAACAAGTAAATTATCTTGGTCATGAAATTTCTGCCAATGGGATTACACCGAAAAATAGTATTGTAAAGGCAATTGTTGATGCTCTTCAGCCTACCAATAAGGAGTTATTGAAATCATTTCTTGGTCTTGCCGAATATTGTTCTAAGTTTGCATCCAATTTTTCTGATATGGTTGAGCCTATGAGAACGCTATTAAAAAAAGGAGTACTGTTCGAATGGAATTCGGCGTGTGAATCAGCATTAAAAAATGTTAAGGCGTCACTGGTTTGCGCGCCTACTTTAGCTCACTTCGATGTAAAAAAGAAAACTATGTTGACAACTGATGCGAGTAACGTGGGGTTGGGCGCTGTGTTGACCCAGAGGGTGGATGATGAAGAGAGAGTGATTGGTTATGCATTGCGTCATTTACAGGGTGCAGAGAGATCTTATTCTGCCATTGAAAAAGAAGCCTTGGGTTGTTGTTGGGCGATGAATCATTTTAGATTTTATTTATGGGGCTTGCCTTTCATTCTTAGAACAGATCACAAGCCATTGCTACATATTTTTAAAGGTGGTAAGGGTCTTGAAGGGAGTGTGACTCCCCGGATATCTCGATGGTTGTTGTCTGTGATGGATTTGAATTTTTCAATCAATTTTGTCACAGGAAAAAGCAATGTCATAACCGATTGCTTGTTGCGTATGCAATTGAGGAAGAAGGAGGAGATTCTTCTTTCATGATTGAGGTGGACTCTTTGTCTACTCTTGGTGATGGAGAATTGGCTTTAAGACAAGAAGAGTGGAGTGAAGCTTAGAGTGCGGATAGAGAGTACATGGAGCTTAAAGACGCAATACGTGGTGGTTGTGGAAATGCTTTGGTCTTAAGTGAGGAGTTGAAACAATATGTAAAGGTGAAAGATCAGCTGAGTATTCAGGTATATAAGGTCTTGAGGTGCAATCATATTGTTCCACCAAGAATGTTGAGGGGGAGATTAATTAAACTTGTACACAAAGGACACTTGGGCAGAAGCATGTGTAAAAGGAGATTGAGGCAGTGTTTTTGGTGTCCAGAAATGGAGAGTGAGGTGGAAGAGATTGTTAGAGATTGTCAGGCATGTAGCAATAGTGATAAGTGTAGAGTGATCCATCAACCTCCACTGGAATGCGTGAAAGTTCCTGATCGACCTTGGGAGAAGTTGGCGATGGATTTTTTGGGTCCTATTGAAAGCTTGGGTGTCAGGAACAGATTTTTAATTGTTTTGGTAGATTACCATAGTGAATGGTTTACAGTCAGATCTGTGGAACATATCACGTCTGTGAGTGTGATTGAGTTTTTGAAAAATGTGTTCTTGGAGGAAGGGATACCTAAGACTTTGGTCACAGACAACGGTGTACAGCTGGTTTCTACTGTTATGACGAAGTTTCTTACAGCATTAGGAATAAAGCATGATAGGGTAGCACTATTTAGACCACAGGCAAACGGATTGGTTGAGAGGGTCAATCTTATCATTATGGAAAGCATCCTTTTTTTAAATTTCTTTTTTAAATGTTTTTTATTGAAAGTACAAAAGACAGATACAGAGATAAGAAACCTTTTCGATCCCCCCTACCCTCCCTCCCCCCGACACTTAAAACATCAAAGTAGACATTAGTTGATGAGTAGCCTGTTACAAGAGTTCAATGGCTAATGTATCAAGAGTCGATAAAACAGTGGATAAAGTGGAGAGAGATGAAGAAAGAAGGAAAAGAGAACGAAAAGAAATGGAAGAGAGAATAGCTGATAGAAGTTAAACATAATAATACAATATAGCTTATACCATTCTAGCATCAGCAGTGTGGATTACAAAAAAAACAATATCTTAACTGAAATCAAACAGATTCGGGCATGATTCTGGGTGCCCTAAGTGTCCCTCAGGATATCCCTCGGAAGAACCAGGGCTATTATTTAGGTGGCGAAAGCCCCTATTGAATCTATCTATTTGAGCCAAGCGGATAGTGGTTGCCAAATAAAAAGACCTTTTTATTTTACCCCTATTGCCCATTTTGGAGAATATAGCATTTTCCAGTTTACAAGTAGAGATCAATCGAACTAGCCAGTGGGAAAATAATGGAGGGTTAGGATCCTTCCAAAATGAAGCTATGCAGAGATGCAGAATGGTCATAGCTACAAAAATAAGTGCACCTCCATTTTTTCTGCTGACTTTGTCTTGTATGCCTAGTAAAATAGTTGAAGGTGTTAGTTGGATTTCTTGTGCTAGAACTTTACTAAAGAAGTCTTCTATCTGGTCTAATAAAGGGGTGAGTTGGGGACAAGTAGCGAACATATGGATCGAGTCTGCACTAAACTCTGCACATCTGGGACAGAGTGTTCCTGCCCCCGTTCCCCACTTCGCAACTCTGCCCAGTGTAATATATAGGAAAAAGGTGGTCTTAAAGAATTGTGCCTGCAATTTATCTGAAAGCAAGTCACTCCTGGCTAATTGCACGGCTTATGTTAAAAGAGATGTTTATCTTTCTTTGCCATTTATTGGCAGTGGCGACCATATCGTCAGGCATCAAACTAACTAATTTAGTGTATATGTATCCAATTCTGGGCAGGGTGGAGTTTTGCAGTTTATCAATGACATCCACCCTAGAGAAGCCAGCTGTCCCCCCGGTCTTACGGGACAGGAAGTCTCTTATAGCCATATATTTAAAAGACTGATGTTCTCCCAATTGAAATTTAGTTTTCAAAGCACCGAAGGATTTAATACCCTCAGTAGTTATCAAATCTCCCATTTTCAATATGCCTGCTCGATGCCATTCAGGTATATAGGAGGCGTCAAATATCGATGGTAGATTAGAGTTGTTGTTAAGTGGGGGTGTAATAATTTAAACAACCCAGCCCAAACGTTTTCCGTATATTGGAGAAGATTTTATAGGCATTCATTTAGGTCTTAAATCTTACCCGTTTGTAGTAGCCAAAGGAAAGCTGTTTCCAGAGACATCCACGGGTATCTTCCCACAGGAGCAGTTGATAGGGTGATGGTAAGCCTATGTGCGGGGCATGTAGATGTTCTTGTAGCAGCTGTGCGCTGTATTGAATAGATGCCACCCAATAATGAAATCTCAGATTAGGTAGCGCCCAGCCGCCCCTCTCTCGGGGAAGAGAAAGCAGCTTAAATGCTCGCCTTGGCCGGGAATATGCCCAGATGGGTTTTACCTTGGTTAAGGGCACAGCCTGACACTTTCCCAAATGTTTTGGCCTCTAGTTCTAGAGCATTAATAGCGCTCCCTGGGTCAGGGGTAACCACCGCCAGATCATCGGCGTAAGTCATGATTTTGGTGTCCAGCCCAAATCTGCTTGCCGCTCGGATAGTATGATTATTTTCTATAGCCTTTTTAAAGGGGTCTCGAAGCACACGTGATAAGCTTAGTAAAGAGGTTGAATTGATAACACCTCAGCCATCAGTCCAAGAAGCCAACTGACCCATCAAGAACTCCCATCCACAAACAGCATTCTACATTCTTTAGAATGTACATCATGTCATGAGAAGGAAGAAGACATCACACATCTCCCTTCTATTATCAAGAAAATGACAAATTAAATACATGCTAAAAAATACAAAACTATCTTAAACACAAAGTAGTTACAGATTAACTTAGCTAACAAAGTCTTTTAAGTGTGAAGGAAAAATAGACCTCCGTCCACTCCTCCTTGGTACATTGCACAGATTAGAATGATTGACATCAGTATTAATATTACTATCATATAATATTCCTTGAGATGACTTGAGAAGTACAACACGATTTAAATTCCAAATTCTTCCATCTCGTAACTTCACAGCATTTTTGAAACATTTAACAACTTGTAAAGGCTTAGTATATTTAGACCAAGACATTGTTCCCACTGGTGCCTTAACTCTAACAACGTCTCCTACCTTAACATGGAACATCTTAACATTCTTCCTTTTATCATAATACATTTTGTTTTTCCCTTGTAATCTTTCCTCTCTCTCTCTCCAAGTGCCAATTCTGTTATCTTTGATACCTTTACCCCAAGTCATCCAACCTGGGCTTAATTTCGTGTTTGGAGTCCTCCCTTTAAACAGTTCAAAAGGTGATTTACCAGTAGAAGTGTGAGGAGAGAATCTATGAGCTAAAATACACTTCTGCAACTCCTCCTTCCAACACAATGAGTTTACTCTTGACAACTGAATATTTTCCTTTATCACTCTGTTGAACCTCTCAACTGTGCCATTCGTTTCTGGATGATAAACTGAGCATCTCTTATGCGTAATGCCACAAGACTCCAAAAACATCTCCATCTGCTTTGAACAAAATTGAGGACCATTGTCCGTCAAAAAACTTTTTGGAAAACCTTCCCTTCTGAAAATTTCTTTCAAAAATGAAACAATACTGCTTGAAGTCACATCAGACACACTTAATACTTCTACCCACCTAGAGTACAAATCAATCAGAACTAACAAATAAGGCGTGGTGTGCTCTCCAGTGAGTGGACCCACAATGTCCATTGCAACCTCCTCCCAAGGAGCATTAGGTAAAGTTCGACAAACCATGGGCAAAGTTCTTGGAGACAGAACTTTATCACTAACTTTACATAGAAGAAATTCTCTCACTTCACGTTCAACTTCCAAATCCATGCCCGGCCACCAAAAACTATATCTTAACCTCTCCTTGGTTTTTACTATTCCAAGGTGACCTATATGAGCCTCCTCTATCAACCTCTTTCTCAAAGACTTAGGCGAAATTAACTTATCACCTCTCAAAAGAACACCATTATCCACTGACAATTCATTAGCAACCATACGCCAGACTTTAGCTAACGACTTGTCACCAGCGTTCCCTGACTGACACATGTCAATAACTTCCATTAACTCAGAGTCATTCTTTAATTCTTCTTTCCACTCTTCTTCACTCACAGTACCACTAGTTATCTCACACACTCTTATATTACTATCAAACTCTTCTTCACAAGTTAGATCTTCATCAGTTAAACCAATCAAACAAGATAAACAATCCGCTGTTATGTTCTCCACCCCTGGAAGATGTTCAACCACAAAATCAAAATCCTGCACGCCAATTACCCACCTTCTTATCCTAGAAGAGATAAAATCCAGACCTTTCTTTTCAAACACCTCCTTTAAAGGTTTATGATCTGTACAGACCTTGAAACTAGTTCCCCAAATAAAATTCCTAAATTTATTCAGAGCCCAGTAGATAGCTAACGCCTCTTTCTCAATAACTGAATAGTTAATTTCCGCACCTCTCAAACTCCTAGATGCACATGCAATTAACTGTTCTTTTCCATCTCTAATTTGTTTAAGAATTGCTCCCAATCCTTTCGAACTAGCATCCGTTACCACCATTGTCCCTTCACCTCGCAGAAAAGCCAGTCAGTCAAGAAGGCTTTATTTCGATATAAATATATTTTAAAAAGCAGAAGAACAGTAAAATACATTAAAATAGTAAAAAGGAACCAGAGCATGGAGAGGTAAACAAACATTTCATACTGCTACAGGTGCCAATAAATTAACTAAAAGCCATATGTATTTGGTTAAAAAAAAGATTAAACAAGATACAGAAGCCTAGATGATCTGATACGCCAGGCCCATCCTAAGAACTTGGCTAAACCACAAGCAAAGAGGGGCCGTGGATCGTTTTTTAAGATTCGTAGAGCCTCTAGATAGTGTCTGGTTCCCAAGACTCTGCATAGTGGCTTAAGCCATCTACTCCGGGGGGCTGCATAGGCCGGACATTCAAACAGGAAATGGGCAACGGACTCAGAGCTTTCTACACAAAAAGGACAAGAGGAAATTGTCTGGGATGGAACCTTCCACTTGGAAGTCAATTCACCGACAGGAAGTAAGCCTATTCTAAATTGAAAGTAAAGTGCTCTATCCTTACGGTTTGAGATTATATCCAAGTAAGGTTCACAGAAGTGGACATCCTTAATCAGAAGAAAGTCCATGGCGGACCTACACAGATTGGCATTACTACTTCTGGTGTCGGCTACCCAGCTCCAATAGATCTTTTTCAACTCAGACTTGGGGGGTGCAGTTCTATTGTACCAGTTCTCACCACGTCTGAGGCTAAGAAGAAGACGCTTGACTTCCCTCAACCAAGGGATCTTGGCCCAGCCTGGTGACCCCAACACGTCGGTTAGGCCGTCTGCATAACTGGATAGTTCTGATTTTCTCCAGATTCTTGCCCATAAAAGAAGAGGGCGGAGCCTAGCCTGGTCACTAATTGACCGGGTTCCCGTGTCTAATAGCAAAGGAAGGGTTGGGGTACTGTACGGGAGCCCCATTAAATCTTTAAGGAATTTGCTTTCAGAGCGGGATAAATAGACCATCTTATGTACCCCCCACAGTTCATCCCCATATAGAGCAGCGCTAACACCCCTTGCCCTGTAGATGTCTAAAACGGGAGCGATGGGTTTCAGGGATGAAGCACGATGTTCCTTAAGGAGGGCACCCACCACCCTCTTTTGAATCAACAACAACTTTTGGTGGTGGCATTTCCAGGTCATGGAGTCACAGAGACGGATACCGAGGTAATCGAACTCTGAGACTCTCTCAAGGGCGACGGAATCCAGAGTCGGAGGTTTGGCCAACTTTTTCGGGGGATTAAGGACCAGGTACTTTGTCTTCGCTGTGTTGATGACTAACACTCTTTTATCGCAAAAAGACTTAAAGTTAGCTAATAAACTCTGCAAGCCAGCCGGAGTTTTAGAAATCAGGAGGGTATCATCTGCAAATAGAAGGGTAGGTATTTTTCTGCCAGCCAGGGATGGTGCATCTGCAGGATGTTGTAGCAGGTGCTCCACCACTCCATTAACATACAATGAGAACAGAGTAGGAGCAAGAACACATCCCTGGCGGACCCCTCTATTTACAGGTATGCGTGCTGTTTTTTGTCCCTGATTACCCCACCTGATTTGTGCGAAATTATCAGCATGGAGGTTTATCAACAAACCCAACAAATAGGGTGGAATACCCTGATCATCAACCACACTCCATAGTTGGCTACGGGGAACTAGGTCAAAGGCAGTCCGCAAGTCTATAAAAGCGAGATACAGACTGCCCTGGCCCAGTAGAACTACTTTCCAATATAGTATCAAAAGTCGAAAGGATTGCTCTATTGTCCCCGTGCCCGATCTAAATCCTGCCTGGAAGTCTGAAAGAATACCCTTTTCCTCTACCCACTGCAATATCCTAGTCAAGAGTCAAGTGGAGAAGTGTGGCTCACTGGTTAGAGCAGGCAGACCCTGAAGCAGAGGTCAGACCCGGGACCAGGGTTCAATTCCCGACGCGGCAGGGTCTTGAGCTCAAAATGTCCATGGACTCGATAATTCTCGCTTCGGTGCCTGACCTAATCATGGGTTCACACTCTGCAACTCCGGGCATTAAGCTTGCTTAATCTCCACAACTGCCCCCTGCGGCAGGATGCCTGGCTTTCACCTTGGGGATGCCCTGTAGGGGCTATCTCACAGGGAAAAGCCAGGACGGGTTCCCAAGGCAAGCGCGGAGATACCCCTTCGGGGGGCGATTCAGGCGCTATATAAGAAACATAATAATAATAAGATCACTTTCCCAGCCACCTTTTGTGAAGTATCTAAAAGGCTTATTGGACGGTAGTTGGCTGGGTCATTCCGACAGCCTTTCTTAAAAATTGGGACGACCTCAGCACCCTTCCATGAGGTCGGGAATATTGCCCCTTTAAGACAGGAGTTCAATAGGGCAGAGATAAGTTTTCCCCATTCTTCCGAGTTGAAGCGAAGCAAATCTCCAGGTATACCGTCCGGACCTGCTGCTTTGTTGGGCACCAGACTATTAATCGCCCCTACCACTTCCTTAGATGTAAACAGAAGCTCGTCCTTAGGCTGGGAGGAAACATGAGGGTGTCGTGCTCTCGAACTATCCCCCTCTTCCTGAACCATTAGATAAAGTTGGGAGAAGTGGTCAACCCACGCACTCTCTGGTACGTTACATGTAATCATTGAGTCCACTGGTTTTTCCCTAGATCTTAATATGTCCCAAAAACCCTTTGCATCTTTCCTAGAGCTTGCAGCCTTCAAGTCCCACCAAAACTGATCTTCCCAGTCAACCTTAGCCTTGAATAAGGCTCTCCTATAATTGCCCCTTGCGGTACACACCAGGGCACTATTCTTGGATTTAACTGCCTTTAGTAGTTCCGATTTAGCTGCTCGACATGCAGCTGAGAACCACCCAGCAGGAGCATTCCTACCACCTCTCTCATTAGCCCCCTTTCCCATATTGTTGGCTATGAATAACTCGCCTATAGCCTGTGTAGTTTGTACAAAAACTGCAGATACCTCCAGCGAACTGAAAGAGGGAGAATCCAGGCGGGGTATGAATTTAGCTAGTATGGATTGTACCTCCCGCATCTTACCCTCATTGCCGATGAAATTCTTCCATTTCAGGCGCCTGCCACAATTAGATGGGCACACTTCATGTGTTGATTTCCACACATGGGGAATTAAGAGAGGGGGGCTGCCCTTCCACAGAGGGGACAAAGATAGAGCTAAGGGGTTATGGTCACTATCAATGGATGGCCGGACCTCCATATCCACCAGAAAAGACCACAAACGAAAGTACATAATATAGTCAATCCTGGAGGAATGGCCTATTCTATTAAACGTGTGAGCCCCCAATTGGTCTGATTTGGATCTACCATTGGTTGCTCTAAGACCGTGCTCCAGACAGAGGGCATTGAGGTCAATTGCGTTTTGAGACCACCTTTTAATTGGGGCAATTGAGAGCGGCGGGATGCCTCTCCTTACATCATCGTCACTAATACCCAACATGTCGTCCACATCAAGAGGTTCAAATGTGCAGTTAAAATCCCCAGCTAGTAAAACAAGAGAATCTGGGCCACAGTTCTTGAGTTCCTCATCAATGCCCGTTGAGGAAAGAGTAGGTAAACCAACCCTAGTGCGTCTGACATAGATATTAAATATTTCGAGCCCTCCTCCTCCACACGGGCCTCTAACTGAGAGTCTCTGGAGGTCTGGGGAAGAAGTGGCTATGCATTTGATAGAATACCGCAGGGAGATGCTTGCCCAAATTAATAGACCACCGGAGGGTCGCCCCTTACCTCCGTTTGGACGAACAGCTGGTACAAAATAGGTGGTATAACCCAGCTTGTGCTGTGGTTCCAGGCACCAAGTTTCCTGGAACAAGCAAATCCCAAAGGATTCGATAAATGTATTCCAGTCTGGGGTATTTATATTCCGAACTAGACCGGCGATGTTCCAGCTAACTACCTCCAGGGGCAACCCTCCCTGCCCTGAATCTAATGTTCTTAAAGTAGGGGTAATGACAAAGGTAGTGTCTATTTCGCCAACAGGTAGAGCCACAGCATGAGGGGTTTGAGAGTCTTCGACGGGCGACTCCCTACAACGCTGGGGCACCACCTATATTTCTCCCCAAGGAATAGGTAAAGGGGAGAGAGTAACAATGGAAGGGCTCACCTGCCGCTCTTCGTTGGGTAAACTATCGATTTGTAACACCCTGGAAACTTCAGTATACAGTTCCCGTGTAGGGGAGATTACCTGTCAATAATTCTGCCAAAGTCGGCCCTGCGCTTGGCTGAGGCTATTGTTAAATAGACTAAATTTAGAGGTGCAGCCACGGGATTGTCTGCTCTCCCAGCCCTCCCACATATGGAGTCCAGTTTGCCTCACGGGCAAAGTTGGGGGATTAAAATAACTAAGGTCGCAAGTGCCTATTGTGCCCGTGCTCCCTACTAAGCTGACTTCGTTCGTAGGTCCCCTGCAAATATAGTTAACAATCCTTGGGTCTTCAAAGTTCACTATGATACAATCCCCATTTATTGATTTTTTCCTAGTGCCAATCCATCCTACTCTACGTACATGGAGGATCTGGCCCTCCCAAAAGTCGGGCAAGGGTCTATTCTCTTTGAGCCAGAATAAGGTCTTATTAAATAATTCAGTGTAAGGCTCGCACTTATCCGGGCTAAGCACCGGTACCCCGGTCAGCACAACTACATAGGGCTGGCAGTCAGGGGGGAGATTTATATTAAGATCCTTCCCACAAGAAGGGCCCTCACTTGGCTGCAGCACCTGACCCTTTACCGTTTCGAGTGGATTAACAATTGGGGTCTCAAGAACATTGTGAACTACTGGAGAAGTAACTACAATAGCAGAATTTTCCTTGCCTGTGCAAACTGAGGCTGGAGGGCGTGCCGTCTTTTTGCCTGAAGTAATAGTTGTAACCCTAGAGGACTTGAGTTTCTCAGCAGACTTAGAGAGAGAATGGCCAGGGTTACTGGAAGTATCTACCGTCAACACAGAGGGGCACAAAATACGATTAGTCGCTTCCAAAGCAACCGCTAAATTATCAACTATGGTGACTGAGCTAGGTTGAACAGTGGACAGTACCTGGTTGTCAAGACCCCCCCCTAGGCCATCATCCCTTATTCTTAACTGCAGTTTTAAAAATGATTTTAGTGAAAAAAAGTTATCTAGGGTTGTCTGCTCCATTTTATCTATTCGCTCAGTTAGCTCTCTAATTTTATCAAATACTGGAAGGAGTTGGGATTTCATTATTTCCTCCATTTTTGTGATCAGGGGAGAATCTAGAGGGAGAGTCGCTACACTACCAGCAGTCTGGTTTTTGGGAGCAATAGTTGCAAGCCCCTCAAAAGTGCCCTCTTTGATCTCCTCTTGTAAAGGACTTGAGGCCCCCCTTACTACATTATTGGGAACACCCCTCCTAACGCTTACTCGCCTCTGGTTCTTACTTGTTTTGGTCGGTCTGCTTTTTAGTGGGGAGTCAAATTTTCTCCTCTTAGTGGGGACTGGATGTATTTCTGACTGCACCCCAATAGCCGCCGGGGGGGGGTGACATTGGAAGAGTGGTGGGGTCAGCCGGATGTGAAAAAGAAATGGCAGACTTAATTGCTGCTAAGGCAGGGGCCACATGGTCTTGGACATTAAGTACCGTGTCCGTCAGATTTTCGAGCCCTTCTATGTTGGCTCTCAAGGCCGCCACTCGAGGATGGTCCAAAGGAGGGGGGACAAAAAGGAGCGAGTCCACTGTTCGCTCCGGAGAAGGTATCCGAGCTATCGGGCCAATCGAAGATCGTCTATCACAAAACGGGCTTCGAGAAAGCCGCCGCTCGGCCATGGTGATTTCTTTGTCGATAACGTTGGCCACACGGGTGATAAACTGGTCCATGGTGCCCGCCATGCCCCCCTCGCGCCCCCTCAAACTTTTACCTGAACGTGTTGACATTACTAGTATAAGAACAGTCCGTAAATGAGTTCAAAACAAAGCCCTGTCAAAAGTTTAGACAGTTTAGACAGTAGATTGCAGTGGGGAATACATGAGGATAACAGTCAAGTATCAAAGCGGAGGGTCCCAGTCACTAACAAGCCAAGAATACGTGGGAGAGCTTCCTCAAATAATGTCCAGCAGACACCACCCCAATCCGAGTCCACAACTTTAGGCAAATAACGACACAAAACTGTAACAGTACCTGGAGTGGAACAAGAGCGCTAAGTCCAGGATTAAGAAGGTGGGCCCGGCCCGGCCTCCAGCGGCCCCGGACGGCCCGCCCTTTGCCCGGGCTTCGCCCGGCGCGTCCCGCGAAGCGGGCCTCTGGGCGATTTGTAGGCTCCTCCTGGCGCTGGCGCCGCGTCAGATCGGCGCGCCGCCGCTGGGGCTGCCGGGAGTTGGAGTCCCGGGGCGGCAACGCGAGAGATGGAACTTGCTGGCGCCGTAATGGCACCCCTGGACTCTTGGCGGTGGTGGTGGCGGTAGTGGCGTGGTTCAACGAGTCTCCACAGGTGAGTGTAGCAGCTTCCCCCCCGCTCCGCCGGCCTCTGGGAGATTTGTAGGCAGAAAAGCTTGTCGTTTTGGTGCATCTTTCAAATTCATTTTTAATTCCTCAAATTCTTTTTGGCATTCATCTGACCAAATAAATTCCTTATTCTTTATCAGCAACTCCCTCATCGAAAATGACTTACTTGAGAGGTTATTAATGAATTTTCCATAATACTCCACCATCCCTAAAAAAGAAACCAATTCTTCTTTATTTATAGGAGCACCCAAATTTACAATGGTATCCACCAACTCTTTTTTAGGAACCACACCCATTGAAATAATACAATGACCTAGATAATTTACCTCATTTACCGAAAACTTACATTTCTCATATTTTAACGTAAGGCCTGCACTCTCTAATCTCTTCAAAACACATTCCAGTCTTATATCATGTTCTTTTTGATTTGCACCAAAAATTAATAAATCATCTTGGTAACATTTTACCCCTTTTATGCCTTTTAGGATAGAAGACATTATTCTCTGGAAAACAGAGGCTGCACTTACCAAACCAAAAGGCATTCTCTTATATTTGAACGCACCCATGGGAGTGATAAAAGGTGTTAAAATCTGTGAATATTCAGTTAGCTCAATTTGGTGATATGCTTGCGTAAGATCTAATGTCGTGAACACTTGAGCACCATCTAAAGTAGACATAATTTCATCTATATTGGGTAAAGGAAACTTATCCACAACCACTTCTTTATTCAGTGAGCGAAGGTCAATGCAAAGCCTAATCTCACCATTAGGCTTGTTGGCAACGACTACCGGAGCCAACCACTCAGACGCTTCTACTTGAGTGATTATTCCTTGGTTTAACAACTTATCCAATTCCTGTTCCACTTTTCCTTGTAATGCTAAGGGAATTCTTCTTACCTTAGCTATAGAAGGTTGTGCTCCACCCTTAAGTTTAATGTCATGTTTATAGCCTCTCAAACACCCTAACTTGTCCTGAAATAAATTTGGAAATTTCTTTACCACGTCAATCTTTTCACCTGCTTCTAATTCCTGAATCTGAACCTGTGGTTCTGCATTTGGGTTCAGCGTAACACCTAACAAACGTTGATGTGGCCAGCTTAATAAATCATCTCCTTTGTTTGCTACATACACTTTACCTAAAATCAAATTATTTTCCATCTCAATGGTAGCATTAAAATAACCAAGCATTTTTATGGGCTGGCCCCCATAACCACCCGGACTCACATCCATTCTGTGTGGAGAATTTTTCCCTTGAAACCACTTATAGAAAATTTCTTTTCCAATAATGGTCAAATGCGAACATGAATCAAATTTCATCTCCAAATCAACTCCATCAATTTTTACTTTACCCACAGGATGTTGATCTGAAACATTTTTCTTAATTTGACAAATTACTTCCTTTACCACTTTATTTTGAACTTTCTTTTGCTTCGTTTTGCAGAACTTCATAAAATGACCTTTTTTCCCACAAGTATGACAACTTACACTCATCGCCGGACACTTTTTAAAATTTGCTTTATGACCAGTCATGCCACACCGAATACACACCAACAAGGTATCCACACCCTCTTCTTTCTTTTCCTCACTTAAAGAAACAGAAGATTTACCTTCCTTCACCACACACACGTCTTTTTGTACATCCTCGGTAGAATTATCTACTTTAGTTTTCTCATTTTTCAACTCCATTACACATTTTAACATATGCTCTACTCTTTTAGCAATAGAAATTACTTCTTCTAAAGCTGGCTCATCCTTAAGCCACAACTCTTCCCTTATTTTCTCTTCTCTGCATTTTAAAACAAGTTGATCTCTTATTAGTTCCTCATTTAGCCCCCCAAACTTACAGGTTGAAGAAAGCTTCCTTAATGCGGTTACAAAATCTTCCACAGATTCATCCTTGCCTTGAGCTCTTAAACCAAAATGATATCTTTCCATAATGGTGCTAGTTCTGGGTAAATTGTGTTTATCCAATTGTAAAATGCAAATCTCGTATTCATTTAAACCCCTCTGTTCTTCATTCGTTAAATCTGGTAAGTTCTCTAATACTTTCTGTCCTTCTCCATCTAAACAATGCAAGAGTAAGGAGTGATTCCTTTCCGCACTTAAATTAGTCCCACAAACCCTTGCATAGTGCGCAAATATTTTCTTCCACTTACTCCACTTCACCAATGGTTCACCTGGACTTGGTAGAAAAAACGTCGGTGGAGTTACATTTTGCATATTCAATGCATTAATTAAAACTATTAAACCCCACTGTGTTCTGAATTTTTCATAAATAAAACAATCATACAGAGACCTCAATGTAACACTAGTATCACATGTACTGTTACACTTTTTTTTAAATTTCTGGTAATCTTTGCTCCCTACATGAATTTGTCCTCTTATAAATATATCTATATAACATTTATATAAATATAATTATACAAAAATACAAATTCACTTTTCCTTTTAGATTGCCTTACGAATAAAACAGAGATTACAATTATACAGTATTTAAACTCTTTGTAATATGCTCCTTTCCTAACACAGTCAACCTTTGAACTGTTATTACCGACTCAGAGCTTCAAACTAGTCGTTTCACCCAATAACGTGACCAACCAACGTTAAACACTGACAAATGACTTTCTTTTCCTTCGTCTCCTTTTTTTTAAAGTGAAAGAGTCGTTCTCCTTTATCGATTCTGACGCGCTGACACGTGGTGAAATGACGCGCATAGATCGCCGAATCCAAACGCAGGATTCTACTGCGTCACCATTTGCTTCTTGCCTCCCAACAGCACGGAGCTCCTGACTCACGAACGACAGGAAACCCGACCTCCCTCGATTCAGCCTCTTCTTGTCAAACTTGCAGCTGAGCCTTTTTAACACGACAGATCCAGCCCCTCATCACACTTCAAAGGTAAGGTCCAGCCCCTCGTCACACTTCGGTATATTAAATCCCTGCCGCCGGGGAAACTCTAGACGCTGGAGGGGATCATTTAACTTTTAACTAAACGCTTTGGCATCCATATGCGCATATACCATTTTGTGGCCAACTGATTACTCCGGAAAGCCAAACTCATATAAGTTATTTTAAAATAACTACGCTAAGCTTCCCTCAATCAGGTTTGAATCAAGCGCCAAAACGCTCCTTTCGTGAAACAGTACCTTAAAAATCTGATGTGCCAAACCGTTCCGCAAAGATCTGAAGCTCAAAGGACAGAACAGCTCCACCTCCGCTTTTAATCCTCCGCTGACTCAGTAAATCGCTACCGTTGATGTTGAGGTGTATTCTTCACTCCTCCTTTGTATCCCATAAATCGTCGCCAATGTAAAATTCGTATAAACGAAGCACACGTGATAAGCTTAGTAAAGAGGTTTAATTAATAACACCTCAGACATCAGTCCAAGAAGCTAACTGACCCATCAAGAACTCCCATCCACAAACAGCGTTCTACATTCTTTAGAATGTACATCATGTCATGAGAAGGAAGAAGACATCACAAGGAAGCGCCCAGCCACCCCTCTCTAGGGGAAGAGAAAGCAGCTTAAAGGCTCGCCTTGGCCGGGAATATGCCCAGATGGGTTTTACCTTGGTTAAGGGCACAGCCTGACACTTTCCCAAATATTTTGGCCTCTAGTTCTAGAGCATTAATAGCGCTCCCTGGGTCAGGGGTAACCACTGCCAGATCATCGACGTAAGTCATGATTTTGGTGTCCAGCCCAAATCTGCTTGCCGCTCGGATAGTATGATTATTTTCTCTAGCCTTTTTAAAGGGGTCTATATACATAGCAAAGAGCAGAGGTGACAGCCTTGGCGGGTCCCTCATGAGATTGTGATCTGCTCAGTCAGAGTACCATTAACTAATACATTAGCTGTGGGGTTACTGTAGAGAGCTTGTATGGCTTGTATTGCTTTTGGTCCAAAGCACATTTTCCTCATGACATCCCAAAGGAATGACCAGGATACCCGATCAAACGCTTTCTCAGCGTCGAGTAGAATTAATGAGATCGGGTCTCCTGTTACTTGAGCTGCATCCAATAGGGTAATAGCTCTGCAAATATGTTCGGTTGTACTCTTTTTAGGGATAAACCCATGTTGCCACTGCGAAACCAAAGACTCGATTCTCAATGATAATCTTGAAGCAAATACTTTGGCATTTATTTTAGAGTCACAATTGAATAGGGTAATTGGCCGATATGATCCCATTTCTAGAGGAAATTTATCTTTTTTTGGTAATATCACTATCTTGGCATTTGACCAAGAATCCGGGGGGGGGGGGGGGCTGCGCCACTAAAGATAGACTCTACCAGTGTGATAAGGATGTTTTTTATCTGAGGGGCAAATATTTTATAAAATTCCACCGGTATTTGGTCTGCACCTGTCGCTTTCCCATCCGGAAGACTTCCTAGGGCTTTAGCTATTTCTTCCCATCCGGGAGGTTCCTCCAAATAATCATAGTTATCGGGGCTGAGTGCTTCCAGGGTAATCTGGTCTAAATATGCCAGACTTTCATCCTCTCTTATTTTGGATGTCCCTTTGTTATCTTATGAGTAAAGATTCTGGCAAAAATCACAGAATGCATTACGGATCTTACTTGCATCTTTTGTGATCTCCCCAGAGCTAAGCTGAATTGCCTGAATTTCGCTAGCAGACACCTGTTGTCTAATTCTGAGAGCGAGTTGATGGCCGATGTTATCACCACACTCGTATATTTTTTCCCTAGCAGAAGCCCATTTCTTGTCAGTTTTCTCAGAAAATAAAGACCCTATTTCCGCCTTACTAGCTATTACTTCTAAGTGGGTATTTTCAATTTCAGCCCCTAGATTAACTGCTAGGATTAGTTTTTCCTCTGCTTTTTTCATCCTGTCATGTGCCCTTGCTAGCTCTGCTTTATCTCTTTTATTCTGTCTTATGGAATACCGCAGGGTCTCACCTCGAATGCCCGCCTTCATTGCATCCCATACAGTTCTCACTGCTGCTGATCCTATATTAATTTTCAGAAACTCTTTGATCCACTCCTGCATGTGTGAGCGGTAAGCCTCATCACACAATAGGGCTTTCTCAAAACTCCAATTTGAGGTTTCCCTCCTAAGCCCTAACCCATTGATGTTTAGAATAAGAGGGTTGTGGTCTAACATAAATCGTGGGGCCATCTCATTAGAGCAATTTTGAAGTATTGATGTAGACACAAGAAAATAATCTAGTCTAGCAAGTGAGTAGGCTTTAAATTGGCCCAGACGTCACTAAGCCCGTGTGTTTGCATCAAATTAAGTAGGGCCTGATAGACTTTGGGCTTCCTGCCTGTATAGGGCCAATGATCAGTTGCCTTCCAGTTGCTGGGCAGATTGATATTTAAATCCCCAGAGATAATCAGTGGTAAAGGCCAATGGGTAAGTTCTCCCGAGATCCAATTAATGACCCCAGGATCATCAGTATTACTCCCACATATGGAGCAGAGTGTAAAGGCCGTGTTAGAGGGGAGATGACATTCTGCAATAACCCACCTACCCAGAGGGTCAGATTTTATCCTGTTGGAAATCAATGGGTGTCTATTTTGAACCAACACTCCAACTCCTCTAGTTTTTGCCCCCTGGGAAGTTCCCCCGATGACCCTATACCCTAATGTATTTAATAAGTGTTTCTGAGATCCTTCAATATGTGTTTCTTGCAAGGTGATAAGTTCGGCACCTAAAAAACGTAAACCCTGAGCTACTCTCTGCCTTTTCGCTGCATCATTTAGACCACAGATGTTAACGGACACAATTTTCAAGGAACATTGATTATTCATATTATTTGACATTTTTTTTATGCTTTTCTCCCAAATGTATATCCTGTGCCATCATGCATTTGGTATATCCCAAAATATACTTGTTTTCTTCTTTTTTGCGCATTTTTTCCCCTTTCCTATCTTCCCTTCTCATATTCTGTGATTTACCCTTCTTTTTCTGTGTTTTAATTTCATTAGCCAATATCAAGTTTATCAAAATCATGAACCCCACCACCACCATCCGTTTGTGACCCCCCCGACCCCTCCCACAATTGGAGCAATCAGGGAAACCCTGAATAAAGGTTATCAGTTGGGATGCATCGCCGCTAGCCTACGCCCTAGATTAAACAGGAGATATAGTTGGCCTTACACCTCAAATTTTTCTAAGCTTCAAGGGACAAGTCACGAAATTCGTGGAAGTAATCAGATATCCCCATCAGATGACTAGAGTTGCTTTTTTCCTGATTTATCGGTTACATTTTCCTTAAATTAAAAAAATTAATTTTCCCTTTTTTTTTACCCCTTCTTTTTTTACCCGCTCTAGCCCCCTCTAGCCTATTATTTATTTATTATCTTCCTTTTTTGCCTTAATCTCCCCCAAATATTCCCCTGCTTTGATCTCAGACATGAAAATTCGTGTGTACCCATTCAGATTAACTTTTAGTCTGGCAGGATTCATTAAAAAGACTTGAGCACCTAACTGTTGGAATGGGGTGATTAATTGGCGCAGGTGCCACCTGCGCTCTACTGTTGTATGGCAGAAGTCAGGTTTGGCAAAAAAATCACACCATTAGCCCCTTTTAAGGAGTTCGGACGGGCCTAAACGTACACAAATTGTCTAAGGAGGAGGTTCCCAAAGAACACTAAAAAAGCCCTAGGCTTCCCGTCAGAAGGGTTGCTGCCACTTCTACTCGGTTTGATGTTAAAGAGGATTCGGTGCACGCGCTGGATTTCATAGTCCCAGTTCCAGTTTGTTTGGGTCGGGAAGGTTTCGCGTAGTAGTTGCACGATATAGCGCCTTGGGTCATCACCTTCAACCCCTTCCGGAATGCCTAGCAGTCGGAGGTTGTTCCTGTGCTGTCAATTTTCTTGTTCCTCCATTTTCATCCTAACATCTGCTATACAAGCCTCATGAGACGACCCCTGGTTCTTTCAAAGTGGTTACCTCTGTTTCTGAGCTCTCTGCACGGCCTTCAACCATGGTGACCCAGTTGCTTATATCCGTACACAGTTTGTTTAATTTCCGCAAACCCCCCTGTAGCTTTTTGGCTGCCCCCTTAGCGGCTCGATTGTCGCAGCGAACCTCTTCTTGGAAATCCTTAATAGATGCCAGGATTGAAGATAAGGAAGGCTCAGTCATAGGTTCTGTTGTAACGGTAGATTTAGCATTTTCCCAGATGGGTATCTGTTCTTCTTCTTCACATGGGGGATAAGCCACTTGCAAATCTGAGTAGTCCCATGTAAGCTGGCTCCGTCTCTTGAGGGGATTCCTATTCTTTACCTGACGTTGCACCGTCCCTGTATTTTTAGAGAGATCAATACTAATGTCTTCACTAGAACTAGAGCTGATTGGTTCTCCGTCAGAGGTGGACTGAGAGCCGTCTGAGACCGAGTAGAAATGTTCACCACCAACTTCTGGTGTCCAACGGGCTCTAAGGCCAAGATTAGGTTCTGCTCTAAGGATGTAATCCGTAGTACCTTTTGCAAGGTGGTTGAGCCCACCTCGCTTGAGGCCATCATCTTGGTTGATATTGGGTCTAAGGGGGTAGAAGTGTCTTTGGAGGATGGTGCAAGAGTGCGCAGATCGACGGGTACCTTTTCCAAGGTCGCAAGGCCCTTTATGCTATTTTGGTCTATAGACTGCTCACCGAGAAATGTCTACCCTTGAAGAAGAATGTCACTTTCTTGAGACTCCCCCGGGTTAACTCCAGGGTTCAGGTGCTCCCATGCATCTGTAAGCAGATGATCTAGTTTGGGCCCTGCGAGTGGTGCGGGGGGTGTGGGGGTTGGGGTGTCGCTCATAGTAGCATCAGGATTAAAAGATAGTGTCTTAGGTCCTGCAAGAATTTCTACAATTGTAGGTTGAGAGCCTTCCTTACCCCCCTTAACCCCCCGCCTCCTCCAGGGTTTCCTGTAACCCGTTTTAAACAGTTAGCTTCACTTTTACCTTTAATTAAGCTGTCCGGTGCAGCAGCCACCCCTGAAGTAATGTTGTTTGGCGTGGGCGTAGGCTGGGGGACCTTTGGCTTGTTGGTTTTCACAGCTCTGGGGCCTCTAGACGATATTTGCAACTCTTGAAATGGCGTTCTGGTTATAAAATTCAATCCTGGGATGAACACCGAGGGAATCAAGTGGTACTACAGCAGCAGGTAGCAAAAAAAATAAAGCGCTCTTCCTAGCGCATCGTGTCTTCCTCTTCTCGTGTTGCCCCGAGTTTGAAATCAGAGATGTAGCGCTCATGTCCAGCTCTCTCTCTGACTCAAAGGCAGAGATCCCAGAAGGAGCACACAGATCAGTGACTCAATGTAGCATGAAATCAGGAAGCGGATGAAACAGAGTATCGTTTCCCCTAGCAGAGCGTCTCTTCCAAGATTAAAGTCGAGTTCCAGGCTTCTTCGGGCAGAAGAGTGGAGCAGCTGCGCTCGCGTTCCGTTTTTCTTCAGCCTCGACATCTTGGATCAGTCCACATGGCCGATTGCCAAGATACATGGTGTGTGTGGCTGAACGACGAGGAATCAAACTGACACCATCTTGGCCATTACGGACAACATCCAATTATCTTTGGCTAATGGATTATTGTGGAAGGAAGAATTAATTAAGATGATGTGGGCTCATTGAGAGACTCCTCATTCTGTTACTGGTGTTTCACCATGTGTGGCTTTGAAAGGAAGAGAACCTGCAACTAAGGAGTCTCCTGTGTGGTTGCAAAAGAAAAATCAAGTCTGGGTGGATCGTGAACGGATTGCAGCAAGAGTTAAAGCATCTCATGAATTCAACAAGGATGATTATGATAGGAGGAAAGGAGTAAATTAAATGTGGTGATTGGGTGGTCACTAAAAGAATGGGATTTGTCAATAAAGGAGAGAGCAAATTTTATAAGCCACAAAGAGTGGTTAAAGTGATGAATTCTGTGGTCACTTTGGATGATGGAAGAAAGTGGAGCATGGGTCGCCTGTGCAAGGTTAATATTCCATACTCAACCGAATATTTGCGTTTGTTCTTGTCAATTATATTGAGTGGATTACTTATTTCTCCATTATTTAATGATAATTCTGTCTTAGCGTTATGTCACGTTGACATTGTTTATTATTGTTTGTATGCTTAATTTGTCAATTGTGATGAATTTCCTTTTAAGGGGGAGATGTGTGGAAATCTCTTTCCTCCATTGTAGAACTCGGTGATGTAATAGAATGGCATCACTGAGTAGTTCTAGGATAGACAGTCAGTTGGAGAAGCTGGAGGTCACTGTACAACTATGAAGATGTACTTATGAATAAAACAGTTAGGGCCCACTTCACAGAACTAACTTAAGACAAAATCCTAAACTTACTACTTTTGGTATTCACAGAAGGCATTTAGTAGTAGTAAAGTTAGGATTTTGTCTTAAGTCTGTCTTAAGTCTGTCCTAAGTTTGTCTTAAGTTTGTCTTAAGTCTGTCTTAAGTCTGTCTTAAGTCTGTCTTAGGTCTGTTTTAGGTCTGTCTTAAGTCTGTCCTAAGTTTGTCTTAAGTCTGTCTTAAGTCTGTCTTAAGTCTGTCCTACTACTTTTGGTATTCACAGAAGGCATTTAGTAGTAGTAAAGTTAGGATTCTGTCTTAAGTTTGACTTAAGTTTGACTTAAGACAGACTTATGACAGACTTAAGACAAACTTAGGACAGACTTAAGACAGACTTAAGACAGACTTAAGACAGACTTAAGACAAACTTAAGACAAACTTAGGACAGACTTAAGACAGACTTAAGACAGACTTAAGACAAAATCCTAAATTTACTACTACTAAATGCCTTCTGTGAATACCAAAAGTAGTAAGGTTAGGATTTTATCTTAAGTTAGTTCTGTGAATCGGGCCCTTACTACTTACAAACCACTGTGAGCGCGGTTACTACACAGTGTGATAGATGAGCAAGTGTGAGAGACAGGCACACCGTGTAATGATGCGTATTCCAATTATCCAAGAAGCAAAGTAGATTAATGAAGAACGTTTTATTCCATCCAAGGAAATTCCAGCCACAAACACAGAGAGCATCCACTGCCAACTGCCGCTCCAAACTAGCCTTTCAAATGTATACATTCCAAATGGACTTGTCTGCAGCAGCAGAGAAAACAGTAGAAAGAGACAAAGGGTAAAGAGGTACATAATAATGAAGTAGGTCAAGGATGCATCATGGGGAAACATAAGATGCAGAATATCACAGACCGTTTATGGTTTTCAATAAGCTATTAGCTTTGAGCAGCTCTGCGGTCCCTTCATGGTATTGCCTGAGTTCATAGTCCTCATAACTGGTTACCGCACTGAGTTGTCCATTCTGAGATATTTTGCTTAACGTTTATGGTCCTGAGCAGGCATATGCTAAAAAGAGAAAAGGATAGATGTGCTGGAATGGACTTTCTTAATCTCATCCCATATCTGATTGTCATTGTGAGATGTCAATGTTGGAAAGTCACCCTTTTGACCTGTTCACCCCAATTCTTGTGCTGACTGGAACTGGTGGTAGCTGTCTCTGACTGTGCCCTGGCCTCTGCTAGTCAGATTCAAGGCCAGTGATATGTTAAACACACACATGCATTAAGGTACACTTATAATTGGCATGACCTACCCTATAAGCCCCTAGTAGATAATAGGGCAAGGAGATGAGAAATACATATAAGTCCCTAGTATATAATAAGACCTGGCACTTAGGAGGCCATCAGCTTTTCTGCACTCACATGCGTCCACTGCTGAGAGCCTGAGGTCATTTTAAAAGCAGTCCTAGGTCTAGGTACCAAGCATTCACCTAGGTGTTCCAGGGATGGGGGGGAGGGGGGGGGGGTCATGTAACAGTAAGGAGTGTCCCTATAAAAGATTTTTTATAAACTCTGGTGAGAGAAAGCTGGCCATTGTATTTGTCCACAGTGTAGGAAATTCCCTGGAAAGTGGACTTTTGTGATGTGGGCACTGTGAAGTATTATTCTACATCATTTTTACATACCTGGCACCTCCAGGTCTCCCCTAGAGGTCCCATGGGTATGGGAATCCTATACATATGAGCAGGGACTTTATAAAAGATGATTTATAAATCCTTGCGAGGGACGATTATATGGTATATTTACAAGCCCCTATTGGCACCACAACGTCACTTTTAGTGCCTTATTTACAAGGCAGTGTTAAGCTACTTAACGTGGCTTAATGCTGCCATGTAAATAAGGAGCCCTTTCATGCTGTACTTAGCATGAAAGGGGAGGGCAATGGGTGTTGCGGTGGGCGTTCCACCACAACACCCATTGATTTTGACGCTGCCCCCTATTTACATGGGCAGCATAGATAGGAGGCAGCACCAAAATTCAGACCAGGGAAAACCTCATCTTAAGCAGGCAAAACAAGGAGAAAATATTTATTGCTCCTCGTTTTTGCTGTTTCCATGTGTGCTGCGTTGTGCAACACACATGGAAACAGCAAAACGCCATTGATTGTTTATGTGCAGGAAAGTGTTCCTTTCCACACATAAACAATCATAAGGAAATTACGTTTTGCAACTTTTATGTGTGCTGCATTAGGCAGCACACATAAAAGTTACAAAATGCCATTTCAAGATTGTTCATGTGCAGGAATGGAGACCTTCCTGCACATAAACAATCTTCTCCTCAATGCAGACACCATTACACTATGGTGCAAGGGTGCCTGCGTTGTTGTTAGGCTGCGAAATGTAGTGCTAAATGTATAAGAGTTATGTGTGATTGTTAGTGGGAGAGGGAGGTATGTGAAGTCAAGCATTGAATGGCAGTATTGATAGATGATCTACAGGAGATTAGGTTTTGTTTTCACATAAAATCCTATGGAAGAAAAATACAACAATAGGAATGTTATATTTAAAATGTTTGTTTGTGCTAGAGATGCTCTTTCCCCTTTTCTGTGTCTTTGAGGGTGAAGCGGCATCGGAGCATATTCCTTTGCAGTGTGAAGTTCCCCAGGGATCATCTCTTAGCCC
Organism: Triturus cristatus; assembly: GCF_964204655.1. Classification (NCBI taxonomy): domain Eukaryota; kingdom Metazoa; phylum Chordata; class Amphibia; order Caudata; family Salamandridae; genus Triturus; species Triturus cristatus. The sequence goes on along the minus strand of NC_140591.1, from coordinate 1,432,094,291 downwards.
TACCATGTTTAATATCTACATGAGTTCTTTAGCGGAATTAGTATATCCCTGGGGCATCCAAATTGTCACCTATACGGATGACACACAACTTGTGGTGTCTCCAACCCAGAAAGAAAAACAGGAATTGGGTTTGCTTTCCTGTTTGGGAAAGATTTCTGACTGGATGGATAGGTCTTTCTTGAAGCTTAATGGTGCTAAAACGGAACTCATGTTGCTTGGGCACAATGTTCCCACTAGCATTGAAGCCTCTTGGCCTAGCTGTTTAGGTCCGCCACCGGTTCCAAAGACTAAGATTAAGAGTTTAGGAGTCTGGTTGGACTGTAAGCTTGACCTAAAAGAACAGGCTTGCAAGGTTGCAGCTAGCTGTTATGGACAGCTTAGGATGATAAGGAAGATTATTCCTCTTCTTCCTTTTGATGCTAGACGGGTGTTAGTCCAGGCGCTTATACTTTCACAATTGGATTATGCAAATGCGGTGTACCTTGGTGCCCCCTTGGGCACTTCCAATAGGTTACAAATTGTTCAAAACTGTGGGGCCCGTTTACTCATTAACATTCCTAAATATAGTTCAGCTAAACCAGCATTGGCTGCCCTGCATTGGCTTCCTGTTCAGGCCAGGATAGGCTTTAAGGCCCTTTGTATTGCCCACAAGGCCATTGCCGGGAAGGGTTCTTCTATGATTCAGTCGCTGATTCAACTTTATGTTCCCAATAGGATGCTTCGATCTAAGCATAAATGTTTGCTCAGAGTGCCATTGATTAAGCGAGCTCGCTCTGGAGGTCGTTTATTTTCGTACAATGTTGCTATGCTATAGAATCGTCTGCCTGAGCATATATCCGCCTGGAGCCCAATTACCTTAGTTTTAGGAAACAGCTGAAGACATTTCTTTTCCGGTGAGATATGTCTGATGAGTGAGGTGCCATGAGTAAGCGCTGGGATGCCTTTCGTAGCTATGCGCTATATAAATGTGTATTCATTCACTCATTCATTTATGATGAGGGCAGGATGAAGGGGAACAGATTCTGTCTTTTTAAATGTCTGTAAAGTAACACTTCTGAGGTGTGGTAGCACTGTGGCTGTCTCCAATCTGGTGCACCCACAACATAGGCACAATGAAGTGTAAGACCTTGCATTTAGCTGCCATTCAGCGTTCATGTAGTAGCTATCCGACACACAAAAGGAAAGGTCTGTCAAGAAACGTCCTCACCTGAAGAATAGCAACTGCAGTCTCACACTCCTCGCTCTTACCATCTACCAACCTGCAGTGCTCAAGAACAAAAAGTACTAAGTAGTCCTTTCTAACAAGGCCCGCTTTGAATTTCAAGGGGAGCCCTGTCTCAATTCTTTCTCACTCCGATGTCTGGCCTGCAACCTCAAGTCATAGGAATGTAGACAATACACTTCCACTATTTAGGGAGAGGATTGCATCTGTTACTATAGCAACATATGGCTATGTTCTGCAGAAAGCCCAGCATTCCCTTGAGCTGTGTCATTTAACCTTCACTTCAAAATCAAATTGGTATCTTCATGTGTCAATGGCACCAAGAAACCTCATTCAGGTCAACATTGCACTCCATAAATACAAGTTAAGTGAAGGAAATAAATGTGAACATTTGTGAATTCACCTTCTGAAGCATTGTTCTGTGCTGACTGCGAAGGAGACCGTGTGCAGTGCAACCACTGTCTACCCCCAAGCACAACACCCCCACCCCCCCCCCACACACACACACATACGTTACCTTTCTTAAATACATGTAACACACATATGGCATATGATTGCCATGAATGAACGTGTGGTCGGCACATGCTACCACTCCATCTGTTTTCTTTGTAGTCTCCTTCTGTTCATGTCTCCCCAAGATTGCCTTATACGAAAAAACACTACCAGAAACTCCTGTCTCAAGCACTCAAACTCACTTTTCGTGAGACGGATGCAGTGCGTTCCTGCACCACCTGCAGGTGCATGCCTAGACCGTTCCCCTGCCCCCCACCCAGTCTGTCCCCCTGGAGTGCACTCAATGTGCTCTACCTCTATGTTGCACATAGGTGGGGCACCTCCTGACAGCTTCTTTAAATGTGGATCAGCGTCTGTAATAAGGTTTATGCGTAGAGATAATATTGTTCACTCATTTGCAGGGGTCCATGCCACCCTTGCATATGAGTGAACACCCTCTCGTTATCTGCCATTGCACGATGTGCGCTGGCACGAGCCATATTGTGATGGAGCCACACAAGCCTCTATAATTCCAACATTCCCTGGGCGCAAGAACTGAGTGCCAGCTCCTGTTGCACCCCTGGGGCACTTTGTGTAATACAGCCCCTAGTATTCCATCTCCTGAATCCGGACATCACTCTTGGCTCTCATCCAGCCCATATGTCATATTCAAGACATTGGAGATCCTTCAAGAATGGCTTAGACTGGGAGGAGCTACATGCTTCACTACTCAAGAACCACTGATGTAGAACGAGTTCTCTTGACCCTCTGCCCACTTTCATAAAGAAACTCAAAACATATCTTGTCTGAGGGCTCATTCTGCATCCATTCCACATAACCAGGAATCCCTTCAGGGCGACAATGCTCTATATACGTGAATTCATTCTTTCATGTATTCATTCAGTCATAGCAATTCTAGGCCTGAATCAATTAGAGGAACTAGCAGCTCTGAACTAGTAATCGCTGGGACTGCGTTATATTTCCATGTTGTCATATAGGAACACAATATGCTCTATAAGTACTGAAAATGCGAGGGGTGCAAAAAAAAGAGTTAAAAGTGTGACTTTTATTTTATTTCTCATTAAAGCGCACATCGGTTCAGTGCATCACATACAATCCCACCAGGGTCATTATCTGGGGATTTGACTATGAAATTCAAGGCTCTGCACCTTGCAAAGTAACACATGGAAGTTCATAGGGCGGTGAAATCGATTTCTCAAGAACACGTCAACTAACAGTAAAGCAATATTTAGAGTCTCATTATTACTCTCTATAAACCGTAGCACAGCCATCCTAGCCGTAGCCTTCAAAATGATTTTTGTTTCATTCATAACTATGGGGCATATCAGCAACAACCAGCGATAATTATCGCTTAGCGCTTTTAGCGTGAGGATAATTATCGCCGGCTAGCGTGGATTTTTATCGCTGAGATAGCGTGCTATTAGCAACGCTTATCTCAAAAGCGATAAAAATCCTAGCGCTAACAGCGATAATCTCACGAAATGTGGCGTTAGCTTGTTGATAGGGCCTCACAAACTTAGCCATGATATCCACCTTCCATAGGATATCATTGCTAAGTCAGTACTGAAGCAGGAGTAAGGAAAGTAGCGATAACAGGGGTTATCGCTACTTTCCTTGCCGCTATGCTTCATAGCGTGGGGCTTGATGATAGGAGAAATGTCGCTTAGCGACATTTCTCCTGTCATGTTAGGTCAGGAATGTCCACTTTGCATCTCATTAGAGATGCAAAGCTGGGCGTTAAGATTTCGTGCGCTAATGCAAGGTTCCACGCATTAGCGTGACCTTGCTCATTCGGCGATAAAATTATCGCCGCTTTTCGCCCGAAAACGGCCGCAAAAGCGGCGATAATTTTTTATCGACGCCTTGTAAATATGCCCCTAAACTTTTAATAATTCTAATAACCATATGTAGCTCCCAACTTTATCACCATGTGTATGTAGGATGCTTGTTTCCGGTCCAGGGAAGATATGGCTTGGCAGTTTGGGCTGGACTGTTCCCATGAGGCACATAGTCAGACTGATTTGCATATGGCCATGTCTGAACTGGGGTGGATGAGTGAGCTAAAGAATAATGATGGATTAAACCCAGATCAGTTGACTGGGGGTGAGTGCTTGCAATGTTCAACACTCCGTCCATCATCCCCTATGGTTTTGCTTTGTTCGCCCTAAGTTGGCAGGGTATGACCAGACATGGGTCCCTTGCTCACTTTACCACTGGATTCAAGATAGCCTGGCTGATGAGGGTTATGGACCCAAAACTGGTCCCAGGATGTTTGTTTCCTTCCGGTGGAGGGAAGACCTGGCTTGGCAGTTCGGGCTGGACTGTTCCCATGAGGCACAGGGTCAGACTGATTTGCATATGGCCATGTCTGAACTATGGTGGCCAGTGAGCTAAAGAACGATGAAAACTCAGATCTGTTAACTGGGGGTGAGTGTTTGATTTACTCAAAGCTCTGTCCTTCATCCCCTTTGATATTGCAAAAGAGTTATATGTCCACAACTAAAACTGAAGGCACGCTTGTCTGAGACACTGCTGTTTTTCAGTTCGTCAGAAGCATAAACTATTAACATTATTCAATTACAACTAAGGAGACTATGTGCTAGCGACATAACCAGTTCTTGTTTAGGTTTCCATTTTCTCTAGCTGCATCTTGTTTTTAAAACCTCACATGCTTCCTTGCTTTCGACCTACTGCTGCCAGACTTGACACCCACATAGCGCCTGCAATTATGTCAAGTGGTTTTATATTTAGCAGCGTCTTACCCACCGTGTTTTTGTTCAATTTACAGAATTCTGTTTGTACCGTGGCTCATCTGTGTGTCAAGTGTCAACAACTTCTTCGCCGTTATGTGTTCTACAAGGACTTCAAAGGTAAAAGAAAAAGCTATCTTTTTTACTGTAAGTCTGGAAAATATCATGTTGCCAAGCAACGTGCCCAAAGATCACCTGGTTGGAGCCCTGATCCTTCCATGTTTTAAAGGTATGAACATGCCTGCGTTGCAGCTCGTGCATTAGAATGTTTACAATCCAGGGAGAGAGTGTTATAGTCCGGTTCTGACGTCAGAACGTGCCTACAGTAAGATAATACCACCACTACTCGCTTGTAATTACTAATTACGAGTAGTTACATTCATTGTGGTAAATCATGTGTTGTTTAAGGATCAACTCTGTAAATTGAGTGACCCTAATATTTCGTTCAAACCTCAAAGATCAATGTGTTTACAAAGCAGGTCAATGCCTGACTGTGCTCTAGAACAGTGGTACACATTATATGGCTGGCTAGTCTGATAATTCAGTGGCCTCTACACTAGGGCCCCTCCTTCACATACAATAGAATAGCCTCTTTCACAGAGAAATGGGACATTGAAAAGAGCACATCAGCTAGTTCATGCACTGTAGGTAAGCAAAGGGAGTGCTACAGCCTTTGCCAAATGAATGTTTACTTTATAGAAACAATTTTAAAAAAATCACAATATTCTCTCCCAAAATACATCAGTGTTATCGTCGAAATAGTTGTTTCAAACAGTGGACACTTTTCTATTTAAGAAAACCTCATAACAAGCAATGGCAATGTCAGTAGGTCTGGTTTATAACTGAAAGTGTCTCTTCAGTCACTGATGGGTTTAGGCAGTTAGTAAATCATCACGCATGCTCTCTTTCTCTCATTAACACGCATATATATCGATTCATCCACCCACTGATTCATTCTTGCATTTACCCACTTATCCATCACAATAAAACAGATACACAAACTCACACAAACATACAGAAGATAAAAGAAAAGTAGAAAAAAGTAAATATGCTGCCACCTAAACTTGGGGGGAATATACTTGCTATATAAAAGTAAAATTAAACAAGTAGCGGATGGCCATCGTGCAATGACACTTTGCATAGTGTATCATTGTTTAAAAGTTTCAACATAGCTGTCACATTTTTTAAACAATGTGTTGACCATCTTTGTTCAGTAAAAACAATGGTGAAATATGCACAATGGCATTGCAAGGTAGCTAGTCAATAAACACCTCACTGGGTAGCCATCATCAAATGCTAAAGTGTACAGTTCATCACATGTACTAAGCAAAGGTGGCCAACATAAAGCTTCTGTGGGAAGTGAACATCTTTTGTTTGGTATATCCCCATATTTTTGCCTTGGCTGTAGAACCTGTGTGTTTTTCCCCTGCTGATCTGTCTTAAAGTTCCTGTGCTTCCCCTTTCAATAGGATGATTATCATATTTAACCTGCATGTTAAATATCACAAATGGACTGCAGCATCTATTGTGCTATCCACTACAGTGATAGTGCAAACATGACTGCAGGCCTACTCTCTGTTGCCTAGCCTTACAGTTTAATACTACAAATTCGACCTGTCAAAATACTCCCCTTTGATTGATTGATCAATGGATTTGTTCTCAAGCTTGCCAGCTACCCAGCGTGTCCCAGAGCTAGATTACCTATAGCGACTCACATCGGATGATCTAAGGACCAGGAAGAAAATCATTTGGAGAAGAGCCATTTCTGCAGAAGTTGCCAAAAATCTAAAAGGTTGTTACTTAATCTTAGCTCCAGATAAAGTTTATTCCAAAGGATAAGGGTCCATACTAAAGAAGGCCTTAGCTCCTCGTCTAGGAAGCTTAGTTTGTGGTACCACTACAAGCTCTTTGAAAGACTAGAACATTCCTTTTATATAATCATAAGTTACCACTAAGTAGGCCTTACTGCCCATAAGGCAAGTTGCATGGTATTTAAAAGTAGGACATGCAAAAGTTACACATGTCTTTACAGTGAAAAAGCACACAAAGCTATTTCCACTAGAACAAGCCTGGTGGTTCAAGAGGAAAACACTGGTATGCAATATTAAATACTAATACTGTATCACAGGAGTAGGGCTAGCTGGAAAAATCAGTAAATAACTGGTAATTAGAAATCCAATTGAATGGTGGAGTTGGATTTTTACTAAATATTAAGAAAAGTACATTTTAGAAAGTTACCTTTTTCCTGCCTGACGTTCCCAGATGTGAATCTGCATTTTGCTCTCCCACATCTGCCAGCCAGTAATTAGCATATGAATAGCCCCATTGATGAGTTCTGAACTGAACTTGCTCCCATAGTTAAGACAAACATCTTGGGTGTGGCAGGTGTTGTGCCCTTGACAGAGTGGCCTGTGGCCTGGACCCAAGAAATTGATTAACTTCAAAGAGGCCTATCCCATCACAAGCAGACGTTGGTAACAGCCAGGACTACCCCCTTTCTTTGTCTCCCAGCCAGCCAGGCAGGCTCCAAGGTGGTGGTCATTACTAATGCATTGGCAGGACCTGCTGTCTCTGTGGTTCCTGTGAATGCTTTTTAAAAGTTTTTTTAAAGTTAATTTAAAGTTTGACGCACACCTTTATGACAATGATGTCACTCAAATGCATTTTTAAATTTGTCTTTAAACTTTTCTTTTTAAATACTAAACAAAATGACCCCCTAACCATGGGAGTCACCTCCCATGGTGAAGGGGACATTTCTACAGTTCCAATTTTAAGAAATACTTTACCTTTATTTATTAATAGCACAGACTATGTCACAGTAATTTCTAAGTTTCCTTTTTTACCTTTACCCCTTTGAATCATAACCATCAGGAAGAGTCAAAACATTAAAATATATACAAAATGACAGTTAGCAAAACAATAGACAACCCCTACTAAAAGGGCCTAACAAGGATTATCACATTGCAAATCTTCAACTTCCACCGTTTGTTGGGGGTGGGTGTAGGTAACCTACACTAAAATCCTCACCTCCTATGGTAATCTGTAAGATACGTTGTGACACAATATCTTTGTATAGCCTTTAAAACAATGTAATAACAATTCAGCTTTAAAAGACCTATTGGTGTTAACAAACACCTTTCAAAATAAATAGATCAGGTTTGCTGCCTTTATTGTAATTTTTCATAATAAACTTATCAGACCTTTGGCATCTGATATAAATTTTCCCAAGGAACCAGCGAAGCAAATAACTAACTCAATACTGTTGCATTTTACATAAGCGTTCACGTAAGGTAACTCTCAGGTGTACCATCAAATAAGTACATATATTTTCACAAAAGATGTAGAGGGTTACAAAGGATTATCAAAGTGCAAATCATCTACTTGCAGGCTTCCTTCGAAAGAGAAACGAGCAAACCAACACCAAAACCCCTTCTTACCACGGTGATCTGTGAGGATCTGTGTAATACAATACCTGCCTACAAGCTTTAACACACCACAATAACAGTCCTTAATTAAAGGGCTATTGGCTGCAGCATATTATTTTCCAAATAAATAAGCCTGGCTACATGCGCTTGTTGTAAATGTTCACAATAAAGAGATTAGACATATAGCTTCTGACATAACTTCTTCTAATGACCAAATCAGGTCTGTAGACTTTATCACTGATTTGTCACCATATTCAACTCAGGTCAACTGTATTTTGCCTGAGATTTTCCACACGGCAACAATTGATATAGAGTCATAGAATTTTAAATATGACCACAATTATAGTTACAAAACAAAAATGGAGAGAAAGGGATTCTCACAATGGGTGACCATTGGAGGGGGTTACTCCCAGTCCCCTAATCAATATAATATCAAACAAAATTAGGGAGTACTCCCAATCGACAGAAGACTGTCTATAGGGTTTTGGCACGTGGAGCAAGTGAAGAAATGATTTTTCTTAAGAAGACCCCTCACTCACCAACCTGGTTGGTGACAAGCTTCATCATCGAGGTCCCACCCAGATAGCCGAGTGCCATCCGGGTGTGCTGCGACACCTGACTACAGTGGAGCTGTTTTTTTTGGATGAAAGTGAATAGTGAATTTAGATAAAAATTGGCCAGATTTAAACCAATTGAAAATATTTTATTCCAGGGTAATTTGGACAATAGTTAAAAAGTAGTGAAGATACCAAAGAAGGTTAAATTGACCTACGGTATCTAATAATAAAAAAAGCAGGTGAAAAAATATTTAAGGTCTACATGTTTCAACTATCTGTTGCTATTGCTTAGGTTTTTGCCAGGACCATAAAACCTGACCCGGGTGGTGCACACTCGCTAAGGTGTGCCCTGCCCTCGGTCAGTGTGTGAAACCTAACCCGCTACTCACGGTTAGGAAAACCTTTCTCCAAGTCAATGAAAAATCTGTAAAGAAACACAAACAAACACAGGACAAACATATAATACATATAATCGTTACTCTATGCGCAGAATCAGTGCTCATACTTGTTGCCAATAGAATTGGTGTGCGTAACACAGTCGTGCAGCACTACGTGGACCTCACCATTGGTGAGGGTGTGGGCTCACACAATCATAAGCATATTCTTAAAAGCGATCTGAAGTCACACACCTTGATAAGTAATGAACATGAGCCATACACATCTCTTCCATACCCACTCATGCGAATCTCAAAGGAGTGGACGTCAATATACTCTGATAAGAGTACAAATGTACTAGTGCACCAGTGTAACCAAGAGGTAAAACGGGAAATTTCCTGATAGCCCTGGTTAAAGTGAACCGACGTGTAACTAAAATATAGGTGTGGGTAAATTCCACAACCTCACTCAATGCGGTTACATGCTCATTCGTGCCTGGTGCCTGGTGCTCCCTTTCTGAGCTGTTGCCAGGTTGAGGTGGGTTGTTTACCCAGCAGGCTGTGGGTAATTCTTCCCTGAAGAACAGATGGACTGATTCAAGTTTCTGTTCGTGTATCCTTTCTTTGTGTTTAAATCATGAACACACTTACGCAGCAGCACCATTATAGGTCCTGATGAAAGCCATGCCCACGGTTGGGCTCTAGGCTGAAACATATTGACCATTATTCCTCACTTCACCTAAGCGGTTTAAATCCATACCGCCGGTGCACTGTCTTTTAACCCTGGCAGTGGGTGTATCAGAATAGAGCACATTGTTTATGCTCCCTAGCCAGTTTTAGCTTCACTTTCTTCACATTTACTTATTACTTTGCGCTGCGCCCTCACTCACACTTTTTTCTCGTCATATGTGGATTTAGAACGTTCCACCAATATCTGAAAACATCCCTGAGCTCCTCCCTCGTAGAGAGGGGGTTGTAGCCCTCAAAGGAACTAGGTTTTTCCTTTGGGAGGAGAATCCCAAATGATGAAGCATGTCACCTCCGGTGAGTGAGGGATTTTGTCCTTTAAAGAGAAATGCCCACAGTTTATGCTGTGTGGTATAGCCATTGGTTCTGTGTTGATAGGCTTGTTAAGTTTTAGTAGTGATGTGCCACACAATTATAACATTTTCTATATAGACTCAAAGATTTCGTACTGTTTTTTGTGTATTGGTTGGGGAGTAAATCTTTTGTGGTCTTTAAAAATTCCCTAGGACCCCCCTGCTTTGAACTGTTTTGGTTTGTTAGCTTCTCCACAACCGCCAATTTGCTTCAGCAGACCTTCGGCAAGACAAATTATTGCCTGGTGGAACCCATCATTTAATGTGGCCAGCAGCCCTGCCCCGTTCAAGGATTCTGAGCTCCCAGAAGGAGCCAAGGGCCAAATTTTGAGTTTTATGGAAGGAGAAAAGGTAGTCAGAGTGGTAGAGGACTTACGTCTGCCACCCTGCCTTTATTTATCAGCCAAATTCAGAGTTCAATGCCAGCCATGCTGTGAACTCTAGGGGTTTGTATGAACTCCCTTCACAGTGGTACAAAACCGTTTTAAAGTTTGGTGTGCGTCTGTCATTGATGATAGATGCTTACACCAAATGTTTAGAGGTTTTTACTTGTACTTTTGTAAAAACAAACCCCCAAAGTGGGTATTTGTTTTGGAAAATTAAACACTAATGGTCCCAAGGTTACCTCCCAAGGTGTGGTGTAATTGTTTCATTTTTCCTGTCCAATACCAAGATATACCTGGAGGTGATGGACAGTAAAAAAAAAAGGTATTTGACTGCCAGTGATAAATAGGGTGGATGGTCCGATGGCTTACTTCCAACAGCCCATAGTCCCTCGGGCCCTCAGAGGAAGGTTTATGTCAGAGGCGTAGATTGTACATGTTGCCATAAACCTAGTGGTCTCCCTGACTCAAAATTGGACTGAGAGTTTGGTAGACAGGTACGACAGAGATCCCTGTCTGTCAAACTCTAAATCAGGCCTTAAGCCCAAACAAAGAACTATTGACCAGGTGAAGGCCCCAAAAGTATCCAGCCATTGAGAGAACTTCCCTGGACATGAAGGGGCACATTATCAAGAACGGCGTTAAAATTGTCGCCGCTTTGGCGGCAGGAAACTGCCACTAAAGCGGCGATAATGGGTTTGATAATATGCCCTTGAGAATTCCAATAGAAGCCCATGTTCACACCAGAACATGGGCTTCTATTGGAATTCTCAAGGGCATATTATCAAGCCCATTGTCGCAACTTTAGCGGCAGTTTCATGCCGCTAAAGTGGCGATAATTTTAACGCCGTTCTTGATAATATGCCCCGAAATTTGTTTTTTTTTCATGCTGAGCTTTTGCTACTACAATCAATGGAGCTTTTTTATCAGCCCCTTGCAGCACTTTTGCACCGCCATGGTGTCACTTTTTGTGACGCAGCAGCAGCTTAAACAAAGCGACACGTTGCATCATATTTACAAGGTGCCGCATCTAGGTAGATGTGTCAGTTTGTAAATCGCTGCGCCACATTATACCAGCACCAGGTATAATGTATGCAGGGTGGATATTCCCCCGCATCAAAGCCTCGTAGAAGTGGCACATTGAAATCAATAAGATTTCAGTGCCCCACTTCTAGGACACCATTGCATCAAAACCTTACGCCTGCGTCATGGCAGGCGTATGGGTGACGCAGTGCTGGTTGCAATAAAATGAATAAGTGAGGGCTATTAATTTTAACATAACTTTTCATAAAAACAGATCAGGCCTACAGCCTTGATCAATGACTTGCAATTATACCAACTTCGTTCTGCTTAGCTGGTCATAAACGTTCTCACAATGCAAAAAGTGCAATACAAGTACTATTTTCAGCAGAAGCACCCAAATTCTGCCAAATGAAAATCTGTGTGGAGCCAAAGCTCCTCTCTCAGTAGTCATAATGTTACAAATATGTACAAAATTGCATTCAATAAAAAATATACAAACCTTCCTAAAATGACATAAACAGGATTTCCAAAGTACAAATCTTTTACCCTAGGGACTGGCTCAGGGACAATGAACACCAAGCCATAACCTTCTATGGTAATCTGTAAGATTCATTGTATAATCAGAATATAACCCGTTGATCTGGACCACTGCCTCCGGCTTAGAATAGAGCTAATGGATCCAAGCTAAAAAAGGACAAGGGAGTCCCATTCGGCCCAGGATGTCAAGCATATAATCCCATTCCAGGGAATCAAATGCCTTTGTGGCATCTAAAAATATCCCAGCGGCTGAACTATCGGGGTCGATGTCGTGGAGGAGTGCAAAGGTGGTGCGCAAGTTGTGTGAGGTGGTCCTGCCCGGGACAAACCCTGCCTGATCTGGCAGAATCAACCCTTCCATGAGCAAGGTCAGTCGGTTGACTATGACTTTGGCAAGTATCTTTGTATCGCAATTAATTAAAGATAAGGGCCTGTAAGCTTCGCATTTATCAGCTGCCTTTCCTGGTTTATGCAGGGATATAATTAGAGCTTGCTGCATGGAAAGAGGGTGGTACCCAGAGTCACGTGCCTCTTCAAATTCTTGCTTAAAGATGGAGATCAATTGTTCACTGTAACATTTATAAAATTCGGCTGGTAGGCTGTCTGGTCCTGGGGCCTTACTGGAGCCCAGCCCCATTATTGCAGCTCGAATCTCATCCGCCTCAATGTCAGCCAATAAGAACTCTCTATGGGAGTCGCTGATCCAGCCCAAGGCTGTATCTTCCAAATACATAGCTATATCTGGGGGAGCCCGGCCACTAGTGTGGTAGATTGTGGTGTAATATTTGGTGAAAGTGTTAAGTATCTCCTGTGAATCCATGTGTCTATACCTCTTCCTCATCCGTGATTTCCAGAATTTTATTAGCAAACCTGGGGACTTTGCTAGCTTCCACCAGGGCCCTGCCAGGGCGTTCGCCCTCGGATCTGGCAGTGTAGTATTTCGATTGGAATTTGGCCTCACATTCTGCTCCATCAGAGTACTCCGCTAGGAGATCTTTAAGCAGAGCTTGGGGTAGATGCGTCTCACGTCTCAGCTTGTTTGATGTCTATTTCTAACCTGTGCAAAATGCCCCAAATTGAGCACATCATCCCCCCGCTCTTAGCTATGCATAGGCCTCTAATTGTGACTTTAAAGCTTTCCCAGACACATGTGGGGGTGGAAATGCTGTCGATGTTGCGTGGGATGTAGTCTACAATTTCCTGGTACAGTTCCTCCCAAAAGACACTGTCCTGCAGGGCTGTAGGTAGGAGTCTCCAGGACCGGTATAGAGATTCTCAGCCTGGCGGCTCCAACTTCATAAGGACCGGGGAGTGAGCCGAGAGTGTACGAGCCAATTGCGATACCTCCTGAAGCCATGTGTTTAGCCCGGCCGATAATAGCCAGAAGTCCAGGCCATCCAACTATTGTGCACATTCGAGAAAAAAGAACCCTTCTTTTGCGTTGGGTGTAGAGATCTCCATGCATCAAAGAGCTGGTGATCAGCCATTATGGCTGAGAGGTGTTTGGTAGCATATGGGTGAGAGGACGAACGTGGGTGTGAACGGTCTAGCTCTGGATCTATCGCCAGCTTAAAATCTCCACCCCATATAATACATATAGAGCCTACCTCCAATATGTGCCCCCCTCTAGCTGGTTAAAATAGTTTGCGTCGTCAATGTTGGGCGCGTAGCAGCTCACCAAAGTAATCGTGTGTCTTGCTAATCTGCCCCACATTATGCTAAAACTACCCTGAGTGTCTTGTAAAGAGCCCAGTGGGGAGTAGCCTAGTCCTGTCTTAACCAAAATAGTGGTGCCTCTGGCATTGGTGGAAAATGAGGAGAAGCAACTGTTCACAGCCCATTTCCTGCCAAATGAGGGTAATATCCCAGGAGTCAGGTACGTCTCTTGCAGCATTGCCACCTGGACATGATGTCTATCTACGTAGTGTAGGACCTGCCTACGTTTGGGGGGGTCTCGAAGGCTGCGTACATTCCACGTTAAAAGTGTTAATGGTGGGTTTACGAGTCGTAGGCTCACCAGTCATACAGTTCATTGTAGGTGCGGAAGTGACAATTGCAGAACAACATTTTCAATGTATGTATATTTCAAGTACAGTGCATGCATTTACATCTTATTCGGCTATGAGTGGTACCATGCAAAACCGAGTTGTATAACATTATGGTTAAACAGTCCCCCCCACCCACGCCTGTGGCCCAAACCCACAGGGAATAGATTCCCCTCCCAAACCCAAAAACCAACAGCGCAGACACTGTGAATAGCTCACTGTAGGATTATCGCCTCGCAGACCAGTCCCGGCCCTTAGCAGTGAATAGGGCATAAAGGAGGCACAAGCTATTAGTCTCTGCACTAACAATTTCGAAGAGTTAACCATTAACATCTTTCACAACCTGCAAAACATTCTGAGGGGGAATTCCCTCAGGGGGTACAATCCAGGGAGGCCGTCAGCGCACCTCGCAGAGTGCGAGGGAGCCTGGGAGTAAAGTGTCACAATATTCGCCACAGGGCTGAGTCACCCGCCATGAGGGCTGAACAGCGCAGGTGTGAAGAGTTCCTGGGGCGGCGCATGTCACCCTCAGGCCTTTGGTTTAGCAGGAGGAGAAATCTTACCAGTTCACAGCGACATCATTAGTCTTACCAAGACCGGCTCTACATCTCATCGGCTGGCGAGGATCGACCAGAGCCAGAATCATCCGCCTGCAATGTAAGCGATCGCCCCATGCAGGTCTTCAGGAATTCCTAAGTGCATTGAGGGCTGCTGAAGATGTGCGTCTTTCCTCGATGCTGGACTCGTAGTCTCGCCGGGTAGAGCATGGCTTGTTGGAGTTTCTTTTTAACTGGGAGAAATTTCTTCCGCGCCTCCTGTACTGCCATGATGAAGTCCGGGTAGAGTGCAACTTTCACTCATTCATAGACAAGGTCTTGTTTCTCCCTCGCGAGCCTCAGTGCAGTGTCACGATCCCTGTAGTTGAAAATGCGGGCCAGGATAGGGCGCGGCGACGCACCGGGTGGTGGTCTCGCAGTGAGTGATCTGTGGGCCCGCTCGACTTTCAGTAACTTGGAGAAGGCGTCAGTTCCGAAGAGACGTAGCAGCATTCGCTCTACATAGACCTCCATGCGGCCAGTGGCCGTAAACTCCGGGAGTCCCATGATGCGCAAGTTATTTCTGCACGAGCTCGCTTCTGAATCTTAGTTTTTTGCCGCTATAACTTGAAGAACTTTCTCCATACCTTGTAGTTTGGCGCTGCTAGCATTGGTGGTATCCTCAAGAGTGGATATACGTTGTTTGGCCTCCGATATTCGGCCATAATGTTTTTCCAATTTTAGCGCAAGGAAGTCCATGTGTCAGTTCATGGAGTCCATCTTGGACTCAATGGAGGTTAGGCTTTGGCATATCGTAAGGAGTATTGCCTTGAAGTCTTCATCTTGTGTTGGGACAGAGGAAGGTTGGTCGTCGTCCCTTTGCGGTTCTGCATCCTCACTAGGGGCTTGCTTCCGTGCTGGGGATTGCAATTTTGCCTGTTTTCCCTCAGTGCATTATGTACCTCTCCCCTCAGGGGTTCTCTCTTTGTCTCACTCGGTATCCAAAGACAGACCCCAGTATCGGAGGGTCCAGGATGGTGGGGATTCTCAGGAGAATTTAAAGGGACGGCACTGCTCCAAGCGTCTGAGTCGCAGTGGCACAGCCCTCTAAGGTCGTCCCACAGCGTGGCTGCTCCTATTCAGGCCTTGGCATCGGATCTTCGCGGTCAGGCTGCCAGTAGCATGCAGACGCCCCCTTTTTCATGCTTCATACAGGATTTTGCATCCCCTTCTTCCTGGAGGGATCAGCCTCTCACCTCAGCACGTGCGTGCCCCTGAGGCACCTCAGTGCAATATGTAGGGTCCTAGAGTAGCCCTCCAGCAATATAGGCCTTCACCCCCTACACAAGGCCGTAGCACAGCAGACCCAGGTCCAGGACAGCAGTTCGGCCACGCACTTTCCAGTCAGCCGATCAAGTCCCCACAGCTCCCAGGGCGCTTCCAAGCCGGCATGTCTCAGCAGAGGCTCCCCCGCAACAGCACAGATCCTCAGGCCACTCTCACCTATGTATCAGCTAGGTCATATGGACACACCGGGCCCTCGCCTCACCTCACTTCATCAGGCACCGGTGCGCACCGATCTCTGTAACCTGCAGTCAGGCTGTCAGTGACATGCAGCCGTCCACTCTTCCTCTCTTCTTGCAGGATTGCGTAGCCTCTACTTCTAGGAGAGTCACTGCACCCGTAACAATACATGCGTGTCCCCCCCAGTCGCTGTGATGCAACCTGTAGGGGTCCAGAGCAGCCCTCCAGCACGAAAGGCCCTCACCGCCTACACAAGGCCAAAGCATGGCAGGCGCCGGTCCAGGGCGGTGACTCGGTCACGCACACTATGAACAGCCGATCAGGTCTCCACAGCACACATCGCGCTTCCAGGCCGTCTCGCCTCGACAGCTACTCCCCCGCAGCACCACAGTTCTGCAGGCCACTCTCACCTGTGCATCAAGCCGCTGGAGCAGGTCAGTGGAGCCCCGGGTGCCCCTGCACGATCTCCGTCACTCACCCGGGCCGGGGCCTCAGTCAGTATGCAGCTGGGCGAAATGGTTCCACCGGGCCCCCACTGTACCTCACTTCAGTGGGCCCCGGTGTGCAACGAATGTCGCAAGCTGCAGTCCAGGGTTCACGCCACGGAGCGGGGACGGTCGAAGACACAGGCCTCCCTTCTCAGCACCCGGGCGCCGCCATTTTGCTACTCGCCTCGTGAAGTTGGGCGGGAATCGGGAATGAGCCGCAATGGCATTGGCACCGCACAGCAGCTGCTCCAAAGCAGTCTCCAAGCTACTCCCTGTTTACGAGCAGCTATTTTGGGTTCCAGAGCATGTAAGCACCCTGTGTGTGCAGGATTATGTAGGATATTGCCCCAGGGGAGGCAGATCCTCACTAAGGTGCGGCCATCTTGTCCGCCGGCTCTCTAGCGCCTCCCCCCGCCTAGTGAGCTTTCTAAGCTTTATTCTCCACAGCTTGGACTGTCAGAACTGTCTTGTGCAGCTGCCGACAATTAAGTTAGCACTGATGGTCGAAACGTTGACAAAATTCCTACTGTGGATTGTTTTTTAATTTGATTGTGGATCCCAGACATTCGTATTATGAGTGCTGTGTATAACATCATACTATCCCTATCAGTCACATGTATATTTGTATATAACACTTGCACACTGTTTGTTCACTTTGTTTACTTTCACTACACAGTCACACAGCGCCTTGGTATACCATTAAAACTACTGAAAATCCTAGTATCTGTATACCGGATTCATATGTGATAAAATAATAAATGCACTGAATGCATAATAAATCTTATTTGTGAGAAGGGTTCTTGGACGTCAAGGGCTACACTCCCCCATAGGGACCACTTGTGTCCATTTTAATTGTCTAACCCAGGTCCCAGGGTTACTGGGTTGCCCCGTTTTTTTAAAAGATTAGCCGCTAGGAAGGTCCGCACGGCTGTCGACACATATAGAAAAAAATCTAAAACTAATCTAAAAATTTTGCTGCAAGTTAACAAAATTCAATATAAAAAGATTACAAAGGATGTCTAGAGACACTTTTTGAAATAAAATGCATCTGCATAACCTTTTTCGTTTCTAAACCACTTTCACCAGCATTTCAACAATGTTTTCAGTGTTGTAGGGGATCCGATTTAGTGGAACTTTTCTACCTTTTAAAAGATCATACAAGATGAATACAACAGCCTCTGAAACAACTTTGTTAGGAACTGCCTACTTCTGACCACCAGAGAAAAAAGTACAACATCCAGATTAGCTTCTAGAGTTCCAAATAATTGAGATTTCAGTACAGAACTCCAAGAGCTTTCATGTAAATAATTCCATTAATACCGGTCTCTTTTGCAGAAGCTTCCACTTTCTTTAATTCTACATTTGATTACACAATGAAGTGCTTAGCTTTATTTTCTTTTAGTTTTTGCACATATATTGTTTTTTTCTATGACAACAGTCTAAATGTACACACACACTGGCAGTGCCAATGGGCCTGGCTTGTTTTAAGTGTTCGTGTTCTTTGTTGTTATTAGTGCATGTTGATGTGTGATTTATTTAGAAGCACAAACAGAAATCACATTGGGACCCATTTACACACAGAGAACAGCCAAGTGCTCATGCGCGCACAGACAACACACATAAAGGCACATGCAGTTAGACAATGCACATAAGAACACATGCAGGCACTGGTGGACTTTGGTTAGATGACTGGAGTGAAGACTCTATGCTTGTCTACAAGGATGCTCAGATGTTGATGGCAGTGTCGTTAATAGGATGAACGCTTCGTTATTGGTTGATAGTTTAATGAGTGTGTATGGGTGGAAGAATATGTGCTTGGGTATGGGTTGATGATGGATGCTTGGGGATGGGTCAATGGATAGTGATGGTAATATGCTTCATCCCTGCAAACAGTAAAAACCTTATATTCGGACCATCATGAAGGCCTAAGTGTTCATTGTAAAGCAAAAGGAAATATATCCGACTAAGCCGCATGAATACTTGAAATGAAGAAATTGCAGATCTCTCACTTAGATGCAATGTAATGAATGCATTCTATTTTTGATAGGTTTCAGTGTATCATATAGGTCATATGTTTTCTATGGAAACAATTTTTATACATTAGAAGGACAGACAAAGACAGATGCCCACCACAGATTAACCATCACAGCAGTAAATACAGTACATGAATACATCCTTGACCATCACAGCAGTAAATACAGTACATGAATACATCCTTGAAAAAAATATGATGGACGCCCACCTCCTTGTGCAGTGAGAAGGAAGTCAAATCATCTAATTACAAATCACTGCAAATCAGTAGGAGCATGCATAGGCGCGCATTATCCCATCACAACACTCTTGTTGAATTAAGGATAAAAGTGCCTTAGTCTTACAAAGATAACTTTCAGGCCATTATTTTGAGGAGGCTAAAATTACAAGGGGGCTATAGTTTTCATGATTCCTTTTTGGGGTCCCCGTGGACAGTGTCAGTCAGTTGTTAGCACAGACTCTCCTTTTTGGATGTCAACAGGTTTCAACCCATATGGGTCTCCTTTGAACTAGGGCGTGAGTGAGGTCATCCCTGACGTATGGTGACTTGAAGCCTAAAAAAAAGGGGCGGGCCGTGGTTGCTGATGTGCAGGACCACTTGTTGCTTGGAACAGATTTATTGATGATGCCAAGGGTCCTCTTTGAATGTGTCCTCATATTATTTTAGTTCTTGTTCAGAATCAATGCTGAATACAAGGGGAATAATCTCAGTGTTCCATGCTGTGGTCCTTTTGTGGTCACCAGTTGATCCTTGTACAGGTGTAAATATTAATGGTGAGAGACTCTAGTAGATCATGTGTGCCTCCAGGGATTCAGTTTGTGATTGATAATTTAAAGGACTCTGTGAAGGTCTTATGTGTCTCCTAAAACAGCACTTAGCAACTGGCATCATTCAGACCTATTTGTAATTTCCATTGATTTGGTTTCAAAGAAGTAAAGCATTTGATTGACATGCAGAAACATTTCTAATCAGGGGATACGGCTCTTGCAAAGCAGGAGAGCAAAATCCCAGGCTACAGGATCACTTTAAACTGTAGGTAGACAAGGTGTCATGTTATGTTGTATTAATTTGATAAAACGTTTGTTCACAGAGCTTCTTTGCATTTCTTGACACAACAGCTAATGAACACAGGAAGAGAAACAGAACCTATGAAAAAGAGGCTAAAATAGTTTATAGATAAAACGCTTGATCTTCAATAACTTTCTAAAATACAATAGCTTGGGCTCAACATGTAAACTGAGGGGAAACCTATTCCACAGTTTAGCTGTAGTGAAGGAAATAGACTTATAAATGTTGGTCATAGATTTTACTTCAGGGACCACAAAAAGAGATTTGTTGATAGAGCACGATGATCGATTCAGGTTTAGAAAGCAGAAATTCAGGTTTTGGTATGCAAATGTTTATCCAAAAATTGCCATAGACTTAAAACAGACCCATCCACAGATGGGAAACCATTAAAGAGACATGAGCATTGGGGAAATGTGTTCAAGCCCAATGATTAGCCTGACAGCAGCGGTCCACACTAGCTGAAGATGATGGTAAATATTCACTGGCGAGCCCTGGTAGATTGAACCTACATAGCCTAATCTGGACTGAATCTGTATTTATTACAGGAATGTGTAAATGTGTTTTAAAGAAAGGGGGATTATTGTAAGAATTCTCAGCTGTGTAAAGCAGGTGCTATGTGCTGTGGCCAGCTGGGTGCCCAAAGCCAAACTGGAATCAATGTAAATACTGAGGTTGTGAACTACCTTGGCAGGATGAGGCACTGGGCCCATAAATTCAGCCCATAACACACTGCTCCAACCAGAACCATGAGGGATGGGAATCAGGAGTTCCCTTTTGGTCGGAAAATTGGAGAGCCTCAAGTGAATGACCAGACAATTGATCAGAGCCTCCTCACACTTACTAATAAGTGAAGTGATAGACCATATGTGCTTGCCATCGGTTGCATACGTGTAGCACAAACCCCTACTCGATTGAGTAATTTGTAAAGGGGCTACATGTACAGATTAAAAAAACGGAACCCCTGGAAGGCAACACGACTTAACTTTCTCGCCTCTGAGACAAAAGGCGGGAAAGAGACAGCGTGTTCCTTTCCAGCTAAGAAGGAGTTTAGCTAATCAAGGATGATGATGTGAAATCAGCTTCACCCAAGGTCTTTGCAGTGGACAGATCTAAAGGAAACAGTGGTTCAATGCCACCACCATTGACCAACATGGAAAGCATCACTACCTCAGTTCTTCGGCATGGATGGAAGCCCTCCTGCATGGTGTCAAAAAGGTAGGTCTTTTCAGCTAGCTCTAACTGACAATAAAGCAAGCTTTTCTAGCAACATTACTAAGTAAATCAATACCGAATAGGGTGTCAGTTATTACTTCGCCCTCTCTAAAGAAAGGTTTTTTCCAGCATTGCTTTCATCACTGCAGACTTCCAGATTCCAGGAACAATAACTTGGCTCATGCAACTGTCAAACAGAAAAGAAACCCATTGATAAATGGACAATGCAGCTACTTAGTACTAGCTGGACAAGGGTAATTAGGGAAACCAGACAGAAAACTTAATGTGATAGCAGGCATTAATTGAAATTAAGTAATTCATTGAAATTACTCCAGGTGGGATTAAGAATCTGCTGTTATAAGATCTGTACTACACTTACAGGGGACAGTGCTTTACTACAAATCTTTGCAGATAAAAGGGGTATCTTTGCAGAGTTGAAGTGAGTGCAAGAAAGCAGATTGACTAGCTCCAGGTGATTACAGTTCAGGAATTATATGAAACAGCTCTTTGACCAATTAGGGGCCTAGATGATCTGCTATCAGAAATATAACTTCTTTGCCTCTCTACATTTGGTTTTATAGGTAGCTGCTGGGACAAGATAAATATATTCAGCAGTTCAGGCCCAAATCATCTTCTTCAAATTAGCAAGAGCAGTGGAGTAGTAAGGTTCACAATGCAGTTGAGCATCATGCGCTTGGACCTTCGCAATGGTAAATACATAAATAAATCCTTTGCTTCCTGTTGCATCACATGAGTGATCCCATAAACTTTAGCAGATTTTGCTTAAGTGTCTTTTTGGATGACTTTAACATTTAACCCCAATTCTGAATAGGCACCATCTAATTCAGGAGAAAAGAATGCCCTTATTGTAGAGACCAAGCAGAGTACTGGGATCGCGTTTGGGAAAAGAAGACCAGAATTTACACATGGAATTGATCATCAACGAGGCCACAGCTTCCCATTCAAAGTTCTTCGAATTGCTCCTAGATTGGGTTGACAAAAATCTGTAGGGATTTTCAGGACCAGGTAAGGCCCCCTTAAGTGGTGTTTTTGGCAAACTGAATTGGCTCTCATACTACTATTACTTTTCTCCTCATCTATACGGTTCTGGGGCGATGTCCAGCCAAACGTGTTAGTTTGGCACTGAGAAGCTTGAAATTAAAAAGCTTAAGGTCATTTAGAAAACTACAGGCCGATTCTGTTGGGTCTCAAGCCATAGATTCACACCGCCTACCAGAACAGTTTTAATCTCTATAAAACATAAGGCCAATTTCTTACGCTGGTGGGTGCTGTTCCATCACTGCTGCATTTGAAGGGTGATTAAGTAAGAGAATATTCAGTTTCAGGGTACCAGTAGTGCATGAGGATGCTAGTTATTCGAATTTTCTATTAAAGTGGATGACCTGATTTTTTGTGACGGGCAAGGATTGATCACAGCAACCCTTCCTCTACCCGACTGATGTAGTTGTTCCTGAATATTTTAAAATTGTTCAGCACTAATTCATCCACAATAAGAAGACTCTGATTCAAGTTGTCTAGTCTCAGGATGGCTTCAGGCTCTAATCGTCACTGGGAGGTAAGAGGAGATAATAAGACCTCAAGAGAGGGAGGTCTTTTGAGGTTGGTTCTCCAGATAGAATCAGAAGGGAGCTCTCCTTTGTTTTTTGACAGTGCAGCTGGCAATGTCCAGGCTCGTACTGGCACAGATAGGCTTCCTTACAGCATCTTATTCGTGGTAATAGTATACCTGTTCACTGTATCTGCTGTGCAGCTGCTTTAGAACTGATCGTACAAAGGAATCTGCTACTAAACACATCATTATAAGTTTGACAAATTCAAGATTAAAAGAAATAATAATGAGAATAATACATTACCCAGTGCAGATGTTGTAGTAACTTGGGTAAGTGCTGGGTATAGCACTTACCCAATGGCCAATGGGTATGGCTGGGTTCAAGGCCTGTGATAGGGCAAAGAAAACACTGTGCCCCAGGAATGTCCAGGGTCACAATAAAAAAATAATAATGTTTGACCTCAGGAAGTGCACAGCAGTGGGCATACAGTGCACGATTACCCAAATTCAAAGCTGTCAGACCTTCGCAAAACAATGTCATGCTACACCATGTAAAGGACCAGATTGGCCCGGCCGAAACATTTACTTTCTCAGAGTCTGGCATGAAGACTTCTGTTTGCAGTGGAGGAGGCTGCGAGGAGCAGGGAGAGCATCACAGATTGTTGTCACTCTGTTGCAAGGAGCAGGGCTTCGTGTTGGGAGTTACCGCAGGCTGTAGTTGCAGTAGCGTGAAGTGCAGAACTTGTGTTGTCAATCATCGCTGGTGGTCGTTATTGTGTGAAGAGTCAAGTTCACTGGCAGTTTGCATTGGTTGCTGTCACTGGTGGCAGAGTCTTAACACAAATGGGCAAGTTTGTGGTCTTGAAGAGCCCAAAAATTCAGGATTTTACCTTTCTTCACAGAAGGAGCTCAACTGATGCCCGCCAAGGGCCAGAGACTTGAGGAGGCACCTCTTGGGATCAGGAACTCACTCCAGCAGAGGCCAGCAGGGCTGAGGTAGGTCCAATTGCAGGTCCAGTTGTAGGTCCAGTGCAGCAGGTCAGCTGGACAGTTGCAGGGAGGCCTCTGGGTCTTGATGTGGGCTGTAGCCCAGACAGGGGGTCATCCAACTGACCCTTGGATTTATGCAGGTGAGTCTGGGATGAAGAGAGCAGGTCCAGTCTTCCTTCTCAGACAGCAGGGCTGTCCTTAAGCAGCAAGGCAGTACTCTGGGGGTCAAGGAAGTCCTCAACCTGCACGGCAGTCCTCTGGAGAGAAAGGCAGGCCTCAAACACCAGGGCACTCCTCTGGGGAGAAAATCAGTTCTTCTTCTATAATGTCTATAGGTCTAAATGTGTACTGAAAAGTGGCTCTTGAGGGCCAATATATATATACCTGGTGCCAGCCTTTGAAGTGGGGGAATTCCCCATTCTACCCCACATCTTGTTCTGGAAAGGTCTTCCCCTGGCAAGGCTCCCAGAATTCCGGGGTGACAAAAGACTAGTGTCAGGCCCCTTTACGTGTGCTGGAGGTAAGCCCTTTGAAGTGTAAGTGGGGCTAGACACAACCCTGCTCTAGCCATCCTAGCAGGATGGCCCATAGTGCCCACATTTAGTCCCTTTTTGTGTCAATGCCAGGGAGGAATTCACATACTCCAACAGCAGAGCCATTCACAGTCATGTTACCTAGGACACTTGCAGAAGACACAAATCCTTGGACAAGAAAATGGCAACTCTCTAAAAGTAGCATTTTCAAATCCTACTTTACCATTAAAGAGGATTATAAATTACAATTCATTTAAATCTGAACAGCAAATCCCTATCTGCTCCCAATCCAAAGTTAGGACTTATAAAACATAATAAGGTAACCCAGTATTAGTCAAAATGAGAGGCCTTACATCAGTGAAAAATGGCTTTAAGATTTTTCACTGCCAGGACATATAAAACCTAAATCCATATGTCCTACTCTTTAGATACAATTCACCCTGCACTATTAGTCTTTGGGGCATATCTGAGGGGTGGTTCATATGTATTAAAACGGAAGGTTTAGGCCTGGCATAAAGTTTATTTTGACAGGCTGAAATGGCAGTTTAGAACTGCACTACTGCTCACAGCTCTGGGAAACAGATAATGGTGGAAAATAGTTATTGGTTGAAAACAACTTCATAAGGTCACTTTTACATCTACCCTAAAGTACACCGCTTTTACAACTGCTCCATGACGTAGCTCTCAGAAGAGTGGAGCATCTTGCAGCTCTCAAACCTCTTCTTTATTGGTAGAGGATTTGGACTGTATTAGAGCTAACACTTTATAGAGAGGGAATGAGGAAACATTTGAAGATTGATACCAATCAATCAATCAATCAATCAATCAATCAATATACTTATAAAGCGCACTACTCACCTGTTAGGGTCTCAAGGCGCTGGGGAGAGGGGATGCTACTGGTCGAAAAGCCATGTTTTGAGGTGTTTCCTGAAAGTTAGGAGGTCCTGGGTCTGGCGTAGCTGGAGTGGTAGAGAGTTCCAGGTTTTGCCGGCGAGGTGTGAGAAGGATCTTCCTCGTGCGGTGGTGCGGCGCATGCGGGGGATGGTGGCGAGAGCATGGTTGGCGGAGCGGAGATGGCATGTGGGAGGGTGGAAATGGGAGCGTGAAAGAAAGTCTGTCGTTGAGGTAGGCTGGACCGGTGTTGTAGAGAGCCTTGTGTGCGTGGGTCAGGAGCTTGAAGGTGATCCTTTTCGGTACGGGTAGCCAGTGTAGGTCTCTGAGGTGGGGGGAGATGTGGTTGCGGCGTGGAACGTCAAGGATGAGGCGGACGGATGCGTTCTGGATACGGTGTAGCTTGGTTTGTAGCTTGGCTGTTGTTCCTGCATATAGGGCGTTGCCGTAATCCAATCTGCTGCTGACCAGGGCGTGGGTGACGGTTTTCCTGGTCTTGACGGGGATCCACTTGAAGATTTTGCGGAGCATGCGGAGAATGTTGTAGCAGGAGGAGGAGATTGCGTTGACCTGCTGAGTCATGCTGAGGGTGGAGTCCAAGATGAAGCCCAGGTTGCGAGCGTGGGTGGTGGGTGAGGGTGCGGTGCCTAGGGAGTTGGGCCACCAGGAGTCGTTCCATGCTGAGGGATTGGAGCCGAAGATGACGATCTCTGATTTATCGGTGTTTAGCTTGAGGCGGCTTGATTCCATCCAGTTAGAGATGGCGTGTAGTCCGTTGTGTAGGTTGTTTTTGGAAGTAGTGGGGTCTATCGTGAGGGAGAGGATCAGCTGGGTGTTGTTTGCGTATGATACTATGTTGATGTGGTGTGTCCGAGCGATGTTGGCGAGAGGAGCCATGTAGACATTGAAGAGCGTTGGGCTGAGGGAGGATCCTTGAGGGACGCCACAGATGATCTTGGAGGCCTCAGACAGGAATGGCGGAAGGCGGACTCTCTGGGTTCTGCCGGTGAGAAATTATGAGATCGAGTTGAGAGCCTTGTCGCGGATTCCGGCATTGTGGAGTCGTGTGTGGAGGGTGTGATGGCATACCGTGTTGAATGCGGCAGAGAGGTCCAGCAGGATGAGTGCTGCGGTTTCTCCTTTGTCGAGCATGATCCTTATGTCGTCTGTGGCAGCGATGAGTGCGGTCTCGGTGCTGTGATTTTTTTGGAATCCGGATTGGGAGGTGTCGAGCGCCTTGCTGTCTTCTAGGAAGCGGGAGAGCTGAGTGTTGACGACTTTTTCGATGACCTTGGCCGGGAAGGGGAGGAGGGAGATAGGCCGGTAGTTCTTCGGGTCGTCTGGGTCCGCCTTGGGCTTCTTCCGTAGTGCGTTGACTTCTGCGTGTTTCCAGATTTCCGGGAAGGTGGCTGACTCGAAGGAGCTGTTGATGGTGTTGCAGAGGTGGAGAGCGATGATGTTGCTAACTTTATTGAAAATGTGGTGAGGGCAGGGGTCCGATGGGGATCCGGAGTGGATGGAGGCCATGGTGTGAGTGACGTCTTCTTCGTTGACGAGGCTCCAGGTGTGGAGGAGGTTGGTGTTGCTCGGGCGTCAGGTTTGTGGGGGTCTGCGGTCTGTTTGGGGCTTTAAGCTGTTGTGAATTTCTTCTATCTTGCGGTGGAAGTGGGTGGGGAGGGAGTTGCAGAGCTCTTGTGATGGAGGGGGTTCGTTGGAGCAGGTCCTGGGGTTTGAGAGTTCTTTGACGATGCCGAAGAGTTCTTTACTGTTGTGGGCGTTGTTGTCTAGGCGGTTTTTGAAGTGGGTTCTTTTGGCGGTGCGGATCAGTTGGTGATGCTTGCGGATGGACTCTTTGAGTGCGATGTGGTTGGGTTCGGGGGGATCCATGCGCCAGGCCTTCTCGCTTTTGCGGTGTGCTCGGTTGGAGTTCTGTAGATCAGGGGTGACCAGCTGGCCTTGGTGCTGTGCAGGGTGTTTGAGGACTTTTTGAGCGGCGCGAGGGTGTTGGCGCAGTCTGCTAACCAGCGATGCAGGTCGGTGGCGGCTGTGTCGGGGTCCGAGGTTCCTGGCGGTGGGGTCTGGGCGAGGGTGGAGATCAGTTGTTCTGTTGAGACTTTGCTCCAGTTGCGTCGGGGCGGTTGTGTGCGGTGGTGGTGAGTAGGTGGTTTCTGGTAGGAGAAGTGGATGCAGTGATGGTCTGTCCAGTCGAGTTCGGTGGTGTGGCTGAAGGAGATGTGGCTGTTGGCAGCGAAGATGGGGTCGAATGTGTGGCCTGCGGTGTGAGTGGGTGAAGTGACGAGTTGTTTGAAGCCAAGGTTAGCGAGGTTGTCCAGCAGGTGGTTGGTGTTGACGTCGTTGTTGTTTTCTAGGTGGAAGTTTAGATCGCTGAGGAGGATGTAATCCACTGAGGCGAGGGCCTGGGCGCTGACGATGTCGGCGATGGTGTCACAGAATTGTGCTCGCGGTCCTGGGGGTCTGTAGATCAGTGTTCCTTTGAGGGTGGTGTTGGCGTTGACGTAGATGTTGAAGTGGATGGTGTTCGGCGGAGTTGAGGGTGTTGTGGGTGCTGGTCGAGATTTTGATGGTGCTTTTGTGGACTATGGCGATTCCTCCTCCTGGTTTATTAGTGTGGTCTCTCCTGGTGATCTTGTAGCCTTCAGGGATGGCAATGGCAATGTCAGGTTCAGAGGCCGAGCTTGTCCAGGTTTCGGTGAGGAAGGCGATGTCCGGTGACGTGGAGGTCAGCAGGTCCCAAAGTTCGATGGCGTGTTTGTGGATGGAGCGGGTGTTGAGTAGAATGCAGCTCAGGTGGTTGCTGGCAGGTCTGTCGTGGTGCTTTAAGGTGCAGGTGAAGTGGCAGGCTTGGCAGGCGAAGAGTCCTTTGGTGGTCCTGGGGGAGGACTGGAAACAGGTGGAAGAGCGTCCTGGGTTGAGGGCTTGGAGGTTGCTGGTGGTGTAATGGCATCTGGGGGTGTGGGGGTGCCACGGGCCAGGGGGACTGGCTCTGGGCGTGGTCCAGGCGCACGCCTCCGGCACGCCAGCGGCGCGGTCGCACAGCGACCACCATTAAGAAGGGAGGAGGGAGGGAGGAGCAGCTGGGAGGCGGGAGGGGAAAGCGAATGGGGTGCTAGGGGGGCGGGGCTGCAGGGATGCAGCGGCAGGAAGTCTGAGAGCGGCTCAGGGAGAGCCGGCAAGGGAGCGCACAAGGGGCGAAAATGGCACAAAAAGCACAAAATGAAAAACGATCGCAATAGCAGCACAGTAAAAGCAAGGCACAATAAAACAAGGCACAATCAAAACAAGGCACAAATACACAAGTCTAGGAACGCTTACCAGCAGCCCACTAGACACCAGGGATGAGGCGCAGACGGGAGCCTGCAGGTGGAGGAGGGCCTCGAACGCGCGAACAGCAGCATGGGCGGGGGTCAGGGACACGGGCACAGCTAGGTGGTGCTGCACGCATGGGGGAGCGAGCTCCTGACCAAAGGCAGGTCAGAGGTCACTCACCAGTGACGCGCAGCGACCGCCATTAAGAAGGGAGGAGGGAGGGAGGAGCAGCTGGGTGGCGGGAGAGGAAAGCGAATGGGGGCGCTAGGGGGGCGGGGCCGCAGGGACGCAGCAGCGGGAAGGCTGAGAGCGGCTCAGGGAGAGCGGCCAAGGGGAGCGCACAAGGGGCGAAAATGGCACATAAGGTTCAAAATGAAAAACGATCGCAATAGCAGCACAGTAAAAGCAAGGCACAATAAAACATGGCACAATCAAAACAAGGCACAAATACACGAGTCTAGGAACGCTTACCAGCAGCCCACTAGACACCAGGGATGAGGCGCAGGCGGGTGCCTGCGGGTGGAGGAGGGCCTCGAACGCGCGAACAGCAGCGTGGGTGGGGGTCAGGGAGATGGGCACAGCTAGGTGGTGCTGCGCGCGTGTGGGAGCGAGCTCCTGACCAAAGGCACCTTAATTTACTGTGGTTTTGGTATGTCGAGGCATGGCTATCCGAGTTCGGTTTCAGATCCTTTTGGGCTAGCCCTTATTCTCTGTCCATGTTATCTAAAAAGTGGTTGGAGTTAATCTTTTGGGATTACTTAGACTATCAGCACAATTTTTGGATATCAAGCCTATTGCAATATTTGAAATGTTTGTGGATGCCATTCACCCACAGTTAGTTAAGACACTCTAACAAAAATGTTGCTATGCAATCCTAGATATTGGAGCTCACAGGATGAAATGGAAAAATAGTAATGTTGAGATTATTATTAAATCATGTGCCATCTAAAGGCTACGGAAAATGTAGCACATGTACTGTTTTGCAGTCCTGCTTACGCGTGGCAAAGAAAGAATTGGATACACCCTTTATGCCTTCGGTTAGGCACAAGACAACACCAGGAAGCCCTAAGAGTTTTGACATGCGGCACCTCCCCTCTAGTAATGTCTGTTTTAAGCAGTTATCGGTTTGCAGTAGGGTCCATGTGGAGGAAGAGGGTCCTGAAATATATATATATTTTTTTATTTGGTGGTCTATTACATGGCAGAGGAAGGAAAGAAGGAAAAAAATAAGGACAGTTCTTGATACATCATACATAACAATTTCAAACAACACAGCATGACATATTCTCAGACAGTGGCTGTAATATAATTGCATTTGTACATTTCTAGAGACGGAAAGGGCACACATTGTTACATACCTTTATACCCAGTTTACACATTGAACATGCGTAATTTGGTCATCACTCTACACAGGCTAACCGTTTATGAGGTATTCGATTGATGCTTGCTCTTCCCCAGTATCGGCCAGCAAATACTGCAGAAAGAGATCCCAAAATTCCCTGGGACGAGAGGAGGTGGGCAGTTCTTCCTCATATGTTGCCAGTTGTTCCCTGCAGTATACCATGTACGCCAACCAATGTTTTTTATGTGGCAAATGTTTACTCATGGCAACCCACCGTTTAGCCAATAGCAGGGCTATGGCCATTAATTTGCATCGAGGTGCGTGTTTCACCTTGTACAAGCCAAGAAGGCATACTTGTGGGGTATTAGAAATTGGTTCTCCCAGCATTTCACCTACAGTTGTAGTTACTTCCTGCCTATAGCTATATATCCGTGGGCATGCCCATGCTAAATACAAGAAGTCTGCCTGCGCAGTGTTGCAGGGTGTGCATCTGTCATTGTCTCGAAGGTCGTATTTATGTAATTGTGTTGCTGTGTGATAGGCCTGTTGTAAAAACTTAAAATGAATAATTCGTAGATTGCAGTTTGGTGTATGTATTTGTAGTAGCGCGTAGCAATATTCCCAGTTTTCTGTAGTCAATTCGGTATTTAGCGTATTGTTCCATTATTCCATTGCACGCTCATGCGGTCTATATTGCTCTCGCTGGGCTGTTTTGTATAATTTGGT
Source organism: Triturus cristatus (assembly GCF_964204655.1). Lineage (NCBI taxonomy): Eukaryota > Metazoa > Chordata > Amphibia > Caudata > Salamandridae > Triturus > Triturus cristatus. Next base: position 1,432,064,123 of record NC_140591.1, on the reverse strand, counting down.
GATAAGGCGATGTCAAGTAGGTGAGACAAGTAGCGTCTGCAAAGTATTGTGTGTGAGGGGTTCTTGGGGGAACGTGGGGTAGATGTCTTTTATGGCAGCACGTAATCTGAGGTAGGCGAACACCATTAGTGGTGTGCAATCTGTAGTAGGTAGTGCAGCTGTCTGGGTTATGAATTGACCATTGGGAAAGACATCACTCATAATGGATAAACCCATTTATCCCAAAAGGGTCTGCATTTTTTACTCTTGCATCACCGTTATTTGTGAATGGTGCCTCAACGGTAGGGCTGGGGCGTATGTCGGGAATTTATGCGCGCGGCGCATTAGCGAGTGCCATACCGTTGTTGTAGTGGATACAGGGTTTATTACAGCACGTGGCAGCCATCTCTACGGCTTTGTCACCAATGTAACTAATGCTGTTGGGTGGGCTATATATGTTTACACAGCAATATGTGGAATGTAATTATGTGGCTGTAACCAATAATGTGCATATTGTGCTTGGGCACACAGATAATAAAGCTGCAAGTCTGGGGCCCCAAATCCACCTTGTGTGTATGGCCTAGTGAGCTCTTCCCACCCCACTCTAGGTTGCTTACCTGCCCATATGAGTGTAGCCAAGCAGGATCATAGCTTCGTAAAGAATTGTTGTGTTAGGGCAATGGGTATATTTGCAAAGAGATAAAGAAACTTTGGTAGCACCACAATTTTCTGTATAGCTATCCTGGACAGTGGCCTCCGGATCCATTTAGCTACTTGACCTTCCAGTTTTGTGAGGGCCGTGCCATAATTTCCCCGTTTTACCAATTCGGGGACTCTATGCACCCATATCCCTAGCATTTAACTGGCTCCGTTTGCCATTGTAAGGGGAAATCTAACTGACATTTTGTAGTCGCTGGTGTAAGCGGCATTATCACCGACTTTGTCCAGTTAATGCTCAGCCCAGAATAGCATTAGAATCTGATGTTTAAGTTATCTTCAAGACATCGGGTATATAGCACCATATCAGCCACATACAGTGATATGCTAACAGGGCGCAGGTGAAATTGTAAAGTTGTATGTGTGTATTTTTGCCTGATAGTGCATGCTAGTGGTTCAAGCACCAATATAAACAGTAAGGGCGATAATGGGCACCCTGCCTACTTCCTCTATAGATTTGAATAGGGGGAGCCATGACACCATTTATTCTCAGTTGCGCACACGGTTTGGTATAGAGCAATTGAATCCTGAAAACATAAACGGCCATTCTATGGAGTCGAATGCTTTGGCTGCATCCAAAAGGGCTACAGCCGCAGGCATTTCTGAGTTTAATTGGTGAAACATTGCAAAAATCGTGCGTAAATTCTGTGTCATTGACCGTGTTGGGATAAACCCCGATTGGTCCGGTAACACTTAATTTTGCATTAATGGCTGCAACCTAATTACAATAACTTAAGCTAAAATGTTGGCGTCCGTATTTATGAGGGAGAGGGTCTTTGTCTGGCTTAGGCAACGTGATCAGAAGTGCGTCTCGTAACGTAGGAGGAAGGATCCCATTGTCATATGCTTTTGCGTACATGACTAGCAGATGTGGAACTAGTATGTCATTGTATTCTTTGTATATGTCGCTAGGCAGCCCATCAGTTCCCAGAGCTTTACTATTGGAGAGAGATCTAATCACTTCTTTTAATTCACCCTCGGTAATTGGCTGTATGAAATATTCTCGGTGTGCGTCAGAGAGCCAGGCCAAGGCGATGTCCTCAAATATTTAACTAAGTTGTCGTTAGAGATAGTGGAGTGTGTGGTATGTAGCTTTGTGTAGTATTCTGAAATCTGTCTATAATAGAAGGTGTATCATACCGTGCCTCGCCGTTTGCATCTGTAATCTGTGTTATATGTGGGGGAGCACATGTGTGTCGTAGTTTACTGGATAACGCGCGACCTGGTCCCCCTCCTTCCCCATAGTTTCTCGCTACATGCCTCCTAGAAAGGTATTTTACCTTACTATCCGCAAATTCCTGACATGTAGTCATTTTATCCCTGAGATAGCAGAGCTTGGGTATATTCTAATGCTAGCGTTTGTATTTATTTCTCCACCATAGCTAGTTGTTGTCTGATGTCTCGCAGTACCCTTGAATGCCTGCTGACGCAAAATCCACGCATGGTTACTTTAAACGCTTACCACAGCGTTTGGGTACTATCAACGACCCTACATTGTGTTCAAAATACTATGTTATGGCTGTACGAAGATCTTCATTAAATACTTGATCTAATAGAGCAGTCGCCGGAAAGCGCCATGTAAATTGTCTGGATGTGTGCGTGGGAAGATCCAGTATTAGTCTGACAGGCATGTGGTCTGATTGGGTCTTGGGCAAGTGTTCAATTGACCTCGTCCAGGTACTGGCTCTCTGCGTCGCTATCTAATAATCTATGCGGGACTACGTATTATGTGTAGTGGAAGTGGCCTCCAAAGGTCTATCATACCTTGATCAGCAATTCCATCTCTAAGTATTTGAGCAGATTGCTTACTGTATTTATCATTGCAAGTTGACCTGTCAACTGTCGGGTCCAAACATGTATTAAAATCTCCTCCCCATATTATCTCTGTGGGTTCCAAAGTTTGCAGCTTTGCCCATATTTGTGCGAAAAAGGCTGGTTCATCAACATTCGGACCATGACTATTGACTATTGGTAATTTCGTGCCTCCAAAGATCCCCTGTACATTAATATATCGACCTTGTGTGTCTGTCTGTGTGTGCAATACAGTAAATGGAACGCCTCAATTGATCAATATAAGAACACCCCTTGCATAATTGGAATATGAGGACGCTATTCAAAAGGATGCCCATTTAGCTCCCACTCATACTTCAGATGCACTGGTGAGGTGAGTCTCCTGAAGACAGGCCACCTCCACACCATGCTGGTCTAAATACGCCAGCACCCTCCAAGTCTTCTGCGGGTTAATTTAAACCTCTGATATTCCAAGTGAGTAATGTAAGGGGTCTTGGGTAGTACAATTCATATGTGTCTGCATCTACAGTGTGCCATGTTGAACATATCCACAACCATAATGTCTGAGCATACATCATTGACCACATTTTCTCCCTTATCCCACAAACCTCCCCCCTCCCACTCCGGTACCCTAATTGTATCGGAGACAGTTATACATTTCTGCAGCCTCCCCACTCCCTTGAAGAAAAACCCCAACATTGTGATCATTACTTTGTGTGGTGCACACGTGGGGAGTGGTAGCGGCCCGCTGAATTCTCCCGTGGTTGAATGCACAGGGGGCCATGTATTCAAATATGTGCATGTGCCATTTATTTTTATGAAGTATCGATCTATACCATTCTATCCAATAGATTATCTACAGTCCAACTCTTCAAGCTATCCTGCCCCGTGGAGAGTGGCTAAATAGCATTTTGGTCAGAGTTGAGCAATTGCATAACAGTGTAAAGACAGTCTATGTTTTGGACTTATCTGACGCTGTCCTCCTCAGTTACCCTGAGGCGCTTCTGATTGAGTTCTCAGCCAGTGTTGTCGTGCTCCGACGAGTGCTCCGTTTCATCTGCCGCCCCTCTAGGCGATTTCTTGCATTTATTCGGTTGCTCCCGTCGTTTCAGGTACTGCTGCAATGTTCCAGGGTCTCCAAAGATTTTCGGCTTGCCATCTACTATGATTTTTAGACGCGCTGAGTACAACATTGCGTATGGAATCTGAAGGTCCTGGAGTTTGCGTTTTGCTGGTACGAATTTTTTCCTCGCTTCTTGCACCTGGGTTGTAAAGTCCGGATAGATTGAGATCTCGGTGCCATCCAATATTAATGTCTGTAGTTCTCTGGATCGGCCCTGGACAGCGTCCCGGTCCCTATAATTAAGTACTCTAGCTGTTATAGGCCGCGGTCTCATACCCGGGGGCGGTGGAGGAGCCAGGGATCCATGTGCCCGTTCCACTATGAACATTTCCGAGAAGGACTCTCTTCCCAGCAAGTCGATGAGAAGCATTTCCGCATAGCTCTCCATGTTTCCTATGTTTGTCGACTCTGCTATCCCTGTGATTCGTAAATTAGTTCTCTGAGAGCGAGCCTCTAAACCTTCGGCCTTATTTTGGAGCAATGTCAGTGTTTTTTCAAGTTTGCTTTGTATGGTGGCTGACGCATTTTGTGAATCTTCAACGTCTGATACTCTGCTTTCGACTGTGTCTAGACTCTCAGCATGTTTATCTATTCTTTCTGACATACGGTCTACACGATACACTAATGCATCTATATTTCAATCTAAAGCAGTGAGCGTTGTTTGCATAGCAGCTAGTATCTGACGTAAGTCGTACCCTACCTCTGCATTTTGAGAGGGGCCCACTGCTCCAGAAGGTTTGCGATCCTCCGCGCTCGTGCCCGCTCCCCCTTTCTGGTTAAAGTGCAATTTGAGTTGCAGCCTGTCCGTCTTGCCCATATTGAATGCACTGAGAAGCAAATCCATGGTGGGAGGGTGTTAGGAACAGCAGGTCCCAGAGGCTCAACGTGGTTGATAACACTCACTGAGTCAGGATACTCCACGTGTATTTAACGGTGTCTCTGGGTCTTTCTATGCTCCCTTTATTGCATTGATGGGGCCCACTGCACACCGTCGCAGGGCGCTTATCACTCTTCTCTTCGGTCTCTCCGCTTTGGATGTATAGTTAACCAGCTTATCTGACGAGAGCAGGGGAGTCCGCCCCATGTACATCTTACTTCCAAACAATATGCACTGTCCCCAGTTAGTGGTGCGTATACAGAGACTGTGACATATAGCAGTAACGTCACCCACTTTACATATGGATGCCGGTAGGTCAGTTCAGGGCGGCACAGTGATTTAGCTTAGTAGAGGTCTTGGGCTCACAATACCAGAAAGTACAGGTTTTAGCAAGTTGAGTTATATATGTAGGCGCTAACCCGCCTTCTGCAGCGTCGTCAGCCACCCACAGCTATTGGTGCAGCCCTGGGTCGGTATCTGTGTCTTTAATGCATAATCCTTGCAGCGTGCTCGTCGGGCCCAGTCTCAGCGCACAGCGCGAGTCTCCCGGTTGAGCCCAGCCGGGCGTTTCTAGCCTCTGCCTGCGTCACCTTTACCTCGGGGGCCCCGCAGTTGTCGCTAAGGTTGCGTCTTATGCGGCGAGTGTTCCGGACCACCTCGAGGGGTCTCCGTCTCTTCCGGGGGCGCGATGTGTGTCAGTGCTTGGCGTAGGCGGCGTTCCGCAGCTACAGGCGTCAGCGCAAGTTCTTTCTTCTTGGTGCTATTTATCGCACCTGAGAAATGACGATACCAGGGGGTAGATTATTTATTGGATGCCATAAATAGCACCTATTATGAGTTTCTGAGGATATACATGCACATTTTGGGGTTTAATGCACCAAAATCTGCATGACACAGTAAACACTGCATGCTTTCCCCTGTTAAAAATGATTGGGAAGGCTTGAGCTGCAGAAACTATTGCACGGATTCTACTGATTACACAGAACTGTATGTTAGGACGACAGGACATCAGAGTGTAGGGGCTGAGTCTCTCTAAAGTATCAGTACCTGTTAGCCCAATCCTGGCTAGCTAACAATGCATCACCTGAACACCTAACCTTTCCAGAGTAACAGGTGATTTTGCCAACCTCCAATATGACCTTCTAGTCCCCAAGGGAAATGTGGAAACAGATCCTCCCCTTTCGTAACTCACTTACTCACTCGTGCATGCCCATTGTAAACGTAAGAAAGACACCAAGGAAGTGTACAATGCATTTATTGAAACTGTTGCAGTCTATTATGAAGCAAATGTGCTGCGATCTTCAGGCAGATGCAACTAAACTAAGCAATTAGCATTACTAACAGACAATATAGGACAAAAATCCCAAACATGGCAAATTATAAATCTGTCTAAGACTTGCCTTAGTGTATGAGCACAAGGATAGATTCGAGATATCTGGGATTGGCCTAGGCTCTCATACCTCAGGTATGCAGATAGGTGGTCTCCATCATGAGTGTAAACTTATTTTACGCAGGGCTGCATGTCGGACACTGCTGTCATTCCAGATAAGTTGTCTCTGCTGGAATTTTCCTCTCTGGCCCCCAAAGGGGATGAAAGACAGTTTATATGGTAAAACTATTGTGCTGGAGAGGCAGCTGTGCGACCACGTTATGTCTAAATGTTAGGATCTGATGCTGAACGAGCAAAGAAAACAGTACACCTTGTTGTTATGTATTCCCAGCAACCTTGTACAAAATGTGAAGACGAAATCCCAAGTAGAGTCCCTGAATAACAAACAACATGTACAGCGTATTCTCAAAATACTCTAGCAAAAGCAAATGTGTTATATGTGGTTATGCAAGGCAAGCAGAGGCAGCCTAAAAATGTGTCAAACATGAAACTGAGGGAGAACCGAAGTGGGCCCAAAATGGAAATCACTAGAATATTTACCAAAGGTTGAGGTATTTAATATTTAAAGCATCTGATAATTATGGAATGCTTTAAATAACATTCAACTTGTAATTCCAATCCCTGCGCAAATAGTTTACATAGTGGTCAGAAAATAACAACCCACTCATAATCAGGCCCAAGTTGTTTAAATATTTGGGAGAAGTGAGTAGTAGGACAAACAACTGAATTTAAGAAGCAGTCTGGAGATGTTGAGCTGGAATATATTTCATAATCTGCAAATATAAAGGTGAGAGCAATTCCAAAGATTCATTTAACAGTACACAGTACAGTTGTGAAATTGAAGATGGCCCTGAAATGGAAGTCAATGTAGAAGGATAAGAGTGGTAACATATAAGGGATAAAGTACCCCCTGCCATACATTATAAAGAAATTGAAAGTCACCAAGGACTTTCATGCCCATATAGGGGAATAAGGCCGAAGGCTGAGTTCCTTTATAAGGTTATGGAAGTCTGAGGTGACCTGCAACATCCTTATCATGTAAGGCGGGGTACTTTATTCCATATGATACATGGTCACACCATCGCCTTTCCCACAAATCATTTAAAACCATTGTGTGTTGCTCTTCAGAAAGAGAGAGCATGTTTACAAACATGAAGAATAAAAATAGAACCTCTAGTGCATAATTAAACTCATCAAACACCTGTAAGATGTTTATTGCAAAAATATATTAGAAACCGTTCAATACAGTCATTTAAAAAAAGCTGCAATAACGCAGAATGTGTAGAAACACGCAGCCAGATTCAAACTTTTCTATAATTATCTAACAAATGCAATAAAATACATATTATTTCTGTTAGTCACTGTAAGGTAGAAAATTAGAGTAGAAGAAAGAAAAGCAACGTTTCATTTTCGTTGCTTTAAACAGCTGCTCTGTGACCTAACCTGCCTTTCACCTGGCCTGCTAGCTCTGGCAACAGGCATTGTGATGTCAGAACTCGACTGCAATAACCTATTACAAGGGAGCTCGGACGTCTTTACTTTATAATCGGTGTCTGAATGTGTCACTAGGCGTGAATATAAAGCAATTAGAGATGTGCATTTATTTAGGGATTACAGAATCCCAGGTATTATAAACACATTTCTCAAAACTGAGCTGTTCTATAATAATAATTTATGTAGCCCTTCATCCTGAACTTCTTCCAATGCTAAGATGTTGCTTTTACCCAATTTAATAGTAATCAGTTTCTTGACCCTGCTCTGGTGGGATTCAAACTTCTGACTATGAATGTATGGCCAGCTTTAGGGCGGTGGGACCGGTGCAGCCTCACCTATTGCTGACCTCGGAGGGCGGATATGGAGGGGGTGACCGATGTGTTTAGAAAGAACTTATGGGTTTATAAGCACTGGTTGCAGTTTCTGGTGTATCAGACAGTTTTCAGGCAACAATTAAAATGACAAGATAATTCGGGTGATTAATGCTCCTGCTGGAGAAAGTCTCAGAGTTTTGTCTAATGGCAGTTCTGATCCATCATAAAGTAGCACAGAGGTATACCTGCTGCAAAGAATGTGTACCATGCAGATCACAGACCCATATTTTATGTAGATAGCTCAGCGGGTTAATGCTTTTGTCGCAGAAATTCTTTAGTTACTTGCAGTTCATAAGTTACAATCCTAGTATAGCACAGTGACCTATGAACTGTAATCATAGAGCTGCATGCAAACTGCAAGGCATCGCGCTGTAACTGTATATTTTCCCCCAGTCTTTTATTATCCTAATGTTGCTATATAGGATTAGTTTGGGAAGAAATACATTCTTTTTAGCAGGGCTGGACCGGGAACAGCAACCAGCCCTGGCAGATTGCTGCTCGACCGTCCCCTGGGGGTTGGATGGGGCTATTAAAAAGCACCGCTCCTGCTTTTGTTACAGGGGCAGATAACAATCTCCCCCCAGTGGCAAATCCGGCCCTTGCAGCCAGAAAACTGTCTCCCATCCCTCCGGCCCACCGGGGAAACGCCTGATGCCCGCTACAGCCAGTCTGGCCCTGGTTATGAGTAAAGCCAACCACTGTGTTAGGTTTGAAATCCAGAGTTTGTGCTTCTCCGAACCAAACACTCTTAAAAGATACTGCCTACTAGTAGTGGAGAAGTGTGGCTCAATGATTAGAGCAGCAGTTCCTGATGCAGAGGTCTAGCCTGGGACCAGGGTTCAATTCCCCGCCTCAATTCCCTGCCTCGGCGGGTCTTGGGCTCAAAAATTCCACGGACCTGATAATTCTCGCCTTGGTCCCTATTCCAATCATGGAGTCCCACTCTGCAACTCTGGGCAATAGCTTGCTTAATCTCCACAACAGCCCCCACAACGCTAAGGATGCCTGGCCTCCACCTTGAGGGTGCCCAGGGGTGCACTCCTCACAAGGAAAGCCAGGATGGGTTTCACAGCGGTATTCGTACAAGCGCCTTGAGACCCTTGCGGGTGAGTAGTGCGCTATACAAGTATCAATTTACAATTTTATTTTACAATTTACTAGTATGGATAACATGTGATTCCTACACCTTGTAATCCTCATTGTCTTATGGAACATTTCCTATGGACTGTGTGATACATAGTGCTCTGGCACCCTACACTGGTAGGAGAAGCACTATAAAGCAAATGAAATCAATGAGAGAGAGGGTATATGAACAGATGAGGAGCACTATTGGAGGATACTAGTGAGGGAAAGCAGGTTATTGGGAAGTGCCAAAAAAGATTGTCACACCGAGCACCACCAGCGCTAAAGCTCGCCCTGTGTCAATGTAAAGGGTGACTGTTGCCTTAGGTTGCAATCTTTCCATTTGTGGGATTTAAGAAGGATACGCATTCCGAGGGATCCTAGTTGGGCCGCATTTAAGGAGTCATTGGACACTGTTATTAGGGCTGTCCCGGTGTTCAGTGTAGGTAAAAAGTCAGATCTAATACAAATACTCACTCAATTGTCTAAGGAAGATATACCGGATATCGGATAACAACACAGGAGTACATTACAATAGTAGAACGAGAATTACTAATTCCTAATGGCATCACCACCCCAGTTACCAACTGTAATGAGTTACCATGCCTGGAACGGGGGACATGGGCGAGAAACGTGTGGGATACATGATCATTGAGTCCATTGTACATTTCCCTGATGCATGTTCTTTATCCATGCACATTTTCCTCATGCTAGCAATTGATGACGTCGATGTTATTGCTCAGTAATTCAGTATTACTCTGTAATCTGAGTTATACGTTCCCCAAAGTATGTATTTTCTCCCCAAAAATTACATGAGCACTCTCCACATTACCTAACCTCTAAGATACAACTTTATAACCAATGAAATATGTTTTTATATGTTTTAGATCACATAAAGCTTTAGGTGCTTCAGACAACCCAGCAAGGGCTTCACAGATGTCATGTGGCATTATTGCACACAGGTGCAGCTGCATAGATTTAAGTCATCACTATGCACTATGGCTCATATGATCTACACCGAAACAGCTGCTCTCCATCTTTACAACAATTCTCATTGTTGTGGCAGATCCTTTTCTATAAAAACAGCCAAACTACAGAATGTCCTCTCCTCTCCTCTCCTACCCTCCCCTCCCCTCCCCTCTCCTCCTCTCCTCCCCTCCCCTCCCCTCCCCTCACCTCCCCTCCCCCCCCCCTCCTCTCCTCCCCTCCCCTCTTCTCTCCACTCCTTCCATGCCCCTCTTTCGCTACCTTCCTTTCTCTTACCTGTCTCCACTCCGCCCAACCTCTTGGTCATTGGGCACAAGCCCCAAATGTTTCATGTCTGAGGGTTCTGGAGTTGGGCAGTTGGGGACAACATGTGGGATTATTATTATTATTATTATGATATGAGACGTGGAGAAGAAAGGTGAAATAAATGCGCTCCTTCCACGCACTGAGGTTTACAGTTTTAAATCTTCATTTATTTATCGCAAATGCTACGCACCTCTCTCTTCTCATCAACCTCACGAGAAACCTAAATGGCTCATACCTGCGACCCCGGAAAGAGATTGTCTGCGGCAGACATAGCCAAAAGTGGATTAAAATATCCTCTGGAATGGTTCCCCACAATCACTTGGCCAAAAATATACTCAAAGAGCCTCAGAACAACCGATATGATTGCAAGATCGGAAGAGCCAATTGTCAATATAAAGAGCACGGTTGTCCTTCCTAAAATAAGGAATAAAATTTTAAATCGGGCAAGCAGTCAAATGGCCAAACCTTCCATGGCTTTTACTCAGTCGAGCTATTGCAGGAGTATGTCAACAATGGAGACGGAGTAGTTTCTGTTACTTACATACTGGAAGTCCTCCTGACTCTAATTGAGGCCTTCACAGTCCAAAATTCATGATAAGACAAATTGTAATGCTAGATTTCAATCCCAGGACTGTAGATGTGGAACATATTTCCCCAAGAATTTAGCTCTTTTAATCCCTAGATTTTGACCTCATTCTGGATCTGAAGACTGCTGAACATGCCCGTCTAAGCTCTTTGTAAAATGACACACCATTCACTTTCAGTACAGTTCCTGAAATCACATATGTCGTAATCTATTCCACTTGGTATGTTCCGTCCCCCCTGCCCTGCACCTCCTATTGGTCTTTCCCCTCCTCTGTTGCCAACATTCCACAGTGCCCTCCTGAGAGAGCTGCCTGGAACCTGTGGTGGTGAGAAGACTAATAAAGAAGAGTTACCACCTTACCTTATTTTGGTCTTCATTATAACAACATACTTGTTCAGACAGGGGCTCAGAGCATAAATTGAGGGTTGAAGCTGTATAATATTTGACACCTAGCCTCCTGTGAGGTAACTTTAGAAGTATGTGCTGCCTGTAATATCATATGGATTGATGGGGAGTATCTGAGGTAGTAATATTTAGTATTTACAAAACAAGAAATGCTTTTGCAATGTCAGCTATTATGTTGAGAACTTGTAGCAGCATGCTTTCAAATGTCAAAGTTTAGATTTAGACCTTTTAAGTGCAAGTTGCTAATTTGCTGCTGGAATGGGTTCAACCAATATTTAAATGTAAATCAATTTAGCTTCTGCTAATGAGACTTTCAAGAGTTGTGCCAACTCCGAGGAGAGCAATGTTTTCCTGAGGCAAATAACAAGAAATGTAGTGCAGTTTAAGGAGATTATCTCTTTTGCCTTGAATGTGTGACTAACTATACAGGTCAGCTAGTTTTCACTGGGGAAATATTTTGCATTTTCTGATACGGACCTGCTGGAGAACTAGCTAATTTCCATTACAGGTGCATGAGAAATGTGTTTGTTCCTATGGAGGGAAACAGTTGAAACCCTCTGCCATGTGCAACATCATCCAGAGGTTTCAGTGGGATTTAGATATTTGCAAACTAAGGGGCAGACTAACATTTTATGCAGCGCAGCAAGGCAATTTTCTGCGCTGCATTGTGTGAGAGAGTCATCAGAAATGAGCCTTATTAGCAACGATATGGCTATTTTGTGATGCCTCCTTGAGCTATCGCACTAAAATTCTGCCATGGTGCAAGGGTGCCTGTGTTACGAGCCAGATTATTTTTTAGCAGGAAGGGACATCATCCTGCACAGAAATAATCCTTAATGGCATGCATCACACATAGAAAAAGGAAGTAACAAGGAGAAATAAAGGTATTTGTCCTTGTTACGCCTGGGTCTGGGTGACGTACCATTTTGACACATTCCCAGCTTTACATATCTATGTAAATCTTCGAATGCTCCAAAATCTGTGGGTGAATTGGTGGGAACACCCACACTCTACCGATGGAATGCAAGGCAGTGAAATGCGCTGCCTTGTGTTACCTTGGTTTACCAAACCACGGAGAGCCAAGCAAGGTGACTTTGCATGGCTTAGTAAATCCCAGTTGAGGACCTCTGTTGCCTTGCGTTGCCATGCGTGATGCAAGGGCAAAGCAAGTTCTTACTAAATCTGGCCTCAAATATCATTAGACTTTACTTATACCTCATGTTGCTGCACATGTGGGAGTCTTGCAGCAAGGAAATCTTGCAATATTGGCACAACATGCCTTTTAAAGCTTAACTAAATGGATTTTTCTTTACAAGCTCAGCACAAGTAATTTTCAGGGTATTCACGACATGATGTGGGCAAGAGCAGCAGATGACTTCTACCCATTTGTGAATACATTTTCAGATTGACCAGACCCGCCCATTTATATTTTTCCTTTGAAAATGGCTTGTATTAAGGCTATAACGAGTCAGCCTCCTAATCATTCACCACTCTGGACATCAAGGCCTGCATGAAAGTGGGAAGATTGTTTCCTTGCTGATAACATTTTCTCCTGAGGGATAGCACTTAGGGAGAATCTTGTGAATACCGAGGATCCTCCTGGCTGTTGTGTGCTACTTTAATCCTGAAGCGGACAGGATTCAGCCGTGAGTAAAATATTCCTGTTTAGATGGGGTTCCTGGTGGTGGCATGGCTGCAGTGGATTCACCAGTGGGATATGGTCCATGGAGACCATTTCTGAAGATTTCAAGAAGTTGCAAAAGGAAAAAGGCCTGTACCTTTATTCAAAATCTGAGCCCAAGAATCATAGCTCTAACCGGGGCATGCTTTAAATCCAAGCTGGCAAACCTGGTTTCAATAGCGACAAAGGGAAGTGAATTTGTGCTGCATGGAGCATTTTAGAACTAGAGGTCCGCTCATCAATAAATGCCCCTACAAGAGATATTTGGCCTTCTACAACTGAATTAGGTACTGTGTCCAGGTAGCTTTCATCGAAGATTTCTGAAGTCAATAAAGGCTGTTAAATGCAAAGGTAAAATTCTTCACATATAGACACATTCGCTTTGTATCTGACCAAAAGATCTCCAACTCAAACCTTCTACTGTTACTGATGATATATTTGATAGTGGTTGGTTTCACATTGATTCCAAGCTTACAATTTTACCTTTAATTTTCACTGGCGACATTTTCACTTATTATCAGATTTTAAGTTACACATTTTAGGATGTATTTTTGTTGGTGGCATTCATTATTTTGGAACTTAAATAAATTAGGAATGTTGTTCCATTTTTTCACTGAATGTTTTTTGGTGTTATTCTTCTTTTTCGTAAAACGTTTGAAACCCTTATCTATTTTCATGATCTTGCCTTAGCATTCTTGCAAAGGTTTCATCTTTATATTTCAATACCTCATGGACACCGATGCTCTTTATTTCTTTCTGTTTGGGGGTGATGGCCGCTTAGTTATATGGAACACCTTCATGTACTTTGCCTGAGCAAGAAGATGCAAACACGACATATGAAATCATTAATAAATCAATCATCGCCTGCATGACGCACAAGGCCCTCTACCACAAAACCCCACGAAACCTAGCACAGAAACTGGTTCTCTCTGCGGGCAACAGAGCCTCTAGGAGCGCCAAGACCCTTCTCCTACAACCTCAACGATTTGCCAAGAAAAAAACTTATAACCGTTCCTTCTCTGGTATGGCTCCGAAGATATGGAACGCTTTGCCCAGTGAAACAAGAATGAACCCCTCCACTTCCTCCTTCAAAAGAGAAGTGAAAGCTATCCTCATGGCTAAATTCCCTTGAACTCTATGTCTACTCATTGTATTTTTTTATTGATTGTTGTCTTTGTATACTATACTTTGCCTTCTTATAACCTGTAAAGCGCTCTGATAGTCGCAAGAGTCTTGTTCGTGCTATATAAAACCTTCAAAATAAATAAATAAATAAATCACACATAAATAGGTTAGAGTGACCCAAATGGTACACTAGAATAAGTTTCTTCGTTTTTGCATACAATTATACAATTTCAGTAATATGTTCAGTAAACACCTTATACATGAACTACACGCATTCAATCTTACTTCACACAGTTCACTTTCAAAAATGGCTTTAGAATTCCACCTGTGTTACTGTAGTCCTCTGAGAATTATCTCCTGTATTCACATTCATTAAATCCTACAGGAGGTCAGACACATTATAGGATGCAGGATTGAACACAATTATTCCAAGTGGTCCCACCCCAAAAAAACTGGACACAAATAAAGAGGCAGGGACACCGATGGTATGAAATATACATCTTACTTTGAAGAGTTCTCTGTGCTTTATTCTTTACACAAATAGAATGAACGCATCACATATTTACATTTAACAGGTGTTTTGAAGCAGTGCCATTTTATATTTTGTCATATCCTTTTGAGGAGCTAGCTGAATGTGAATTGAGAAAAGTGATGTAGAAGGAAAGCCAATGATCCAAAGTGTCACAAATAAGACTTTCTCCAAACATCAGTTTATCAAGGTTTAACTAAAAGAAGATGTGGGTTTTGATGGTAATTGAAAATTGCAATATCACATCATTGAAAGTCAGCAAGCCATGTGGACTTCTTTCCTGGTACATGACTTGGGTTCTCATCAGGTCCAAACGTGCACTCCAAAATAGGTTACTCAACATAAAGCCAAGTGAAATATTCCTCTTACATGTCCCTTGTCAATTTTCTGCCACAATTAATTTACCACATCAACAATATCTTGAAATAGTTTGGGTCAATTATAATTTAACAGTTAGTTGCATGAGGTGTACGTTTCACTTGGCAGGCTCTTACACTGTACTCCGGTGAGTAGATATACAATATACAATATATTGTACAGAACAAGGGAAATTAAAACAGTCCCTTCAATTACACATTATCAAAGTGTCAAGTTTTCTGGCGTGGATGCTTTGCTGCTAATAACAGTCTGCTCTTGTGATCAGTTGTGCCTGCCTTTTCATCAATTTCACTCTCTGTGACATAGTTTTATAGCAATGCTTGAGGACATTGTGCATTCTATACAGAATGGTATGCTTTTTAGATCTGTTTTTCATCATGATCGACCTCTTGGAGCTAATTATGTGCCTGCAAATTTTCTTTCAGTCTTTTTCTTTAAATAATGGATTTTTCTAACCAAGATAACCTGTGATTTGTAATTATCGGTACATACAGTTCAACATGCAAAAACCTATTTTCTGCATTCGGATCCAGTAAAAACATCCCTAACTTTTCAACCAGCCTTTCCCCTGAGTTGGCTGGGACACTGATAGCTCTCTTTTCATACCTCCAACTGTGTACTGAGCTATCTTGAGTCAACCTGTCTCATAAAACCACCCCAGCAACTCATTGCTAACCTCCTATTAGGGTTTGAAGAATTCCTTGTCAAAACACCGGTATACCTTATTTGCTACATCTGGAATACCTTCTGTAGTATTTTCTCCCATTGGTGTGACCACTCAGACAAGGGCAGTGGACGGTTCAAAATACACTGCATGCATGGAGAGATGCGACCAGTAGTGGGCCATGATTCAAAGAAAGTACATGTATGCTTGAAAATGTCTCTACGACCACAATCATGTACCCTTTGGTGATTTACCAGTTTTGTAAAAGAAATAGACTTTACTCCATACATTAGATCTTCCCCCAACCTATCACATGAATGATTAACAATTAAACATTAGGACGGAACTGCACAATTAGTGCAATAAACCTCATGCGTGGCAGCTGGAACGTATCTTCCTCTCATGCCCCCAGAAGAAGTGAAAATATGAGACTGGCTACACTGCTGGTGGAAGAAAGGAAGAGTATGCGAGCATTCCACCAATGAGAACAATGCTATTCAGCACAAACATTTCAACAGAGGGTTATGGGTAGAGAAAAGAGAAATGGGAAGTTAGAACAAGAGAAAACAGACACTTGAAAAAATATTGAGCCTGTGAACTTGAACAACAAGATTTCATATTGATATTGACGTCTTGGACAATATTTTTGGTTGAGCTTACACCCTACATTGCTACATGTTGTGCTAGAATGAAAGAAACCACACCAGCTGACCTGGTCCGGTACTGTTTCCTAAGGATCCAACATTTTTGCGTTTTCAGTCTTTTATTTGTTTTAACATCAGTTTTGAAGACAAACTTTGTTATTTTCTTCAAAGACAATGATTATGTTTTGCATCTCTATCAAAGGTATTAATAGTTGCGCCTACTTCCTCTCTTTTTCTTTCTATCAGAAACACGGTGACACAAAACTCACAGGAGGTGGGGGTGCCTAGTACTCCAACAGTTAAAAATAAGAAAAACAAAGAAAAGTGAGTCATGCACATTTAGATGTATAGTATATTGTAAAGAGTTAAATATATATATATATATATATATATATATATATATATACTATATATCCATGTATATATATATTTATATATGTATTTAGGTATAAGAGATATGTGCAATGGATACTATAGATGGAAACATCCAACAACCTAGGAAGATAAATAAACATTTAATTAAGTAAAGAAAGAAATAAATAGCAGAAGTACAACAAACACAGACTATGACATAGTTATTCATATGGGAAGCACTTTGCATAACTAAGCAAAACGTTTACTACTATTATTAATTAAGGGGTGAATAGCACATTAAGAAGCAAGAGTGTGGTATGAGACAATTACAAACTAATCTTGAGCACCAGGATGTGCTTCATCGTCCTGATTTGGAGCACTAGGTTCTTGGCTTGGACAGACTAGGTGTTAAAGTGCCTCTGCCCTACAGTACGTTGCCAGAATGCACTTATCTATAAGATACCTTCATACATCTTTTATCAAGAGTCCCACTTAGGCTCTGGAAAAAGTCATAATGTAAGAATGTGTAAATAGCAGGAATCTCCTTTGATATATGTGTGTATATGTAGATGTTTTGCAAAGTATGCAGGCAATGTGTATATTCAGCACTGCGTCCCTAAAGCAGGGTCAATATGTTAGCCAGGGAATGACCATTACCGCCCACAAAACTGTAATGCTTATGGCATACACATTCAGGTCTAGATTTAAAAAATGCTTTGCTGACTTTTGTGAAGCAAACCTGGTGCAAAGCGTTGTGCAAACCAGAATTTGCAATGTAATGTATCCCAAAGTAAGGCAAAGCTGTGAGAGGCACTACTTTGCACTACTTGTGTCAAGGGGGCATTCCATGGGTGTGCTGGACATTCCCATGCAACCACCCACCAATTTAATTTTGATGCAAATCCCTATTTACTTACATTTGTAGACAGGGACTTACACTGAGTTATCATGCAACCACCCATGAGTTTTGCTGCAAATCACTAGCTACTAACATTTGTAGACAGGGATTTGTGACAAAACCGTATACCTCCTCGAGGCAGGCATAACAAGGAAAACTGTTTTCATTTCTCTTGATTTTTCCCCCTTTGCTTGTGTGCTGCACTGTACAGCACACATACAAAGTGGGAAAAGTATTAAAGGGTAGTTTTTGTACTGAAAAAGCCTCCTTCCAGCACAAAACCTTGTGGCCCATGGCAGCCAAAAGTGCGGCAACTATATGCACTATATTTTAATGGATATGGCACATTTCTCTCTTTTCAACCCAAGGCAGTGCTGGAACTTTGGCTGCTGCACTGCCTTGTGTCAAGTATTAGTAAATCTGGGCTTCAAAATGCAGCCATTTGTTATTGGATAGCATAGGATAAGTAATTGATAATCCACATTTTCTCAACTATACAGATACATAGTGTATGAACTGTGTGTATTATTCACACATTGGGATAAGGAGTTGGGCCTAGGTAATTTGAATGAATCTGAAAATAGTGGATGCACATGAATGTGCATGACCATCATGAATGCACATGGGTGCATTGCACCTCCCACACTTTTCATGAGTCATAAGTGAATGGGTGTGAAACCTCAGAATGTAGTAAACCAGATAAATGCTTACACATTAAATATGTTTTTCACAAAATACTCACCTCAGGACATTTGTGAATTGGACTCAATCGTCTTCGAAGGCTCATTGCATCAGGGAAGAGCAGTCCACACGCCATTCAAACTAGGGAACCATGATTTGTTCTATTAAAGGCACTATGTTTCCAATACAGACTGGAACTAAATCTGGAATAGACTTTTCTTCTTCCTTCTCTCAGATTTCAAATGTATTGGCCTTCAAAAAACTGGACTGAGCACGTGGGATGCTGAGGGTGGAGAAAAACTGCCCAATTGAAAATTAGCAATAACAAGGTCATATGGAAAGGTCCCCAGATTCTACCAAATAGAATCTCTCTAAACCTCCTTAGTCCTGGTAAAAATCAGTAAGTCCAGTGGTGGGCAGACTGGTACCCTGGAATCATATGTGGTTGGCATCTGGGTGCCAGTTCTCTGGGGAAGCTATGAACCACTCTATGTGACAAGTAACTAACACATCATTCTGGCTGATTTTGAAGCCTCTCAGATTGTTGGGAATGTATTTTACATAAGCGGTAATTTATATTTTAGGCTTCAAACAATGAGTATGTGAGATAAAACGTCAAGTCTTATGGTTAACCTATATTTGGCAGTGGTAACTCTGTTTAGCTTCTAGAAATATCAGAGCAAGTTTGCCCCCACTCCACCATCAAATGGTTGTTGTTTCTGAGAAGGAAGAAGATTATTGGATTACAGTCAGGCTTGCTTGTGCCTTTTAAAATTCCAGCAAGTAATTTGTTTTCTTGCATATTATTTTACGTTTGCTGGCCCACTACTCTAGTAGACCCCTTCAAACAACAATTGTAGGATGCCACTAAGGATATATGGCATGTAATCTTTGATTGTCAGTGGACTCCCTACTGATGACTTGCACCAAGATGATATTTTAAGTCATGTGCCATGCAGTGGGACTATACACTTCACCAGATACAGAAACACAAGGCAGTAAAGATAAACGGGGGTACAGAGGACATCCTCATTAAAAAGAAAGAAATTCAGGACACAGAGTATAGAGCCAACCCTGTTAAAACAAGAACTTAGGATGAGGTAAGGTGGGCCACCCTGTTGATACCGACAATATATGAATCAAGGATTTGAGGGATGCACCATCATTTAATAGGAAAGGGCTGAGGAGGGTCACAGGGAAAATAAAACCCTTTCTGGCAGCACCATGAGCCGCACAAGTAAACCTGCCTTCATTTCCCTGTTGTAGCTGGCTTTCATGAGTGGTCAAAGGAAGAGTGAAAGACAGCCACAAACATATATAACCTAGTGAGGGGGGAATGGGAATATGTTAAAGGACAGGGTAGGAAGGTGGTGTGCATATCAAAAGGAAGGTGACTGGGAATATGTTTTTGAATGTGGTGTTTACCTTCTATTGGTGAATAAGCTTAGAGCCAACTTTGGCATCCCCTTCCGCCGCTTGGAGATAGATATCTTGCTGAAATGAGCATGTGGATGTGATGGTGACATTTCAGTGGTGAATAAGCCTAGAGCCATCTTTGACATCACCTTCCAAAGTACACTGGGCTAAATATTCTGGCAAAATCAAGGTCCATATTTGTACACTTGCTTTGTTTGCATCATTGCAATGGCAATTATTATATGGTATGGTGTAACTGCACCTGGGCCTTCAAGTCTATTCACTCAGATTCAAGTGGTCCAGAGAGCAGCAACCAGCTTTAGGGAGGATAATATGAGAAATGTTAATCCAGTGCTTCTGGTCTTGAAATGTGCTGCTGAAAGCCCCAATATATCAGTTCAAGCATGTAGTTAATTATGTAGATCATTCTTATCTAAAGGCAACAGTAAACAACTCTTCTCAACAGACTCAGAAACAGCAATCCCCTAGGTTTGGAGATGTCTGGCCATGTATTGTATATGCCTCAGGCACAGATTTATAAGTTGGAAGAAAGGGTACTACGTAGCAACGTTGAGGGAGTACCTTTCCTGCCAGCATAATGGGCCATCTGCCAGATATAAAAGAGGGCGGATCTTTCGTGTAACCACGACAGACATTACTCAGTCTCTGCTGAGGGTCTGATGAGGTAAAGGCCGTGGGACGTTGACCTATATGTCTGCTTATCTAATTTAGATGGGTGGCCATACAGGTCAGTTTTCACTGCCCATCATTGCCAAGAAAAGTCTGGCCATAAGGGGCAGTAAAATTTTAAAATGCCCTCCTTGCCAGGAGCTACATGCCCTGGCAATGGGTGCACTGTTTTTTTTTCTCAAAAACAAAATCCCGCTTTGGAGTTTTGTTTTTTAAAATAAAATAAAACGTAACTTTGCCGCATGGTTTGATGGAGCTAATTTAAAATGCATTGTTGGAAACTACCTCGACAGCAGTTCCGTCAATGCATTAAATGTCCGCTGGCCTGACAAACATTTATAAATTTGGCAGTCATAACCTCCGCGGGCAGACCCTCAACATATAAATCTGGCCCTCAGTCACATATTCACTCTTAGTACATGTAGTTTCTAAAGGTATGCATGTGCTGCCAGTTTAACCCCTACCAATTGAAATTTAACATTGGAAGATACGAAACAGAAGCAAATCTTCTCTGTTTCAGCACTATATAAGTTCTCAAAACCTTTGCCTCTTCATGACGAAGAGACTTAGCTTACAGCTCCGGGGTGGCAGATCATTCTCAGTGTTGCCACCTATGATCTGGAATTATCTTCCCATTCAACTACGATCAACTTCAGGAAAAATATTAAGTCTGCTTGTTATACCTGCCTTATTTGGGCTTTATAGAGCTCTTGAATCTGAATTCAGCATATGGAACCCTTTGATGTGCACATAGGCTGGTACATGGGCTGGAGAATATACACTTTGCATACATGCATACATACATTTTAAGGTAGGAATCTGGTAGAAAAGAGGAGGAACCCAAGTACTGTTATGATGATTTGCAAAATAGCAATATTTTAAGAGAACGGATTTAGTATTTTGAAAGAACCACATTGCCCTCTGATAAAGGTTTTTACTTGCACACTCATTGCATTAAGTGATTCAAGACAAAGCCTGAATTAAGGAGTGATTGTACACTCTACGTACTTTTGGATATAACCAGTATAAAATTGAAGGAAGTATTTCTCATTTGCACTGCCTTGTCTAATTAAAGGTTTGTATAAACTGGGTGTCCCTGGCTCACAAAGAGGCGTGTTTATTGAAACATGAGAGATCAGCTTTCTATATGTCTTGCAGACATTGTAGAGTATGTCCGATAGAATGAAGCATGAGCTCCAAACTAAAGATTGAGACCATAAATAAATGTTTAGGAATACCAGACAATGCATTGTTCAATGCATTATGTACCCGCAAGGCACATCAGTGCTAAAAAGCTATTTTTAAGATACTTTAAATTACATTTCAGGGGACAATGCAGCATGGAATCAAGACAAATTCATGTTTCAACTGAGGAGGATTTAAACAAGGGGAAACCAATTATCGCAGTCTTCACAGTGCTGTTGAATGGGGTATTCCAGAAAGTGCAAAAGGTTGCCAACCAGTGGCCACTAGTTGCTACTTTCTTAAGTTTAAATTTAAAATTTTAACTTGTAATTTCTTAACTAGCTGTTTCTGATGTTCTCATCAAGTTGTCTTGAAAGGTGGTTGCATACCAGCTTTTTGTGCACTCACATAACATAACGTAACAGCATAACATATGTATTAATAAAATGCACATTCAGCCCTTTCTATCTTGGTGCTGCATAACAGATGTTTATTGTTACCCAACTCAATGGTACTCATTTTATTGACCAAGAAATGACGAAAGACTAAGAGGGCCTTCTGGGATTTGAATCTGTGACCATGTGTTCAAACACATGCTACTGGAGTGGATGTATTAGCCCACTGAGCGACCTGACCTGAGATGGGGTAATGATTAGCTGCACAAACATGCCTGTCACAATACTTCAAACCACATTTGTTCAGTTCTGATGCCCAGTGTAGCAGCATGATTGATGATGACAAACTGTCCTGTTGCTTTGGGTGGCAGGCAAGATACGTAGCTGCATTCTGTGCCCATTGTAGTCTGATAAGTCTCAGTTAACACTCTTAACATAGTCAATCGCTGTCAATACCAAGGTCATAATGGCCTGGGCCTTATGAGGGAAGCTGTGAATAGATAGGATTCCTTTTGATAATGTTAACAGATGCACACACGTTTTTGGAACTATGGACTTAAAGATATTTGTACACGAAGTGCTATATAAAGGTAGTAAGCATGAGTAGCTATAGTAATATGGTCTATTTGTGTTTGACGTGTTAGATCAGACCCTAAGAGTACTGTTGTGAGTTATAAGTGTACACATAATGTTGGATATCTTTCCAGAGACTCTGCCCAGGTGTTTACAATTCTGCAGGTAGGGCCAACAGATATGTCAGTTTTCATCAAATTCCTATTGAGGTAGTTATGTTGCATCCAGTTATTGATGGCCAACAGTCTTATGAGGAAGGTAAGAGCAATAGCAAAACAAATACTTGGCATAATCCTGAAAGCCACACAGCTGGTAGGTAACACATGGCTATATAAATGTTTCTTTCACCATGATATATAGGTAGTCTTATTAAAACCCCATCTGAGTAGGAGCTTCATTCCAAGCAAAACACAATTGATACAAATTGGCTCCATTGTTGGTGCGCTGTGTTAAAAGGCGGAAAGACAATTGATCGTGAATTATCCTCTTAAGTGCTGGAGCAGGATTGCTATATTGATGCATCTTTGTGCAGAGCACAAGAAAGTTGACTAATCTATGTTCAATACTTCATAGGACACTGAGTACATAATGACCCACAAACAAGTCAACTACTTTCTAAGCTACAATAAACAGATAGAAGGGATTCAGTATGCAGTGTGTTGTGTTGTAAATACTGAATAGTTGCATGTCTTAGAAAGGAAAGAGAATGACTGACAAAAAAGCTGATAAGGCCAAGTTGGTAAAATCAAAGGACAGATTTCCATCTAACTGAACAAATAGATATTGGTTGTATGAGGATTAAAGGTATCCACAGTTTTGATTCCATTCTTCCAAGATGATGTGTGATGCTATATGGCTCTCCTTGGAGTCAAAGAGATCAAATGATGAGGAATACAGTTGGTGAAGATCTTTCCTATGTTGGGTGAGCTGCTCTCCCGCTCTTGCATATTAAGATTAAGGCAAATCAGACCATACAATGCCAGAGTGTATGTTCCTAAAATGTTTGCAGCTTGGGCATTTATCTGAATGGGTGCTGACATATCCTTAAACATGTTTAAAGTAATTTGTCAAACATGCATTCAATGGTAACTCAAGAATCTTGACCCTACACCAAAGTAACTGACACCATGAGCATTCACTTACTTGAACACATGTAGCATAGTTCAGAAACACCCATACTGAGTATATACTAATAGTGGCTAATGCAGGCATTAAAGATGATCTAATATTACTTACACTCTGTGTTATAGTTTTGCATTCATATATTGCCCACATAGGAGGTACTGGGATGTTCTTATGGGTTTTGTTACTTGGTATCTCAGGAATTAACAGTAGTGATCTCACCCAGTTATTACATTTGGCTGTACATAACAATTATTTTCAATTTTAAGATCAGCATTGCTTACAAATTTTTACTTAGTATGGGGGTCTAATAGGGATGCCTGCCATGTAAATATTTTAATGTTTTACTTTGAACATCTCTATATCTTAAATAATGGGAAACTGAGAAGGTCAATAATTTGGAATAGATTCACAGATGACACATTTCAATTGTCGAGAGGGATGCAGGTGGATTCAAACATTTTCATGAACAAATTAAAGTCAACACATTTTAGATTTAAATTTGCTGAGGACATTGGAAAACCATTGGTTAGTTATTTGAATGTACTATTTTCTATTATTGCTGGGAAACTGTCAACAGATATATTTAGGAGAAAGCCAGGCAAAATAATTTAGTATACAAAGAGTTTTCACTAACTTTGTTTAAACAGAAACTTACCTAAAAGTCAATTATTCAGGGTAGAACATATTATTTTAAATTAACAACATTATAAAGTGGCAGGGTTAAAAAATGATACAACAATTTAAGAGACAACTTTAGCCAACAGATATTTTTGAGGATGTTGTCAATAAAGCATTGATTTGGGTCTTTGGAAAGTACCGACGAGAGATCAGAAGGAGTGAATAACTGTTGCTAGTAAATATTCCATTCTATTAGGGATGCAAAGATACGCATCTTTACATACTTGGGGGCATATTAACAAGGCGGCGATATGAAATTATCGCCGCTTTTGCGTCCGTTTTTGGGCGAAAAGCGGCGATAATTTCATCGCCTTATCAGCAAAGACACGCTATCGCGTGTCTTGCTGACTTAGCGCCCGTTTGCAGCACGCCTCCAATCGCATCGCTAATGAGATGCAAAGGAGGCGTGCCTGACAAGACTCCCTTGGGAAAATATCGCGAAGGCAGCTTCACGATATTAACAAGGGAGGGTAGAGATTTTTAAAATCGCGTTAAGTATGCCTTAACGCAGGAATTTAACGTCTGTTAAATTCCTGACTAAGGCATACTTAACATGGGGGTGGATTTTGTGGCTAAGACCACAGGCCCTATCATCTAGGATATCGCAGTTTTCCACCATGGAAAACGGCGATATCCCAACTATCTCTGGAATTTGTATCTCCTCTGCGATGCGCGTTGTTGATAACGCGCAAACCGGGCGATAAATTCCAGAGATAGCCGGCGATAAATATGAAAGCGCTAAGCGCGCTTTGCGGTATTTATCGCCGGCCCTTGTTAATATGCCCCTTGGAGCTCATCAAAATGGATAAAAAACTGAATGAATTATTTGTTGAAAAACCTCTGCACAGCATATATATGTGGAATGAACTTAGGCGATAAATTGTTACATGTGCATCTTTCAATTATAGAATATACTCAACATGAATTAGAACCAAGGAAGAATGGAACACTTGCCTCTTTATCATGCTCTAACTGCTATAACATTATTACAGAGATAGTTTCACATCCGTATATGGGAAGGGAGATACATATACCACAAAAGTGCACTTGGGTGAATAGCTTTGTGATATATACTGTTGACATTACAAGACCTGTGAAACATATAATAATATAACATAGATCTCTCAATAGAGCAAACAATATTTCATCAGTGGCATGATACTTTCAAGTTCATCGTCATAGTGTTGCTTAAATACTATTGCAAGTGGATTACATACCACCGATGTATAGAGGAGTAAATACAGAAAAGGTGCAAAGAGAAACATAATGTCCGAGCACAACCTCTACATGAACTAATGAGGCATTTCATCTTGCTTGACTCAAATGGGAGGATAACTAGTCAGTAACAGATAAGATACTAATAGCTAGTAACTAAAATAAGATGTAGCAATAGTACTATCAAAATGAAGGTGTGATCAACACCTAAGCTTAAGTAAGGGAACTGATATAGAGTCAGTAAGGGTTTTTCCTAATGGAGGAAATCCATTTTCAGGATACCATTGATGAATTAATGTCTTGGTTAAAGGGATAGCACCTTTTATTATTTGTGGGGTACATATAATTTGATTCTGAACTGTAATTTTGTTCAGAAATAGTCAAATTGATTGTTATTTTGTTTGTTTTGGGTTGACAGACTTAGCATGTTTATATCTTTTTAAATAATTTGAAAATGATAGAATATCACAATTTATTTCCTAATGAACAAACAAATGTGCTTTAAAAGCATTGAATAGGTTTGGACTGACACTATTTGTGAATGCGCATTTATAAGAAACAAAGAGGATATTGCCACAGTATTTCAAGCCTAGTTCATGAATAGAAGATAAACTGAGATACATAATATGACACAGAAACATACCAATCTATGAATCTTGATTTCAAATCTCTTTGAGGTGAGAAGGGCACAGTTATGGTAAGCTTCAGAATTCTTTGTAAAAAGGTTAGGGTGCCTGCATTTGAAAAAAGTGAACTTATTTACAGAAATAATGAAATTTTAATTTCTTATTAGTGTAGGACAATATGCAGTTTCATTAGATAGGACACACCATGAACACAGTTGGCTTTATGGGCTATTAGAATGTGCACATTAGAAGGTGGCAGTATTCAAGTATCTTGATTAATTGGTGTTTATTTATAACTTTCGCAACAGTATTTTGTTTTGCTTAACTGTTGAGCAATGTCATATTTGTGTATTTTAATTTTAGGGGACCATTACAATTGCCTCTCTCCATGATTTAGGTATGAAAACTTAGTTGCTGTAATACTGGACTGTCTTATATTTTTATGTGCGGACACTCCGCAGTCATAAAGATACTACTAGTAGAATACCTTTTTGAAAGCAAATAGTTATAAACTTACAAAAAAGTGTAAGTTTACCTTTGTGAATCAGCTCTAGGTGTTTTTACAAATATTCCACTTCAGGCACTATAGTAACAACTATATCTACAATTCTTTACAATTAAATCTGTACAGGAATAACATGACTCTGTACAAGGAACACTGAAGCAGACTAAGTTGGAAATAAACCATTTTTGTGAGTTTACCTCACCAATAATCTGTGATTTAAGTATCTAGTTACTATCTGGGAGAGAAAACATAATAGCACGCAGGAATGCAAGTATCTCTGTATTGAAAGGTGGTGAAAAGCTGTTTACCAGTGGTGTCCAATGCAGGTCCACCAGAACCAAATCCAAGTCAGATTTCAAGGATATCAATATAAAATGAATTTATGTACAATTAATGTGAATCTACATAGTCAGAGGTGATCAAGAATACCTGGCATGGACCTAGGCGTTCAGGACCAAGGCTGGCAAGAAATAGTTTCTTGCCAAAAATATCCAGAATATTCAGAGCCATGTATTACTTATACGTATATTTAACATGTGTTCAGGAATTATTAAATAGAGTTTCATCTGAGAGATCTAGTATACTTGATGACCTATCATAATTACCTGTCCTTGAAATTAGGCCCAATATTATTATTGAAAATTGCAATTCCTTGTTCTAATCTGACAATGTGAGATTTTGCTTCCTCTCAAATCAATTACTCTCTCAATTTATTGGGGGATCTTTACTATTACACAAATGATCCTTTCAAACAGGCTGGTCTTCCAGTGCATCCGTGCTGTTGGTTTATGCATGTATAGCAACATGTAAATGTTATAAAATCCATTGCTCTTTATCAACTGGTATCCTTTCCTTATGTGAAGTGTCTATTTTTCTCAAATAATTTGTAATTTTTTCCTTCAGTGAGGGTGTTTTTAATTTTTCAACATTACACTGGCTTCTCTCTGACTTTCTGGTGTATGAATTGTATTGCTATTACAGCCATCTCTTGGCTTTGGCAAGGCTACACTTATCACTATCCTCATCCCTTGACATTGCTTTCACACCTATTGTATACTACTCTTGGCTTGACGCTGCACATACTGTTATTGCATATGTTTAGTTTTTAGGAGAGCTTTTTAGTTTCCCAAATGGCACCGGTTTCCCATGCATCTCTTCCATAAAGGCTGACATTGTGCGTACTGCTATAGAAAAAGCATACATTTTAGTAGGGCCTTTTAGTTTCTCAAATGAGACCCCTCCCACACACCTATCTTCTGTAAATACTCATGTTACAGCTTTTGCAGTTTGCTCCTTGTTCTATAACGTTTGTCCAAGGGACTGTCTCTCATTTTCCTCCCTTACCTTTAATTTCAATACAATTATGCACATGATTTCTGTGCATGCACTCCCTGTGCCTTCAATGTTATGGAAACATGCATACTGTCATTACAAGATGCATTACGAGTTTCTTGCTCCTTTCTCCTTTTATCACTGCACTGACATGCTTCACGGTTCTGGATTGGTTTATTCTTGAGTTTCCCCTTCTATTCATCAACTTGTTTTCTCATTACTATTTCTTTGACTAGATCCTTGGCCACTCCTATGGCACCTTATAGGAATCTGATCACCACTCTCTGGCATAGTGGCATGTTATTTTTCACTATATTACGTTACACCTGATATTATGACTCATGTAGTGAGTCTTCCATTACCCGCTGTTACATATTATTCTACTCAAATTATAGTGACTACAAGGCACTTCAGACTTGATGAACTCCAGGGTATTTGACACCTTTAAAATCAATGTACTTTTTTTCAACATGGTGCTCTCATAATAATATCTGGTAAGCGTTGTCTGATTTATCCACAGTACTTTTCTATACTTGCAACCACCAAAAACTAAATTACATTTCCCTCACAGGTAGTCACCTAGATTTTGGGTTTCTCAAGTTGCAATGTCCAAAAGTTGACTAACTACGTGTAGGTGGTTTTAGGTTAGAAGTGGAAATTTTATAACATGATATTTTGTAGATTCCATTATCCAAAGGGATTGAACCTTATGTCAAAGTGATTAACTTACATTGGCATTTTCTTTCTGCATGCTAATAGGTATATATTTGTTCCCCTTTAATGTACCCATAGTTCCCTTGAACTGCACAGTGAATGTTTAACCGAAATCATGAGGATTTGAACTCTGATGTATTTGGCAATATTGTTTTTAAGCCAATTGAACTGCATATAGTGAATGAGAGAACAATTGTCAATATTATGAAGATCTGAATTCTAGACCATTGTGTCAATGTTGTAATCAATGAAACCACCAGAAACCAACATGCCCCTGTAACTTAAGCCTTAATTCTGGACTCAAGCACCCTACCCTGTAGGAGTTCCTTCATCAAGGGTGTATATCGACTAACTGACTACAACACTCATCCAGTTTGCCAATATAGCATGTTGGCTATATAGTTATTGTGGTGACAAAGTGCTCACACATAATTCAACGTGATCTGACCTTTTGACTGGCCATAGGAACACTGTAATTCAAGCTAACAGCTCAGCGAAATATGCGAATGAGTGGGAAAACAATAAAAATCTAAGAAGGGCGAAATAGTACTGGAATTAGGTACATTAACCTTAAAGAGAAGTAAATGTGTATCTGGAGGAGGAAGTATAGGGATCCCTCAAGAGCCATGCACATGAGGAAGTGTAGACTACATTTCCCAAGTGGCAAATCTCATCACTCTGCCGGACGTCACTGATCGGGCACCATCTCTGCAGTGACATCTTTTAAAATGCGGGCGTGCCGCAATCGTGGTAACATTGGGAGGATGGCTGTGAATACACTGTAGGTGATTCTATGAGGGTGACCTTTGAGGAAGTAGGTGGCTAAGGAAATATATCCTTTGCATTTGAACCGCCTCATTTATCAATATGAATGCTTAACTTTGTATACATGTTGTTTTTTACCCGGTACCGGTTATAGAGTGTGACAATAAGGCTCCCTCTCCGCTCCTCCATGAGGTTGAAGTTTCCCAGAATTAGGGTAAGGATACTTCTAGATGTACGATTGATGCATGTGTTTTACTGAGCTAAAAACCTTTAATTGACAGTTCGCACTGTATGAGTGAAACATGATTCGGATGTTGGCCCTGCACATGCATGGGGTTGACACAGTGTGTAATATTCACCCGATTTGATATTATGCCACTATAATGGCAAATTGAATTAGACTTGCATGCAGATCATGTCTATACGTACACTCTTGCAACTACACATATATGTGTGTGTGTACATGCTGTATGTATTTTTGTAAATTGGCACGTTTATTACTTTTGAATTTTTCATACGTTTTTACGTTTTCTAGTAGGAATATTTTTCTAAGACCGAAGTATCCGGATTGAACAGACTAGAGAGTAGCAAATTTGTATTAAATATGTGAAATTAGAACGCATGTATAATATATAGGGAAATATTGGAGGGTCATATAGGGTCCAATTCCATTCTGGAGAAAGACCTAGACCCCGTTGGGGCCAGTGAAGGGCTGAAACATGTCGCCCTGACCATATGTGGACACAAACACCATAACAAGGCTTTTATTGTCCCGGCTTGTTTTTAAT
Source organism: Triturus cristatus (assembly GCF_964204655.1). Lineage (NCBI taxonomy): Eukaryota > Metazoa > Chordata > Amphibia > Caudata > Salamandridae > Triturus > Triturus cristatus. The sequence goes on along the minus strand of NC_140591.1, from coordinate 1,432,034,011 downwards.
CATCCCTCTTCCACCAAAGAATAAAATCTAGAAAGGTATGGATGGTAGGCGGTAGGGATTTTTATTGGACACTCTTTTCCCTCAGTTCCCTTCTAATGACTCACTTGCAGCCCTGAATGAGAGGTTTGCTCGCCATTAGAGGATGCTATGACGAACGTGGGATGGACAAGATGAAGCATGACACCCGTAAGGCCGTCCCGATTATTTTTCATATATATTTTTTGTAAGGTCCATAGAACTGGATGAGTGTTGTTGCCAGTTAGTCGATATGCAGCCTTGATGATGGAATTCCAGAACGATAGGGTGTTTGAGTCCAGAATTAGGGCTTGAGTAACATGGGCACATTTGTTTCTGGTGGTTTCATATCTTACAGGGGAGAGCACAAATGGTCTGCCCAAAAACTTCTTCCATTCCCTCGGCCCCAGCATATGTGGGGCATATTGTGTTTAAATGTTGTAAACAAGCCATCACAATTGAGGTCTGTGTCTTATGTGCAAAACTATGTTTTAACTGTACTGCCTTAGATTTTAACATTTCAAAATATTTTTTTATTCTTGGTTTGCTGCCCTGAGAAAGCTTGACGATGTGAGAACTAAACACATTGGCTGTTACCCTCTGACATATATAATATTGGACTATTATGACTGTGAATTAAAGATTCTCCAAATGGATAAAAGTATATGAATTTTTATTGAGCTATGGACTCTTTTTGAAAATCTCACACCAAAATTAGGTTAGCTGCCCAAACTGAGATAAACTAATTTTGCCTCCCTGTTTTTGAGTGCCTCTGTTTGTGTGTTTGTGATGTCACTGAAAAAAATGGACCTTGTGTGTTCTATACAGTGAGGAAAGCCAAATTGATGACTGAAGTGGAAGAAAGAGCCGTTTTGAGCGGTGTCAATGGTGCTAGATCTCATGGACCCAAATTGCAAAGATATTGCTCTGACTTACTCTTGTAGCATTACTGAAGGCCAGGAGTCTGCAGGGAGTACTACAAGGCTAAGTCACACTTACACCAAGCTTTTAGAATCAGACCCAGTAACTTTAAAGTGAAATCAATGGTATGAAAAAATCTCAGAAGTGAAGAAGCAGATTCAAAACACAGAAAATAAATTGGATGTATATAAATGACATGCAAACACCAAAAACATAATAGTTCACTACTAAATGACATGCAGTGCATTTGGTAAGTCAAGCAGGTGTTTCTAAAGACAAAATGGACGACCAACACCAACACGTTCAGGTAGAAAGTGTATACATCTAGGCAATAAAAGTCTGTGTTTATTGACCTTTCCTAGACACAGACAAGTTTCGGAAAGTAAGAGAAGAAAATTGATTTTTGCTGGCAGCCACAATTTCCTTTGATGTCCAACATAAACAACAGCCCAAAGGTCTCATTTTATCTGGGTACTATAATTGATTCTATTAAAAATATAAATCAGTAGTAGCTGTGAACTTAAAATAAATCAAAGGCCTCTGATATTAGAGGTTAGGCTGAAGGATGGTTGCACCTGAGGGTAGCACACTAGTTCAATAAAACCAGTAATGGTTGATCAGTGCGTAGTTATGTCATTGTCCGAGAATTTATGAAATCCATTAATCGGTGAATAAACTGCGCAAATTAACACACACTTGTCTTCCTTATCTAGTGTTCTTAAATAATAATTGTTTGTGACTAGCAGTTTGGTATTTATCCGATGTTATGCACTTGTTGTAGAAAAGTATTATATGGTTTGCAGTTTACAAAGAGAACATCTTAGGCCAACAGCGCCCAACTTAGGTCAAGGGTTCCAGATCCAGGTCAGATTTTCAAGAAAACGTGCCACTATGTATTTGAATTCCTTTCAAATCTTTTGTATGCAAAGTATATTTTGTGGATATCTTGAACATCTGTTGTGTATCTGGCCTTCCTGGATCTATGTTGCACAATCCTCCATACAAGGACTTTGTTCCAACAGAAAAATAAGCAACTATGTCATGGATAGGTGTTAAAGAAAGGTAACTCATGATAACCAATCTTAAATTAACAATCTAGGACAAGCTGTTACTGTACTAAAACTGCTTGTATGGGACAAACTTTCATTTTAAGGTTGGCACCTGGTGTTAAAGGCTGAAACAGCTGCCAACTTTAGAAATCTATACATACTCACAATAATTTATTTTATAAAAGAACGTTCATTTTGAAGAGGACTCCTCAGTAATATACACTCACTAGACTAACATGGAAACTCTTTTTTATAGGTCTGCCTGACACATTAGAGACTAGGATTTGGGTGCATGGAAGAAGAAGCATGAATGTGCTGTGTTCTGCAGATGGAGTTTGTGTTGTATGAAGTTTTCTAATATTGTCCTTCCTATGCTAAACAGCCACATTCAGACAACAGACAGTGGAACATTTTACAGCCTGGACCACAAATGGACCATAAGCTACAGAAAAAGAAAGAAGCATTCGAAACTGAAGGCAGAAGGGGTAAATTACCCACTATATCTTGTGAAAAGAAAATGTGACTGGAGTTGTTACAACCATGGCATCACAGATTAAGAAACGTTCTTGTCTTGCCTCTTTCTTACATGTTACTAGTGTTATGACCTTGAGAGGAAGGACAGCCTCCAGTGGTGATACACAATATTACAAATTCTCTGCCAGATGAAATCAATTATTTATATGAACCAGGCAATGAAACAAGGTGTTGACCCCCAGTTTTTTTTTTAATAGGAATGCAAATGGATGCTATCTTGCCATTTTGCGGAAATGAGACTAGCTGGCTGAAAAATTGCATCCAGGTATACATATTGGGTATGTCATCTGTATGATTGGTGGGAGTGGTTAATCACAGTAGAATACCCTGTGTAACTATTGTCACTACCCTTTTGAAATATATGTCAAATCATCCAAGCAGCAAAGTGGCTATGTGATTCTTCTTAGTCCTCCTTCTAGATTTCCAGTTGACTCCCATGGATATCCTCAGTGACCATTACAGCCATTAGTTTTAAAGTGATATAAATTAATGATCCACATGACGGCCAGACCAAGTAATGATACACCAAGCATTCCCACATAAGAATGAATTAGGGTTGAACTGGAACCATGCCATATATGTTGCCAGAAGCTGGATTAGCATTGAGAGGCAATGAAGGATACAGTGAGCCATTAACGATAAGGCTCTCCAGCGGGACTTGGATGTGGTGGTATGTTCTTGTTGGAAGGAGATCCACAGTGCAAGCAGCTGCTTGGAGGATTTACTGGGCTTTTAGACTTTTGTATTTATTTATGCAAAAGAGGTCTTTTCTTTTCATACCCTTTCTAAGTTCAGTATGGCTTCCAACTATTCAGTGTTGTACATTCAGTAACAATCACACTGACTGAAAAGACATAAATGCAACAAAGACATAAAAAGCCTCCATGTAGTAGATTATTGTAGTCCTCTAAATAATCCTCTCCGTTTGAGATCAGAGGTGCAACAGCTACATTTATAACTTTTCTTTTGATGGAATCCAGATGACAGGGCCAGATTGTTCTTCAATCACCTGTTTGCAACAGTTGTATATATCTTCTAAAGTATCCCCTTGAACAATAGCTGAAAAGATTTAATTAAGAAGGATGTTAATTACAACATCTATTATTGCAATTAGACATGAAATGCCATATAAGGTTATAAGAATTGATGCAGATTTTAATGATACTTTAAAATTGTCTTTCTATGTAGGAAAAGAAATAAAACATTACCGACTTTTAACTGATATTTAGTACCTAATAGCATAATGGAACAGTGACATTTCATCAGCACAAAGTATGGTATTATTTTCACCTTCCATACAAAATAATGATAGCCACTCAGACCTCTTTGAAGGATTGACTTCCTCCTCTCACTGGCCCATTACCTCCTATTTAGCAACCTCATAACCAACTTCAGTCTGAATTAAACTAATATTAACTCCACTCAACGGAGACGTCCAACATTACCATACTTGCTCATCATAAGTCTCTCTTTTCCTTGCAAGCCCTCCTTGGCAAGCATTGCACCATTCACACTTATTTTAATTATTTTACATTGTCCTAAAAAAACTTGAAGTTTTACAAACATAACTTCCATCATAATATGTGAACATCATTACATTAATCCGAGTCTATAAAACCTTTCCCCACAACAAAGGTAGTTCTTATTCTGTACATCAATTTAAAAACAAAAGCACATTTTGTGTTTCATTTGTCTGTCATTTTACAAGCCCTTTTTGTTTACACTTGATCCAGTTACTTACCTGTGATCTTCATTGCTCTGACTCCTGCTCTAGCATATCACACTTCTTAGTTACAGCCCTGTTGTTAAAGTATTTGGTACAACTGAGTTGAACTTATGTGCATAAAATAAGCGCTTAGTCACCATAAAATATACCTAACCATATTCATAGAATCAGAAGCAGTACATTGTGTTGTTAGGTGCACTGACAGAGAGGTCGGTGATCCAGAGTAAACATAGAGGTAATTGGAATGGAGATTAAGTACCAATCTGCAAGTTAAAACCTCAGGTTTCACTATCACCCTCTTTTCAAGTGAACTTAAAATTCATGTAAAGGTGATCATATCATATTGCTTTCCTGACTATCAAAGGGCATGTGCACTAAAGTTCATAGACTACCCTGTCGGATAGCACTAAAGCTGACATTCAGCATCTGGAGGTGGGTGATTTTAATTTACCTTTAGCAACTCAGCAATTAAAAAGTCTATTAAGAGAATCTCTTTACCACACTTTATATATGGTCCACTGCATTTGTGTAGCTAAATGACAGATAATTTCTGTTAGTCATGTCTTAGGGTGTTAAATCCCTCTAGCTGGTCCGACAAGGTTAGTTATAAAATATCCAATATATTGCTGAACCTCTCATCCTGAAGCTCAGAACTATTTTCTCAGAAAAAGTAATATTAAAATGGCTATCCTAACATCTTTAGTCCCTTTAATGTAAATGTTAAACACATTTCAGGGGTACATGTCAGTAAGATACAGGTGACTGAGAAAGATTGGAAGACCAAATACATATTATCACCGTGTATGTAAAGTTACCCACAGTGAAGCCTGGCTCTAAGAGAAAGTAGGGCATTTTAAGTAGAGGGTTATTCATAGGACATTTTCAGAACCCACTGCATAGTTTATTTGCATTAAGATGTCTCACAACTTCAGTATAAAAATAATGTTTTTTTAATACAATGTCTTCTTTTTTCATCCCAAACCAGCACTTCTCTTTACATTCATTCACAAAGAATCTATAACTTACAAAGGTTTTTCATACACACAATTGCAAGGATTTTCAGAACTAAAGTCAGGGCTCAATAGAGAACATTGCAGCAATTTCTAAACTAAATATTGTGTTTTCTTCGGGAAACAACGTTTGCATCGCGGATTTTACACCACGTGCAAACACAACATGGTTGTTACAACGACTGCGTTGTTACAACGCAATGCCATTACTACGCAAGTGGTTACAATGACTTGCTCTAGATGGCGAGCTGGACTTCGGAATAGTATGATTTACTATTCCAACACTTTCCCTAGTGTTGCACACACTGGAGTTGGAATAGTAAATCATACTATTCCGAAGTCCAGCTCGCCATCTAGAGCAAGTCGTTGTAACAACTTGCGTTGTAATGGCAGTGTGTTGTGACAACACGGTCGTTGTAACAACCGCATTGTGAATGCATCGCGGAGTAAAATCCGCGATGTAAAGAGTCATATTCGTTTTCTACATTATACCTTTATTCTCAAAATCCCTCACACCATCTTCTTTTAATGACTCCACAGAACAAAAGATCTAGGGCCAGATGTACTAAGGTTTTTTGCAGGCGCAAATGGGCTTTGGACCCATTTGCTCTGCAAAAAACCTGTGGCCCATTTACTAATCCTAGACTCCTTGCCAGTGCAGTCGTCACTGGAATTTGCTGAAGTATCAGCCCCTGCTTTTGCCTCCCGTCAGAAGGCGTATGCAGACCAAAAAAAGAACCAGCCTTTATCTGTCTGCAACCCAGAAAGTGAAAGGGTGACAAAGGAACGTGGAGCCTCCTGTAATCCTTCTGACCGTTTGGGCAACCCAGAGACCTGAATGGGCAGCCTTACTGATGGACATTGCTGTAAGTCAGAATCTAGACTTTTTTGCCTCTTGGAGCACTGCTAATTCTCTTTCTGAAGGTGCTCACAATTGCATATAAACTGATGACCTGTGATGTTAATAGGGACAATGCAGTACGCAAACCTGCTATTTTGGCACAGCTGAAAGATGGATGGGACGGCAGCTTGGTTCACGACTATCTGATGCACTGCGAGAGTACTATTCAGTCCACTGACACTACCTGTGCCCTTCAGGTGCTCATTTAATTTATGCTGAATTATCCTCCTTCTAGGGTGTCTATACCCCCCAGCATCTATGAGCCTAGAGAAGCGATCTTCTCTGGTGTCCCAACATGATTCTTTGGTAATCTCTGGAGATGTCTACTCTGGGTCACTTAACACAGAGGATCCTTCTGAGTCTTAAAATTGAAACTCTGGCTCTCTGTGTCCTACCGCGCCAAACACTATCCCAGATCCTCTGGGTACTCTAAAGTTAGCTCCTACAGCAGTCAATAAGTCAGTACATCCAAAGATAGGGCTGCTTGATAAAAAAAAAAGGATTGGGGAATTAGACTCTTGGTGTGTGAAAGCCTCTTGGCCAGTTGGAATTGGTACCAGTACTGGTATTAGATCCTGGGTTAACAGCTCGTCACTCCTCTCTAGGTCAGATGGGTGTGGTGGTATTGACAAAAGAGCAGGCTGCCCCGGCCAGCTTTGGCAATTGCTAGGAAATCAAAGCTGGATGAATAATGGTAATTTGGTAATAGAGGAGATGATTCTCGAGCCACCGATTCTTATGATGAAGGGGATACCCCCTCCTGCATCTACTATTGCCCTCCCCCGGAAATGATCAGGTAGATTACACTCCCATCTTCCAAGGATATTTTCCAAGTAATAAAAGAGAAGAAACTAGAATCCCCAAAACAATATGTGGGGATTAGGGGGGGGCAATCTGAAGATGCAACTGGCTGCTAATCAAATCTCCCAGAATATTGTAGACATTTTGGATCAAGTGGAAGAGTTGGAGCAGAGGACAGCAGAGACTAAGGATACTGTGACGAATGTAGCAGCACAAATGAATGCATGAAATTGAACTGCAGACTGTGCAAGATAAATTGAGGATCTAGAAAGCCTACAGCGCTGCAAGAATCTGTGGATCCTGGGGATCCCACAGAGCTGCAACGGAAGAGCCAGAAGATTTGTTGTGGATCTTTTTCAAAAAGCTTCAGACTGGGATTGGGACTCGCAGATCCAGCAGTCTCATCGGCTTCCACTCCATTTGGGCAATTCATCACAAGCAGCTGGTAAATATTGATTTATATCGGCAATTTTATCCTTCAGCAATAGCTCAACTGACTACACTGGTCACCATTGGCTCGATAAAATTCCTTGGTCAGTCCGACTTCTGCCACATTACCACTGAATGCTGATGGAAGCTAACTGTACCTTTGAGAGAACTGGGGACTCAGGCCTTTCTTCAGGAACTTGCACATCTTAAGGTGATCCAATATAGAAAGACCTATATTTGCAGAGAAGAGGTAGAGGTAACTAAGCTGCTATCATGGTGGTCTAGGAACACTAAAGCTGATGATGATTCTCTCTCAATCCACACTTAGAAAGAAGTCAGCATTCCAAGCAGCTCTCTGGGGGACTTATTGCTTTTCGCCTTTTGCATTTCCCTTTCTTTTTCTTTAACATCTCAAGTTCTCAAGCATCACTTAATCTGACATTTTCACAGTGCGAGGCAGCTCATGCATGGTCTAAGAGTCAGTTGGGTGTTGCAAATGGCAGAATGGTATAGGCATTGGTCTCAGTGTCTTGTGGCGTATAATCTTGACTTAGGTGGAGGGGTCTTATGGTCTCTATCTCTTTATGCTCCTTTTTCTTCCTCTTTTTTGTGTGCTGGTTTTATTAGCTTTGGGAGTGTAGAAAAGGAGAGGTTCGCTATAAACCTTTGTGTAGTAAGTCAGGATGCTGCATGCTCTCATGGGTCAGATGGAGAAATGAATATACTTAGATACAGGATATCCAAGATTATTTGATCCGAGTCCAGTGTTTTAATTTATTGGAGCAAATAATGTCTCTTAAGCTCATGCGTTGGAATGCAAGAGGTCTAAACAGCCCCCTCAAAAGACAGCAGGTCAAGGAGACATTAATCCTTTTTAAACCCTAAATCTTATGTCTAACGGAGACACATGTTGCATACAAGGGCTGGGCTGTATTTAGGTAACTTCGATACTGATTATGGGTGGTAACATCACAACAAGTTTCTATGAGAGGGGTGGCAATCCTTTTTAGTATTACTCCATGAGTCAAGATTATTACAACAAGGGCTGAAATGCCAGGTATATGGGTTATTATCCACACAGAGGTGGACCAAGTTCAATTCCCATTTATGGGATTTACAGTCCTAATCAGGATGACTCCTGGGTGTTTGATGTAATTACGACTGAACTTTTTGCCTGGTTGAGGAAGGTATTTGTTCTCGGTGATTTCAACTGTGCCTTAATTACAGTGTTGACATGGCTAATACCAGTGCCTCATATGATCAAAGTTCTGGCACTGATGAGGGTGAACGATCTGGTGGATACATGATGGGTATTACGCCTAGGGAGCTCAAGCTTTTCTTACTATTCTCATGCCCACAACCATTATACTCAGATAGACTATATCCTCGCTCTAAGGGAGCTGATTTATGATAGGAGATTGGCATTGGTCCCTAGCTGATAATTGATCAATCAATCAGTATTTGTTGAGTGCAACTACTCACCCGCTTGGGTCTCAAGGGGCCCCCATCACAACCCCATTGTTCTGTCTTTAAAAAGAGTTGGTCTTCTCACCCCCCCGGTAAGGTAGATGGTCAGTATGATATATGGACAGAGTTTAATTAACTTTTTGTTGATGTACCGGCATCTCTTTTCTTTGAAATTACTCAGAGCATCAATCAGGGGCCAAGATATTCTGGAGTCATGGAAGCCAGCAAATATCATGATCTTCCTGAAAAAATTGTGAAATCTCCATCTGAGCGATGGTCATAGCAGATGAGTTCTCTGAGTAACGCCTATGCCAAAATCTAATAAAAATTTTTAGTCGTTAGGATGGCAGCGATGATGGATACTTTAGTAAGTCAGCATCAGCGCGGTTTTGTTCTGGGCAGAGTTATGACTATATACGCTAACACCGCTATCACAGTTTACACCATTTGGCTGGTATGATCCGCCTCGATGCTGAGAAAGCCCTTGACAGGGTATCCGGCCTTATCTCTGGGGGATTATAATCAAGATGAGATTTGGGGATAAATACATGCAGCATGTTCGGTCACTGTATCAGAAACCAAGAGCTAGAATACTTATCATTGGCAAAACTTCAGAACCATTTGCAATTCAATGGGGTACCCAGCAGGGTTGCCCAACTCTCTATTACTTTTTTATTTATGTATCTGGAACCTTACAGAGTCAGGATCATAAATAACCAGAATTTTTCACCTGTCAGCGTGTATAGGGTCAGGGTGCACATAACAGCTTATGGCGATGATGTTGCTATATATTCATCCTATGCCATTCCCAATGTTTCGATTATGGAACCGGAGGCAAACATTTTGAAAAGGCTTCTGGTTGTAAACTAAATCGGAATAAAATGTAAATTATTGTGAATTATTCTATAAGTGTACAAAATCCCCAATTGACCCCCCCTGTAGCTTATTTAGGCATTGTTGTCTCAAGTATTATGCGAAAAGTTGGTAAGCTTAATTATGAGATATCTCTTGATGAAACTATTATGTTGCTGAGGCTGTGCCAACGGCTTCTTATTTCTATAATTGGTAGATGTAACACTGTTAAAATGTAGGTGCTTCTCAAGTTCCTTTATCTACTTCGCGATATCCCTCTCCCAGTCTCTCGCTCTTTCTTAAATGACTGAACTCTGCCTTTGGGATCTTTTTGTGGTGCTACTAGAGAGCTTAAAAAAGCAATTAAGTGGCTCAAAAATTTACCGGAAGAGGGCAGATTGGCCATACTGGATTTCCAACATTACTATTGGGCTACCTCTGGGGAACAGATTTGTTGCTTGGTATCAAGTGAAGTGTCAAGACTTTACATCTATTAAATCTGCCTGGCGACAGAGGCATGTGCCTGCATCTCCAGATTTGACCCCAGCTATTTGAAGCCAGTATGATTTAAGGTAGGGCATGATGCTTGGGCTATTTGGAGGGATTTGGGAAAAAATATAAATTTGGACTAATCTACCCTTACATACAAGTCTGCAAAAATAATTTGCTACTGCTCATTTTTCATGATTCTACTTGTCGGGAATGGAATCATCTTGATCTGAAAACTATCGGACACTTTTTCTTAGCTTATACAATTCAGTCTTTTTCTGACCTATAAGGGGAGTTTGCACTTCTAGCTAAAGCTTCCCTAAGTATCTTCAGGTACGTCATTTTCTAGTGAGGCAGTCAAATAGTATAGTAAGGAAACATACTTTATTGGAACTCATGTTCTAGGGAGAAGATCAAATTGGTATCCGTAGGCTAAACAGGTGTTTCAATGAGTCGAGGGAACATTATCTAGAGATACTGGTTAAAAATGGTCTGATCAGCTAGGACTAAAGATGGGTCCTCTAATGATAGCCTCTGTGTTTATTACACCTACAACTCTATTTATTTTGGCTAGACTGAAGCTGCAGCAATATACAATTGCAAAGCTATACTATACACCAAAGCTTGTAGCTACATGGGTGGGGGACCATGTAGGTGGTATTTGCTGCCCCAGAAGTGGATTTCCAGTGGCAAATATCATTCACATGTTTGCCGTCTGTCCAAAATCTAAGGTTATTGGGTAGAAATGTGTCTTTGGCTCTCCAATAGGCTTGGGGTTAAAGTGGAAGTTGATGTTTCAAATATTATGCTTGCTACCATTTTGAGAATATCTAGTTGCAATATGCCAACTTTACTTTCTCCCATCATTATCGCTAGAATTTATATGGTGAGAGAATGGAGATGGTGGTTTCCACCCACTTTTGACTCCTTGCTTATTACAATGCACCGCTATTTCAGACTGGACGCTGCGGCATTGAAAAGTAAAGGGAGAAGGGGACATTTAAGACTTCTTTGCACTTGTGGATGAATATTTGCTTGTGACTAATAGTTCATAGCTGTTCTCCTTGCTGTGGCAATGATATCTACTTATATAATTTTATATGTCATTCCTAATGTGATCAATTACTAGGAAATTAACGGCCCTACCTGGGACATAACACAAACCTTTTTTTCTTTCTTTGATTTAAGTTTCCATCTGTGTTTTAATGTATATGTTTATGAATTGTGTCACCTCTCCAAATAAATAATTTAAAAAAGAAAATGTACAGCTGTGCTCACCATGTTGGAGGAAGAACTTTCTTACACTTTTACATTTGCATATTTAATAGAGTTCTTGATTTGCAATACGGGTGCAAGAATTATCACAAACTCAAATTTTTGCAACCAGGTATACAGATAATTTATCAGAAAAAACAAACAAATTACAACACTAAGAAATATTAATTCCAGGGAAATTGGATTACCTTACCTCTAGTTTCAAATTTCATTAGGATATTAAAGGTTATTTTCTGAAACGTCACACAGAATGGTTTATGCTTGATTTTCAAAAGTTAAAACTAACTACTGAGAATAATGTCACAGGTGCAATTTTAAATTACTACCTTTCAGAAAGAATATGAAAGAGCAGTATGGGAAGCCATGAGACACCACACTGAAACTAGAAGTGTAGAAATGCATGAGGTATCCAACTCTAAAAGAGTCAGAAACTTATGGAGGTTAGCGAACAATTTGGATGCTAAGATGGTTGGTGGTTACCCCTCTCTCAACAGGACTAAACAACTGTCGCTATGACATTTTGACCCTGTAATGTATGGACTCCCAGGAAAAGGATTTCCACTGGCAGAGGTAGCTGAAGCTCTACGAGTGAAGAATGTGCATTTACTCTACCTCTAATCAAAGTGAGGGAACCGCAAGTGGTGAGGCAGATGAATCAGTAATTTGAGGCGGTTCACCCAGTCTGCCAAATAATAAATGAACCCCTATGTGTTGATTCAGATGGAAATATTATTCACTCACTGATATAAACTGATATTATGTTCAGTGTAGACTGCAGCTACTACAAGAACATTATGTATAGGCGAAAAGTAAAGAATTTGTACTTGTTTGACCAACTTTGTAACAATGTTTTATGACTATTTTTCATCACTGGACACATTTCATAAAATGCTGTGACATTTATAGTTCAGACCTTCACTGTGCCTCACAGTTAATAAAAATGTATACAAGGAAGAGTGAGGTTTCTATTTACTGACTTGTATTTCCATTTATTAACTATGTAATACAATTTTGAAAAGTAAGTGGAAAATAATTAATTCTATTCCTGTAGTTACCCTTCTCCCTTGTAGCTAAATAGCATTTTCTTACTATCTTTTATCCAGGTAAGCTATATGGAAAATTAGCCGAGTCTAGCAGAAGCAATGGCTGACATGAAATTCATGTGCTGGAATGTGGCAGGGCTAAATCGGGACGGTAAGAGGCAATTAATCCGTCAGGAATTACAGGGATATAGGCTCTAGATTTTAGGGCTAACAGAGACTCACAGTGCTTATAAAAACAGATCGGTTCTGAATCAACTGAGGTATGATGTGCTAATGTGTACTTCACAGACAGTTTCTATACGAGGGGTCTCCCTAGTGAAATCAAAACATTTTACCAAAACTGTCCTTTGCAAGCTGGCTGATGTTAAAGGGAGGTGGGTGATAATTCAGCTGTTGACCACAGGGCATAAAATTAAAATGTGTGTAGTGTATGGCCCTAACTCCGACGACCTGGATATTTTTCATTTTCTAAGCTCTGAACTACTGGAGTGGGATCTTGTTATGATGGGGGACTTCAACTGTGTTATGGATCCGAAGATCGACACTACTAATAAGAAATCACAGAATAGGATGGTTAGGACCCGATTAGCCATTTCTGAATTTGTCTACATGCATAAGTTAGTTGATTCATGGTGGACATAGTCTCCAACATTACTTGGGTTCACATATTACTCATTCCCTCACAAACAATATTCACGTATTGATATATACATTTATATATATACATTTTACCGGCTGGTGGCTGCGGGTAGGTAGTTGTAGTTAGGACCACCTTTCCATAGGAAAAGCATTTTTTTGACTTGCCTATGTCTTTGGCGCCAGTTGACGAATTTTCAAGAAATGTTCCCAAAAAAGTTCCCTGTGATTCTTTTTGTGCATGGAAAGTTTTGGGGCGATCCCCCAAGCGGGGGCTGAAAAAAAATGGGTCGGGGGGGGCAAAAAAAATGTGTTCCCATGTTAATTCCTATCGGACCTTGAGACACGACTACAGCCCGAACCGCTGAACGGAATTACACCAAATTTGGCAGATAGGTGACTGTTGTTCCAGAAAGCAAACTTTTTGTAACTGCATTCAGTAGTTTTAAAAGTAGTAAAGGAAATTCTAATTTTTATATATAGGGACACTAAGGCTCGGTGAACCCTCCCAATCTCGTGCTGAGATCGGATTGGCTGCCAACACTTCAATCAGCAGGTGTTGGCAGCAATCTTAAAAAGAAAAGGGGGCAGGGTAGGAATCCCCTGATCCCTCGAGCACTGGTCATGGGGTCTATGAATCCGTGAATCTAGCAAAAGTAAAAAAAAAGAAAAATCAATTAAAATAAGGGCCAGCTTTCACGCTAGAGTCTGCGGGGTGGGCCAGGTTCCAGGGGTATACTGGCTTTTTCAAAAAAGGAGGGAGCACACGGGATCCCAATCCAGGGCTTAGTATTGCCTCGAGCACCACCACCTCTCTGGTGCTTATTATTGTATTACGGGGGGCCAGGAGGAGTGTTTACTGAGTGCTGGACAAAGGAGGTGAAACCTCCAATGAAATCCCAGCAATCCCGCTGTGTGGGACATACTGGTGGTAACAGGAGTGGTACTTGGCCCCCAAGGATTCTCAGCATCCAAGGGGACTTTTTTCCCCAATCAGCAGTGCACCAGGAGATGCATTTGGAGACTGGTAGAGAAAGGGAGCTGGCCTTCAATCAGCTTTCAGCAAAGCCACTGTGTGGGATTTACTGGTGGTAAGAGGAAAGGCTCTTGGCCCTGAAGGACCCTCAGCATCGAAGGAGAGTTCATCCACCAACTAGTAGTGCACCATGAGACGTGTTTGCAGGGTGCTGGGCAAAGAGGGTGGGGCCTCCAATAAAATCCCCACAATCCCACTTTGTGGGACATACTGATGGTAGCAGGGGGGGTTCCCCTAAGGACCATCAGCATCCAAGGGGACTACAAAACTGTGGAATTCTTTTGGATAAATGCGCAGGTGCAGTTCTGTTGTGGTGTCCCGTCACTAACACAGCTACTGACACACCTACACAGACATTTAGACTCCCACTCACACACTCAGGCTCTCACACACCTATTTAACAGACCCATTCAGACACTCAAACACTCACAGACAGACACACCCAGACACTCACACTCCCACTCACAGACCTACTCAGACACTCTCACAGCCACTCAATGACCCATTCTGACTCTCATGCACCTACTCGCAGACCCACTCAGACATGTACACCCAGTCACAGACCAACTCAGACACTCATGCACCCACTTAAAGAACTGCTCACACTCTGACACCCACTCATAGACCTACTCAGAGACTCACCCACTGACTCACAGACCCACTCAGAGACATCCACACCCACTTACATACGCACTCACTCACACACCCACTGAGACACTCATGCACTCACTCACACACTCATTCTCAAATGTTACAGGTAGGTAATACATTTTTTTTTTTAAGTAGAAATTCAATTAAAAACCAAAGGTAACACGGATGATATAGTTAGGAAATATTATTTAAAAAACATAGAAATTCACACAAAAAACAAAGGCTACAGGGACGTTATAGTTCGCAACTAACATAAAAACCATTAGGAATTCACTGACAAAAAACAAAGGTTACATGGACGTGATACTTAGACTCATATTTCACTCATAAAAAAGCAGTGAAATTCATCAGTTATAATTACCTGAGCTACCCATAAATTATACCCCCCAATGCACTGCTTATGACCTAACATATATTACATCACTCATGACATGGTCAGTGAGATCAATGATGACATCTGAAATGACATACATGTTTTAAATGGACATAGATTACCTGTAAAGAACTCTCCAAACTCTTGTTCTAATTTGAGTGCTCGATCAAAAGTTTTCTTGGCTTGTTCCTCTGTCAGGCGTTTACTCATTTCCCTATAAAAATATCAAGTTAGCATAAGCATAGCACGTGGTGCTCCATAAAACAATATTTTTACCAAAGAACAAATCCAATGTGATGTTATAGGAGTGGGGTGCATCTTCATAGTGATGTTAATTGCTTGGAATATTAATTTACATTCTATATGTATGAACGTTTTTCTTGAAACATTTTTAAGCCTGCAAATCATTCCTCAAAGAGCAAAAAGTGCTGCATAGGGAAAACGAAACACAAACATAAAATATCATGTCAAAAGTATTTGCAAAAATACAACAAACAATATAATTGCACATAAACCAGCATACCATTTTTCTCTTATTGACTTTGAAAAAAAATATATTTGATTTATTATAAAAAATTTGTGAAGGGACCAATCAGCGACTTCATGGAAAGAGTATTTGAAAGGTCGATCCAAACAAGAGCAAAGCCAATTGGTCAGCCTTTTTAAGGGCACTTTGAATCTTATCAGCAGCCGACAGATGACTCTGGTTGCCAGGGACACCATACTGGCTTTCCTCAAATTGAAATCATTAGAAGAATTCACTTTTGGCATTTCTAGTAACTTGTTTGTGCTGCCAAACAGTTATCTATTGTATCCTACAGGGAAATAATAAAAAAGGACAACTTTATGTATATTATGCATCTATGAGATAAGGAATTGAATGTTTGCAGAAAGTATGAAAACGCAGTATACTTTTTAAGTATTAAAATAGTCCCTCGTGCATTGCAAAGAAGGAATGTTCTAAGAAAGTGAATTATACATCAAGCAGCCAATATCAAAAGGTGAAAGCAGTACACTCATCTGGCTGATCAAGGTAATGATTTACTTTGGTCAAGCCAATGGTTGAATGGGCTGACTCATGAAAACCTTACATTACACATAACACGAACAATAGATCAAACAAAGAGCTGCTCCGTAAAGCCAGACCTACAGACTAGGAACCTGAGTGATAAACTATCTCATCTTTTGATTGTAAGATTATGGGGCTCATCATACAAGATGTACTTCTCATATTGACAAACTTATGTTTTGAATACAGGTAAGCAAATATAGAACTTACCCAGTCAAACTTTATGTTAAAAGTTAAATGAAATGTTTTTCAACAGATGCAATTGATAGTTCAGGACTTCACAATAAATTGCATATGGGTTTTTAGGGGATTAGGTATTTCTTCAGAATTAAACTGTGTAATCATTGTCAAATGTGTAAGGCTAGTGGAGTATATTCTGCACAGTTCTCAACCCAAGAACTAATGTTACAACTCAGATCTTGGCAATACAATGATGATGATATCTATCTTGATGGTGTTCTGTTAAAAGAGTGCCGATGTCCATCTCGTAATGTCTCCTATGGAACACCTTCCTGTATAAAGATCCATGATGGAAGATTGTCTTAGGTATATTCAGTGTTATCTAGTGGACAATGAAACTGTGACAGCATCAGTTCTCTGATTTGATCCCCATTATATTTAGCTACAGTAATGCATGGAATTTCTTTTGTTAAGTGCACCAATGCCCCTATGGTCTTACTAGTGCTAGCCTGGTAGAGAACATCTCAAAGTGTTGCTGGTCATGGTTGAGACCTCCTAGGTAGACAACCATGTTTTTAATTCAGATTTGAGTGTCCATATATCATGTCTGGGGCAACATCTAAAGGATGGCTGCTCCAATGCGTGTGTGCAAGGTATTAAAAATATCTTCCACCTTTACCCTGTCCTTTGATTATAGGGATCACTAGAAGTATGTCCTTTTCAGATCTCAGTGGGGATAACAATAGTATTAACTTGGTTTATTCTGCAGGAGACTGGACCAGAACCATGACTTGCTTGAAAAACAAATCATAGAACTTTAAAGGTGGCTGTTTTCCTGTCTGGTAGCTAAGTAATAGAGCCTGATTCACAAACTACATTTTGTAGTACGTAAAGTAGTTCACCAGTGGGTGGAGATCTCCACCTCAATTTCTCTTAACTTTTCTATGGGGAGTTCCTCACAAATGTAAGATTACTAATTATTAGTAAATGTGGGTGGGTCAGGGGAGTGGCTGGAGAATAGGAAATACTTACTACTAAATGGAAGGGGTTTAGGGAGGAGTGAGGAGCAATATAGGAAAACAGGCACTCTCACACAAAAGAGTTAGCCGTTTGCTATTCACAAACTGCGCTTCTACAGTTACAACAAAAAAAGGAACCAAAAAAGTATTAAATGCACTCCAGCTCAGAACTGGAGTGAGTTCAGCTCCACATGTGGCCAACTACTGATACTGCACCATCCTCCAGTAGATAATAATGAAGGCAAGGATTTACAATACAACCACATAGGAAATAAGGTAATACATGAATATACTTTTACTTTTTAAATATAAATATACATATATATCCACATCCAGTTGCTCGAGTTGGGACCACGGACCCGTGGAGGGTGGTGCATACACCGGGAGAGCACCCGGTTGTCAAATTCCCAAAATCCGTATTCCAAAGCGAGGTAAATGCACTCTCAGGAGACAACGACAAGTATATCAGGAAGTTTATTTTGCTTCCACGCTATGCGTTTCGGCAGTTACGCCTTGCTCACACAATGGAAGTGTGATTGAAATCACCCATATGTAGAAAACACAGTGATCGCCACGTACATCATTGTAATAGACAGAGGACTAGCAGGAAAATACAGAGTTATGTTGTATAGCAGCCATATTGGAAAGGGAAAGAAATCACCCAATACGATACATACATATTCCAAGTGTTTGGCATGTGGAAAAACTTACATTGCATTGCCCTATTGTATAAACATCATTTTTTTATCAATGTAATTGATAACGCTATGTTCTAAAGAAAAATAATAAATTCTACTGCTCACTATTAGAGCTTCATGATACGGGCAAACCATACAATAGTGATAATACAAATTGACAAAATGCAATACAATATTGAAAGTCAGGCCTGATTACTACATTGCAGTGTCTGCATGTTTCTGTTCCAATAAGCCATTGAAACCAAGTTGCGGCGCGCTTGGAATTGTGTCAATAAAGTTTTGTGCTCGTGAAACCCCCCTAAGCCTTCATCCTGATAGTAATTGTATTTAGAGAAAGGCAGTGTCAACCTATATATTGCGATGTTGTACATTCTTATAGGTAGGTATCTCATCTAAACGCGTCGATAGGCACAGATTCAGATTAAAGTAAAGGTTGGAGAATGTGTGACAAACCCGGCAGTCCTAATTGTAAGGTAAATGCATAGTGCGTGTGCACATATACTCCATGTATACAATCATGGCTGAGTGCCCTGTAAACCAATCAGTTTACCAACACAATTAAAAATAATAAAAATAATACATGCTTGACCTGAGATACCTATGGTAGGGTGTAAATGGATACTCCTGCTGTTAATAAAACTGCCAACGGTCCATGTTACCCATCTTGGGCATGTGCCCGGGAGTCCGTTCAGTATACCTCCCAAGGTCAGAAGGTGTTAGGGGCTGGTCCCAAAGCTGTGCTGTCAACGGGTAAATACAGTATTGAGGCTGGAGATCAGGGGAATAATAATAAAGTGCAATTGAAAAAGTGAAAAAGATCAAACCCAGGTGATCAATCTTGATTGACGTGAATCGGTGTTACCGAGTGCTTTTGGAAAAAAGGTTAGGGAACCCGTGAATGTGGCACTACCAGAGTAGAGTGGGTCCCTTCCTTCCCTCCTGCATTGAAGGAAGAAAGAAAACAGAAACACAAAATTATACACGTTGCAAACAGATATCATGAATTAAAAACAATAACGCACATAAGAACTATGCATTCATTCAACTGTACATGTTCCCTAAAGAAGCCCTAGGATGGGAGCCAGTGCCGGAGCTAAAAACCACTATGTTTCATATAGGTGTATTCTTAATTCTTCGTCAAGATTCAGCCCTCCAGGGGATTTGGTCTGGAGATCTATAATGTACCTAGATTCTCTCTGTCTGAGTTTTAGTTCTCTATTGCCTCCCCTAGGTGAGCGTGGGATGTGTTCTATTGCAAAATAGCTGAGCAGGGCACTGTTGGAAAAAAGTTATGTTGTTGGAAGTGGCGGGCTATGGGGTACTGTTGGTCTTGATTGGTGATGGCCCGTAGATGTTCCAACACCCGTATAACAAAGAAATGGAAGAAATCAAAAGCAGAATTAAAAAACATGAAGCTGACATAAAAGAGCGCAAGCAGTGGAAACTTCACAGAGATTGCGAGGACTATGAGCATGGCCATAAACTAACGTTTAGTAGGAAATACGATCATATCTACAAAAACCAAATGCCAGGCACAAGCCCGACCACGAGAATCTCAAAAAGTTCCGCATTGGAAGAAACATCCTTGAGCGGTAACGAGACAGATAACTCAGCAGCATCAAGCAGTGTATCGGCAGAATGAGGAGCGGGCAACCGTCCAGCAACTTTTTAGACGAATACAGGAATCTACGGAGGGGCCGCAAAACCCTAAGAGGGCCACTGACAACCAAGGAAAGACAAAAACGAATCCAACAGAAGTGGACGAAGAGGCAGAGGAAGTGGGCACATGGTACAACAGACAAGAAGCTCCACATCAGCGGAATAAGGGATATGGATACTGTGAATAAAACTATCATGAACCTATCCAAGAGAAACATCATAGAGAAAAAAACACTCTGCCTGGGTATGTCATTCTACCCATCTCTTCCCTTTAATTACGCAGAAACCTGCATTGACTTATTCAAGTTTGTTCGTAAATAAAAGCTAAAAAAATTGCATTTGCTTAAACCTAGCAGATCCCGAGAATGTCTAGAAAGAGACACCAAAAAGGACACATTGAACTTGAATATAAGTGATGCAGATACTCTGGTCATGTTGCATCAGCTTGAGTCTTACACAGTATTTGTTGATACCGCGAATAACAATGAAATGGACAGAGTATTGGATGAACTAGATATAACACACAACCAAACGGATATGACACAATTCAAACCACACTCTACATTTTATCCACCGCTAGGGCACGACAACATAGACACGTTCCAGGATGTTGTTAATTCCCACCTGCTCAAATTCAGGCACAAAAAATGCTTTAAGAGGCAACAAACACATAACCTGACTCCGTCCCAGATGGAAGCTTTACTCTTCCTATCAGAAGATCAGGACATTGTCATCCGCCCCACGGATAAGGGTGGAAATGTAGTGATCTTGGAGATAAATACATTACAGAAGCCCTCAGACAACTGACAGATCACAAATTCTACATAAAAGTAAACAGGGAGACATATTCCAACAGATATATTAGAGTGGGAGGAATACTGCTACCTACAACGAGACTATCCCATTCTCCCGGTACTTTACCTTTTATCAAAGGTAAACAAAGACCTGTTAAACCCCTTGGGGAGGCCCATAGTATCTTCCAAAGGGAGTGTTACTGAAAACATCTCCAAATATGTTTATTTTTTTCTGAGGGAATATGTAAGCAGCCTCCCGTCCCATGTTAAGGACACCAAGGATTTCCTTGGTAAGGTGGAAGGTATACACTGGGAGGAAGGGTTCCTGCTAGTCACGTTAGATGTCAGCTCGCTCTACACCATAATCAAACATGAGCATGGTGTGGAAGCATGCAAACATTATCTTCAGACCAGACATATTAGAATCAAATCCCACACAAGCATGGTTCTTGAAATGATGGACTTCTGCCTTACTAATAACATTTTCATGTTTGATGGCACATTGTACAAACAGGTGACCGGTACCGCGATGGATACTTGTTTTGCCCCAAGTTTTGCTAAACTGTTCTTGGGCAAATGGGAGAAGGAAACCTTATTAGACACTTTCATCTTTCCTGAAATCGAGAAAGTGGAGCTTTGGCTCCGCTACATCGACGACATCTTCGTGGTGTGGAGGGCTGATGAACTGGAGGCCACCAAATTCATTGAAAAACTCAATAATAATAACTACAACATCACACTGACCAGTACCTTGAGCAAAACTTTGGTGGAGTTTTTAGAAGTCAAAGTAGAGGTAGTCGGTGATACCATACAGATCAAACTCTTTCGCAAAGAAACTGCAGGGAACACCTTACTACATGCCCTCAGCAGTCACCCAGATCCTTTAAAATGGAGCATTCCATTTGGGGAACTGTTGAGGGCTAAACACAATTGCAGTACAGAGACCAGCTTTAAAGCAGAATCTACCATCATGATAGAAAGGTTTAAAGCTAAGGGATACCCAAACTGGGTAATCAACAAAGCCCTTCACAAAGTAGAAAATATACAGAGACCTGACACCTTACAAACCGAACCAGACAAGGAACAAACATCCTTAAGTCAGGGATGTGAAACCAGAATCATACTCACATATAACAGGAGTACCAAAGACATCAGGAATATTCTCACTAAAAATTGGGATATTCTTAAAAGTGACCCGAACATAGGTCCCATCATAAGTGAAAAACCCTGCATTACCTATAGAAAAGGTTACAGTCTCAGAGACAGAATGGTACACAGTGATATCACTATTTATAACACCATGCGAAATCAAGGTCTCAAAGGGTAAGCACTGTAAGGCTTGTAAAACAGCCTTATGAAGAAAGAATTTCAAGGTGGGGAAGGGACAATGAAAACTATCTCCCAATTTCTCACTTGTGGTACCCCATTTGGTGTGTCCGTGCAATTTAAGGTATATTGGCAGCACTGTCCATCCAGTTAAGAAACGGGTGTTGGAACATCTACGGGCCATCACCGATCAAGACCAACAGTATCCCGTAGCCCACCGCTTCCAACAACATCACTTTTCCAACAGTGCCCTGCTCAGCTATTTTGCAATAGAACACATCCCACACTCACCTAGGGGAGGCAATAGAGCACTGAAACTCAGACAGAGAGAATCTAGGTACATTATAGATCTCCAGACCAAATCCCCTGGAGGGCTGAATCTTGATGAAGAATTAAGAATATACCTATATGAAACGTAGTGGTTTTTAGCTCTGGCACTGACTCCCACCCTAGGGCTTCTTTAGGGAGCATGTACTGTTGAATGAATGCATATTTCTTATGTGCGTTATTGTTTTTAATTCATGATATCTGTTTGTAACGTGTATAATTTCTGTTTTCTTTCTCGCTTCAATGCAGGAGGAAAGGAAGGGACCCACTCTACTCTATTTTTCCACATGCCAAACACTTGGAACATGTATGTATCGTATTGGGTGATTTCTTTCCCTTTCCAATATGGCCGCTATACAACATGACTCTGTATTTTCCTGCAAGTCCTCTGTCTATTACAATGATGTACGTGGCGATCACTGTGTTTGTAGATATGGGTGATTTCAATTGTGTGAGCAAGGCGTAACTGCAACTTGTCGTTGTCTCCTGAGAGTCCATTTACCTCGCTTTGCGATACAGATTTTGGGAATATACATATATATATATATATATTCACTGAAAAAACCATAGGTTTCACACATGTTATAGTTAGCGGAAATTTTACTGATAAAAAACCAATGAAATTCCCCCGTTATAGTTAGTGCAGGCAACTATAACTCACGTGACCGCAATCCTCTGCTGATGCTAATACTGTATTTAGACACTTATTTGCCCATGTCTTCTTCCATTAAATTTTAGCTATACATATATTGCAAATATTTTTTTTCATAAAGACACATATGTCATCAGCAGAGGATTGCGGTCACGTGAGTTATAGTTGCCTGCACTAACTATAACGGGGGAATTTCATTGGTTTTTTATCAGTAAAATTTCCGCTAACTATAACATGTGTGAAACCTATGGTTTTTTCAGTGAATTTGCAAGGTTTTTTAAATGCTAATTCCTAACTATAACGTGTGTGAAACCTATGGTTTTTTCAGTGAATTTGTACGGTTTTTTAAATGCTAAGTTACTTTACGCCATTCGTGGCGTGCGCGCCCACTTAACGCAGTTCGTTCCGTGCGCGCACGGTGCGCGCACCGCGCGCCCACTTTACGCAGTTAGTGGCGTGCACGCACGGTGGGCACGCGGTGCGCTATGCGCACCGCGTGCCCACGTTACGCTAGATGGGCCATGTACGCACGATGCGCTTCGCGCACCCTGTGCACATGGAGGACATATGATGCGCTTCGTTGTGAAAGGTGATATTTTAATTTTTCATAAGTCTGTTAAGCCATGCACAAATGGTGCTCTGCGGGCACCATTTGCACATGGGGTGGGGAGAGTTTGGATATATTTTTTTTTTTAAATAATTTTTACCGTACGCGTACGGTAAGCGTAATCACCGAAATTATCGAAAAAATGAAAATTCCGTTTTTGACTTTAGGGGAACTTTGGGGACTCCCTTAACATGGCTAGGTGCTTAGGAGCTGTCTAAACAGCCCCTTTACATGTTTTTGCCCTTTGTTTTTTAACCCCCTCTCAGAGTGCGAGAGAGAAAATGGCGGCCGCCACTTCCTGGTTTCGACCGATTCGAATGTTTACTAAGATCTAACAGCCAATCAGATTCGCGCTCGCGCACGTCACCGTACGCGTACGGTAAGCTTACCGTAAGCGCACCGTAAGCTGGCTCAGATATATATATTGATTTAAAGGCTATTTTCTCAGAAACTACTGAACAGATTTACACCAGACCTACAAAAGGCACTTCCTTGACCTGAGGACTACCTCTCTGCCAAATTTCAAGTAACTCTGTTCAGCCGTTCGGGCTGTAGCTGTGTCTAAAGGTCCTATGGAAAAATGCATGGGAAAAACGCGTTTTGGGACCCCCCTTTTATCTCAGCCCCCGCTTGACGAATCCCCCCGAGACTTTCAGGGTAGGAGCGGAGCGTAGCGCCCCACCTATTTTGAAAATTTCGCGAGGCTTCGTCGACCGGCGGCAAAGTTATTCCAAATAGAATGTTGCGGTTTTCCTATGGAAACAGGGTCCTAACTATAACTACCTACTGGCGACCGCCAGTAGGTAATATATATTCAATTACCACTCAATGGTGCTGTCCGGCACCGAAACGAGAAACGGACAACTCCAATGCACTGATTGTGCTTGTCAAAAAATTCCTCTTATTTTCCAAGTTTTAAAGGTGCAATGCGGTATTCACTGAAAAAAACATAGGTTTCAGACACGTTATAGTTAGGAATTAGCATTTAAAAAACCTTAGAAATTCACTGAAAAAACCATAGGTTTTAGGGTAAGTTATAGTTAGTTGGACATTTCACTCGTACAAAACCATAGAAATTCCCCCGTTATAGTTAGTTCAGCTAACTATAACTCGCGCCCCCACAATGCACTGCTGATGACGTCACATATCACATCACTCATGACGAGGTCAGTGACATCACTGATGACATCACTGATGACATCTCAAATGACATCACTGATGACATCATCCAGTGACTGTGTGTTTCTGTAAAGTTTAACTATCTTTAATATATATAGGGAAAGGTGTATTGAAGAATGAGTGGGTGTATAAGTGTCTGAATGGATGATTTATTTAGTGGGTGCTTAACTGAGTCTATAAGTGAGTAGAACAAGTTACTTACCTTCGGTAACGATGTATCTGCAAGAAACATTAGTTAGTTAGATTCCTCACCTTAGAATATCCCCAGGCGTAAGGCTGGATCCGGAAAGATTTTTGTAGCAATACCCCTTGCGCGTCGGTAGGCGTCGTCTGTGGCTCCGCGTCCGTCATCGGCGTCGTGCGCCGGAATGACGTCGTCGGAGTATTTAGACGCCGCCCTCGCACGCTGACGTCAGTTCTTATACATAGCTTTCCGCGCCAGGGACGCTGAGCCATGCAAGAGACCGACACTGGTGCCAAAAAATCTAGGGCCCTGAAAGGGAGAACCTTAACCCTAGATGTCGGTTCGCAGAACGGGGAGGCTGGGTGAGTCGGTGTGGAATCTAACTAACTAATGTTTCTTACAGATACATCGTTACCGAAGGTAAGTAACTTGTTCATCTGAAAGAAACACGTTAGTTAGATTCCTCACCTTAGAATAGACACCCCAGCAATACCAAACCCGGAGGTGGGCTGCGAACCAAGATCACACCAGAAAGTCCTGGAGAACAGAACGGCCAAAGTGGCCATCTCTCCGGACTTGGCTGTCCAGGCAATAGTGCTTGGCAAACGTGTGCAGTGAAGCCCACGCTGCCGCCTGACAGATGTCCTGCAAGGGGACTCCCCGTCCCAGGGCAGTTGTCGCCACTGTGGCCCGGGTGGAATGGGCTCTCAGCCCAACAGGAGGGACCTTTTTCGCCAAGGAATAGCAGATCTTAATACACAAAACGACCCATCGCGAGATGGTCCGCTTGTGCACAGCTTTACCCTTCTTAGCACCTACATATCCAACAAAAAGTTGGTCGTCCACCCGGAACTGTTTTGTGCGGTCCAAATAAAAGGACAGCGCACGTTTTGGGTCCAGACGGTGGAGCCGCTCTTCATCTTTTGAAGGATGCGGAGGCGGAAAGAAGGTGGGCAGCGTGACAGTTTGCCCGATGTGAAAAGGAGTCACGACTCTAGGAAGGAAAGAAGGACGTGTCCGGAGGACAACCTTATCTGGATGAACTGAAAGGAGGGGAGGCTTAGCTGACAGAGCCTTGAGCTCACTCACCCGCCTAGCGGAGGTGATAGCCACCAGGAAGGCAGTTTTCAGAGTCAGTAGACAAATTGGACAGTTGTGAAGGGGCTCAAAGGGAGCGCACATCAGAAAAGTGAGAACAAGGTTCAAGTCCCACTGAGGCATTACGAATGGAACAGGAGGGAACATATGAGTAATGCCCTTCAGAAAACGGGAGACAACAGGGGACTTGAAAAGAGAAGGCTGATCAGGAAGCCATAAGAAAGCAAAGATTGCAGCAAGATAACCCTTCAAGGTGCCCAGAGCAGTGCCCTGCTGGGCCAAAGAAAGAAGAAAGAGTAGACCCTCATAAAGAGGGGCAGAAAGGGGATCCACAGCCTTTGCTGTGCACAATGCCACAAATTTGTTCCACCGGCAGGCGTATACCGTCTTTGTGGAGGGACGCCTGGCTGTCAGAATGACATCACAGACTTCAGGAGGCAAGTCAAATGGCATCAACTGTTGCCGCTCAATCTCCACGCATGGAGGTGGAGGCTGGACAGATTCAGGTGTAGGACCGTCCCCTGCTGCTGCGACAGAAGGTCCTCCTGGAGAGGCAGTCGTATCGGGGGATCGATGGACATACTGAGTAGCTCGGAATACCAGTACCTTCGTGCCCAATCCGGAGCCACCAAGATGACTTGGGCCCGGTTGCGCCTGATCTTCTTCAGCACTCTGGGCAGAAGTGGTATAGGCGGAAAGGCGTACAACAGACCGCAGCTCCACTCGCGACGAAAAGTGTCTCCGAGCGAGTGCCGCCTTGGAAATTCCAACGCACAGAACTGCTGACATTGCGCGTTCTCTTCGGTGGCAAATAGATCTAACCAAGGCTCTCCCCACTGCAGAAAGAGACCTTGCGCCACGTCTGAGTTCAGACGCCATTCGTGATCCATCATGCTGAGTTCGTCTGCTCTGGCGTTCAGAGAGAGCCCGCCAGATGTTGAACCACCAGGGAGATGCCCTGATGTTACAGCTATGTCCAGAGGGGCAGAGCCTCCTGACAAAGGGTCCATGACCCCACCCCGCCCTGTTTGTTGCAATACCACATGGCGGTGGTGTTGTCCGTGAACACCTGCACGACCCTTCCCCGGACAGAGGGAAGAAAGGCTTTTAGTGCAAGTCAGATCGCCCTCAGCTCCAAGAGGTTGATATGGAGCCGAGTCTCCGCCGGAGACCAGAGTCCTCTGATCTCCGCCTCTCCCATATGGCCCCCCATCCCAGGAGGGACGCATCCGTCACTACGACATGCTCCGGTTGGGGTAGGGAGAGGGATCTGCCGCTGACCCAATCGCGATTTGTGAGCCACCACTGCAGCTGGTTCGCAGTGTCCTCCGAGATCAAGACATGGTCGGACAGGTTGCCTCGATGCTGGGCCCACTGAAACTTTAGGTCCTGGCGTGAGGTACCAACAGGATGCAGGAGGCCATCAGCCCCAGAAGCCGCAGCACCAACCTGACCGAAACCCAGGACATAGGCCGGAAGATGGAAATCAGGGCCTGAATGTCCCGGACCCGCTGTTCCGGCGGATAGACCCGGAACTGCGCCGAATCAAGAACCGCCCCAATGAAAAGGAGCTTTTGGGAGGGACTCAAGTGCGACTTCGGCACATTGATGGAGAACCCCAGCGAGTGCAGGAGGTCGGCCGTAGTCTGGAGGTGGGAGACGACTTGCTGGGGCGAGCCCGCCTTCAACAGCCAGTCGTCGAGATAGGGGAAGACTGGAACCCCTGATCGGCGCAGATGAGCTGCGACCACCGCCATCACTTTCGTGAACACCCGAGGGGCACTGGTGAGGCCGAAGGGGAGCACGGTGAACTGAAAGTGCTCCTGACCCACCATGAACTGCAGGTAACGCCGGCGGGCCGGCAGGACGGGGATGTGGAAATAAGCGTCCTGCAAGTCCAACGCTACCATCCAGTCTCCAGGGTCTAGGGCAGCCAGAACCTGAGCTAAAGTGAGCATCTTGAAACGGTCCTTCCGGAGGAAGGAGTTCACGCTCCTGAGGTCCAAGATCGGGCGTAGGCCCCCTTTGCCCTTCTTGGGAACCAGAAAGTAGTGGGAATAACAACCACGACCTACTTACGGACCAGGAACGTGCTCGATGGCCTCTTAGGCCAAGAGGGCCGAAACTTCCTCTCGTAGAAGATGCAAATGATTCCCCGACATACAGTGGTTCAGCGGTGGCATGGCTGGAGGGGTCGTCTCGAAGGGGGGGGGAGTAGCCCCTTCGGACGATTTGCAGCACCCACCTGTCCGAAGTGATGGAGCGCCAGTGGAGCAGGTGATGGCGAACTCTGCCGCCCACTGGCGTTGAATGGGCCTGAAAGCTCGGACTAGGAGGGCTTTGAGGCGGATTTTGCCGGGGTGGATGTGGACTGACCGGCACGTTGACCTCCAGTACCGCCTCGGAGGAATCCACGTCCACGACCGCGTGCAGGTTGGTTCTGCGGCTGGTGGCTGGGCGGACATGAGGAGGCGCCCCTTCCTTGCCACGAAAGGGACGAAAGGCAGAAGTTTGCGGCCGCGGGGCCGAAAGAGCCAAGGACTTGGCCATGGCCCGGGAGTCCTTGAACCGAGCCAGCGCACTGCCTTCTCACCAAAAAGGCGAGTGCCATCAAAGGGCATTTCCATGAGGGAACTCTGGACAGCCCCCGAAAATGACGTGGACCTCAGCCAGGCGTGACGCCGAAGCGCCACCGTGGTGGAAATCGACCGACCCAGCGAGTCCATGGTGTCAAGTCCACACCGAATGGCATGCCGTGCTGCATCTCGACCGTCAGCAAGTGCTTGAGCGAGTCGTGCCCGGGCCTCCACCGGGCACAAGGGCAGCACGTCCTCCACCGTATCCCACAGAGAGTGGGAATAACGGTCCAAAAGGCAAGCGGTATTTAAAGACCGCAGCCCCAAACTCAGGGACGAGAACAGTTTCTTGCCAAACTGTTCCAACCTCTTGGATTCCCGATCCAGAGGAGCGGACGGGAAGGAGGATTGGGAGGTTGAGGCCTGGATAACCAGACTCTCGGGGGTGGGGTGTTGGGAGAGGAAACTGGGGTCGCCCGGAGCAGGGCGGTGGCGCCGGGCAATGTTCCGGTCCACAGGGGGAACTGTGGAGGCCTTGGACCAAGTGCCCTGTAGAACGTCAATGAGGGCCTCATTATACTGCAGCAGAGGCTCAGTGGAGCTTGCTGTCGGTTGAAGGACCTCTGTGAGGATGTTAGTCCTCACAGCCACAGCAGGCAACTCCATCCCTAGGGCTTCGGCCGCCTTGCGCAGCACCACTGAAAAAGCTGCACCCTCCTCCGAGGACACAGTCCTCCCCCCCCAGTTCATCTGCCCAGTCCTGTGCAAGTTGACCCTGGAGGGCCATAGGGTCCTCAGACCCCTCCCAGTCGCCCCCATCATCCGATTCCTGATAAACAGGAGGAACGATCGGAGCCGGATGGTAGATGAAATTGACATTTCATCTGGTCCGGACGGATCGGGTCCGGACCGGGGCTGAGCCGGGGAACGGCGTCATCCGGAGACGGCGCCGGAGGTGGAACCGGTGTCGGCGCCGGCGGAGGAGGCGTTGTGAGGTCGACCAGCGCCGACCGAGATCCAGGCCTGGATCCCTCAGGGACCTGCGGCGTCGAGGCCCGAGCCGTCGACGGCGCCGGAGCCGCTGGCACGCGAGGTCGCCCAGTCGAACAGGCGGCAGGCGTCGACGGCGAAGCCAGGCTCCTCATGGCCGAGAGGAAGGCACTGACCTCCGCCGGAGTCGCGTCAGTCCCAGGGACCGGCGGGTATGGGGACCGACGCGGCTCCTGCGGCTCCGACGGAGCCGCGGGGGTGGAACCACCCGGACCCTCAGCTGAGTCGCGCGACCGGCGAGGGGAGACCGAAGAGCGATGTCGTCTCTTGGAATTCTTGGAGTGCTTCGACTTACCCGAAGACCCCGACGAGCGATGACGATGGCTGCGGCTCCGCGATCGGTCTGTGGAAATGTGGATTTTCCTGATCAGTTATGTCCCCTATCTTGGACCCCAACGGTTCTATATGCATGTTACAAGTACATGTATGTTCCCTCCAGTTCAAGTTTCTAAGACGCAAACATATGTGTGTCTACCGTCGACATGTTCTCTGTCAGATCCGCCATCGATGGGCTGGATATTCGATTCCTAGGTATGAAAGGTCACCGACTTTATATGGCTAAGTTACTTCATTTTTACAGTTCAGGCAAGTAGGCCCGATTCTGTCCTCAAAGCCTTTCCCTGCTCTCTGTCTGTGACAGCTTCAGCTTGAGCTCGCATCTGTATCCATGAACTTTGTCCTACTCCCTGTGCAGCTAACGGTGCCTGCCTCGGCCAGTTTACGCCTGCCTGCCAAGAAGCTGTATTTCACCTTCGAATTATCTATTTTGCTCTTCAGCCGATGCATTCCTGTCTAGTGATTTAGGTAAACATTTCCTTCAGCTCACAAGCAAAGGACTCAGCCTTTCCGTCCTCCTGCAAGTGATTCATAGCCCTGTTGCCATGGAAAGTTTTCTGCCCCTCGCATCTCATATAGACACTCAGACGCTTGTACACGCACACACAGTTAGTATAGAATAGATTCTGTCCGAGAGTCCTTCCTTGTGGATAACATAGTTCTCCAAACATAGGATGGTAGATATGATTTGGGATTAGGTTGACGTGACCCCCCAGACTTCTCGTCTCCACATGTAGAGCTAAATGTCAAGTTCCCTTCACCCCCTAGTTGCACGTCAATTACACGTCATGCTGCTGCGCGCGCATCTATGCCAAGTATTATCTTATAGATCCACCTATGTCTGATAATCCTAACCAATCATGTTTCTTTTATTCCTTATTACGCCTAGTTTTGATTACGTACCTATTTTGTCACTTTTCTTATCAAATGTTACGCCTTCTACATTCGTTTCATTGTAATGCACTTATTATAAAAATACATGTCTATCAATAAAGTATTGTACTTCACTTCCTGAACCTTCGTGGTGACGGAACCTGAAGGCCGCGACTCGAGTCGGCCATTTTGAATGGAATAAAGCCCATTTAGAAAACCTCTTATACCACGGATTCTGCCTCTTGTTATTTTGAGCTATTTTACTTTATTTTAAGATTCCGTATGAAATTCAGTCCGGTATTTTATTTACCACATAATGGCGCCCGAATAGGGACACTTTCTCATCTCACGCGCCGGCGGTGCGTTGCAGGCCCGGTCTCCTGCCACAGCTGGACGGACCATAAACGCGTACCAGCAGGATTTCCTGTAAGCTCCCGCCGGTCAAGCGGGGGCGACTGAGGCTGCGATCAACCCAGACGAGGCGGTGAGAAGTGCGAAGTATCCCGACCAGAGCCTAGCTGAGAGAGCAAGATCCGAGGTATACAGAGGCCCACCAGGTTTCTCGAAATCCCGATGTCTAGAGGGTCCGCTGTCCGCAGTCATCGAGTCCTGTCCATTCTCTGAGGCCTTCCGTTTCAAGGAGCTACTCGGTGAGTACCATCGCCGGGGAGGCGTGTTGACGCACACATAGGTTGTGCCGGTCAAGACGGATTTGGGTACACAAATCCGGTCTGCACTGTTTAGCAGTGTATATGTACTGTTTAGCAGTATATCAAGTATTCCGAAGTATTCAGTTATTGTCAAGAATTCAGCGTGGTGATTAGTTAAGCAGACTGTCATCATTGTCGATCATTGTTAAAAATGTTTAATGTTTAATGTTTAAAGTAGTCAGAAATGTCTTGCATATTGTGGTATGAATGATTGTTCATTGTTCACCGTTCATTATTGTGTTTTTTTCGTATTAAGAAAATTCAAGAGTAAGTATCAGATCAGTTGTCAATATGCCGCTCTTCTCGAAGTTAAGACAGATTACTACCAGAAAAGGGGTGCTTGAAGAAGCAGTTCCTATTCCTCCTAGGGACACTCCAGGGCATTTTATGTACCATAAACATGGCTTAGATGCCATATTGTTTCTTGATCTATGGGTAGATTATACCAAGGGATTACCGGAAAGTCAAAGGTGGCCCGCAGCGGGAACCTGGGATGCAGAGTGCATCATGAAAGTGGAGGAAGAGTTATGGAAAAGAAAGGTCAGACAGTCACAGAAAGACGCTGTTGAGTTATGGCGTAAGGAATCTCATAGACGAACAGAAAAAGCACGTAGACAAGAAGAGAGGAGTAAAGAAAGTTCAAATAAAGTTCAAGAAAATCTATTAATTGAGGAAGGTATCCGAGTGAAATCAGAACAAGTAAATAGACAAAGAAATGCTCTTATGAATGGTATGTATCCCCTACTAGCCGAAGGATTACCTAAGGCTGCTCCAGAGATACCAAAAGACTTGCCACCCCCATTATTTCCAATTAAGGTACATCCAAAGGGGCATCCCAGAACCGCAGAAGATGTTTTTCTTTCCTCATATCTAGATGACGCAGCTCCCGAGTATGCTAACGCCACATCACATAGACCGTCTGGCGGAGGGGTTCAACGTCAGGATCAGGTATCTGTCCCCGTGCAACAGCAAGTTCCAACACAAGCGTCGGCAAGCACATCTGTTTCCGCATCTGTCTCCGCAGTCGACTCTACAGAGGTATCGACACCCATAGTTGCTGTGTCACGTTCGACGAACCCATTCACACCCGACACCCCAGATGGGGCCACGGGAGGTGCTAGCAGTACTTTTACACCACCTAGAATAAATAAACTTGTCTTTCAAGAGTCAGCACATTCACGTACACCAAAATTCGTAAATGAACGTACGCTTAAGGAACTCCTTGTTAATTGTAGATATGACCCCGTGGTCGGTAAAGAGGACGAAATGGTCCTGGCATCATTACGTATCAGACGAGCCGCAGAGTATTTAGCAAGGTTACCAGGGATGATTACGCATCTAGATAACATATATCATTTTGTTCAAACAGGACGAGATCCAGGATGTATTAACAGAGCTATGGAATTCCAGAAAGTAGAGATACAGGGGGAACTGTTACGTTTCCTCATAAACTGTGTGATCAGAAATCAAGATCGTCCGGGGGTAGACCCGAATGCAATGCTTATTCTTACAAGATGGAGTCAGAATATATCGGAAGGGAGACACGATAAACAAAATTGTATAATAGCCATGTGCCGAAAAATACGTAAAGAAATAGAACGTATTCATGAAGAGAGATTAGGAACAGACGAGTTTGAGCAAGATGAAGTGTCCGAATCAGGGAATTCCGCAAGACAGTCAGAGACCATAGCCTATGTAGGCAGAGGAAG
Organism: Triturus cristatus; assembly: GCF_964204655.1. NCBI lineage: Eukaryota > Metazoa > Chordata > Amphibia > Caudata > Salamandridae > Triturus > Triturus cristatus. Next base: position 1,432,000,757 of record NC_140591.1, on the reverse strand, counting down.
ATCCTGTGAAAATACTAGATGTTTTTCTGATCCAATACACTCTGTATACCCAAATAATAGCAGAACGTATCCGACGCCTGTAATAAATCTGAAATCTCCTGAACATTTGTTTCAAGCCGCAGACAAGATACTACGAGAACGAAGAGGTTACCACCTCCTCGATTCCATGGATGAGCAAGAATTAGCCAGATCAGCCGTTCACTGGATTGTTAGTCCTGAAAAATACGGTGATGAGACCGTAGCACACACGTTTCTCAACCTCAGTACAGATGAACAACGCTTAGCTGGAATCTATATGATTCAGCAACTCCTCATATTATATAAGAGCCAACATGCTGACCCTGGTCCTTTACCTGATATATTAACGGAACTACTCACAAACAGATGGAGAGGTTCTAGTAACAAGCTAATTAAAGAGATATTAGTGTCACGTAAGCAGTATGTCCTTTTTGTAAATCCAGATTCTCTCTCCCTGCCCCGCAGAGAAAGAGCACCGTACTATATGGATAGACAAAATCCTTTACGAGAAGTGCACCCAATAAAAGGCGAAGACAATGAGTTTCACCGTGTATTTGTTTACACACCCATATCAAAAATGGAATTATTAGAAATGAAGAAAGTAGTACCTAGTCATGATAAAGACCCAGCGGGTTTCCACCGAGAAATTAAAGACATGTTACTAATGGGAGAGTACACCTTTCCTGATATTATGACGATATTAAAGGTGCTTTTGCCTGCTGGCATTTATGAAAAACTGAAAGAAAAAGAGTGGGAAGTGGGAGACCAAAAGATAGACTGGACAGCATTAGCAGAGGAAGAAAGGGGCCGAACTGCAGGTTCAGGGCTCGGGGATAAAGTTAAACTGTTACCAGGTTTACTAGTACAGGTACTGCCACGTTTATTAACTACAAAAAAGGAAGATTGGGGTGCAATCACAGCCTGCAAACAAAAGCAAGATGAAGACACAAGCGATTATTATGCTCGATTTGAAAAATGTTTTGGTATAAATAGTGGTATAAAAGCAAGTAGTGATTCATATCCACATTTATTTGTGACAAAATTAGTGGAAAATGCATTACCTCCAGTGAAGAATAGAATAGATCCTGTCCGAGAGTCCTTCCTTGTGGATAACATAGTTCTTTAAACATAGGATGTTAGATATGATTTGGGATTAGGTTGACTTGACCCCTCAGACTTCTCGTCTCCACATGTAGAGCTAAATGTCAAGTCCCCTTCACCCCCTAGTTGCACGTCAATTACACGTCATACTGCTGCGCGCGCATCTATGCCAAGTATTATCTTATAGATCCACCTATGTTTGATAATGCAAACCAATCATGTTTCTTTTATTCCTTATTACGCCTAGTTTTGATTACGTACCTATTTTGTCACTTTTCTTATCAAATGTTACGCCTTCTACATTCGTTTCATTGTAATGCACTTATTATAAAAATACATGTCTATCAATAAAGTATTGTACTTCACTTCCTGAACCTTCGTGGTGACGGAACCTGAAGGCCGCGACTCGAGTCGGCCATTTTGAATGGAATAAAGCCCATTTAGAAAACCTCTTATACCACGGATTCTGCCTCTTGTTATTTTGAGCTATTTTACTTTATTTTAAGATTCCGTATGAAATTCAGTCCGGTATTTTATTTAACCTTGTTAGACGCAATACATCTACCCACTGCTATATCGATTATGAAATGTAAAGCACACACGAAGGTTACTGATACCATTTCTCAAGGCAATGATTTAGCTGACAGAACAGCTAAACAGACTGCTCAGAATCGCACATTAGACATGACAAAGCCAATAGTTCAGACACCAACACAGTGTATGACAATTAAGGATCCCGCACTTGACGTAATTGACATACAGACACATGCCACAGCAGAAGAAATAAAGAAGTGGACTGAACTAGGAGGGATCCAGACAGATCAAGGATGGATGACGAAGGAGAAATCTGTATGGTTTCTCCCTGATTCCATGGTTCAAGCCATTATAGCTACAGTTCACAGTCCAGCACATTTAGGAGAGAAGGCTATGCTAGACAGCATTCAACACATTTGGTTCAACAAACATTTACGAGCAGCAGCTAAACAAAAAGTTCGTACCTGTATGATATGTTGTCAGTTCAATCCAGGAAAGAGTGTTCCCGTAGAGCAGGGTGGATTTCAGCCTCCTGACCATCCTTTTGAAGTCCTCCAGATGGATTATATTCAGATGGAACGTTGTCGAGGATTCAAATATGTTCTCGTAGTTGTCTGCGCTCTCTCCCGTTGGACAGAGGCGTATCCCGTATCAGATTACACTGCCCCGACTACTGCCAAGCAGCTAGTTCGAGAATTCTTCCCACGGTACGGTTTACCACGTGTTGTATATTCAGATAACGGCCAGCCTTTCTCATCCGAATTAATGAAACATGTCTCACTTTTGTTGGGATATCAGTGGAAATTCCACTGTGTCCGACACCCCGAGGCAGCAGGTCTCGTGGAACGACATAATCAACTTTTAAAAATCAGACTGTCTAAAATATGTCAGGAAAAAGGTGTGGACTGGATAGTAGCCTTACCAGTTGCGCTATTTTACATGAGAATGGTAGCACACTCTCGAACAGGGCTATCCCCTTATGAAGTGATCTTTGGTAGACCACCGAATATGTGGGGGACGCCTATACCCCGTAAAATAACTGATGTTGACTGTAATATGCTGACAGATTACCTGGCTTCCTTGATGTCTGCACTACAATCTTGTCGTTCACAGGTAGTCGCAGCTTTTCCCGACAACACCGAGGTGAAACCTCATGATGTGATTCCCGGTGATTATGTCCTCGTCAGAAATTTTGATCGGAAAACCCAACTGGAGCCAAGGTGGAGGCTTCCCAAGTTGGTCCTGCTGACGACCAGAACAGCTGTGAAGATCGAAGGGAGGAAGGGCTGGGTGCATTCCAGCCATCTCAAGAAATTTCATGGACTTCCTCCTGACACAAACAGTACTCCCCGTGTGTCTTTCCCCATTGACTCAAAGCTACCCTTGGCTGAGGCCAGTAGCACCGAACTCTATAAACAGAAACTCAGGTCCAGATCTAAACTGTCGGACGATTTGATTGTTTAAGTCCTCTCCAAGGTGAAGCGGTTGAATCTGTCCCGACATGTATCCCTTAGGTCTGAATGATGTAGAGTCTAGAATCATAATGAAACGACATGCTTATTGTAAATTACTGCGTAACCATTGTATTGTGACTTTATTAATTTTGTTTTCCTTGAGTTTTTTAATAGTTACTGCAAGTATATTGTTGCATATGTATTATCCTGTTTCTAAACGTGCTTTCAATATAACTGATGAACATTCTTTTAGTGACCTACCGCCACATGAGTTGTCCTATAGACTTGCGCTGCGCAATAACACATTCATTAGTATGTTACATCATTCCCATCAGACTAGTAATGCCACCAATTGTTGGGTGTGTGGCCGACTTCCTCCCTATCAGAATAACAAAGGAGTTCTGCCTTTCTTTCCACATCCGTTCACACACAATGGCTCCTGTGGAGCATGGTTTAGTTTATTAAATTCCATAGACCCAGACACAGCAGTTTATCAACAACATTGGATATGGGGAAATCTGAATATAGTTTTATTCAAAGTCTGTCACCCCAATAAGGAGGGTCACCCAAGTAGAACAGGAACTGATTTAGAAAATGAAGTGTATAAATTAGGTAATTTTACGCCTAATCTTATGATTTTGAATGTCAAATCCGAAGTTGAACTAATTCTGCCCACTATGTCAGTATTTCCAGTCAAGGGTGAATTATGTGTGAGAAAAGTTGGTTCCATACACATGGGCCATAGCCAATGCGTTACTACAGTAGAATATAGTGATCAAGGTAAATCTTCATTTAGAGCTTCTCGCCATTCTTACTTTATATGTGGTCAGACGGCATATATGCGTCTGCCTCTAGATTGGGATGGTACCTGTTACATAGCATTCCTTCTGCCACCTGTTTTCCTAGCTCCCCCTGATTATTATCGAAATGTTCATTTAGTACACAATAGAGAGCGAAGAGATCTCCCAGTTGTCGATTATACTGAGACGGCATGGGACAAGTATGTAGATTTCAATAAAGGTATCTTTCCCTATATAGGTACAATATCATACCAGAAAATTCGCCATCTGTATATAAAGCTATAACACGACTTCATAAGATTGTAAGCCAGATACACGAGAATCCAGGCACTTGGACATGGTCCGGGTGGTTTTGGAATATGATATCAGCCTGGGGATGGAGAGTTCTATCCTTCCTAGGTATTGGCCTTCTTATGTTTTTCAGTTGTTGTCTATGTCTGCAATGTGGACCAGCGATTTGTGGTCTGTGCGCCACATCATGCATTCCATATCACAGTTCTCGTTCAGAATGCCGGAAGAAGAAGGAAGAAGAAATGATGCTCCATGAGCAAATCGATGGAATAATGAAGATTGATGTCTCTTGAAGGGCAAGAAGGGGACAAGGAGGGAATGTGGAAATGTGGATTTTCCTGATCAGTTATGTCCCCTATCTTGGACCCCAACGGTTCTATATGCATGTTACAAGTACATGTATGTTCCCTCCAGTTCAAGTTTCTAAGACGCAAACATATGTGTGTCTACCGTCGACATGTTCTCTGTCAGATCCGCCATCGATGGGCTGGATATTCGATTCCTAGGTATGAAAGGTCACCGACTTTATATGGCTAAGTTACTTCATTTTTACAGTTCAGGCAAGTAGGCCCGATTCTGTCCTCAAAGCCTTTCCCTGCTCTCTGTCTGTGACAGCTTCAGCTTGAGCTCGCATCTGTATCCATGAACTTTGTCCTACTCCCTGTGCAGCTAACGGTGCCTGCCTCGGCCAGTTTACGCCTGCCTGCCAAGAAGCTGTATTTCACCTTCGAATTATCTATTTTGCTCTTCAGCCGATGCATTCCTGTCTAGTGATTTAGGTAAACATTTCCTTCAGCTCACAAGCAAAGGACTCAGCCTTTCCGTCCTCCTGCAAGTGATTCATAGCCCTGTTGCCATGGAAAGTTTTCTGCCCCTCGCATCTCATATAGACACTCAGACGCTTGTACACGCACACACAGTTAGTATAGAATAGATTCTGTCCGAGAGTCCTTCCTTGTGGATAACATAGTTCTCCAAACATAGGATGGTAGATATGATTTGGGATTAGGTTGACGTGACCCCCCAGACTTCTCGTCTCCACATGTAGAGCTAAATGTCAAGTTCCCTTCACCCCCTAGTTGCACGTCAATTACACGTCATGCTGCTGCGCGCGCATCTATGCCAAGTATTATCTTATAGATCCACCTATGTCTGATAATCCTAACCAATCATGTTTCTTTTATTCCTTATTACGCCTAGTTTTGATTACGTACCTATTTTGTCACTTTTCTTATCAAATGTTACGCCTTCTACATTCGTTTCATTGTAATGCACTTATTATAAAAATACATGTCTATCAATAAAGTATTGTACTTCACTTCCTGAACCTTCGTGGTGACGGAACCTGAAGGCCGCGACTCGAGTCGGCCATTTTGAATGGAATAAAGCCCATTTAGAAAACCTCTTATACCACGGATTCTGCCTCTTGTTATTTTGAGCTATTTTACTTTATTTTAAGATTCCGTATGAAATTCAGTCCGGTATTTTATTTACCACAGGTCCTTGGACCTCCTCCTGGATCGGGACCGAGAGCGACGCGGAGCCGAGTGCCGAAGCTTGAGAAGCTTACGGGACTGCTCCCGCCTAGCTTTAGACGTCAAGGCCTTGCAATCGAGGCACGACTCCGCGTCATGGTCGGGCCCTAGGCAATACAGGCACCGGCGATGGTGATCCGTCACCGACATCAGGTGATGACAGGCGTCACAGGCCTTGAAACCAGGCATCCTACCGGCACCAGAGTCGAGTCGATAGACCAAAAGGAGTCAAAAAGTTAGTCAAAAAATTACTAGGGGTAAGCTCTTCCCGGATAGGCGCTTACTGGCGCGGAAAAAAGAAGAACTGACGTCAGCCCGCGAGGGCGGCGTCTAAGTACTCTGACGACGTCATTCCGGCGCACGACGCCGACGACGGACGCGGAGCCGCAGACGACACCTACCGACGCGCAAGGGGTATTGCTACAAAAATCTTTCCGGATCCAGCCTGACGCCTGGGGATATTCTAAGGTGAGGAATCTAACTAACGTGTTTCTTTCAGATATTAAACATATCTTACTGAATGCATGGGTTGGTGAGTAAACTGTGTGAATGTCTGTATCCATCTGTCTGTTGGTGTGTAAGCAGCTGCATCTATTTGTGAAAAGCTAAATGAGTGTGTATATGAGTTATTGATTGGTTGTCTGAGTATCTGTATGGGTGGCTGAGTGTTTGTGTGGGTGGGTTGTGTATGACTTTGTGCATAGATGTGTGAGTGGGTGATTCACTGGGTGCATGGTTTCAAGAGTGCATCTGTGATGGACTGCAAGGGTGGGTGAGTATGTGTATGGGAGTGTTAGTGAGTGAATGTATATCTCAGTGGTACATGTGTGAATAACTACATATTTAAAAGGCAGTATATATGTGTGTTAGAGTATTTAAATGGCTATAAGTGAGAGTGTGTGATTGTGAGAGTGGCTGTATGGATGAGTGTGTGGTTGTATCAGTGATTGTATAAGAGCGTAAGAATGTTCTAGTATTTGTATGAGTAAGTGAGCTGGTGTGTGTATAACTGTATAGGTGAGTAAATGGGTGTGAGAATATTTATTTGCATAACTGACTAGATGTGTGAGTACCTCTCTGGATGAGTGGCAGTGTGTGAGTGTCTATAGAGGTGTATGAGTGCATATGATAGTCCTGTACTGAGTGACCATAAGTATGAGTGACTGTACGGATGAGTGAGTGGATGCGTGTGCTGACATGCAGCTCCCCTTATGAAAAAACAATTCTGCTTTGCTTCATTGAAGCGAGAGCAGGTTTCCCTGCTCTCCCTTCAATGAAGCAAAGCAGAGTTTGCAATGACAGGCCGGGAGCCGCGAGGCTCCCGCCCTGTCATTGCAAACAGCAGTGTCCCGGGTGTGGGCACCCTGGGACACTGCAGGAGCCGGCACTGGGGGGTGGCGGTCCCCAGGGCCATCATTGGCTCCAGGAGGGGGGCCGCCCTCCCACTTAATGCAAAGCCCCGGGAGGTGGTGGTCCCCGGGGCTCGGGGGTCCGTGACAGACCCCCTATTTTGAATAATTAGTGCCCCGGGGAGGTGGTGGTCCCCGGGGCATGGGGGGCTTGAGCCTCCCCACACAGGTTAATTATTTTTTTTAAAAGCCCAGGGGGGTGGCGGTCCCCGGGGCTGAGTGGGGCCATGGGTCCCCCAGTTACAATTGATGAAAGCCCTTGGGGGTGGCGGTCCCCGGGGCTTGGGGGGCCTTAGAGGCCCCCCTACACATTAAAAAAATTTGCCGCGGGGGTTGAGGTCCCTGGGGCTGCGGGGGGGGCTGCTTGCCCCTGCGCCTATTTCATCAAGCCCCAGGATTGCCCCCCCCCACACTTTTTTTTCAACTGCCCCCGAGACCTGGTCCACCCGGGGGCTTTATTTTTAGTTTCAGCCGGATCCGCGGATCCTCTGCGGATCCCACGATTTAAAAAGAAAAAATGCTTTTTTTGGACCTGGGGGTCCTTTTAGGACCCCCTGAGCAGGCCTAGGGGGTCAGGGTGTTTCTACCCTGCCCCCTTTTCCTGGTTTGCGCAATTGTTTTTCTGTTTTCTTGTGCCTCGGTTCTACCGAGGCACAAGATGGCTGCCAACACTTCCTGGTTTGGAGTATTGCCAGCCAATTAGCATGAAGCTTGTGATCGGGAGAGTGCGCGGATCCTCCGCGGCCATAGATATCACTATCTTTATTTCTTAATTTCTCAAAAACTACTGAACGGGTTTACACCATTTTTTAAAAGTTCGCTTTCTGAGCCAAGCAGTACCTTTTTGCCAAATTTTATGTAATTCTGTTCCGCAGAGGAGGAGCCTAGCGCGCATCCAAGATGGTCGCGTGAGCACAGGGCTCCCCGGACCCTTTCTGCTCCTCGGAATATATCCTGAGACTATCCTGATTTGGTTTATGGAATCTGGGAGATGAAGACCAGCTGATCATATATCTCTTTTTAAAACTCTAATCGGACCTGGGAATCCTGAGTTGTCGTCGTCGGAACTTTTGGGACCCACCCGACGGAGGTGGCCGGGGTGAAGGTGACCCGTGGGGCCGGGCTGCAATTGAACAACAGCGGCCTCAGCGCGGTGCCAGTTGCCGATTCAGCACTTTCGGTTTCGGTTTTGGCCTTCAGGAGATCGGCTGGCGTGCGTGCACAAGGTGGCGAGGTGCCTCCTGGGCCTCTGCCCGAGGCTTGCTTCCATCTGCTACTGGTGGGCTTAACGCCTCCGACCCCTACATTGACAGTTTGTGGTCCTTTTGCTGACGCCCACACACCTTTTGATCGGAGGTCCCATTGAGAGACTGCGCTCGCATGGCGGGCAAAGGGGGTCCGGAGGGGCGCAAGACCAAGGCTTCTCTGCGCGGGGGAGCGGTCCAGAGCAACAACATGGACCGCTACACCCAGGGCAGGGGGTCCCCCGGCGCTGCTGGCCTCTCCCCGGATGCTGCGGGGGGAGGCACGACCGTCTCTGCGGAACTTTCCCTGCAGGACATTATGGGCGCCATCGAGGGCATCAGGGAAACCATCGCGACGCAATATGAGGCCCTGGCCCGTAAGATCGACACTGTCGCGATCGATGTCACCCTGATTCGGGCAGACCTCTCCAAAACCAACAAGAAGGTCCAGGCCCTTGATACACGGACCTCCACCCTGGGTGCGGAGGTGTCGGATCTGCGGGCCGCGCTTGGGGACATTAGAGTGGTCAACGACCATATGGCCCGGCGGCTTGAGGACTTCGAGGGACGGGCCCGACGCAACAACATCCGCATCATTGGTGTACCGGAGTCCTCCGACGGCCGCCCGGTGGACCTCGTGGTCGAGGAACTTATCCTGCAACAGCTGTCCCCGGTTGGCCTAAGCAAATTCTTCGCCGTGGAGCGGGCCCATCGAGTTCCGGGCGGCCGGCCGCGGCCGGGGGCCCCCCCGAGGCCTATCGTGGCTAAACTGTTCCACTACAGGGACCGCGACGCTATTCTGCAGGCTTCACGGACCCGTGGCCCGGTCCGCTACGAGAACTCGACCATCAATTTTTATCCGGACTTCACGCAACTGGTCCAGAAACAGCGGATGGGATTCCAAGGGGTGAAGCGCCGTCTCCGCGAGCTAGGCCTGAAGTATTCGATGATCTACCCGGCGAAACTCCGAGTGGAGCATGGAGAGCGGACAGCCTTTTTTGACTCTCCTGTGGCCGCAAGTGACTGGCTGGACTCGCTGCCGGACGGGGGTGGCCGGCCCGGGCCCTCTGGGGGCACCGCAGGTGACGGGTCCCCTTAGACTGACATTTGGTCCTTGCTTTTGCGGTTTTGCACTGTACAGTTGGGTCTTACTTCTTTTGCATACTGTGTCTTACCAGGACCCGTGAGGGGTGCGGGCGGGTTCGGGTCCCTTTCCTCCTCCGGGGTCTTTTTGTAGAATGGGGTTAGGGGGGCGACAGGCACACTGCAAGTTGGGGGGGGTCATTGGCCCGCAGGGGTGCAGGGTGGGGGGAGTTGGACTTGGGGTGGGGTTGGGGGGGAAGAGGGGTTGTTTTGTTGTGTGTTTTTTGTTTACAGGGCGAGGTATTGATTTTTGTCCATATTTGGGAACCGTGTTGCGGGCTGGGGGCCTCTTGATCTATTGGAGGGGATGGGGGGAGACGGGTTGAGGCTTATGTCATGGAACGTCAATGGGTTGGGGGACCGTATTAAGCGGGGTGTTGTACTGCAATATTTGCGTCGTGTGACTCCTGATGTGGTGTTTCTCCAGGAGACGCACTTGGTCGGCAATGTCTGCCATGCGATGAACAGGGGGGGATACCGCCTCGTAGCCCATTCTGGTTTCACAACTGGCTCCAGGGGGGTGGGCGTTCTCCTGCGAACCTCCCTTCCGGTGGAGATCACGAGGATAGTCTCGGATGACAGAGGGCGCTATGTGTGTTTGATTGGGAGGTGGGAGGGGCAGCCCCTTACCCTGGTTTCAGTCTACGTCCCCCCGGGCCTCCAGAACTCCACCTTTACTGACTTGGGTCGAATGCTGCTTGACCTTCCGGACGGCCTCCTGCTCATGGGCGGGGACTTTAATTCTGTGGTTTCGGGTGAACTGGATCGTCACCCACCAAGGACCCTCCCCGCTGCCCAGTCATGGCTGGGTGGGATGTTGGAGACCTTCGGCTTGGTGGATAGTTGGAGACTAATGCATCCGACCCAGTGTCAGTTCACCTTTCATTCGGGGGCGCATGGGAGTCTCTCCAGGTTAGACTACTTCCTTATGCCCGCGGCGCAGACTGGTCGGATTCGAGAGGTCAGACACCTGGCGCGTGGTATCTCCGACCATTCTCCGCTGTGGCTTCTCTTTGACACCGGGTCGCGGTCCGCAGGGCGGATAGCTCCTATTAACCCCTGGTACCTGCGGGACCCTGCGACTCGTGACAGCCTGGTTAAGGCCATGGACCAATACTTCAGTGAAAACGAGGGGTCGGTGTCGTCTGCGTTGTCCCTTTGGGAAGCCTTTAAAACTGTGATACGCGGACACGCCCTCGCCCAGATAGTGGTGGCCAAGAAGGTTAGGAGCGAGGCGGTGGTGAAGCTGGAGACTGACATCTCGGGGTTGGAATCGGCCTTGGAGGCGAATGTTACTCCGGACGGGCTACATGCCCTTAGCCTGAAACAGTTCGAATATAGGTCCCTGGTCACTGACGCGGCCAAAACTATGTATAGGGAGCAGCAGGGCCGATTGTATGACGCGGGGGACAAGGCGGGAAAGTTGATTGCGTGGCTGGACAAAAAGGAGAGAGTGAATCGTGTTGTCCCCGAGTTGCGTGCCGCGGATGGTGTGTGTGTGACTGAGCCGGATGAGATTGTGGAATGTTTCGCTGACCACCTCCGGGCGGTGTACTCCCCGGTGACTGACAGAGATGAGGATGACTCTCGCCTCCTACTGAGAGATATAGCTCTGCCCGGCCTGTCCGTTGAGGACCGGGAGCGGCTGGACGCCCCCTTGTCGTCGGATGAAATAGCGACCGCGATCCGTTCCCTTCGCTCGGGCAAGGCTATGGGTCCTAATGGTCTGCCCATTGAACTATACAAATTGCGTCCTGATAAGCTTGCGCCCTTCCTCAGCCGCATGTTCCGCGACTCTCTTGCGGCGGGTTCCCTTCCGGCCGACCAGCGCTTGGCCACTATAGTCGTTATCCCCAAGGAGGGCAAGCCGCGAGACCGCTGTACTTCTTACCGGCCTATTTCACTGCTCAATGCGGAGCCTAAAATCCTGGCGAAAGTCCTGGCCAATCGATTGTTGAGTGTCGTGTGCGACCTTATTCATCCGGACCAATGCGGCTTTATCCCGCACCGTAACACCGCTCTTAACTTGCGGCGTCTTCACGGTGCCCTTGCCAGGGCGGAGTTCCTCTCCGAACCGGCCGTGCTGGTTTCTTTGGATGCCACGATGGCCTTTGACACTATTGAGTGGCCATTCCTCTGGGCCGTCTTGGATAAATTCGGCTTTGGAGAGGGATTTATTGGCTGGGTGAGGCTCCTTTACACGGGACCCATGGCGCAAGTGGTGGTGAATGGGCGGGTCTCTCGGCCCTTTGCCCTCGGCAGGGGCACGAGGCAGGGGTGCCCGTTGTCCCCGTTGCTTTTTGCTCTCGCCCTGGAGCCACTCGCTGCCTGGCTCCGTTGGGAGCCCTCGCTTAGAGGGATCCGGTGGGGCCCGGGCTTCGAAGATCGGGTCTCGCTGTATGCGGACGACATTCTCCTGTATCTCACCTCACCGCGGCAGTCACTCAACGTCCTCTTTGACGTTCTGACCTCCTTTGGGAATAATTCGGGTCTCACGATCAATTGGTCTAAATCCTGCGTTTATCCCATCTCTGGTGGTCCTCCTCTCCTGCCGCCTCGGCTCCCGATTCAAATATCTCTGAGTGGCTTTAAGTACCTGGGGATATACGTTTCGCTGGACCCGGTGGCTCGCTATGAGCAGAATCTCCTGCGTCCACTTCGGCGACTGCGGGAGGACACGGCCCGGTGGTGCAGGCTGCCCCTGTCCCCGCTGGGTCGGGCCGCGCTGTTCAAAATGATGTCCCTTCCCAGGTTCCTCTATGCACTCCAGAACTCCTTCGACGTTATCCCAGTGGCCTACTTTCGGGAGGTGGAGAGCCTGCAGAGGAGACTGGTGTGGGACGGGCGGGCGCGTATTGCTCTTGCCAAGCTCACTCTCCCCTGGTATGACGGGGGCATCGCGCTTCCTGACATTCGCAGGTACTATTGGGCCTCGCAGCTATCTGCCATTAACCACGCCACGTATGCGCCCGGCTTGAATCCGGCGTATGAGATGGACAAGTTCCTGCTTCCCGGCGGGAACTATAACAGGGCACTTTATTCCCGCCTGGCTGGCCGGACCCTTACGGGTCCTACTAAGATTGCTGTGCGGACCTGGAGGGCTGCCACTGCGGCCATGGGCTGGAGTGAGCGATTAACATGTGCTACTCCCTTGTTTGCCTCCGACCGCCTGGGCAGCTTGTGGACCACGAAGGGGTTTGACCAGTGGGACACGATTGGTATCAGCAAAGTGGGAGACCTGTGGCACAAGGGCGCGGTCAAGACTTTCGCGGTGCTCCAGGCCGAATACGAGCTGACCGACAGGGAGTTCTTCCGCTACGCCCAGGTTCGACACGCCCTGCTCTCGGTCTTCGGGGAGGGGACCAAGATCCCTGTTTCCTCGCCCCTCGAGGACCGCATACTTGACGGACATGTCCCTGATAGTACTATTTCTTTAATTTATAAAAAATTAATTAATCACCGGGCGGACCTTTTTGTGCGCCTTCGGGAGGCTTGGACTGGGGATGGGGTGGAATTGGACGACGAAGATTGGCAGTCTGCACTGTCGTCCCCCAAGGAGGTTGCCATTCCGGCTCGTCTCCGGTTGGTACAACTCAAGATTCTCCACCGGGTGTATGTGACGGGTCCTCGCTTGGTCTCGATGGGATTTTCCGACGACGGGCTCTGTAAGCGAGGCTGTGGGCTCAGCGCCACCTTTCTTCATATCCTTTGGGAGTGCCGCGAGGTGGCGGACTACTGGCGCCGGGTCCACACGGTTATGGGACAGGTCACTGGGGTTGTGCTGCTGCCGGAGGTGCGTCGCTGTGTCCTGAATGTGTGGGAGCCCAATGACTACAGCGCGGCTCAGACTCGGTGGGCGGCCCTAGGGAACATGATTGCCAAGAGGGACATAGCGCAACTTTGGGGCGCTCAACGGCCGCCCACCGTGTCAGTATGGAAGGAGAATATGGACTGGTGTATGTTTAGGGAGAAGACAGTGTATGTGGCCCGTGGCAAGCCGGGGGCATGGGGTAGAATTTGGGGGCAATGGAACGCGTACCGCGGAGGCATCTGTACGCCCCCCCTGGTAGACACTGATATCGCCATGTCCCCCTGACCCTTGATGGCTCCTGGCGCCTTTTGGAACAACTACATATGGACGTTCATCTCCCTTGACCCCCTCCCCCCCCCCTCCGTCCCCGGCCTCCCGGTACTCCTCTCTTTAGCGGTTTGCTCAATTGTCCTGACTGGAGTTTCCCGGGGGGAGCCTGACCCGCACTGGTTTCCCTCATAACTCGCCTTTTGTTTTTTATTGTTTGTCTTTTTGTTTTTGTGATTGTTGGACTTACGCTTCCTGTTCCTCGAGAACTATCTGAAGCCACTGCGGGGCAGTGCCCTGGGATCTGATTGTAGCCTTGATATGTGTAGATTTCCTTCTGTACCTAGCGGCCGGCCCGGGTGGTTGTAGGCCCGTACTTGTAACCGAATTATTGCTCAATAAAACTTTTTCAAAAAAAAAAAAAAAAAAAAAAAAATTCTGTTCCGCAGTTTTTGCTATAACCGTGTCTAAAGTTTCCTATGGGAAATCCATTTTTTGAACTCTATTTTTTGATTTTCTCAGGAACTACTGAACGATTTACACCATTTAAAAAAAGGCCTCTTTCTGAGCCAAGGGCTACCTTTTTTGCAAAATTTGGTGTCATTCCGTTCAGCAGTTCGGGCTGTACCCTGTTCCAAAATTTCCTATGGGAAATAACATGGAGAAAATGCATTTTGGGACACACCTTTTTTCTCGGCCCACGCTTGACGAATCACCCCGAAACTTTCAGAATAGGACCTGACCGGAGCACCCTACCAGTTTTGAAAATTTCTTGAAGATTCGTCATCCGGCGCCAAAGTTATTGGGAAAAGAATGTAACGATTTTCCTATGGTAACTAGGTCCTAACTATAACTACCTACTGGCGACCTATATATACATACACACACATATATAATATATATATATGTATATACATAGATACACATTATATATATATATATATATATATATATATATATAAACACACATTTTATTTTATGTTATAAAATATATACATACATAAAAAGTTTTATGATGACATATTTTAATAACTTGCTTTAAAATTAGAAATAAATGTAACTTTTTTAAAACTTCTGTACATAACTGTTTGACATTTTGAATACATAAATATGAATTTAAACATGAACGTGAACATTTTGTCTTACGTAGGATTGTTTTAAGATAAAAATTAAAGAAATAACTTTTTTAAATTAAAGAAATATACTGGTATTGCATATTTCTATTTTGCTCTACATTTGAAATAAATATATAACATTAATTTATATTATTATTTACCATTAAAATGGTTTAATAAAATTTGTAAATGTTCCCTATACTTTGCTATAGGAAGATATCCACCCCAGTGGCAGTGAACTCTGCTTATGTGTAAAAAGTAACAAGTAGTAACTTTAGCCCTGTACATTTGGGCCCATGTTAGACTACACTCTGTAGTAAATTCACACTTGGAGTGGCCAATAGCCAAAAGCAGTACATTGACTACAATGTGTAAGAGTAAATTTACACATTTAAGATTTACTGTTATGTAAATATACCTTAGTGGATAGTCCCCAATGTATTTATTGTGCTGTACAAGTTCTAAGTATTACCCTTTGTTGTAAAACATTCTTTGAAGACCATAACCGTATAACAATAATTCTGAAATAAAAAAAAAATACAACTTCCCAGAAATGTGGTTAGTATGCTTGAGACCTAGCAGCAGGCCAACAAGTATATTATGGTTAGCTTACTTGTGAACTGTTGAATACTGTGCATAGTCATGAACCGTGGAATACTATGCAAGATATATGGCTGGAGTCTAGACTTAAATGTATACATCGTTTGTGTACTTGAAGAAAGTGGATATGCATGCCGGGACGTTATATATTTTTCAATTTGTCCAATGCTCCATATTTTTTAGGTCTATTACAATGTCCAGAGGCTATTTAGAGTGAGGCAGTAAAATAACCCTCACTCCTATATGACTGTCTGATTAAATAAACAAAAAACAACATAACATTTTTACCATCTCAGAAATGGAATCTGGACTAAAGTGAGACTAGAGGATGTGCAGGGGGCAGTGGTGATAATTTATTTCTACAGCTGGCTGGCTATAGGTTTGTTAGTACTCTTAATTAGAAATAGAGATATGGTTATGAGAATTTTTTCTTAGACTCCTCATGGCCCAATGCAAGTTCCTTTAAAAGTGTTCCAATCTGGCTCAATGTAAAATTTTGGGGACTACACTATAGGAAAGAGAGCGAAGACCAAAAACCAATTAAATCCGAGAAACACAAAACGTGTCTTGATTATAGTCATATTTAAGGATGAAGGCCTGAGGTTTGTAATAACAGAAATGGTAATGCTGTTTCATACAAGCAAGGAGGTAGTGATACTGATATCACACATTGGTTGACCTCTGATGACATTACAGGGTTTATCCCTTTTTCCTTAGTTAATCCTTTGGTCTTTTTTAACAGTCTAACAACAAAAAGGGGTATCCCTTGTCTATACAAAATGTTATCCTTTCTTAATCAAGACAAGCCGGGAGAGTGTTGGAATAGTGATTAGGTAATGAAGAGGCATGTTACCCTTGACAACTGCGTGACTATAGAGACATGCTTCCCGCTCCCCATGTGGCAGGATAACATTCTCAATTAAAGAGCCATAATCCTACAAATATGTGAATAATTAACTAACCTTGCATGCGAGTTAGCTTTGCATGCGTTGCTCTAATTGAATAAGTGTGTTGCTGGGGCAATGAAATACCGACCTCCTGACAAAAGCCCTGGACCTAAGAGGCCTGAGCATAGGGGCTGAAACATGTTGACGGAGACTTAGGGTCACAGAAGCATAATATCCTTACCTCCCATTAAAATGTTTTTAACATATACCAAAACAAACCACTAATAAAGGGAAACCTTTTACTAGGTACCCCGATCACGGTAATATTCAAAGTACTCCCTGGAATATGGTCA
Source organism: Triturus cristatus (assembly GCF_964204655.1). NCBI lineage: Eukaryota > Metazoa > Chordata > Amphibia > Caudata > Salamandridae > Triturus > Triturus cristatus. The sequence continues at coordinate 1,431,984,195 of NC_140591.1, read as the reverse complement.
AGCCCATCCAGGTTTTTGGGGACCAGGATGAGACCCGATGATGAAACATGACACTACTAGAGTTGGTGGGGTCTAACATCGGAAAAAGATTTATTTTTTGCTTTGAAAATATGAGACAGGGTATCTGAGTATGAAAGGATAACATTTTGTAGAGGCAAGGGATACTCTTTTTTGTTGTTTGCATTGATATAGGGAGAGTGTATTCCTTGAATCAGTTTCAATCTCGCCTTCATTCTTATGAGCAAGGTTCCCTGCTTTTGGACTACAAACTCTTATAACAGCCTTCAGTTATATGATGAGAGATTAAGGAACAGAAAGGCATGAAAACTAAAGACAATAAATAAGGTTTAAAGAGTCCTGCTAATTTTCTGTTGCAGCTGATGTCTTGATGACCCTTGAGCCCCAGGATAACAAGGACAGTACCAATAATCCCACCCCCTGATATACCTCCGTACAAAAATGTTGTCCAGAAAAATTAATTTTTGATTTGTGTTTTTGGATCATTAGAGGAGTAATTTAGCTTGGGTAGAGACTGCTGATCCCGGCCAAATCTTTTTGGGTGACATTTTTTAAAATCATCACTGCAGATGTATTGCTGTGATGATGGAATATTTCAGGAACCATCCAACTTATATTATTCATTTTGGTGGCAAAACATAGGTTTTGGGAGTCAATTAGTCCCCCCGGGCATCCCTTCTTCCATTTTCTAAAATGGCAGCTATAATAGAGGAAAACGAGACCTATATAGAAATGAAAAACAAATAATAATGTTTTTTAATCCTTTTATGTATACACCAAACATGTTTATGACCTGAATATGAAACCAAATAATTTGTATCACTCCTGTTTTAGACACATTTATCTAGTTCACTTTATTTATTTGTTTCGGCAATCACTCATGGTACATTTTCAGAAGGTTGAACATTTCAGAAAAGCATATCGTCAGGGACATCTTTTTGTAGCCCAAGAGTACATTTACACGTAAGTTCTATGAGTAGAGTCTTTAGATATTTTGTAGGTTTTAGCACCCCATCAATATCTTCACAACCAAATTCACATGGATCTTTCTCTACATATGCATGATCAAAACATTTATACATCTTCAGATTAAGTAGAACACTCTTATAATGTGTCCACTCACAGAATGTGACATTGATGGAAGGTCACTTAGCGGGACTGATCTCTTGAACTCACTGTACCAAAGATCGTCAAGTGTGTGACAGTCAGAACTTGTTTTCCACACACGTACAAGGCATTTTTCTACATCTTTAATGTTACATTCTTCTTCTGTCTCAGCAAATCCTTTTAGAAACGTCACAGGTTCAGCAGTTAAAGCTCCAAGCGTTGATCCAATTTGGCTCGTTGTGTCATCACCAGTAAGAATATGTGCCTTGATAAGAACACTGGGCATCTCTGGGTCAAGTTTCTGGTTCCGAATATGAAGCGGGATTGTCTTTTCTCGCTTATTCCATAACTCTGACAATCCTTGACTTATAAACATTGCAACAAATCTAAATAGCACAATAATAACATCTTTATCATTTGACAGTACAGTGACTCTATTGGAACCACTTGGAACAGCCCACTCAACATGTGGCACAACACGGAGGTCTGCTTCCTCCAATTCGCTGGTAAGTTTTTGAACAATATGGCCCGTACCTTTTGAATATATATCTGCAGGCACCAACTCCTCATTGACAATCATTTCACTCGCAATAATTGTAAATTCAGTGTTAACTGAAGCATCAGCAATGTTTCTGCGAGTTAACATCTTGAAGTTCATCTTGTTTGATGTTGAAGACCTGAATTTATCAAGTTGCACAGGAATAGGTGTTGAACTTTTGATGCAGGCAAGGTCAATTGATGCAGGCAAGGTCAAACGTGTTGACATTCAACTGATTCTCTCAAATTCTTTGACAGAAAGTTCAGGATAACTGTTAATGACAATGTGCAGTTTTTGCAAGGTGCACACTGACTTTGATATCTGTAGAATAGTCTGAACAACCTCTTCGAAGTTTTGCATGGATGAAATCTTTACCATTCGCAATTGTGATATATAGTCTACAACACAGCAGTCTTCAATGAAGACATCTTTTATGATTGAAATTCTTCAGGTTTTTGTATGGGTGGAGATTTTAATTTTAATCTTCTATTAGACCCCACTCGGGATAGCATCTCAGGATCCACTGACACAAAGCCCCGGGCCCGTCAAGCCTTAGAGGAGTTGTGTGACACACTGGGCATCATCGATGTGTGGCGACATTGTAGTACCGGAGACTCAGCATATACCCATTATTCAGCTCCCCATCACACTTGGACTAGACTTGATTTTTGGTTGTTGACCCCTGCCTTGGCAGCTTAGTATATGGAACCCCAGCATCTTCCCAGAACCTTTTCTGACCATTCCCCGGTGGTACTGAAGCTCAGAGTCCCCTGACCTGAGGGCTGCGAGAGACAGTGGAGGTTCCCTAATCAAGCATTGCTGGATGATGTATTCCATACGGAGCTACATGACTCTATCCTTGAATATTTTGAAATAAATAAGGGGTTGGTACAGTCTTGGGCTACTCTCTGGGAAGCGTTCAAGGCATATATGTGAGGCATATGCATCTCCAAGCACGCTGGTGTATTGTGCGACTTGAGAAATACATTGAAACACATAGAGCAACAGCTGGGTGAAGTGGATCATGACAAAGTGGGGCGCTCTGACCCGGCACTACGGGCCCATAGATTGACGCTTTCGACGGAGTTCACGGAGATTGCTGAACGCGAAGCTCACTTCCTAAGTAAATATGCTATAGCGCCAGTATGGCGAGGGCGATAGACCGGGCCGTACCCTGGCGAGACTACCGAGGCCCTCTGCGGGGCGAGCTTGCATTGCAATGCTTCGCTCCTCCACGGGGCAAATACTGACAGGTATTTCAAAAATTTCTGGATTACTACACACAGCTATACACGACTCTTGCAACGCACAGCAAAAATGACCATAACGCATACCTAGACGAAATCGAGTTGGTGTGGCTAGAAAAAGCTATGCAACAATTTTTGGCAGAACCATTCTTTGCAGAAGGAATCATTAGTGCTATAGATGCCATAAATGGCTCTACTGCACCAGGCCTAGATGGCTTTACAGGCAATTTTTATAAGGCTTACAGGTCCATTTTAGTGCCATATCTCCTAGAGGTGTACGCTGAAGCTCTTGTAAAACAGATACTACCCCCCACTTTGTGGGAAGCTGTGATCATTCTACTGCCCAAGCCTGGCAAAGACCCGCTCCTGTGTGGGTCCTACAGGCCACTGTCTTTGCTGAATTTAGACCACAAAATCTTAGCAAAAGTGATAGCATAACGTCTGGCTTTACTGCTAGAACAGTTAATTTCTCCAGTCCAGTCTAGCTTTGTCCCACATCGGTCCACTGCTCTGAACCTTCAAACGCTTTTTGCCACTATCAATGGAATAGACCTGGGGTACAGGCAGCCGCTGTCCTCCTCGACACTGAAAAGGCATTTGACTCTTTGGAGTGGCCTTTCTTACTGGCGGTCATGCGACGGATGGGAATGCCAAACGGGTTCATGTTGCTCATAGCCTTACTTTACATGTCACCCACGGCTCGACTTTGACTCAATGGCACACTCTCCTCCAAATTTACGCTAACCCCCGGGACCAGGCTCTCCCCGTTACTGTTTATTATTGCATTAGACCCACTAGTGAGACACTTTCAGGAGCAACATTTACATAGAGGACTCCAATTCAAAACCGATCCGCTCCTAATTTTGCTCTATGCAGACGATGTCATACTATATGTTCGGCGTCCTCAAGAAACTTTGGATCCGCTAGTACAGGAGGTAATTAGATTCAGCGGGTATTCAGGTCTCGGAATAAACTGGGGCAAGTCGGAATTTTTTCCATTAACAACCTGCACCACGAGATGGGAGTGCGAATTCCCGCTAACATGGAGCATTGACTCAACTAAATACTTAGGTATTAATATCCATTTAGAGGCGCAGCAGATCGTGTGGCTCAATTACGGTCCTGCTATATTAGCACTTGAGCAGCAGGTTGAACGATGGATTCTGCTTCCGCTCGCGTTGGCCGGGAAAGTTGCGATTATTAAAATGGTAGTATTACCAACATTTCTATACCTGTTCCAGAACATACCCATCCAACTGCCCAATAGTTTCTTTCGTACACTACACTCACATCTCATCAGACTGACCTGGGGCGGCAAGAGGGCAAGAATCAGTTGGGCTACTATGACCCTACCATATGAAAGGGGGGGGGGTTTGGGGTCCCTAATTTCCACATATATTACTTAGTAGCACAGTGCAGCTATGCGCATTCCTGGTACCAGCCCGATGCACGCATCCCTTAATCCAAAATAGAAGCTGACCTTGTACATCCTGCCTCCCTTAAAACAATTTTGCCCAGGGGATCCCCCAGAGAACACCATGATATACAGACAGTGTCCACCACATCCTGGGCTTAAAAGAAGCTGGCACGAGTGACTGGTGGACATTCATTATACTTCTCTGATTCCTAATAACCCATGGCTACCCGTTACTGAAGAAAAGTTAGTACAACGCACTCTCACAAAGTACTCCTCATACACAAGTGGGGACCTATTCCCAGGCAGACACATCTTTTTCATGGCTCCGAGGATGGGAGATTCAGCGAAGCCACCTTTATGGACCTCTTCAATCTCACTACACTGAGGAGTGCGCTGAGAGTGCAGATAACAGAATTCCCCCTAGAGCCTGTATCGTTTGAACCATTAACAACATTGATCAGTAGCACGGAAGGGGCCAATTTAATTTCAAAATTATACAAAGCCTGCATGACATTAATCCCCACTAAAGATGCCAAAATCTGGGAACTGTGGGAACGAGATCTGGGTCATCTCATAGATGACATTTATTGGACCTTCTGCTGCACCCAGACCAAGGAAGTTTCCCTGAATAGCCCCCACAAATTAATCCAGTTTAAGTTTGTACATGTCCCCTGCTAAGCTTCACTCAATAGACCCCACTCGGCCGCATACATGCTCCAAATGTGGTATGCACCACGCCAACTTCACTCATATGACCTGGAACTGCGTCAAAATTGGCGGGTATTGGAGAGAGGTCTACAGCATTCTATCACGTATGACACTCCTTGACCTTCACCCCACACCGGAGGTGGCCTTGATGGGATATGTTCATAATATCCCAAAACAGCTGCGCAGATTCACGTCAATTGCACTGATGCTTGCCAAATGAGAAATAGCTCTAAACTGGGGTAATAAGGTCATCCCTACTACTAACGCCTGGTTAGGCAGCCTTATTTATTGTAACACGAAATGCGACCTATTTGCATCTACTTTGCCCGTGACATCCAGACCTAAGGACATATGGGGTCCCTTAAAGAATTACCTGATGGAGATTGCAGGGCCCACAGCATCACAGCCACCCGAGGAATAGACCCCACTGGAGTAGGTTAACTCCCCCCCCCCTCAACTCCAGTCTTGAAGATGAAAGTGTCCGTTCGTATATCTCGCAATGTGTGAGGACCACCATGAGAGGGATGAAGCAGTGGGGCCAGGGTAGTCCAAGAACTTGGTGTCACCAGCTGTAAGTGTTAATTATAACTTCGTTGTTTCAAAATTCAATAATTGTACTGGATTTTACTGCATTGCTGCATTGATAACGTGCTATATTGTCGTGATTTCTACGAAAATGGTAAAGTTTAAAAAAAAACATGTTTATTAAAACATTCCCCTCTCTTTCCAACAAGTTTCTGTTGAGGAACAGTTTCACGATGGTCCTTTAATTTTGAATTTGTCATCTCTCTGAAAACATTGGAAATATAAAAGACTTCATGGTAAACTAGCTGCCACTGAGCAACATATTCACTTTTACGTGTCTGACCAACATTCCCTTGGAGTTTTTCTGTGATTTCTGGATCATTTGTTCCAGTGTCATATCTGGAGCCACAGCATTGAACTTTCCCTCTCTGTCTTTCACCACAAAATGTCTTTGGATGAATATTCTGTAGAGGCATGGTTTTCCCACCTCTAGCTTCTTCACTGTTTCCAAATACCAGGACCCATATCTCAGGTAGCTTATGCAATCGAATTTGCAAAACCCAGTACTCAGTGACTGCGCAGTCTTCACATGCAGCTCCCAATCACCTTCACGATTAGCATGTAGCAAGTTTTTCACTAGAGCTATCATGTGAAAAACATTTCTCCAGTATTTGTAAAGTTCTGATTTTCTTCACATTCTATGAAAAACTCTACAAACTTAGATTTCCAATTTTGAACTGAGTGTATTGAACATTTCCTGACTTTGCATTATGTCTTTAGAATGAAGTGCGCCCTGTGCCTTGTTCACCTCTGAGCTAAGATATGCAAAACCTAATTTGACATTCTTGTTCTAGAAATCATTTCAACTTAATGTTTCTGTAGCCTCACATATGATGAGCAATTTTTGTTTAGAGTTATATATACCGCAAACTCAACCCGAAGACTTCAGGTATTGGTGCGCTTTACATGAGCACCAGCTTTTTGGAAGAGTGCAAACTTAACTGAAGGCTGGCGGTTACGTTGCTGCTGGGAGCTCATTGTGCATTCATATTTTCGAATGTATGCATGCATGCAGTTTGTACAGGCATACTAATCCGCTGCAAATACATTCACCTCGCTGTTTAGATCAGCTACTCGGCTGAAAACTTCATCTTAGAAGAAACTAGCTGCAGATAAAAACATGTTTGCCCTTTGAGACTCAGATACTCTGTACTTTGTTCTGGCTAAACCAAAGATAACATACTGAAGATCCTCGGCTTTCTGATCAATTGTTGGAGGTGGACCAGGGGTAGCCATCGATCTTCTAAGTGGATAGGCACTGGGTTTGGTTGTTGTCGCTTTCTGCGGCATCTCAAACTCTCTTCTGTCCAGCCACAGTCTATGTTAGCTTTTCTTTTGGATTAGTTTGGTATAGGACACATTTTTCTTTGTTGAAGGAGTCCTCAGATTTTGTAGTTAGCAACACTCTTTCAGGAGGCAAAGATCCTCTGCTACCACCTGCTTCGCTCACATTTTCGCTCATGTTTACGAATCTGAATCAACAGAAAACCTGAAACAAAAACAATATTATATTATCATTATAGAGCCGCCATAAGGGTTGCTCTGAGGTGTTATTTTCTGTCTCTATAAGACTACTTGACCCTATAACTTATGTTTTCACACCCAAATGAAGTATATGGGTCTCATGGTTCCTGAAATATTACATCACTGCAAAACATCTGACTTTTTTTAAAATGTTGTCCCGAAAGTTTGGCCCGGATTCACAATGTCTACCCAAGCAAACGTATTTTTTTACATTTTTTTATAGCGCAAACTTGACCTGAAGATATCAGGTATCAGAACGCTTTACATGAGCATCAGTTTCGTTACAGATGGACACATTCATTTTTGTTAGGCACGGGGAGATTAAATGATTTGCCCAGATTCACAGGATGTTGAGCGTCCCTGCCGAGGCTGAACCCGGTTCCCCAGCTTCAAGGTGGACCGCTCTAGCTGTAAGGCTACATACTTCTCTATTGATACAAAAAAGCAAATCAAAAATGAAAATCTCTGGACAACAATTATTTTATGGAGGTATATCAAGGGACCAGGACTACAAGGGTACCAAAGCAGAAGTCAGGAGTAGAAGCTCACTCTAATTGAAGTCCAAGCATACAAGGATTTAAGCACAGATAAAAAGTTTTTTAATCTCTAGAACAGGTGTATTTTTATTAGCTTCATAAAGACCGATTATGGATGTAATGTTTTTTCAACAGGTGTGGTGCAAATATTTTAATATTTGTTAAAGTATTCTCCACCACTGTACTATTAAAGGTCAGATATGCATATTTTTCACTATGACAAACGAATGTCTCACAAGCAAAGTTAACAGTATTTTATAATTGAGGGGAATATTTAAGTTGAGGGATATGCCAACAAGATGTATTTGTAAGGAATTTAGAGATTTTTAAACTATGAGTCTTAACAGAGCTGCGGGAAAACCCCACACATTTTTTTGACTTTTCCTCAATATTTTACCATATGGAGATCTCGGCCCAACTGCCGTTTCCCCTTACTGTAAAGTATAATGAAAGGTTTATTTAACTTGAATGAAACTAGCAAAAATATTTTTATGTTAAATATGAATGTAAATGAATGTTCTATATTTAGTTTAAATGTTAAACAAAAGAAAAAATGCTACAGTAATATTAACTTGATTTTGAATGAAAGTGCTAATTAATTTTATTATATCAAATTATCTAAAATTATTTCCCTGAAGTTTCGATTGAAAATAAATTCCCACCTAAAGTTATTTCTGATTGTGCATTATTAAAAGTTATGTATAGACTTTATTATAAGTAATTTAATTATAATTAATAAAAATGAATACAATTTAGAGCCTCATTATGATGTCGGTCGGAAAGCATTCGGACCGACTCGTTGTCAGAGTGGTTTCCGACGACTCAGGTTCGGGGAGTGCGACCGAGCAATTACGATGGTTCTGAACACCGTTATGTCAGACTCCCATTGACTTCAATAGGAGCCTGTGTTCTCACCGAATACACAGGCTCCCATTTAAGAAAGAGGTGGTTGCAGAAAATTGTGCACCCTGTGGCGGGCACACCAAGGCGCCTGCCACACTGTGCATGTTTTGAAAGGGGGGACCCATGGGTACTCCCATGGGCCCGATTCAGAGGCCTCGGGGTGAAGGGGGGCCTGCTACAGGCCCCCAAAGTCATATTCCGACAGCCGATCCGTGTCAGAACAACCGATTCGGAAAGGTCGGTCGGACTCCCAGAATCCGAATCGGTCGGAAACCATTCCAAAACCGATTCAGTCTGAATGCTTTCTGAACAACATCGGAAATCGACCCCTTAAGGGCCCGATAACGATGCAGGCTGAAACAGCTCTGACCGCCGGTCACAGCCCTTCAGACAGCCTCACAATCGGCTGGTCGGATTCCTTTCTGACTGACCCATTTTGATGGGGAAGGTCGGAAAGGGAATCTGAATTGGATTTCCGAATGGCCTCTGACAGGCTCAGAGAGCCTGCCCGCCATTCAGAAAGCCTTCCGTAATCCCTCGTCCAGCTTCTTCCGGCCGAGGGGTTACGATGGCAGATTCCCACAGCCTTTCTGTGCCGGCCTCTCTGACACAGAAAGGCTTTGGAAATCTGTCTTTTGGGGCCCCTAGTAGGGCCCCCATGGATGCAAGGCCACCGAATGGCAGCCTAGGGGGCACCTATGGTGCCCCCCCTGTTGATCCCTGCACCCAGTGGCAGGCACCTTGAGGTGCCTGCCACCGGGTGCACGGATGAACTGCACCTCTGCTTTTTATGAGAGCATGCATTCCATTCGGAATGCAGGCTCCCATTGTAAAGTATAGGATTGCGACTGAACAGGGTTCGGTCGCATCCTACTTGCTGGGCTCGAACCGACGACAGGAGATCATTTGGTTCCACTTCCCAAACTAGAGTCCGTCCGACATCGTAATCGGGTCCTAAGTAGTAAAGCAGATTTACACTTGTAGGTTTATTAATACCATTTTCAGGTACTTTAGCAGTTCGACTCTAGATTTTTTTTTTTTTTTTTTGCATATTTATATAGCGCGAACTTGATCCGAAGGTATTGGAGCGCTTTACATGAGCACCGTATTTACATTACACATTCAGGCACGGGGAGATTAAGTGATTTGCCCAGAATCATAGGATGGGGACGTGACCTCGAGGCTCGAACCCTGGTTTCCTGCACCAAAGTCGGCAGTTTAAGCCAACGGACCACATCCTCCCCCTTTAGGGAGTTACTAAATGTACAACAAAATGCAGTTTGTGAATAGGCATCTTGAAGATTGCCAAGAATATGTTTTCAGTTTCTTGACAGCAGATTTCATTTGAGGTATGCATACCTGTCCTGGAGAAATTATCATTTAATAAAAAGCCATTGCACTGGAGTATTTATGTCAAGTATAGTTTTTGCAGGTTTTTTGTATTTACTTTTTTGGGTAGATTTTTGTTAATAGGAACAACTTGACTGCAATGAGTCTCTCTCTCTGTTGATCAACATTACATGCTAAATAGACAGAAACAAAGAGAGGATTTTTCTGCCACACTGGTTGGTTTCAGAAAAGTTCAATATAGACTCACTTCCATCTCTTGTGCAATACAAAGTTCCTTTCCCAGAAGATACAGGACGACTTGATTTGAGACCTGGTGGCACATTTACTAAACATGCTGAGAATTTAGGGCAGCAAGCAAAGTTGCTGTGCTGCATTTCATGAAAGAGAGAGAACATATGGATCATTTCTGCTCTCTTCTTACATTGGTGCACTGTGTGCAGCCTATCGCCAACGCAGGCACCCTGGAATTATCATGAAAGGGTGTCTGCATTGCAGACACGATTGTTTTTGTACACTCCTTCCTGCACAAAAACAATCCTTAGAGACATTTCCCTCTTTTTATGTTTGCTGCAGAATGCAGCATATGTGAAAATAGGAAATAACAAGAACAAATAAATCGTGTTATGCCTCACTTAGGAAGACAAACTATTTTGACTCTTTCCCAGGTTTACACTTTTTTGTAAATCTGGGAATGCACCAAATCCACAGGTGGATGCATGGGAATGCACATGCTCCACCCATGGAACACCACCCACGTTTAAATGTAACCTAGCGCAGCCCAAGCAGCTGCCTTGCATTACGTGTCTTTACAAAGTCACGAAGTCCACGCAAACCAGGCCTTGGGTTGTTGTGTACCTTTGCATTATCCTTGCGTCACCTTGCGTGACAAAAGGACAACACAAAACCTTAATCATTATGGGCCCTGATACCTGGTTGAATTGTGTAGACTTCAGTGTGCTGCAGGAAAATGTCTACATTTTTGTCAATGGAAAAACTTGGGGCAGTACAGAAGCCTTGCGTCACTATCTCGTGTTGTATATCTCTTAATCGGGTGGTGTACTTCCTAAATAAAGATAGGTATGAACATTTTATTCCATGATTCCAAAAGTTGAATAGCGATGCTATACCACAATAGGAGGGGTATCAGGCCGATAATTGACCCTAACGATTTCCAAATGTTGTACTATCTAATCTCATAAATTTTAAGCCATAAGTAAATTAGATGACTTGGGGCATTCAGGGAATCTGACATGCAGACTAGGGGTCTGGGAGATTTCCCTATATTGATGAGAGCTATAACTGAGTCCAAACGTGCCCATACAGAAGTAACAAAACACACAAGATGATGGACGGAATGTTGCACATTGGCAAAACATTCACCCACAGTCACAGATCTGTGTTTAATCCCTCGTTATTTTGATCACCACGCCACCCCAGTACAGACATGGCCATATGCAAATCAGTCTTGACCCTGTGCCTCATGGGAACAGTCCAGGCCGAACTACCAAGCCATGTCTTCCCTGGACCGGAATCAAGCATCCTAGGACCGGTTTCGGGGTTTCACCTCTCTTCAGCCAGGATAGCTTGACTCCAGTGGCGTAGTGAGCACGGGACCCACGTCTGGGCATACCCTTCCCACATAGGGCGAACAGCAAAACACACAAGATGATGGACGGAATGTTGCACATTGGCAAAACATTCACCCCCAGTCACAGATCTGGGTTTAATCCATCGTTATTTTGCTCACCACGCCACCCCAGTACAGACATGGCCATATGCAAATCAGTCTTGACCCTGTGCCTCATGGGAACAGTCCAGCCCAAACAGAAGTAACAACAAATGTAAATCAATTTTTTCATAAGGGTATCCTCGGCTCATATTTGGTAGCTGGTCTGAATCATTCAGCAAATGTTTCTGGGGAGCTGAGTGAGACATTTGTGTGCAAATATACAGATTAGGAATTTGAAGGTACAAAACAGTTTTGAGTGAGAAGAAACAGTAAAAAAAACAATCATGGAGAATATCAGGCAAGGGGTTTTTATATAAACTTCCACAAAAATATGGAAACAGGCATAGGAGCAGTTAAGATTAGGAAATATTGCACAGCATCCCACCAGGAAGTCCAGGAGTAAGAACCAAACTAGGAGGATAGATGAATGCATGTAGTCAGATAGATGTTGCTTCGTAAGTCTCCGGACTTTACCCAGCAACTCAAGCCAAGAGGCTGTTTCAGGGGAGACCAGCTCAAGTTTGAATGGCCACAATTGGACAACTCCGTGAACACACTTTGCAGGGATGAAAATGCTCCAAATGGTCCAATGCTTTTCTTGAATCTGGTATGATTGCTCCTTTTATCAGAATGCTCCTGTGTCTCTATGCACCACTGAAGCTAGCAAAAATATTTGTTTCCTGAAAAAAAATCGAGGTTCACACAAAATGTAGAAATTAAACTTCGTGCATGTGGAGGCGTCTGCTCAGGAGACTATTCTATTCAACCCTGCAGAGAGAAATTCATCCAGAAGGCACGTTACCACGTATATCCTCCAGGAGAATGTCCCTGTTCCGGACTCTTCAACCAGTCATTAACTATCCACGCGTTCCTCTACTTATTGCTTACCAATGTGATGGTATACCAGCTCTGCATACTCAGAGTATTTCCTGAAAAAGCCAAGATGATAAAGCACTACTTGGAGCAAAGGAGCTGTGAGGACAAGTAAACCCTCCCGTGGGAAACCAACCCAGTCCAAAAAAGACATTCCTCATCCTTCTGCTGATCAACAGGCAAAATACCTCTAATGGTGTCGGATATAGATAGGCCCGGATGAATAGGACTTGACAGTCAGTACTATTAATCCCTCATTTCCATTCTCTTAGGACATCCCCTGTCTCTATTATGCAGAATGCCTAGAGATTTAGGAGCAACACAGATGATCTGGGATGTTCATTTGCCTAAATTAATTTGTTTCGCACACACAGACGAGCAATTTCTTTTGATATTATTTAACATGACCAGATAAAGTATAAACTTTTAAATAAATTAAATATCTTGCAATATTTGAAGTTAGAAATGCTGATACAAGATCTAAATTATTAACTAGTACAAATTAGATCTTTTCGAGAGGTACAGATGCACACTAGCCCATTCACTTGTTGGTTAAGGCACTTACATACTGCAAGACATGTCTAGATATTGTGAAAAATATCAAAAAAGGAAGATTATACTAGTACAGGCAACTTACTGTGCTGCTCATATATATGTTATGCCTCTCTGTGTCAGCCTCATGTCCTGACACACTGCTAAGCCATGTCTTTGGTCCCCCAGGATGCACAGCAAGCAGAATGTTAAACATTTTATATATTTTTCAGAACTTGTCAGCTATTCACAGTCTATGGTAGAGGTCAGAAATCCATAGGTCCAAAAAGCAAAACAAATGGGCAACACCCTGGGCTGATGTAATGTTTTTACAGATGATATCTGTAAAACAGATTAGAAATTCAGATGTGCTCCTTGCAGAAGGTTCTGCAGAATTCATACTTTGTAATCTCACATTGGAAAACATACTTCCTGCTGAGAGCAGATTGTGTGATGCTTTATTGGGCTCCATGCCCAAGACACAATCGTAATCAGGTACAAAACAGCCTCAGTCTCTTCCCAATCTCTGTATCTCAGGTACCAGGTTCTTTGTGGAAGTAAAGAAAATGAGGCCTGGGAGAAACAGCCTCTATCCATTCTCCTAATGCCATAGTTGTTTAATAAAATGAGTGGCATGAGATTTTCTAGGTTATCAGAAAATCTCATGTGAACTTTTTTGAATGTCATCACATAACCTCATATGAAATGTTATGAAGCCCATATAATTGTAAATGGAGGTTGGCACATCCAGGGATGGTTACTGTCACACCTGACATCCTTGGCTTGGTATACCCCAAAACATTTTTTCTTCAATACCTAACTTTGCTGAATTCGTTTTTGCTGGCATTAGACCTCTGTGCACCTTACCCCTGCTAACTAGGGCTAAGGTGCTCTCTCCTTTAAACATAGCACAATTAGCCCACACCTGATTGGCATATTTACTTTACTTGTAAGTACCTAGTAAATGGTACCACCTGTACCCAGGAGCTGTAAATGAAATGCTAATAGTGGGCTCGCAGCACTCATTGGGCCACTCTCTAAAGAAGCACTGCAAAACAGCTCACGCCTGCTACTGCAGCATGTGTGTGCAGTTTTAAACTGCTGTTTTGACCTCCCAAAATAAACTCTTTAATAGGCTTAAACCTTCCTGTTTAATATTTATAAGTCACTCCTAAAGTAGGCCCAAAAGGCTAATAGGACAGGGCGCATCGTATTTAAAAAAGTAGGATCGGGAACTTAAATTGTGCATGCCTTGGCAGTGAAAAACTTCTAAAGTTGTTTTTCAGCCCCCACACCTTGATTGGGCCCCAAGGTAACTCTCTTTGTTTGCACTGCCCAGCCAGCCAGCCAAACAGAGGACTGCCAGACAGATAGAGGACTAACTTCTGCCAACGTGGAGGACACGCACACCTTAAGACAATTTTTGTGTATTTTCATCTTTTCATCTTTTACAGTTAAGTCACACAGTGACAGATTTGTTAAGCACATATATGAATTTTTGAAGTTTTATATTTTACAAATTTCTGGTTACATTGTTAAATACATTTTTATCTTGTTTGATCCTTGTGCACCCTTGTCCCTTTAGCGGAGTTGTGTTAAAACAATTTTACTATTTTTTAGATTTTATAATCTTTTCATTTATTTAAAAATCTCTCTTTACTGCATTGCATATAACCCATTCGTTCATGCTCTTGCTCGCAATGCTGCATCACTTGTATGGTTAATTTGTAGATCTTTGGACAAAACTACAAAAAGAGACCAAGAATATCCTTGCAGAGCACTTCGCCACTTCTGTCTGTGAGTAGCTAGATTTAAAATGCTTTTCAAGTTTGCCAAAAATTCAAAGCCTCCCTAATTTCTCTTCCATCTGAACCATCACAGTGACCTCCTTGCATCTGTGGAGCCCAAGAAACTATGGCACCAGGAGGCAACAGCAAAGAGCAAGGTAAAGTGCTCAGTGTACTTTGATGACTTTTCTGCTTTCTGTGCAGACCGTCACTGCAAGGGCTCATAGCGAGCTTTGGTGAGCAAACATTAATTGCACTAAATTAGAGGATCTTAGAACATTGAGCCAAATGTACTAAAAACTTGGTCACAAAAATCTGTGGCAGATTGCACACCAATTGTTGTGTTTATTGCTACCGTAAACTTATTTTGCAAACCAGAATTTACTCTTTTGAGTAGCTAAACTACTTTTGCCTGTTCAGCATTTACAAGTGTAAAGTTACTCAATAGTGTAAATTCTACTTATATTCATTCCCTTCTACAGGGGCTCAAATTTATAAGCGTAAGTTATTACAGCCAAGAAGGAGTAGTAGTAAATTTAGCACCACACAGGGTCAACTTCTCATATTGCAACACCATCCCATAGATAATGATGAAGGCAGGGCTTACAATAGAAACCATTGGAGATAATCTTAAATCCAAATAACTTATTTCAACTTAAAAAAAAATATACATACATTTAAGTGAATATTAAAAAACATATATTGTAGAAATAAAAAACAATACAATCATATAATATTTTGATAACTTGTTTTTAATTTAAAAATAAACGAGCTTAATTTCAATTAATTATATCCTTACAGTTTTGCCATTTTTGATATATTAACATAAATGAATGTTATATGTTTATTTTAAATGTAGAACAAAGTCAAAAAATAAATTCACTATTCAATTAATTCTTAACTCCATCTTATGGAAAAAAATCATATATTTTAATTTTGTTATAATAGTTATTAAGTAATTACAACTAATTTAATCATAGTTTAAGAAACTTACGTTTACATACATTGTTTTATTAAAAAATAATATTACAATATTTTAAAATAGTACACATGTTTTGTTTTTAGATAATATTTAACATGAAATATATTTTTCTTTCTTAAATATATTTCAAATATAATTTAGCTCAATTTAACATTATTTCATATGGGGTTTTATTTTAAATCCCTACCTCTACTATTTTCTATGGGAGGGTGTTGCATTATCAATGGTTGGTCAAGTGTGGCATTGGACTTACTCAAGCTCTAAGTCGGTGTACATTTACTACTGTTTTTGGTGTATGTGGCTGCAGTAACTTCAGAAATGCAGTTTGTGAATTGCAATGGGCTTACTCTTTTTTGGGTGGGTGAATGTCCCTTCATAAAACGCTAACTATCTCTCCCTTAATCCCTGCTTAATCCCCCCTAAACCCCACCTATATATAGTAAGCATGCCCCATTTTTCAACTCCTTCCTCTAGACTCTCCCACATTTACTACTAAGTAATAAACGTACATGTGAGCATCTCCCATAGAAAAGATAGAGGTGGAGGTGGAGATTTACACTTATAGGCTTGTGAAGAGTATTTGAAGCACTATTGTAGTTCTACTAAACAAACTACAAAATGCAGTTTGTGAATATGGCCATCAAGGTGGAGCATTTATGCAACCTCAAGCAGAGGCTAGGTACATGGAGTCCCAGGAAGCAGACCACGAAAGAAAAGCCCTGAATCTTGGGAAGAAACCACTGATTATGCTCCACTAAATGGAACAGCAAATAAACAAAGGGGAGAGCATACTGAAATACACAGGTAGGTGAGTAGATAAAGAGCACAATACTTAGTAATGGCTAAAAAAAGTTTCCCAAAAAATAATTGGAGGAAAAACACAGTAAAATGGGGTACAACTGGAAAAATAAACTGAATACAGGTAAATTGAATAAGTGCATTAAGATAACTGATCTTCCCAAATCACCCATTGTCAACTGCAGTAAGGAAGTCTATATTAGTCAGTCCATTATCGTATTTCTCTTGATGTTTATTCCGTAAGTTACTTATATATGAATTCACTTTAAAAATGAACCCACTGTTCAGGCTCATACCTTATAACAATATTGTGTTGCACTTGATTGTAGTTTTCAGATGAAATCTATATCAACTGTTTGTTGTATAAACATATTAGCATATCTTGGTACCAAGTACAAGACAAAGTGATGTTAGACCTTTAATAGAATGCCTACTGCTATTCAAAGCACAATACTTGTAAACATACACCAACGCCAAATGTATTTATATATATAAATATATATACCCACGAAATTTAATATTTCATTCATGCTGTCAAAAAACATAAATTTTCATTTTAGAATTCAGTGAACAACATTCTGGAACCTTTCAGTGGAACATTTTTATTGCATAGTTCATATATTCCCTCAAAAAAAAAACACAGCTTATTATTTCTGTTTGCTATGAATGCTTTTTGGTAAATGAGCTCCTTTTCGTAAAGGTTTTTAAAAACAACTGTTAAAATGTTAGCAAACATAGATAAATATGCTTAAATCACCTATTCAAGGCTATACTCACGTCAATGATTCCACAGACTTAGGCTTAATGAAGATAGCAATGGGATGAAGTTGTGCTACTTGTAGTCGCTTGATAGCATTTCCAGATACGTCAAGTATACAATGTTTTCCCTGTAGAAACAGTCAGTGACATGATTAGCTGATCAGTGTTTTATAGGTTTTTACCTTTAGAAATGATTCATATTACTAAAATATATGGACTAAATTGTCCTCTGCCATACAATATAAGGATACTGAAAGTTACGGTGCAGTTCCGTGACCATACAGAGGAACAAGTAACCTTATAAGGTCATGGAACTCCGAAGTGACTTGCAATATCTTTTTAACATACTCCAGAGGGGATTATGTTTCTTGTAATACATTGTCACGTCATCACTCTTCCCTATAAAACAATAATTGGGGTTATTGACACAAAGGTACAGCAACTCCTCCCTCTCCGAGCTTAATTAATAGAAACTAAGAACAATGTGTTGAATGCCAACAAGTTCATACAAAGAACAATATCAAAGTTTCTATTTCACCAATACAAACAAGGAGCCTTGAGGGAATTTTGTTTAGGAGATGTTTCAATAACTGTGTGACAATAAACTTCTGGAATAAAGAACCTTGTGCAGGAAAATGTTTGAGGGCCAAAGTAGCAGACAGCATTTCGTCACTACAATATTTAAACTCTCTATGAAATTAAATAAATGAAAAAATGTATAAAGTGCACTCATACTTAAAGGCGCCTTTGTGCTGATACACCACAAGTTCGGCACAACCGAGCACCTTGAATGAAAGGCAGGAAAACAAAGTTAAAGTGTAAAAAGCCAAGTTTTTAAAGCTTTGGGAAAATGATTATAGCCAACTAAGGACTAAATATGAAAAGGCATAAAATTACAGATTTTGGCCACGGCAAAAGAAAAAGATCCTAAGCAGTGATGGCCACACAACCGTGACTTAGACAGGTACTCAGATTCAGCATTTGCAACCTCCAGGACCACTTATTTGGAATTAGTGTTTTCAGCCTTTTCATCTTCCAGGATGATCAGGGTTTTTTACTTTGGCAGTGGGCCACGGCAGCTGTAGTATTTTCAGTTCATGGCAGATTGAAGGGTAATACAGTGGTACCAGATCTTGCAAAAGTCTTTGGTGCAGTTCATGCGTGAACCTTAGTAATAAGCTTTCTGTGGGTGCTCCTTATACCAGGAACATGCTGGGCTTCTCTAGAAAGTCTCTCATCCTGCAGGTCCAGGCATACTCATTTCCTCTCCTTTTATCTTTCAGAAGGCTAGGAGGCTTCTAGGCATTTTAGGCACCCCCTAAGCTCCTTCAGCAGGAAATGTACACTTCAAGTAATGTCTTCTTCTCTCTGGGTGACTGGAAGCTCTTTTTAGTAGTCTGTGGAGCATTCTCTACTTTGTTAAAAAAGAACAGGAATAAAGTGGGGTGGTTTTTATCTCACTTTTATATACATTTTCCAAACAGGGAATGTGGATCCGCTGTCTAAAGCTGCTGAACTGGTTTGTGTTGGTTCTCTTTCATCAGTAATTTCCTGGCTGTTCCACAGATGCAGCCTTTTTGCAAAGTGATAGCTCTCACAGCAGGTTGCATTGGGGCTGTCTATCCCAATGCTGGGAACAATGAAGCGTAAGACCTCTACACTTAGTTGTTATTTTCCTTCCTGAAGCAGCAATCATCGAGAGACAAAATGGCAGGTCATACCTAGAAACATCCTCACTTTAAACAATAGAAATTGCAGTTCCACCCTTCACTACAACCATCTATTTATTTATTTATTTTTTATCTATCAAATGGTGATGCTCAGGTACAACTAATAAGTAGCTTTATTTTAAAATGCCCTAATTAAATTTCTAAGGCAAGCCCTATCTCTATCCTCCTTCACATCAGTTTCTGGGTCGCCACGCCTCAGCTAGAGGAATGTTGAATCTTTGGTGGCAAATTTTGCGCTTCTGATTTAATTGCGAAAATGTCTTCCAGCAGGAAAAAACGGCAAGCGGAAGAGCTCCTTGGAGCTGCCTGACCACAAAATGTCCATGAGAAAGAATTCAATTGAAACTTGCTGTGTGAAAGTGAGTATGTTGGAACCCTGGTAGAACTGTAAGTGAGAATGGTGATATAGAGGTCTAGAGTGTGAGGAGTCATACACTACCATGTGCTGGTGCTAGGGTCAGAACTGCCACTGTATGAGTAAGAGATGAGTCAGCATTGTCATCTAATAGTAAAAGAAGATAAACTGTAAACAAGATGCAATGATTTTTAAGAATCTCCCAGCAGGAATGAGAGCATGCTGAAGAGTTCCTCAAAGTTGGCGTATCACAAAATTTCCTTGAGAAAGAATAAGATTGCAACTTCCTTTTACTCCCTAAGCACGGGATAGCTATCTTTGTGGGATCTCACCCATTCCTCTTTCTGCAGTTAATAATCTGGTTTCTTACTCATATGAAGTACTGGGTACTGTTAAAGCTGAGTGTCTTGAAGAAGCAACTTTTATGCTCAGTTCATATAGCCTCTTCAATTCTCTGTCAGGTGGAATAAATGGAAAGGTAAGAGATCTCATCTTCACTAAAGATGCCTGTTCCATAAGGTTTTCTATGGGTTTGGTGAACATTGAAAATATGTTGGTGCCCAGAGGCCAATGATGTTTAGTTTTTATTGTTGGCAACCAGATCAGCGGAAGTCTTTTTCTAAAGAGTCAAGGCAAGATCCATTGAAGGCAAGCAGATGCTCATAATGCTGCTGTGGTAGTTCCAACATTTCTGTCGGTTCATCTGTTTATTATCATGAAATTTGTTACCTTTTTTCACTATTGCCTCCAGCCAGTGGACCCTATATAAAGGTAGGAAAAGGAAAACGCATGGTGCTGTCCAGGGTTTTGGTATTTTGCACATTTGTGAACCATCTGACATCAGTGTCCATGTGGGGGAGCAACTTTTCTACAATTAGTTTCATCATTCCCTTAAAAGTCAGACAGATGAGTCTTTCCCACAATCGGTGTCATTAATGTTTTAAAATATCTATTTTCTTCGCTTAGTGTTTCTTACATTTTCTATTTGTCTGACCTTTTTAAACAATCTCAGTGTGTGATCTAGATTAAAGTGAATATGCTGGTACCAATGGTAGCATTGCAGCTGGCAATGCTGATGTAAATGTCTAGAGAATGAATAGTCAGGCACTAGCCGGTGCTGGTATGAACAGAACTGCCAATGTATGAGTCAGTGAAGAGTCAGAAAAGAAGCGACAGAGGATAGATGATAAAAAACTGCAAAGTTCTTCAATGATTTGTCACAACCTTTTGGAAGACTTCCACCCAGCTGTAGTTATGGAGAGGGAAAAGGATACCTGAGGCTGAATGTCTTTGCTAATTGGAAGTGATTCATTTGACAAGGAGGAGACTGGCCTTAGCAGCATAGCTCATTGAATCAAAGACAATTGGTACCAGAATGTGGCATTTGTCAGGAGGAAATGAAAAACTTCAACCTTGATTACTGGTGTGTTTGTTGTTTGTGTTTTAGCTCTTAATCGTATTGCTCCTCAGTGGGGAACAAAGGCCAAAGATAAACGGTTTAATTTGGCTTTTCCTCTGAGATTAGAAGCTGACTAGTGCAAAGCTTCAAATATTGTAACTTACTTGTCACAATTCACCTTTCGGTACGTCTAGCTAAAGAACATGTACAGTCCCACAGTTGTGGTTGTGCCGCAAGAACCAATATGCAGTGATCATATTGTCTAACTCCAACATTTAACACTGACACTGGTGATAGGGCTTTACAGATTGATTACCACGAAGGATAATATAAATAAGGAAAAAACTAAGAATAACTGAACAACTACATATGTGGATATGGGTCCATGATGTGTGACATGCAGAGAAAAGGAACCAATGTACTGGGCATGTTTGGCACCTTCATGTAAATTTTGCATCAATTCTAGTGATGATGCCTATATATTCCTCTTATTGAATTGCCTATTCTTTAATTGATAGTATGAAAGACTTTCTTGATCTAGTCTGCTGACTGGAGGTATTCTGAAGATAAGGACACTATGGAAAGAAGTACCCATTAGAATATATTTTCCCTTGATAACCTACACACCACAGCCTGCACTTCCCACTAACACGTCATTAAATAAACTCAGCCTAAAGGAGTGGTTATACACATTCTTAAAGAAAAACATTTTTATTTATAAAGACTTAACACCGTGGTTATTTTTTATCTTTGGCGCACAAATACATACATGTAGTGATAATGCGATTGGATTGCTTGGAATCATTAAACTGAAATACATGAATGCATTGTACTTTTCCGTGGCAGACCGTTAATGCATTTGTGAATTCAATTGCACTCAAGTGGTATTCAAGGCCCAGATGTCCAAATGGGTTTTGCAGTCAAATAGCTTATGATTGATATAATTGAAGGCTTTGTGATTTTGTGATGGAGACTTCAAAAATACAAAGTCACAATGTACTTGAGATGCATTACAGGTACCAAATCTATTTGTAAACTGATTTACACATTGTGATTTCTTGGAATTTGCAAGACACATTTAGTGTTAAAGGGGCAGACCCGCATGTGAACCACAATGAATTGGATCACGGTGCCATCACAAACCATTGTTCGAATTCCAACATCTCAAAGGTGTAGACTGCAAAGTTGAAAACCGTCCATGATCAACAGCTTCCACTATGTGAATGTAGGCTGTAGGCTTTGGATGTAGGGGACAGTGGTCCAGGGACCATGGCATGCTCCCCATAATGTCACCTTACTTCTTGTTGTTTTATTTTACACTTGCACCCTATGACCCTGCACCAGACAGGCGCTGCATTGTCAGCATTTTTCATATGTAAATGCAGGGGTGCAGGTCTCCTGTCCCTTGCAAGGTTCCTTCCTGCATTTGCAGGCATTTGGAGGAATTTAATAAAGGGATCCCTATATGATTAACATTCATAGGGCAGGGATTCTGCAAATCCTTCAGAATATTTCATATCCTCACTTTTGAGCGAGTTACTGAATGTCTGTACATATCATAGCACTGACTGAGGAGTTTCTAAGTACCTTATTAAAGAAGACCAGCTCATTACCATTAAAATGAAGCAAATAATATATATATATATATATATATATATATATTTAATATTGTTTAAAATTAATTATGGATGATTGAGTCTTCATATAATTTGTTCAATAATGTATTTTATAATTTAGACCACTTCTGAACTGGAAAAAGCTTGTTCTTAGAACATCTAGCTGTAGGCCTGATCAACAGTGCAAAATACAATCAGCACATGATTGAGGAGGCATTTCATTCATTCATTTTATGTGGGGATGGTGTCTTCATCAGGAACTTGCATTGCATAGTATTAAAGGTCAAACCTAGAGTAAGAAAATGCTTCTTTTTGCAAGATCACTCCCAAGGTTGTGGACTGATTCTGCTGTTTTTTCAGCTATGAAGATGCACTTATTCCTGCTAAACAAACTTCAGTGCCATTGCTTTGACCCTTAGAAGGTACATGTCTGATTGGTTCACTTATAATTGGCATAAGTTAACTTACTTATAATCTCTAGTATACAGTACCAGGTGTATCCAAGGACAATAAGTTAAAATGTCTTTCATGGACTGCAGCACTTTTTGTACCCATCAGTGGGACAAAGTAAAGTATGATTCCAGCTCGCCCTGGCTGGCTGGCAGAGCAGTTTTCGATTGCTAACTCAACTTTGCTATTTAAAGTAATGGTAAAGCCCAAACCTTACATTTTAATATCTATAAGTCACCCATAAGAAAGGCAGAGTGCATTATATTAAAATAAAAGCATGTGTTTCTTAATGTTACATGTCAAGACAGTAATAACCTGCATTGCCATTTTTACTGTAGAAAGGCTAGTAGTCTCATTGGCAAGTACAGAGTTACACGCTAGCAATGCAGCAGTGCTAACTTCTAGATGGGACTACTAAATATGATACCTCAAGGTATGAAAGGTATCAAAAGAATTGTTGCATTAAACCCAACTTGATGCTAAAGTGGAATTTAACGTAACATTTGCACAAATTACATCTTTAGTAAGTAGTCACTTAGTTGCTCAAAGTTTTCCAGTGACTGTTTGCAGTTGCTGCCCATGAGAAAGCTTTCTGACCTCAAGAGGGTAGATGTGAATGACTCTCCGGTAGGAACACAAAGGGCCTGCACTGTGTTCTCTCCCTGGCAGGGAGGTCAAACAGGTTGTGAGCCAACAAGCAATCTTCAAAGGGGAAGCCACCTTTGAAGAACAAATGGTGGACACACAAGGAAGGGGCTGCTCTTTTGTTCTTGGAGACAGGTTGGCATCAGGGACAGAGGGGGGTAGTTGCGACTAATGCAGGCTTTCAGTAGGTGTGTAACCCTGAGGTAGCCATACCTCTGGGATGGGCTTCGGAGTGCCACCCACCAAGAAAAGAGTTCTGCCATGCTGGAAGTGAGCAGAATAGTACATTCTGGGCTATTTAGATGCCACTCTTTCCAAGAAATCGTCTCTAGGTGGGAGGGGACATGGTAGCCCATTGGCTAGTAGTTGCCACATCCAGAGGGCACAGACTGGGAATAAAAGTGGCACCCCTGACAACTAGACCTGAGATCATGTCTGTAATGAAGAGTGGACCAAAGAAGGGCAGCCTTGCTGTTCCTTGGACCCAGCAAAAGTAGGCTGCACCATGACTGAACTGTGCCTGCTGCTCCATCGGCTAGCAAAGGCAGGACTGTGCCAGTGGTAACTTGCTCGAGGTATATTTGTCTCTCAGCATCAGACAGAAGAAGTAACTTCAAGAGTCATTGGTTGACGTCCTATTACAGCTAATAGACTACAAAAGCTGAAGAATCCTGCCTTGGTCAGTTGGTAGCCAAAAACACCTGACAGCCAATGGCCAACAACAGGCAGCCTGAGAGACCAAGTACCAACTCTCAAAAGTTGCACCCAAGTTTGCTGGACCCAGGAGAGTTGCTGAGGTGCAGTTCCATTGCCCACAAAGGAAGTTATTGCCAGTTAAAGGAAACAGCTGCTTTTGCTGTAACCAGAGACCAGTAGAACAGTGGCACCTGGTTTTTGGTTTGACTTCTGCCAGATTAAGAGGGACATCGCCCATGTGACCAAAGTTGCCCTACTGTGTTAGTGGACCGAGGAGTAGACCCAGGAAGACTCAGTTCACTGGATCAGCATCCTCAGCATCTTCATCATCCTGTGTACCTTGCACCAGGACAGCTCCATTGAAATCTATGGTGGTTCACTCCTAGAGCCTGGTAAAGGACTGGAGACTGTTTTGATTGTGAGGTAACTGTTCAACTAAGCCTCTTTGGTCCCTGCAATTTACTCCCTGCAGGAGTCTGCTGCTCAAAGAGGGCCATGGTACTAGTTTACAACTTTATAAAAGTGTTCCAAAGTTTGCAAAGTTAACCACGAGCAATGTTTATGACAATTATTTTTTTGTGCTCAGAGGAATAGCAGTTGCAGTGTCTTGTGAGTTAGAGATGACAGGATCCTTTTGGTTCCTGATGGGCTCCAGAGAACAGTGGCGTAGGTGCAAGGGTGTGGGTGATGGAATTGACGATGTAGAATGTTCAGTCAGTGGTTACATGCTGAAAGAATAAAGACTGCTAATACCAAGCTCTGAGTGTGGCATGATCATTTGCATGTACCCGGGCTGGGGCAGGATGCTACTGGCGATGAGATAGGGGATTACGCAAACCATGCAACCCAAAGTACTGAGAGTTCTCTCCCGGAGAGTTTACTGTGGTTCAGCAAACTGATCATACATGCCACGTGTGCCTCAGTCAAAGTGAAAATTGATGGTTGGCGTATGTTGAGTCAAAGCTCCACTCCAGGCAGTGCAAGGCCTGTGAAGAAAGTGAAGACCTTACAGAAAGTTTGTTTGTCGTCAGCTAAAAATTTGCTTGATAAAGTCGAGACAAGAGGTACTGCGCCACAACATGACACAGAGCCATCATTTATTAAGTACGACAATTCTAAAAGCAGTGATAACTAGGCATAGAGAAGTGCCAAAGGGCGTAATCGCCAAGTGTAAGGATGGGCTAAAAGCAGAAACATTTCTGACATCAAGAAATGGTAAAGGCAGTGACAACCATGTACAGAAAGTGCAACGAGCGTCGACAGCCAGGTGCAAGAGAACTCTGTGAGCAGAAGCAGGCGAATGTAAAGAAACGCTAAAGGCAATAGAAAACCTGATACCAAGCAAAGAGGTGAGAAGGGTGACGACCCATACAAGAAACAAAGCTGCTACTCACCGTCAAAGAAGACCAAAACTTACAACTGGAGAGCGGGCGGGTTCACCCAAATTTTAGAATGCAGGTAGTGCGTGGCGAAGGTGCCGGTAAAGCAGGCAACAGACTCCGCTGGAGCAAGCTTCACTCACGCTAGCAGAAAGTTCCACAGGTTATTATGCTTTGCCTTCCTAAAATCACCGCCTCCCTTCGACACTGCCATAAAGCAACATATTGGTGACAGATTCAAACTAATGATGATTTCATTGATGCTCCGGAAGAAGCAAATGACAAAAAGATAATTAAATATCTAAAGAACTTGGCAGGTGACGGAGTAAAAGAAATGATACAGAACATACCACAAGTTGGTGCAGTGACGTACTGTCAGATCAAAGAAGCGCAAAACACCAAGTTCAATCAAATGCCGAATGTCTACTATGAAAGGTACATCTTCAGTCAGGAAAGGCAGAGAGCTGGCGAAATGGTTGATGAGTTTGTAGAAAGACTTGATTTGCTCATTAAGCACTGCAAGTTCAATGACTTCAACGATGAAGAGGCCATGTGTCTCAAGGTATTAGATGGTTTCCTCTTTGATTCAATCCGATGACGAATGCTGAAAGAGACACTCAGCTTGGAAGGGGTACTCATGGCTACCAGAGTGGAGGAGACAGCTAACAGACAGGCAGCTAATAGTCTGGAACGGCCCGAAATGAATCAGTGCATAGTGTGAAAAGTACGTCGAAACACAAGGCAGAAGACCATAAAATAATGTCTCCAAAGAAAAAGAAGTTGTGTTTCCAATGTGGATTTTCCTTCCCACATGAGGGTATATTTCCTGTCATTGGACAGGTGTGCACAGGCTGAGGGAAAGAGAACCATTTTGTAACAGTCTGCAAAGCAAGGTAAAGATCAAGTGCATCAGGTCGAGAAAACAAGATGGAGGCAAGATAGAGTGTGTCACATTGACAAAACAAAATGGATGCCAGAAAGTTTCAGATGCGATGTCTTCTACGCATGCCTACAAGGCCAAGCAGCAACATCAGTTGAGGCAAGTAGAAACTGGATGATGTTGATTGTCATAAAATTCTTTGTCTAAAAGTTTGTCACCATCTTTGTCGAGTGACAGTGAAGAAGATGAGTGCGCAATGTCAATGTTGACTGTAGGACGACATGCACATGTAGGATTAGCTTCTTGCAAAAAAGAATGCGGATCAAAGCTAGACCAACAAGTAAGAGTGCGAAATTCATTTGGACACTGCCCCTGGATTCCCCTGAAAGTGAATGGGTGCTCCATACCTTTTATCAAAGACAGTGGCACGTCAATAAATATTATGCCAGTGAAAAAGTAGAAGGAACTGTCTCTCTCCAGAGCCCTGTTTACCTCTGTTTAAAACCAAAACGTATACATGGGCTGCTTCGATGCCACTGCAAAGTCAAGGTTCGTTCATAGCAACTGTGAAGCATAAAAATTATATAAAGTACAAGCACCAATTCATGTATTGCCAGGCACTTCATCGAGCACATGTTTACCCAGTTTCAGTACTGTTGCTGACATAGGGCTGATTTCTGCAAACTACAATGTCAATGCCTATCATGGGATAGTGACTCAGTTATCTTTGTTTCATGGACTAGGAAGACTTAAGACCTGGACAGTGCAACTTCACATAAATGAGGACATCCATCCTGTTGCTCATCAACATTGTCAAATTGCTTACATTTACAAGAGGCTGTTGAGAAAGAACTTGATACCCTATTAAAGCACAGTGATCCACTGGTCCGATGCCATGGGTATCCCCATTGCAGTAGTTCAGAAAAAGGACACTGAAGGAGCTGTGCACATCTGCTTTGATATGCACCAACAAACAAGGCGATTGAAAGAAAATGACATCCAGGTTCGCACATTGCTGACATGATTACGCAGCTGAATATAGCTTAAGTCTTTTCCCACCTTGATTTGAACAAAGGGTATCACCAGCTCAAGCTGGAAGAGAATTGATGGTACATTACTACCTTTTTAACTCATGTTGGTTTGTTTCAATATATTAGGCTCAGTTTTGGAATGCCATCAGTTGCCGAACTTTTTCAGGATGTCATTCATCACATAATACAGCCAGTCACAAATGTTTTGAATTACAGTGATGACATACACGTTTTTGGGGCACACAAAAGGAACATGATAAAGCACTTACCCAAGTGTGTCATATACTTGCAGATGCAGGTCTCACTTTAAATGCGGCAACGTGTGAGTCTCATCAAACCAAACTCAAGTTCTTTGGTCATATCTTTTCTGATGGGGGAATGACTCTGGATCCCAAAAAAGTATAGGCCTTGTCATCCACTTCTACCCACCCAAGATGTTACTATGCTGAAATCCTTCCTTAGTATAGCCAGTTACTGTTCAAGGTACATACATGACTTTGCCACTGTAAGTACCCCATTGAGAAACTTAACGTAATGAAATGTCCCATTTACATGGTCAAGTAAATGTGAACAAAGCTTCAATAAAATCAAACATGCATATGAGAATGCACCTAAAATGACATACTTTGATCTGAAATTGCAGACAGAGGTTGTTGTTGATGCAAACCCAGTGGGGTTGAGTGCCATCCTTGCCTAGCACACTGGAAATCTCAATGGCCCAAGACACCTTGTGGCTTATGCTAGCCAAAGTTTGTCAATGACAGAAAATGCTTATTCACAACCCAAAAAAGAAGACCCAGCTGTAGCTGTAGCTTGAGAGCATTTTTCTTTGTTCCTGTAAGGAAAACATTTCACAGTTGTCCCTGACCACCAAGCACTGCTCACCATTTTTAGCAATCCTAAAGCCAAGATGCCCCTCGCATTGAAAGGGGGAGTTGCGATTGCAGGAGTATTATTACACGATTGTACATCATCCAGGAAAAGATCAAAGCCCTGCTGACTACTTCTCACGTGTGCCAATACAGTGTCATGGCACCACTTCTAAAGTGGCTAATGACTCTGTTAACTTCATTGTGACGCTAAGTACCCCTGCTGACATATCGGTAGAACAAATCATTGCTGCCACGAGTACTGACAGGGATTTGAAAATACTAAAAGACATTATTGCACATCAATCGTGGTGAAAGCATACCTGACCTCTTCATAATGACCTTGAATACCAGAAATTCAAAAATGTGCAAGAAGAGCTTTCAGTTACCCCAGAAGGCATTATTTTATGAGAGTTGAGAATTGTCATACCAGAGAGTCTGAGCTGAACTAGCCAATGAGGTACACAGTGGAGTCATTGCTAGGAAATGAGCTTTACGAAAACGAGTGTGGTTCCCTCATCTTGATGAAAGAGTTGAAAAAGAGTGAAGGGCATGTCATTTGTGCAACTGTCTGTCATCTATGACAACCTCACATCTGTTGAACATGTCTGCGCTCCCAAAACATGCATAGGAGAAAATTGCATTTGTTTTGTTTGGACCCCATCATCTACCAGGATTTTTTTATGAATATTCCTGTTTTCCGCTCGTAGAAGATTTGTCGTCAACTACTCATGATGGAGTCATTGAGGCTAGAAAGTATTGTTGCAACATGGGGTGAAATCTGACAATGGCCCACCTTTCAATAGTCAAACGTGCAAAGATTTTCTCACTCATTTCAATGTCAAGCATCAGAAAAGCGCACTTCTCTGGCCACAGGCGAATGGTGTGGGCGAGAGATTTATGAGTACCCTCAAGAAGACTGTTCAGCGCGCTGCAGTGGAAAAGCTTGAACTCAAATCAGTACTTCAGTCTACACCTTGCTGACTACAGGTCAACTCCCCATTGTAATAAGGGGAGTTAATGTCCCCATTGTAATAAGGGGACTTAATGTTTGGAAGAGCCATATGAACCAAACTGCTACAATGGACCACTGAGAGATTCAGTGACATTGATTATCTTTGAACCAATGATTAGTCTCACAAATGCAAAATGGAAACCTGTGAGACAGACGCCGCTGTGCTCAAAGCACTGCATTCAAGAGAGGAGATTGAGGGAAACACAATTCTGATGCTCCTTTTGATGCTGACCCACAGAGAGTTGTAACTAATAAAGGATACATGGTGACTCCCCGTCCTGAAAAGTCTATGACCCAAGATTCTTTGCATTTCAAGCATGTGCCTCGATCTTCACCAACTCCGGATGTCAGGAGTGAGACTTGTCCACCTGAGAATCCAGACAGCCCAATGACTGTACCAATGTCTCTGTCACCACTGTCAGTCATGGACACTGCTCCGATATCCCGGCGGCCTCACATGACCAAATCTAGGCGATTGATTCAAGCATCAAAATGACTTATTGAAGAGCTGTAATGTGTATATGTATTATTGCCAATTTTATTTAACAAAGGGAGAGATGTAGTGTCTTGTGAGCTGGAGATGACGGGACCCTTTTGGTTCCTTTCGGACTCTATAGAACAGTGACGTGTGGGTGTGGGTGATGGAATTCATGATGTAGAATGTTCAGTAAATGGTTGCATGCTGAGGAATAAAGACCTGTAATACCAAGCTTCATGTGTGGCATGATCATTTACATATGCTCAGGCCGAGGCATTGTTCTTTGAAAATTCATATCTCCAGAACTCTCAGGTGAATTTCTATTGTTGTGGTGTATATTTAAAGATAAAAATACAACCTATTTTTATACACGGGTGCCGTATATTTATTGATTCTTGTTTTGATCGTATTGAACCGCTTTGGTAGCTCTTAAGGCTTTACACTTGTTCGTCGGATAAAGCCTTACTACTCAGCGACACATTTCCCCAGGGTTGAGCTAGGGTTTTTCAAACAAATCTGACTGGACCCAGTACAGATAGTAAGTTTATTACACAGTGAGGTCTTACAACCACTCCATATAATAAAATGCTTTCCTCACACTTAGAAATTGAGAAATTGTGCAAATCTACTGTGAAAAAGCAGAGGTGGAGGAGAATTGAGCAGATCCAAGCACTCTCTACAACATTATAGTGCACCCTATATATCTATTATCAATCAATCAATCAATCAATCAAATGCTTGCAAAGCGGGGCTACTCACCCATAAGGGTCTTCAGGTGCTGAGGGGGGTGGGGGGCTGCTGATCCGTCTAGGCACTGTGGTGCAGTTGAAGAACCAGGTCTTTAGGTCCTTCGGGGCAGCAACGGTGATTGTCTGAGGTGGAGAGACAAGGTGTTCTAGGTCTTGGCAGTGAGGTAGGAGAAGGATCTTCCCCTGGTCTTACAGAACCGTGGAACGGTAGCCAGGGCCTGTTGGGCGGAGCAGAGTTGTCTGGTGGGTGCGTGGAATGAGAGGCGGTGGTTGAGGTAAGCAGGTCCCAAGTTGTGGAGGGCTTTAGATATGTTTGAGGAGCTTGAAGGTGATCCTTTTGTTGACTGGGAGCCAGTAGAGCTCTCTCTGGTGTTCGGTGATGTGGCTGCGGTGGGGGATGTTGAGGATGTGTCTGGGTGTGGCGTTTCGAATGTTCTGCAATTTCTTGAGGAGTTTCTGGGTGACGCCGGCGTAGAGTGCATTGCCATAGTTGAGTCTGCTGCTGGTGAGTGCGTGGGTGACCGTCTTTCTGGACTTGGTGGGGATCCACCTGAAAATCTTTTGATGCAGATGGAGTGTGTGACAGCAGGAGGAAGAGACAGCGTTGATCTGGCGGTTCATGGTGAGCGAGGAGTCCAGTATAATGTCGAGGTTTTGTGTGTGGTCCGTGGGTGTGTGGGGGGGGTGTTCCTGGTGCACCAGGCCACCAGGAGTTGTCCCAAGCAGAGGGGGTAGGGGTCAGGATGAGGACTTTGGTTTTGTCTGAGTTGAGCTTGAGGCAGCTGTCTCTCATTCAGGTGGCAACGACCTTCATCCCATTGTGTAAGTTGCTCCTGGCATTTGTGGGTTCGTTGGTGAGGGAGAGGTTAAGCTGGGTGTCATCAGCATAGGAGATGATGTTGAGTCTATGGTTCCTGATGATGGCTGCGAGTGGGGCCATGTACACATTGAAGAGGGTGGGGTTCAGGGAAGAGCCCTGAGGCACTGCGCAACTTACCTCTGTGGGTTCTGAGAGGAACTGTGGTAGTCTGACACTATGTGTTTGACCGGTGAGGAAGGAGCGAATCCATTCTAGGGCTGTATCTCGGATGCCGGTGTCGTGGAGTCTTGTGCATAGGGTGTGGTAGGAGATCCTGTCAAAGGCAGCAGCGGAGTCCAGGAGGATGAGGGCTGCTGTTTTGCCCCAAGGAGGGAGCGGATGTCATCTCTAGCGGAGAGGAGGGCAGTCTCAGTCTTGTGGTTGCTTCAGAAGCAGGATTGGAAGAAGTCCAGGACGTGGTTGGCTTCGATGAACTTCGGCGAGTTGGGTGTTGATGGGTTTCTCAATGGCATTGGCTGGGACGGGGAGCAGGGAGATGGGTCTGAAGTTCTTGAGGTCCGTTGAGTTGGCAGAGGGCTTCTTGAACAGGGGGTTGATCTTGGCATGTTTCCAGTCTTCAGGGATGGATCTCAATTAGGGGTGGGCGGAATTTGCGGAATTAACCTTCGCAAATTATCGCGAGAATGTTTAAAATTATCGCAAACAAGCAGAAATATCGCGAAGATGCGGAAGTTTTTTTCCGGCATGTTCGCGCGATTTTCTGCATGGTTGCGGGTCGCCAACTTACCCATGTGGATGCTTGCGGGCGCGGCCATCTTGTTTTGAGTTGTTCTCGCGGTGCATGATCGCGAGAAGAAAGACGTGATCGCGCGACGCATGACGTCACTGCGGGCGCGAACTGTCGCGAGACAGCGCAAATGGCTAAAAACAATACAACATCTCATGGAGAACGCGACCGGATCAAGAAAACTTGTCGGCGAACGCAGGGATTCAGGTAAGGCGATCGCGCGCGCGCGAGAATGTATCATTTTACAGCGCGAGCAAGAAACAAATTATCGCCAAGCTGCGGAAACCGGAATTTTTGACATTTTCGCGCTCTCCGCGGAACGCAAAAATGTCAAATTATCGCAATTTCCGCGAACGGAACGAAATTTTTGCCCAGGCCTAATCTCAATTGAGCAGTTGATAGTGTGGTGGAGCACGGGGGCGATGGAGGTGGAGGCTCTGTGGAAGATGTGGTGTAGGTAGGGGTTCAAGGGTCTCCGGAGTGGATGCTCATCATGATCTTGGGGGTCGTTTATGATGAAGGGGTCAAGTTGAGCCGGGTCTGGTGGGGGGGCAGCGTCTTTGGGTGCGGTGGTGGTGGGAGGGTCTTGGGTGTCGAAGCTGTCATATAACTGCTTGATCTTGTTGTGAAAGCAGGTGCCGAACTTGTTGCAGAGGTCTTGGGAGGGTGGGATGTCTGTAGTCTCGGTGTTGGGCTTTGAGAATTCCTTGACTATGGTGATGAGTTCATTGTGATTGTGCCCGTTGGCATTGATTCTTTCTTGAAGGGCCATTTTCTTTGTAGTTTTGAGAAGGATGTGGTGTGCTTGACGACGTATTTGAAGGCTGCGTGGACTCCCGGGGTTTCGTTGCTCCTCCATCTCTTCTTGGGCCGTCTGCAGGTGCGCCCAGACCTAGACCTAGGGTGGGAGTGAACAGGCTTGCTTTCTTGGAGTTTTGCTTGCCGGGGGCATTCTTGAGGGGAGCCAGAGTGTTGGAACAGTTGGAGATCCATTGGTAGAGGTTTCGTGCTGAGGCCTTGGCGTCTGTGGATATCGGCAGATGGGATTTGCTGAGGGAGGTGATGAGATGCTCTTTGGTGACCTTGTTCTGGCTTCTGCGGGGGAAGCGGTGGGTGTGGTGGTGTACAGTGGGTTTGGTGAAGGAGAAGTGGATACAGCGGTGGTCAGTCCAGAGGAGCTCGGAGGTGTGGCTGAAGGTAATGTTGTCCCTGACGGAGAAGACAGGGTCGAGCGTGTGTCCTGCTGAGTGGGTTGGAGAAGTGACAAGTTGTTTGAGTCCTGCGGTGGTGAGGTACTCTAGTAGGAATGCAGGGTCTGGTCTTTGGGTTCTCCCGATGAAAATTGAGGTCACCGAGTAGGATGAAATCAGTGGATGCAAGAGCATGGGGTGCAATGAAGTCGATGATGGCGTCGCTGAAGGATGGGCAGGGACCAAGCGGTCTGTAAATGAGGGTGCGTGGAGGGTAGTATTCGGGTTGGTCTGGATCTGGAAGTGGAGGTGCTCCATGTTGGTTGTTGGCTTGTCCAAGTGGGTGGTCAGGCGGAGGGTGTTTTTGCAAACGATGGTGATGCCTCTCCCTGGTTGGTTGGTGTGATCCTTGCAAATGACCTTGTAGCCATCAGGGATGGTGGTAGCGATGTTGGGGGCTGAGCTGGGATTCCTCCTGGTTTCCGTGAGAAAGGCGATATCGGGGGAGACAGAGTCGAGTAGGTCCCAGATCTTTACGGCATGTTTGTGGATAATGTAAGACTTAACCATCTTACAGATTTGGAGGGATCTGACATTTATTGCAACCTACTGAGGAAGGAGATAAGATGGGGAGGGATACTAATTGTGTTATTTTACACATTACCTCTTCCTTATGCACCGTCACCTTTCGCCCATAACAGTGAAGAGGGGGTGTGGGAGAGATGTGTTACAGCAGATAGTGCCTATTTAATGCAAATATCAACTTGTGGATACTTCACCGCCGGTTTGTACCAGAAATCAATTGCTGGAGATAAAGATTAGGATTGTGTTTCTAGAATTGAAGAGGTCGTTCGTTGAAGGCTTTGCTTAATTGCAAGACCCACAAATTAGCTTATGGTGGAGTAAAAAAGCATGCGAGGAGAATAGTCAAAGAACAAGACAAATGCACTGATAGTTGCCTATTTATTTATTAAGATATTTTACAGCATGCTACATATCTCATTTTGGAGCAAAAATGGGCAGGATATGGGAATAGTGTCAGGACGCCCATAGATATGGTGGTGAAGACACAGGGGAAGGATAAAGGATGTGGGAAATGCCAAAAAGAGGACAGACAGGGGGTGGGTCACAAAAGCATCTGCAGATTTTTTTTCACCTATGCTTCCTCTACACATGAGGGATTTCCTGGGGGAAAATACCTGCGTATGAAACGTATATTTTGAATACCAAACTTTAAATGACTCCCTTAGTCTTTTACACAAATTGAAGTAAAATGCTCCGAGTCAAGAAAATTCAGTAGACAATTTCAAGTAGTTTAGTAAATCTCTCACAGAAGACATGTTATAAAAAGGAAATCTAATGTGGAATTAAGTATTTTAATAATAAGACTACATCCGTATGACTGAAATGTGAGACTTAATATTAATGTGTAATAGATCTGACCACACTTCATTTTGTAACCATTTTCATCAATAGATTTTAAAGGAAAAAACAGTAATTGCGTTCACTACATTTCCATGAGCAGATTGCACCAAATAGATTTATACACATTTTCTCTTTTTGAAAGCTGCCAAGTTTCAGACAATGCAGTCCCTGAATCTAAGTAATGACTTTTTCAAGAAGCGAAAACTAAATGATAGGAGCATTCATGTAGAAAACTGATTGATTTTTTCTTTCAGTGTGTGTATTGATAAAGCTGGAGGAAGTGAATTTGAGGTGACATCTGCATGTAGTATACTTCCCTGGTGACCCATTTGTTAGGCAGACATGGCTTCTTTTGATGCTGTACTTTGCGGGTTGGGCTAGGCAGGCTGTATGTAAAGCGGAATTCAATACTTTTCCATCGTTCAGGTTTGGTTTGTTACACACCACAGACTAAGTTTTCAATAAAAGTGTGTAGTTGTTAAGAATTAGACTTTACAGTTAAAAAAATTACAATCCCACAGTATTTGTTCTAGACTAAGATGGTCGCCCACTGGGTTCTGCGATGCCTGCCGGAACGTAAATACCTAAAGATTAAGACTTTACAAATCTAAAGTAGGTGTTGGACCTGGCCCTCTTTGTAGGGTCACCCCTAGTCTTTTGCCTTCCGTACCTGAACCAATTTTTGTTGGCCTTTAGGACTGTGCACTTTACTATGGCTAACCAGTGCTAAAGTGCCTCTGCTCTGTCTCTAAAACATGGTAACATTAGCTTCCACCTAATTAACAAATTTCATTTACTGGTAAGTCCTTACAATATGGTACTACGTGTACTGAGGGCCTGTAAATAAAATGCTACTAGTGGGCAGCAGAACCTATTGGGCCATCCACTAAAATAGCCATTTAAAATATGACCTAGGCCTGTCACTGCAGCTTGTAATGCAGTTTTTATCTGCCATTTCTATTAATGCTTATAGATCACCCCAAAGGTAGACCCTAAAGGCCTGGACCAGGTGTATTGTATTAAAAGAAAGTAGGACATGTGTACTTAGGATTTAAGTGTTCTGGCAGTGAAAAACTCCTAAAACAGTTTTTCACAGTTATAAGGCACATCTCTCTCATTGACTAACACTAGGTTACCTTTTTAAATATAATAAGTGCTAACTCTTGATTGGGAGCAAATAGAAAAATACTGTTCCCACTCAAATGACCTGTAATTTAAAATTATCTTTACCAGTGAAGTCAGATTTTAAGTTAAAATTCTTACAAATGCCACTTTTAGAAAGTTGGCATTTTCTTGTCCTAACCAATTGTGCTTTCTGCTAGTATCCTGGGCCACATGATTGTGAATGGCTCTGCTGCTGGGTAACACAAAGGAACACAAAGATAACTTTGGTGTGGACAGGAAGGGCAATCCTGAAATGATGGCTGTGGAGGAGCTGTGCCCAACACACACAAAGGATCCTGACACCAGGCATGCCCTGCCTTTTGTCACCCCCAGACAGTTTGGAGCCTTGACCAGGGGAAGGGGAGAAACTTTCAAGACGCTGTTGTGAGGGGAGGATAGGAAGTCTCCCATACAAAGGTTGGCATCAGTTATAAATACTGGAGCTGCAGAGTCACTCTTCAGAACACTCCTGGACCTGTGGAAGAATCAGAAGAAGGACTGCCTTGCTGCCAAGGACTGCCTTGCCTTCATCCCAGGCTACCCAGAGTAACTCCAAGGGCCAGTCTGCTCCCTCATGTGTAAGCTACAAGTACACAACAGGCTTCAGAGGTCTCCCTGCAACTATCCAACTGACCCTGCTGCAACTGGACCTGCCCGGATCCGCAACTGGACCTCCCTGAGCCCTTCTGTTGCCTCTGCTGGAGTGAGTCCTGATCCCCGGGTGGTCCCTCTCAAGTCCTGGACCCTTAGCTGGCATCAGTGAAACCATCCTCCTAAAGAAAAGGTGAAAATCAAGAAGTTTGGTCTCATCGCAATCATAAACAGGGCCGTTTGCACACAGACCCTGCCTCCTGCAACACCAATTATTGTGAAGCTCCAGTGAGGCCTGCTCTTCATGCCACCAGTGATTATCGAAATGCAAGAGTTGCACTTGGCCCTACATCGATGACAGCCTGTGATGCCTGCCAACACACAGCTACAGCAATGCCAGTATGCGACCGGCTCTTCGCGCTACAGTGATGTCCATTCATGACACCCACCCGGCTCTTTGTACTATAGCGATGACCATCTGTGACGACCAAACCGCTCCTCCAATGTGTATGAAACTCTTTGCGACGGAAGGACTTGTGTAGATATCTCTTCAGCGGGAGTAACCTGGACTTGAGCCTTCCCCCTGTCCAGCACAACTAGTTGACTGCGAGTGGCACTTTGTGCTTTTAGGAGCTATTTTCACTGAAAACTTTAAAACTGAATATCTCTGGTTCCATTTATTGTAATTCTCATATCATTTTATTTATTAAAATGTACTCTATTTTTCTAAATTGGTTTGGGATTTTTCTTACGTTGTGTTTTCACTTTATTACTGTATCGGTGCTGCATAGATACTACACATACTGCCTCTGAGTTAAGCCTTACTACTGAGTACCAAGCTAATAGAGGGTCATGCACAGGTTAATTTAGTGACTTTTGTGGTTCACCCTGACAAGGACTTTGGTTGTTGCCTGAGTGGG
Organism: Triturus cristatus; assembly: GCF_964204655.1. Classification (NCBI taxonomy): domain Eukaryota; kingdom Metazoa; phylum Chordata; class Amphibia; order Caudata; family Salamandridae; genus Triturus; species Triturus cristatus. The sequence continues at coordinate 1,431,946,614 of NC_140591.1, read as the reverse complement.
GTTTCCACCTCCCTCAACCAATAACCTAATTTCCTACAGTATGGTATTGTAAATCCACGTAATAATATGGCAATGTCCCTTGGAAATTATGTAACCTCTACTGGGCATTACCGCTGCATTGACCAGTAAGAGCTAATGGAAGGGTTTGGTTTTATCCGTCTGAGGTTAATTAAAAGGAAGTATCATAGTGCTGGATAATACACCTGTTATTTTAGCATAAATAGCCACAAGTAGAGATTCATGCTAATTATCAGGTAGTCAGATTACCATTACTAATGAGTATTTCTTCCTAGCTTGTTTTTGTTAGCAACAAAACAAATTATAAATAAGATGCAGTGACACCGTTACAGCATGTATTTCCAGATTTTTTTTCTCAGAGTTCATTTTGTTTGTGCTCTTTGTATAGTGCCTATAACCACTGTGCAGTGGCTTTGGAGTGCGATCAAGTAGGAGGCATATAGGATGGGGATGGCACAGTCAATAAGACATATTACAAGTACCAGGTGAAGGTGAGCTAATTAGTTGAACTGTTGATAGTGCCCACCATCAAAAGTGACCTCAACATGATGAGAAAGCCTTAGAAAGAAGCATGAGGGGTCAAGCATGTCTTAGGCATCTGATCCGGCAGGAGAGGTAGTACAGCTGGAAAGGGAAGATACAATTATCTACATGCAAAGCTGAAGAGGAGTGTCTTTAAGGATCTCCTAAATTCGAATCACTTTGCAGGCTCGTTTGCAGTGGAAAAGAGTTCCACAGGGAGAAACCCTGGGCATGAAACAAGCGAATAATGAACCTCTTGTATCCAAATGGTAGGCTTCTCTAACAGGCCATTGCCGGATGACTTGATTCTTCTTCTTTATGGTAAGTGCCAATATAGACTAAACAATATGGACGAACCCACTTGATGAGTGCGTTACAATCACTGTTGTGGTAAGTACATGGACCCATTAGGTGTACTTAAAAGACCCCTCACACACCAACCTAGTTGGTGTCATGCTTCATCATTGGGGTCCCACCAGGGTGGGTGAATGCCCCCCGGTTGTGCTACAATGCCTGATTACAGTGGAGCTGGTGTGGTGTGAATATGTGATGTGTTTGTGTGTTTCATTAAAATATACCTCTGAGAATCCTTGCCTATAGAATTTATTAATGGTTGCTCAGGATATGGTTAAAAATATGTGATGCAACTATTTAGGAAATTATTACCTTTAGTTGACTATGTGATGTGGTCTACATGTTTCAGCCCGATATAACTGATCCTGCTAACTACCGTCCTTTTGCTAGACTCCCTGTTCCCGCTAAACTTTTTGAGAAACGACTAAATACCAAACTCTCCACCTTTATCACTGAAAACGATATCTTGAATCAGAGTCAGTTTGGTTTTAGAACGGGACACAACACAGAGACGGCGTTAATAAAAACCACTGAGGAGATCCGAAAAATATTAGACGGCGGTGGGTCGGCAGCCCTTGTTCTCCTCGACCTGTCCACGGCGTTTGACACCGTGGACCATTTGACCTTGGTCAAACGATTAAAAACCATTGGGATAGGCGGAAGGGCCCTTTCCCTCTTAAAGTCATTTCTTTCGGACCGAACACAAACTGTGCAACTGGGCAAGTTTAAATCAGCACCCTTCATCTTGCCTTGTGGGGTGCCGCAGGGGTCCTCATTGAGCCCCACGCTTTTTAACATTTACGTTTCTGAATTGGCCTCTCTGATTAGAAGCTTTAACATATGTCCAACCTCATACGCCGACGACACTCAGTTGGTCATCTCAGCAGTGGATAAGGACATCAACTATTCAACCAAACTCCATGATTGTATGGTTTCCATGAGTGACTGGATGGGCAGGCACTGCCTCATGTTGAACTCAGGAAAAACTAAGGTGGTGCTATTTGGGAACCTCTCCCCTCAATGGTCACCAGTTTGGTGGCCAGAAACATTGGGCATTACTCCTACACCAGTGGCCAAGGCCAAGAATTTGGGGGTCATTATAGATGTTAAAATCAATATGAAGTCTCAAGTCTCTAAGGTGTTTTCCTCCGCTTTTCTCACTATGAAAATGCTACGGAAAATTCTGCCTTTCATTCCAATAAATACTAGAAAAATTGTGATGACCTCCCTTGTATTATCTAAAATGGACTATTGTAATGGATTGTATATCAATCTGCAATCCAATTTACTTAGAAGGTTGCAGGCAGTACAAAACGCTGCAGCTAGACTGGTCCTGGATGCCCCTAAATATCAGTCTATTAGTGCAGGCATTCGGGAATTGCACTGGCTACCAGTCGGCCAGAGGATCAAATTTAAAGCTCTTTGCACGCCTTTAAGGCCCCGCATGGAGAAGGACCACGTTTTTTGAAGGACCTTTTTTATTGGTACTCTCCTAACAGAGCGCTTCGCTCAGCCAATGCCTTCCTGATGCTCACCCCCAGAATTAAAAAGACTAATTGGGGGGGGGAAGGAGTTTCAGTTACAACACTATTAAGGAGTGGAATGCCCTTCCGCTCCCTCTTAGGAAATCTTCCTCCCTGTTTGAGTTCAGGAAACTACTCAAAACATGGCTTTTTAGATAGTAGTTTTCCTAACAGTTTTGGACACAGTTTTGGAGACCGTAAGCGCGTAGACACCTTCGGGTAGTAGTGCGCATAATAAATTGTTGTAACATAACATGTGAGTGGGCTTTCTTCAGGACCGGGTGAGTGGCAAAGGTGAAAGGCCACGTGAAAAAGGTGAAGTGCCTACAGACGCGCTAAGGTGTGTGGTCTGAGTGTCAGCGTACTTACAGACACTCTGTCAAAAAACACTAGATTTAGGTTTGGGCAGCTAATCGAGGCTCGGGAGGGGTCTCTTCCGATGTCTCAATTTGGTGTCGGAGAGTATCCCGCCTTAAACCTGCTGTGGTCTGCACATTTTAATCCCTTGGAGCATCGGACATCCTTTTTTCAACGTATCTGGTATTGAAACATTACATTAAATGAAACTGTCATGCATTGTATATAATTTGGTCTGTATAGATTATGTGTTTTGTTTAATTTTATACTATGGGTGCTCAGAAGATTGACTATATGTTGCACATTAAAAAAAATCGAACAAAAACACAAAGGGCTGCAATGATGGAGTAAACTCTGATAAAAGATAAGTTACTCACTCTTTCTGCTACAAATCGGACGGACTGGACGCTGGTGCCGTATAGATTGTCATTGTACTGGCCCGCCTCTATAAATTTGTGCTCCTGGATATCTTTCTCCATTTGTTCCCTGGAGGCGAGAAAGTGATAGTCTCTTCCATCCACTTCATATTCACGCTTTGGTCTTGTAGTATCTGCATGCGAGGAAAGAGAAGAAAACAGCACGTGAGCTTCAAAGATCTCACAAGACGCAACCACGCATGCGCAGGAAGCAGCATTACAAAGGGGCGGACATTTTTGTTGCACTATGCCCATAACAGGGTGAGCGCAATTAGCTATCTTAGGGGCATATTTACAAGCTGGCGATAAAAAATTATCGCCGCTTTTGCGGCCGTTTTCGGCCACGCTGACGCGTGAAACCTTGCTTTAGTGTGGGAATTCCTAACGCCCAGCTTTGCATCTCTAATGAGATGCAAAGTGGGCGTTCCTAACCTAACATGACAGGAGAAATGTCGCTAAGCGACATTTCTCCTATCATCAAGCCCCACGCTATGAAGCATAGCTTCAGGAAAAGTAGCGATAACACCTGTTATCGCTACTTTCCTTACACCTGCTTCAGGACTGATTTAGCCATGATATCCTATGGAAGGTGGATATCATGGCTAAGTTTGTGAGTCCCTATCAGCAAGCTAACGCCACATTGCGTGAGCTTATCGCTGGGTTTCCAGCGATAATCTCACGTTAGGCAGTTAGCGTGAGGATTTTTATCACTGAGGAGATAAGCATTGATAATAGCACGCTATCTCAGCGATAAAAATCCACGTTACCCGGCGATAATTATCCTCACGCTAAGAGCGCTAAGCGATAATTATCGCCGGTTGTTGCTGATATGCCCCCATATTTGTTTTTCCAATAAATGTATAACCCCTTCACTGGTAGCAAAACTGATCGTTCCATTTGGCGAAATGGGCACAAACATAATGATGTAAAACCGTTTGTGCTCGTTCAACACTTTGTTTACATTAAAATAAAACTGGATGCACGAAACTTGACAAGAAACTAGCACAGGATTTGTTTGGGAGTGTCTGTGTCCAGTTTGATGCCAAGGTCTCAATGACAGTTTGCTTAAATAAAGAAATATACATGTGTATATGTGCATTGCATTTGACTTTTAGAGTTACCAACTTAATGTGTATGCTATTGACATAGAGATTTAGTTTGTTTTTCATAACTCTGCATGTTTAAACTTTTCACATTGTGGAACTTCTGTATGTGTGAAGTTGGAAACCTGATGATCCATCAACGATACATTTTGCTATTTTCTTTTCCCATCACTTGGAAACTCTTTTCCATGTGAGGTTTTCTCCTCTCTCACATGTTCTTGCATTTTCTTCAATATTTACACCTGGAACAATAAGGTGTCAATTTGAAAGTATAGAAAACAGAGCTGAGCTTGTCAAATCACTGAATGGAAATATCAATTTATGTTTCCAGAAGGACCAACAAAAATGCAAATAATGTCCACTAGACATCAATATACATCATTTTGCTTCTTAAATACAGATTGTAGATATGCCGAAATCTTGACTGGTGTTTAGAATGCTGTGGGTGGATGGGCCCGTTCCTAGCAAATACGTTTGGGACAGTCACTGCAAATGTTTCCAATAACCCACTAAGTTACAAGGACTGAGCTAATGCAGTGTACCTTGAGTTACCAGATCTACTCATGAATAAGCAGCAGATTGTACAAAACCAGGCTGCCGGGCTAATTGCAGACATCCGAGTATGACACATGCTACTGGAGAAGCTACATTGGTTATCGTTCAAACAAAGAATTTACTTCAAGGTCTTAAGCTTGGCGCCTTTTGTGCTGATGCACCAAAGTATATCAAAAAGGCATTCAGAAGTATTGCCCGAACAGAATGCTCTGCTGCATGCTGGGTTATTATTGAAAGTATCTACAGTGCCTGGGAGCAGGCTAGCTTCTCTTACTGCGCTCCTAAAGTATAGAATTCTCTAACTTTGCAAGTTCTATCTGGGGCCTCCCTAATTAGCTTCAAGCGTGGGCTGAAAACTTGGCATGTTCGCAAACACTTTTGTAATTCCTGCCTGATCTTCGGTTGTACTCCTATTCTATGTGCCTATAAACCCCTGGGGACCCCTGTTAAGAGCGTGCTTTATAAATGCAACTCAACTCTGCCGTGGGTGAGCCTTTGCATGTTTAACCCACAGATCAGAACTGTGGCCCCCTCTCTCAAAGCTCAGCTTAATTTAGATTGTTTTAGAAAGAGCTGTGGGCATGGCAGTTCCCTTCCTCTATCCTTTCATAATTCTGTTGTCTATCACAATTCGGCTTCCAGTGGTGGTGGACCCACCTTCAGAGTCCCAGTGGAGGGGTCCCTGACATATTTACAGATTCCTGATGTGTATGTTCACATAGGGAGTTTTGGGGAAAGTGCTCCTTGCAAAGTGCAAATGTCATCTTGCCACCGTTGGTCTTTGTGGCCAATCAGCATTTGTTTCTATTGCAGAAACAAATCTGGGTTGGCTGGTTGATTTTTCCACCCACATGTGTGGGAAAATTACCGCTTAGGGCCAGGTGGTGGGGAAAATGTCATCTCTATTACACTGCCAGACCATGAAACTTTCTCCATCAAGATGATGGTCTGAGAATAGGATAAATGATTTGGGTGATAAAACATAAAACAGAAAACCCACCAATGCTTGTCACTGCACATGGGATGCCCATCACTGAAGTGTAGCCTGGAAATGCACCTCAAATATTGCATACCAGTTGTTCAGAGTGACTGATGTGAATACTAAATAGGGTGGCAATACCACAATAGGTGACCCCAAGAATATTGGATAGAAAGCTGCCACTTTTGAGCCCAAGCCAAATGCTGCACAATACAGAAAAACTGATAAACATTCACAGCCTCCTGAGATATTTGAAATGACAAAAATGTTTCCTAGTCATATTGGACACTGAGCCCAACTTTGAGGCCCACACTGCTTTGATATTCCGATTCTATTTTCATCCACCGAGTGCTAACAGGGACACTGCCAGCACTGCACAGTGCTGAGATCCTTTTCCATTACAGACCTTGTTGTCACTTTTCCTTTGTTTTGCATGGAATGGTTTTGGTTTTTACTATTGCTGCTGGTACGTTCATGAGATGTTCCATATTTTGATGGCAATATATTCACTGCATTAAACTCTGTACAACTCGGACTGGAAATTTTAGTTTCTTTATTTCTCAACTGTATTTTTGTTTGATTTGTTACAAATGTTTTTCGCAAATTTCTCTGAAGAAACCTTTGCTCCTTGAATACAACTACTGAGTGTGAACCAAGGAATCATTACTGAAGCCAGTTCAACTTTTTTAGAGTTAGAGCATTCTGGGCTTTGTGGGAGCTCAGTTACAGCTGCATTGATGTCTCTGGCATCTCTCCATCACAGCTCATCAATTACATTTCTTACACTGAAATGTCCAGATTCATCAACAGTAGTAATAATTGTAAGTCTTGTTTTAGCTCTATCTAGAATATAAATGAACGCTACTCCATGTTGAATACTGAGTGATGTTTAAATTAAAAAGAAGTTCCTGTTCTCAAATTAAAATTATATATAATTCATAACAATAACTTGAAACAGGGTCAATCCTGTGAATGAGTGCCTTCTACCCTCATCACCAGCTTTCAAGTGCCAAGAAGATTTTGATACACCACATTGCAAGGTGAGCATTTTTCTACATATATATATTTTTGCATACAACATTTCTACATCTGCAATTCTCACCTTTCTCTTTGTCAAAAGTTCTTGAAAATTAAAATTACCTTTTTGGAATAATTAAGATTGACTAAAATAATGACAAATAATTGACTTTACATGTGAAGCATATTCGCATTTATTTCTTTTGACATGTATCAAGTGGCTGTCTTGATAAATTAAAATACAATTAAACAAAGAAGAAATGAATGAAGTATATCACTACTTTCCTTTTTTAAGTTATGAAAACATTGTTCCTTTGAAAGGTTACAAAGCAAACGAAACACCACCCTTTTTGTGCCATTTGTGTCACCATATACCAAATTGCACATGCCATCCATCGAGGGCCATCAGCATAATATTCCCATCTGTATCAAACGCTGACTCTGCAGGTTTCATAAGGTGAACTCCTCGTATAGCTGATTCTAAGCACAGACCATGGGGCATATTAACAAGGAACAGGGAAAATTAACGCTAAGGGTGCTTAGCGGTAAGTTTTTTAACGCCCGCTATCGCTGGATAATATCGCCTGGTTATCGCGTTATTAACAACGCTAACCACCTAGGCGATAAAAAATCCAGCGATAGTGGCATTTTGGGAGGTTATCGCTGGTAATGCAGCGATAAAACTAAAGGATAGGCCATGGTGGACTTAGCCATGTAATCCAACTCCCATTTGATTACATGGCTAAGTCTAAAATTTAGCAGACGTAAAAAAGCAGCGTTAACCGTGGTTAGCGCTGCTTTTTTTGTCTCTAACAGGGTTAGCGTGAAGCTTGATAATAGGAGAAATGTCACTTATTTTGCTCTGGAACGCCCACTTTGCATCTCATTAGAGATGCAAAGGGAAGCGTAGTGAAAAAGGGTGCTAACATGCGATTTTGCATGTTAGCACCCTGTTGTTGATAGGGCGATATTTTTATCTCCGCTTCTTTGGCTTTTAAAGACAAAAAAGCGGAGATAAAGCCCTTGTTAATATGCCCCCATGTTTTGAATGAGCAAGCAGCCTTTCTTCCTTTCTCGTTCTCACATATTCAAGAGGTGTCAGCAAGAAGCAGATAGAGCCATGCTACATCATTTTGGCCAGTCATTCACCAGTGGCCACCTTTAATAGAACCCACATGCTGCTCCTCAAAGTGTCTCTCAACCCAGGAAGACGAGTTGTGTCACAATATGTAGCAAACACCACTTGCTAAAGCAGTAGCTACACTACATGGCAACACATTGGAAACCTGGAAGCATTTCATACAGTAATTACTTTGAAAGTGCCAGCTAGACTTCTGAGCTTACAACCACGCTTCCTATACTGACTAGAGGCGTGCACCTATCAATGTTTAAGGAATGCCCCAAAACTGCAGGACAACGACAGGGAAAGTCGGTCACAGAAATATTCATTTTGAAACAGGTAATTCTTTTAATTTGCATTTCCTGGTTACTTTACCAACAATCTATTTTACAGAGCATTGAGTATGTCCTTCAACATCTGGTCTTACAGTTTGTGAAACCTATCTTTATTTTTGCTATATTTTTATTTGTCTGTGTAGGGCACTTACCCAAGGAGTATGTACATATATACATTATTAGTTCTGAAACAAGGTGCCTTTCTTTCGTGGCGATTTATGTTTACTCGGCATTGGTTAGTATTTCCTTTATGGTTTATTCTAATGTTTGTCAGTTATGTTGCTGTTCCCAGTAAAGGATTTACATTTCACATGTTGGTGCATCCTTTTATTTTTAAATCTTTCCTTAGGCTTATGCTTGCATATATTACCATAAGTGTCTTTCGCACTGCCTTAGTCGTAAAAATATTCATCGACTCTAGGAATCCATCTGCCAGGCTGTGGTCTGTTTTGTTCCATCTTATTTAAAAAAAAAAAAAAAAATTTGCATCTTTTATATAGCGCGAACTCGACCCGAAGGTATTGGAGTGCTGTACATGAGCACCGTATTTACATTACATATTCAGGCACGGGGAGATTAGGTGATTTGCCCAGAATGACAGGATGTGGATGCGACCTCGAGGCTCGAACCCTGGTTTCCTGCACCAAAGTCGGCAGTTTAAGCCGACGGACCACATCTTCTCCCTTGATCAGTAAGGCAGTCCTCAGAGAAAATGTGCACCGTTATTGTGTTTAATACACCAACTAAACAATAATACCTTACAAAAGGGAGCCCCAACCTTCAAAATCTATCAGATTTCATTACAAGACCGGAGGCTACCATTATGCAATAACCTTTTATTGCTGCCCCAACATGCAGCCCTTTAAAGAATACAAATACATCATAAAACATTGAAACGTTCATGAGGGAGTATAACTATCCAGTGCACAAAGTCATCCTCCTCTTTTATTAGCTGCTCCTGATCAACATAATTATATGCTTCCGTGCTTTTATAACCTTTACCAATCTAACTATATTTTGAACAGCATTACCATGTTACTCTTTTTCAAATAAGGATGTACTAATTTCTGTCAGTTTTCATTGATTCGAAAATAGCTTGTCATATTGCTAAATCAACCTTTTCGCTTTAGCGAAATAAGAAATCGTCCAACCATCCAATTTACGGTTGGGCCAGGTGAGTATCAACTTATTCTCATCCTAGAAAGGATAAACGATCGATAAAAAATGTGCAAACTCTAAGAGAGAAACGTGAGAGTGAAACGCTGGACTCTAATTGAGAGGATACTACCGATAATGCCGATATTGCTAAATGTGTAACGAGGACGTCAAGCGTCTTCGCGTCCTCCGCCCTGCTCTTCTAAACATATTATACCCGTTAAATCTTAAAAGAAAGAAGTTTCCTAGCAATGGGGCGCCTGGTCCTCCAATCAGAATGATGATGCGTCGCCTCACGCATTGCCATATTGCATCACTGCATCACTGCATCCAAACGTCATCAAAGGAATTATGCCGACGACCACTATCCTACCAAGGCAGAGTAACCTTGCAAACCGCTCCTTCCTCAAGCCAAAATGGCTGCACTGATCCCAGAAATTACTTGAGGCTCAGGCAAGACTTTTTCTCTAAAAAAACTATTGTATGGTCTTTTAACGCCACCATTGCACCATTGAAATTGCTTGCACGCCACAGGAGAAGGTGGTTCATGGAACAGGGAGGATCACAGTATACTCGGAATCCGTTCCCCCTGTGTCTGGAGCAAAATACAAATCAAAATAAGGAAGGCGTGAATAACACCAGCATTAACTCTAAGATTTCAGCAAAACGTGTAGAAAGTTTGGACGGCTCACCGTTATCAAAAGGAAGAGCGAGCACATATTCATAGCAGACTTACCCAAGGAAAAGAAATAATTGAAAGTATAAGAAGGATTGAAACATTGAACATTGAGTTTGAGAAAACCCTCATCAATGGTCTTGAGAAAGATAGTGGCAAACAAACAAGCCCATCGAAACGCGTCGACGCATAAAAAATGCACAATTCAAGGAACGGGTACCAACCTATAGAGATGAATGTATTAATATCTCATAAGTGGTACAATTTCAGTTATGTTCAAGAGGATGTGCAATATATGACAAAGTGTACTGTCTTTTCATGTTGTGTTTTCTCGGTTATGCGGGCTCATAACGGGGTGTTTTTTATTCTTTGATTACTGTGCAAGAATTTAATTTGTGCCTTTGGGTCTTCCCTGTATATCCCCAATTGGTTCCTTCTTGTTTTACCAAGGAAAAATCTACTGTTTAGACTATTGTTAAGAAGGGACTATTTTAAACTGTGTTTTTAAATATGATGTACTACATGTTTTTTACATAATAAATATCAATGAATTTTTTTAAAAAATAGAGTGTTTGAATGCAATTGTAAATTAACGAAATTAGATTCAAGGGACTGCTAGTTGATACTTTTAACGCCACCTACAAGCAGAAGGAAAACAACCCAGACAAGGTCAGGCCTACACTTAAATCAAAAAGTATTGTGAGTAGCCTGACTACTAAAATAATATATTCAATCAGAAAATATGGATATTAATTAATTTATAGTTCACAAAAGAAAAGAGGCGGATGAATGAAAAGTAGGAAGACCTAGCCCCAGACAGCTCCCGGACTCATGGGGAAATTATTAAAAATTTTAAGAAGAGGAACTTAAGCCCTCGGTAAGAGAGGCAGTGGATGCTGCATTGATCAAGAGGAAAAGGAGGATTATGTTTCCCTCTCAGATGGAGAGTATCCTACTACCTCTGAACCCCAGAGAGGGGTAAAGGTTTCCCAAAAGAGGAAACATGTAGAAAAGGCTTCTAACCAAGCCTCCGACACTGGTAGCCCCCGCGCTACAATATGACATTGGTGCTCCTAGCAGCACAAGAGAAACTGGCCAACTGGACGGGTCACATACAAGAGTTGCCCGTAGCGGCATGATGGGAAAGAGAGTGACCTTTTTGACACAAGAGATTCTCAAAATAGTTTCAACTCCTGTGCAGAAAATATAATCTATGACAAGATGGATATGGATGACTTAATATTCGTCCCACAAGACAAATATGATACCCTAGAGGACCTAGAAGAGGATGTCTAACAACCCTCTACCTCTCAAGAGATTAAAGACCCCTTTGGGGGTGAGATGTTTAACCCCACTGCAATTAGGCACCCGTGCAACGCAGAATGGTGGCCAATGGACCACGTTACCAAGTACCTTACTCACTGTCTTAGGAAACCTCTTGATAGAGAAACCCGTAACCTTCTTAGAAATGAGTGGCCAAGATCCTCCACTGGGGACAAGGTGTGTAACACACGTAATTTGGACCCCGAACTGATTACCTTCTTATTTAAGTTCGGAAAAATGCCTAAAACAATTTAGGATAAACTCTTGGATATACTAGGTCCACTTACACGCATCGTAGACATGGTGGAAGAGGTCAGAGGAAAAAACGGTACCATAAATATTGAACTTCTAAGGGGCTTGGCCCAAAGGGCCGTATGCATGTTGGCAAATGCCAATGCTAACCTGATGATGGAAAGACGAATTAATCCTAATGAGGATGAACCCTACATTAGCTGACCTTTCATCTAGAGAAGATATGGGAGACACTAAGGGTCTCCTTTTCGTAGATAATTTTGTAAAGCCTCTAAGGAAATATGTCTCTACATTTTTGGTTTTCAGCAAAGCGCAAATTAACATGCGTAGAGTTTTTGGCTCATGCCCCCTTTTCGGACGGGCTGACAGGAGGGGACTGGTTGTAAGCCGGGGCTCAATCATGTCCCAGTTTTGCCCAGAAGAAAAACAAGGGTTTTCTAACTACGGCAGGGGTTACCACCAAAACTCAAACTTCTACCCACACAGAGGAAGAACCTCAAGAAACCTTGGGGGGAGACCCAGATACTCAAACCATGGATATCAAGGTGTGCAATATTACTTCTTCAACCATAAAGGTAGGGGGAAGAATGAAACTGTTAATCCAGAATTGGAAAAGAATACCACAGGACCCAGTCCAACTGACAAAACCCAAAGAATTGGTGTTAAATCAAGAAAATATGACCCTCATAGACCTCGAGGTGACCCAAATGATAGAGAAAGGAGCGTTAACCGAAAAAACTAAAGGGATTTCTAAGTACAATTTTCCTGGTAAAAAAGAAAGACAAGGGCTGGCAACCTGTCATAAACTTGAAGGAACTAAACAAATTACTAAACTACAGACACTTCAAGATAGAAGGTATCCATCTCTTAAGGACATTTTGCGAGCCATAGTATGGCTAGTAAAATTAGACCTCAAAGATGCCCATTTCACTATACCCATGTACGAGGACAGCCATAAGTATCTTTGCATCACCTGGAAGGGCGTTCTTTATCAATTTCTCTGCCTACCCTTTGAACTGTACTTGGCCCCATGGTGTTTTACCAAAGTACTATGCCTGGTAGTCAGCTACTTCAGGGAAAGAGGAGTTTGCCTGATCATATACCTAGACAACATACTCATTATTTATTTATTTTTTTAAACAAACTTTATTGCAAGTTTATTACGACAAGACAATATACATTACAACGATTACTGCAGGATGGGTCGTACCTGAACAAACCGCTCTCTCCAGGGCCCCTGTCAAGTCCCCCTGATCAAATTCCGGTATATCAATACCCCTCTACCATCTCCACCATAAGACAGGGTCTTTCCTAGAACTCTCCATGTTTCTATCCTGTCCTGCACCTGTGATATCAAGGCCCCCGGGAGGAGCATCCCTCCCACTATCCCAAAACCCCCCTGCTGCTCTGCCAGCCCTCCCCTACGGCAACAGTGTCAGGTTAGGCACGGCCTATAATCCCAGCCAGAGCATCCGGGTCACCAGTGTCCTATTAGGCTTCGCTGCAAGACTCATCATTAAATAACAAATTAACTAAACCCCCACCGCCCACCCCAGCCCCTCCAACTCCCCCCCCACTGCCCGATATGTCGCTCCCTCCGCTATCTTCCAGTATCACTGATGAGCCCATCCGATTGGTCCACTGGTAAAGTGCTGCCAGGGGGCGAATGAACAGAAGTGGCCACTCAAAACCCTCTATCCCCCAACCCCGCCGCCCGCTCGGGGAGGGCCGATCAACCATGCGTGTGCCCTAGTGGAATCGTGAAGGAGATCAGTCCGGGTCAGCAACCGGCGCCTTAAGCAGGTCCACCAACGCCACCCACACTCTGGCTGCAATCAGCATTTTATCATTATCAGCTCTCTGGGCCATTTGGGGCCTGAGAGTCCCCTCGCAGTCAGCCCACTTTGTAAATTCTCGCAACCAACGCGCAGCGTTAGGCGCCGTGGTCGCTTTCCAGTGACTGGTGATTTCTCGTTTAGCTAGAACTAGTCCCAAGTCAATAAATTTACTAGTCACCTTGTTACGGGCAGTGTGGGGAAACCAGTGAAGTAAGCAAAACCCCGGGGTCTGTTCAATGTTTCTATCTGTCGTGTCACCCAATGTAGTTGTTACCTCCCCCCAATACTCGTGCAATGACGGACACTCCCAAAACATATGCAAAAACTCAGCATTTTCTGATTTGCAGCGGGGGCAGGCGGTGCGGGATCCAAAAAATGTGTTAATTATGTGCGGGGTGAGGTATGCCCTATGGAAGATATAAAACTGTATCAGCTGAAATCTCGCATTTCTAGAGCATTTCCACGCCCGCTCCATCAGATCCTCCCACGGTCTCTCCTCAATGAGCATCCCAAGGTCCGCATCCCATTTGGTTCGCAGCTTCTCCAAGGGGGACCTAAGCTCCTGAGTAAGACGCCTGTAAAGGCAGGTTACCGCTTTAATCGTCCCCGCTGCATACACTACATATTGACAGAGGAGAGAGGTCGGAGGCTCCTCCATCCCCCTCCTCCAGTGCTTCCGGATAGCTGCCGTCACGGCAGCATGTAAGAGAAAGTCCCGTTGGGGCAGGTCGTACCGCCCCAGGAGGTCCTGGTAAGGCAAAAGCACACCATCCTCATAGAGGTCTCCAATAGTGGTGACCCCCACATCCTCCCAGTTTCGCAGCCGCTGCCAATCCCCCCCATGTGGTAGAGCCTCGCAGACCCTCAACGGAATCTCCGGGGCATATGGAGGATTCATCTTGGCCCTCCTACTCGCCTGATTCCAGCACTGCCGCACCACCCACAGCTCCCTCGGGGTCTCCCGCTCTCTTTGGGGGAGCTGGAGAAGCGTCCGAGAGAGTCGACGCAGATCCAGACCCAAGCCCCCGCGGCCCTCGTCCAAGCGCAGTTCCCTGGCCATCCATTTAGTAAACCATTGAAATTGGGCTGCATGGTAATAGGCCTCAAAGTCAGGGGCTGCGAGTCCCGCCTCCCGTCTGGGGCGCTGCATGGTAGTAAGCGCCACTCTGCGTCTCCCCGACACCCACAAAAACCCCGTGGTCATAGCGTTAAGCTGGGTGAAATACTTTCGCGGTATCCATAGGGGGAGGAAGCCGAAGTAATACAGAAGGCGTGGAAGGGTGACCATTTTTAACAATGCCACCCTTCCCGCCACTGAAAGGGGAAGGGTCCCCCAGAACTCAAAATTGCTCCTGGCGGTCCGAATCGCCCTTATGACATTCCCTTCCAGTAGATCATGGGGCCACAGCTCCTCCTCAGCATTGGCGAGGAACATTTGTAGATCATCCGCGTACAGGGCGAGGCGATGAACTTGACCCCCCCCTTCCAATCCCCGGAAACAGCGTCCCAATCGGGCATGCACCGCCAGGGGCTCTATCGCCAGCGCAAACAGGAGGGGAGACAAGGGACATCCCTGCCTCGTCCCCCTGCCCACACTGAAGGCCTCTGAAATCACCCCCCGTGTGAACCCTGGCAGTCGAGGGGTGGTATAAAATCCTCGTCCAGTCCACAAATCTCTCGCCCAGACCAAACGCCCTAAGAACTCGAAACAAGTACGGCCACTCCAAGCTATCAAATGCCTTCTCCATGTCAATCGATAAAATACATGCCTCTTCCTCGAAGTGCCCTGGGTTATGGAGAAACTGACATAAGCGGCGAACATTCATGGCCGTGTTCCGGGAAGGAATAAACCCGGCCTGATCCGTGTGGACCAGAGTGGTCATGTGGGTCAGGAGGCGGCTGGCCAGGATACTGCTTAAAATCTTATAGTCAAGATTAAGCATTGCGAGGGGCCGATAGGCAGCCCGATCCCACACCGGTTTGTCCGGTTTGAGAAGTGGTACGATTATTGCCTCTCTGGTAGTGCGAGGTAAGTAGCCCTCCCGCCGCGACCTGTTGTAGAGGGCTAACAAACGGGGGGCCACCTGATCCACGAATGTGGCATAAAACTCTACAGGGAGCCCGTCTGTGCCAGGGGTCTTATTCCTGGCCATCCGCTTTATCGCTCCCCGAATCTCCCCCAACTCCACGTCCCGACCCAGTGTCTCCGCCTCCTCCGGCTCGATCCGAGGGAGTTCAATATCCAGGAAGTCAGCCTCCTCCAGCGCCCGGGGGTCTAATTGACTTTGATAGAGGGCGGTATAGTATTCTAGGAACTGGGCATTAATAGCCTGCTGCTCGTAGTGTACCACCCCATCTCCATCCCGCAACTCCAGGACCGGCGTCCCTCTGCGCGCTGGGTTGGCCAACCAGGCCAGTAGAGCCCCTGATTTGTCCCTCTCAGCGTGCGCCCGCACCGCGTACGCCCGATAGTCAAAACAGCGCATTCGTTCGACATGGGTTGCAAAACGCTTCCTGGCTGCCAAGAGCCCCTCCTGCCCCTCCACCCGTTCAGGCCACTCCCTTTCCATTTCACGGAGTTGTTGCTCAGCCCTTTGGACCTCATGCAACAGGGTTCTGCGAACCCCGACCGCCTCTCCAATACAGCGGCCCCTTATCACTACTTTAAAACATCCCACTCATTATGGATGCTACCGGTCGTGTTAGTGTTGGTCTGGAAATACTCTTCAATGGCCGTGCCTATTGTCGTTCGGAAGACCTGGTCTTCCAGTGTCTCTGGTCTAAGGCGCCAACTGGGAATAGCGGACCGAGCTCGCAGCCAATTCAGGGACACCAGAAGGGGATTATGATCTGACACTGTCCTGGCCAAATATTCACTCATGGTGACGCTTCCATGCACATCTGGGGAACAGAGAATGGAGTCCAGCCTAACATGTAGCTCATGTAGAGCCGAGAAATAAGAGTAGTCCCGCTCCCCTGGGTGATGCGCCCTCCACGTGTCTATCAGCTCCCAGCGCCTCTGCCAAGCATGGCGAACCTCCGCTATTCTATGCGAGGAGGCGTCAGGGAGGGGAGGATGAGACCTATCCATGGTCACATCCGCGATACAGTTAAAATCTCCTCCCAACAACACAGAACCAGTCAAGACCCACGCCAGCTTCTGAGATAGCTGTGTAAAGAAAGCCGGCTGCTCCACGTTGGGGGCGTATATGCTTGCTAGAGTGATATCTCGGCCATCCAGACGCCCCACCACCACCACAAAGCGCCCCTCAGGGTCAATTATCTGTTGTACACATTGGAAGGGAACCCCCGCTCGCACCCATATCAATGTCCCCCGCGCAAAGGCCGAGTACGTAGTGTGGAAAACCTGACCCCTCCAACGGCGCTGTAACGCAGCCCCTTCAGTCTTAGTCAAGTGGGTTTCCTGAAGCAAGGCTATTTGGACCCCCCTCCTTGTCAGATAGGCATGTACTTTGTGCCGTCTGTTCATCGTGTGCAGCCCCCTGACGTTCCAGGTCATAATTTGTATGCCTACGGAGGTACCCATAGTTCGGACTCTATATAGCGAGCGCGCCAACTCCCTTGAGCGACATGTCTGACCCCCCCCCTTGTCCCAAACCCTAACCCCTACCCAACTCCCACACCCCACGACAGGCACACAAAAACAGGTCCCCATCCAAACTAAGGCAGTCATGCTCAAAACCAAGGGAAGGTGGAGGTATGTGTCTCGCCCTCGACATCCCCAGAACCCCACCCGGCACCCTCCGCCAACTCCTGGTCATCCTATCAGGCCCCGTGAGATAGCCAAGCCCCCCCAGCGGGTATCAAGTAGTCCATCGGAGCTAGAGCCCATAAGAGGTCGCCCACCGGCTCCCCACCAAGAGACAGGCTCACAACCTAGCCAAACACCTCATCTGCCGTCTGTGGGGTGACATCCGGAAGTTCAACATCAGAGAGCCCCCGGACACTGCTTGCCCCTGAGCTCGCAGAGCTGTCTCTCTCTCGGTCCTCAACAGCACCAGCCGGATCACCAATCCCACGGCTAATAGTCGCCACCGCCAAGACTGCCCTGTCTCGTTCTCGCCGGCGGTCAGCAGGAGAAAGGGGCCTCCGCAATGGAAAGACAGGGGACATCCACCGCCGGGGTGAATTCAGGTGTGGTGAACTTGGCCCAGCTTCACCTCAGGTGTCCAGCCAGTCCCAGGCGGCCTGCGGAGTGAGGAAAAAGTGCGTCTTTTCCCCAGATGTTACCCGGAGGCGGGCCGGAACCAACATCGCATACGGAAGATGAAGTTGGCGCAGTTTCCGCTTCACAGCCAAAAAGGAAGATCTCTGGCGTTGCACCTCCCTAGTATAGTCCGGGAATATCATCACTTTGCTGTTCCCAATCTGAAGGTTCTGTTTCTCGCGGGCCCTCTGCAGAAGAAAGTCTCGGTCCCGATAATGCAGCAGCCGCACCACAAATGGACGAGGCGAAGCCCCAGGCTCAGGCGGACGCCCCGGGACCCTGTGAGCCCGTTCCAGCGCATAGAAGGGAGAGAGACCCTCCGGGGCCACTGCAGCCTTCAGCCAGTTCTCCAAGTAGTGCACCGCATCTGCCCCCTCCTCTCGCTCCGGAACGCCAAATATGCGGAGGTTGTTTCTACTTGAGCGCCCCTCACTGTCCTCAGCCCTCAACTCCAGGGTCTTAACCCTATGCGCCATCTCTTTCAATGAGCTTTGGAGGACGGCGACCGCCTCCGGGATGGGTTTCATGGTGGTCTCGTTGGTCACCACCCTCTCTTTAAGCTTCCGGTGAACATCTTTCAGGAGAGTGAGATCTGATCCAATGGAGTCCATCCACGCTTCCAATGCCTCCCGGGAGGATATGATGGCCTGCATAATGTCTCCCAATGAGGGGTCTTTGGGCTGCTCCCCACCACGTCCCTCGGCCATATCTCCCTCGTTATCCAAATGTCGTTCCGGCTCGGTCGGCCGCAGCGCCTCGTATCTCTTGTTCCTGGGCACTCTCCCCATCCTCCCAGTTAGAGGCGTGAGAACCATGGTGCGCGCACAGAGGTCAAGTGTCCCACCCTTCCGCGGCAAGCAAGGAGCCGCCTCGCTCCCACGTGGGCACAGTGGTGTCGCAGCCCCCACACGAAGAGCCCGGCAGCTTCGGGTCCCAGCGTTTCCAGTCCGGTTAACCCCCGGGAGTTACTCTAGCCTGCCCAGCGGTCAGGCAGTCAGTTCGTCTGCGTGCAGGCGGGCCCGCCCCCAGGACGGTGCAGAACACAGGAGGACACGCAGGACCGCCGCCGTGGCCCTCCGATGTAGCAGGCCCTGGGCTTTAGGCGGGACGGGCCTGAGTCTCCAGGGAAGGTAGCTCCCACCTCTCACACCGCAATGCAGGCCCCGGTGCCCACGTGATCCAGTCACGAGCAGCGACCTCACTCTCTCTCTGGAGAAGCCACCGTGCCACGCAGCTCTGGTAATCAAGGGGTCCCGCCAGCACCCACCAGGGGGGGAGTACCGCACTCTCCTCTCGCCTCATCCTGGAATCACCACCCCCGCAGGTGCCACCGGCCACAGGCTACTCACTCCCTCGTCATCAAAGGGTCCCCGGGGGTCCACGGCAGTCTCGGCAATCGCCTGCCCCTCCGGGCGTCGCAGTCATCCGCTAGCCGCAGTTTTCTCAGCCCCACGGCCACAGGAGCGCCAGCCACAATCCCAGCACAGGGGGACGAAGTCACCATCAGCCGCCGTAGCCAAGCGGGCCGCCCAGCATCTCCACTCCGCGCCCGTGGGCCCCGTATACAAGATAACCGGCCTGGAAGTAGTCAGGCCTGCTGGAGGAGCCGCGGCGTCCCGCCATCCGCCATCTTGAGATCAGGCAGTCCCGGTCCGACCATCCGCCGTGTCGATCTCGACCTCGCCGCCCCACAGCCTCACCGTTCCGGGGGCTCCCAGGGCGCTCCTCCTCACCAGGCAGCCAGTCCGCACCAGCCAGCGATCACGACATAGCCTCCTAGACTCCCCACCGGCTGGCGTCGCTCCCGCCGGTCATGGCCACCATCTTGGGGTCTCGCTGCAGCAAGAAGCGGCTCGCAACACGAAGCCGAGTTTCTCCCTCGATCTGCGCACCTCACAGAACAAAGCCGGGGAGGCACCAGGTATATCGCTCCCGTTTTCAGCGTCGGGACCCTCTGTATGTCAGCAGGATAAGCTGCGGCGGAGGGCAGCCACGGAGGAGCTCCGAGGTCTGCTGCTGCCTACATCAGCCCCAAGCCACGCCCCCGACAACATACTCATTATGTCACAAGATGGATCGGATTTCCAAAACATCTGTCCTGGGCAACAGAACTCTTAGAGAGCCTAGGTTTCATAATGGATACGGAAATATCTGTTATGGTGCCCACACAAATAATAGAATCCCTGGATTTTTTGTTGGAATTAATTACATCTCAACTAATTCTCCCACAGAAAAAGTGATAAAGATAAAAAAGATGTGAGAGCGCTCTTGTCCAAAGATTCACTACTACTCAGAGATCTAGCAAGAGTGTTGGGACTTTTATCATCTTCCATTCAAGACATTTGTCCAGGTCCCCTTCATTACAGAGGCCTACAGAGACTGAAAGCATTAGGGTTAAGAAAAGTTTTATGATAAAGGAATTCAATAACACTCTCACAAGATGCACAGGAGGAACTGATTTATTGATTAAAAAATATTGAACCGTGGCATGACAAGGCCATCTTCAGGAACGTCCCAGATTTTGTCCTACAGTTAGATGCGAGCAACCGAGGGTGAGGAGCCAGGTAAGGCAATTTGGAAACAGGGAGAAGATGGTTTCTAGAGAAACAGTCACTCCACATAAATTGTCTGGAGATGTTAGGCTGTTATGCCTTAATGAGTTTCAAGTATGTACTAAAAAAATCAAACACACTGGTTCAATTAGACAGTTTTTCAGCAGTGTCATATATAAATCGATTGCAAAATACAAAACGTTGTTGGACTTAGCAAAACAAATTTGGTATTTTGCTTGGAAACACAAAATGATACTAAGAGCAGAATGTATTCCTGGACTTCAGAATGTAAGGGCGGACTGGACCTCCAGGTCCCTGAGAGATTCCAGCGATTGGATGTTACAACCAGAGGTTTTCTTCCTGATACATTAACTTTGGGGTCCAATTCAGATAGATTTATTTGCAAGCCAGCTAACCTTCCAAGTACCAGTGTACTTCAGTTGGAAACCAGACCTCAAGGCAGCGGCAGTGGATGCCTTCCTTCAGTGCTGGGGCAAGAACAAAGGATACACCTTTCCCTCCTTCTCCATGATTCAGAGAGTACTGTGGAAAGTGAGACTAGAGTCCAGCAGTATTATTCTATTGACTCCCTTCTGGAGATCCCAAGTTTGGTTACCCGAGGTAATGGGACTTGCAATTGATATCCCACACCTGGTACCTGTATCATTAGGCCTCCTTCAAGGTCCGGACAGAGAAGAACACCCTTTGGTCTTAAAGGGGAGGATGAACTTTCTTGTTTGGAGGATTTCAGGGGATCAAATAGATATTCAGACCTTTCAAGAGAAGCTAAAAGCTTATGGATGAATCCTAGGCTCCAGAAACAAAGATAAGATAAAGGGGAGTCTGGAGAAAGTGGTGTAGTTGGTGCATAGAAAGGTACCTGGATCCCATGGAAGCCCTCTGTACAGCAAATAGCCCATTACTTAGCAAACCTCTTTGACTCCTGTCTTTCTTATAGAACAATCAATTGCTATAGATCCGCAATCTCTTCTGGCCATGCCCTAGTCAACAGTTTTGCAATTGGTAGTAATCCTTTAATTAAAAGAGTAATGAAGGGTATGAGACTTAAAAGAGCCCCCAAAACACAATACTAATCCATGTGGGATGTCAATTTAATTTTCAAACTGTTTACCTCTTGGCCAAACAATACTTACCTCTCTTTTAAACAGATATCTATGAAAGTATCTACCTTACTATGTTTCATTTCCTTTAAAGGATTTTCTGACATCAAAACCCTAGAGTTAACCAACATATTCTATTCAGGTGAAGGGGTACACTCCGACATTTGGAAACTAACAGAAACTATGTCTGATTCTGTCTTTTACCCCTTTTTTCATAATTGAGAAAAACTGTGTGTGGTAAGATGTATGAAGGAATATGAAAGTAAAATCTGGAATTCAGAGCACATGGTGTTAATTAACTTCTCCTATCCTATGTGAGACCTTATAAACCTGTGTCTACAGCAACCTTGTCCAGATGGATACGATTGATTATGAGTAAAGTGGGTATAGACCTCTCAAGGTTCGAAACCCATTCTTCAAGAAGGACCATGTCTAGTAAGGTCTTTTGCGCAGGTGGCTCTCTACCTGGGATTCTTAAAACAGCCGACTGGTCAAATGCACACACCTTTGTGTAATTATATTTAAGACCAGTAGAGCATGTTAGCAATATAGCTTTAGTGGGCTTTAAACATGCATAATGGTAGCCTCCGGTCTTGTAATGAAATGATGATTCTCCAATTTATATGCAGAGAAAATCTTGAATTCATTGAAGACAACAGAGGCTAACATTATCCCACCCTTCTCACCCTTGAGGGGCGGTATGCTTCAAGGTGAGTATTTCTAAGATTGTGTTTCAAGGATTTGAATGAATTTAACAAATGCCTTTTTCTCTTTAGAGATGAGCTTCATTCATTATTGCGAAAATTTGTCTGGATTACATTTACTGTGCGACTTCCTTTCCTTTCTAGATAATGTCTCGTAAAAGTAAACAAAGATCTTCGAAATGGTCCATTTCTTGTGCGTTTGCAGCTAAAAGAGGAGGATGACTTTGTTTACTGGATACTTATACTCCCTCATGAACATTGCAATGTTTTATGATGCATTTATATTTTTTAAAGGGCTGCATGTTGGAGCACCAATAAAAGGTTTTTGCATAATGTTAGCCTCCGTTGTCTTTAATGAAATCAAGATTCTCTCTGCATAGAAATTGGAGAACTGTCATTCTCCTCTAAGACCATAGTGGATTTGGCCTGAGTGCAGCCACTATTCCTCAGATGTACATTAGTCTGAGAACTGTTTTATCTGCACCCTTTAGAATCAGCATGGACTCAGTTAACCCACATTTCCTGAAGTAGTACCGGGAGCATCGGACAGGTGTTTCTTATTTCTTATTTTGTTTCACTTACATGAGGCTGTCAAAAAGCTAAGTAAAGCTATTTCTAGGAAAAAACTAGTATCATAGGTTATACAATTTAGCACATAATAAAAATAATATGCATTGGGGTTTCAATTGAGCATTCACCAGCGTAAGGAATTTCGAAAAAGCAACACACACTTTTAAGGCAATTATTCACATTTATATCTCACAGCATCAGCCTTGAATCCAGGCTCAATGCCAGAGCAGGTCTATAATAATGTAGAGTGGCTTAGGCAAGCTTAGCAGGTCTCACTCTACACACAGATGTAAAAACACAGGTATCCAGGAACCAAATAAACTGGGTTTACATTGGAATGTACATGAAACACATGGAATTTCCTACATCTAAGCTATTCATAGTTCAACTCTAGACTCCAGTACCTACATTTCCACAGGAAATGCACTTTCCCACCTCTGTCCTCCCAATTTGCATTAGCTTACTCAGGGTTGGGTCTTTCATCATCAAATGGTCAAAGGATATACTTGTTTTAAAATATGCTTCTAGATCAGTGTTTTTCTTCCAGCTGTAAATATCTAAATAATATACGATGTCCAGATGTTGAGGCTTTCTTGTATTTCCTGAGAGTACACTGCAGTTGTCATTCTTTATTATTTATGAAAAGCATTTTTCTGCTTTGTCAATTTTTAGTTTACACTATTTTAAAATGAGTAACTTTTTAAAAACAGCTTAAAATAAGTTTTATAATCATTCATGAACTTCCAAATGAACTCTCATGGTTTGCTGTCAGCAATGCACACTTTTGTATCTTCACATATAAGGTTTGTATCTGAAAGGTGAAACAAACCAGTGGGAATGTGCACTTCTCTTTACGGATATGGATATTTGTTATCGGTGTGGTCCTGGCAGACATTTCATGGAAATATGCTGGTAATGTCCATGATGGCCCAATGTAACACTGTAACTAATAAGCAACAAACACAGAAGTCCCTATATCTTAATGCACAAGAGGACAATTACCTCACCCTGGACCGACTGTCTTGGTATGATGTATAGCAATTCTAACAACCTGAAACTAAATATATTTCCCCTAAAGGACAATGCCTTACTCAAACACTTATGTATTTCTGCCCATCCACAGTATAAAAATACAGCACACAATTCCTGTACAGATTTCTAAACTTGAAACACAAATTATATTAAAAAGATTTATTAAAAATGATTTGTCACATATTCATTCAAATGAAGCTATTTGCATTCCTCCCAATACAGGCTACAATCTAATTTCATTACACATATAGATAAAAACTTTTTTTTTTTAAACAGTCGATGCAGCGTTTCGGTGACAATTCCATATTTTCACCTTCCTCAGGACAAAAGGTTTTCATCAAATCTAGGCAATAAAAATATTTAGTTTAGAGACCTACACATTCCACAAATAAAGCGTGCCGTAAAATCCTGATACTTAATTTAACAAAAAAATGTGGTTTTGTCTATTGCTACTTTCTTTATATTTCCATATATAACATTCTTGTTCTATACATCCACTAACGTAACTTAACACTCAGCACCTCAAAGTTATATAAAAAACTGTAGCATATCTATAACACCAGTTACCTCTATGTTACAGTCAGAATTTCATTACATATTTACTACCATAGAGCTATAAATTTTAATGAGATTATATCCCCCCCAATGGGTCAATATTAAAAGAGACCATGATTTAAGGAACAGGATATAATCTCATTTAAATTTATAGCTCTATGGTAGTAAATATGTAAAGAAATTCCGACTGTAACATAGAGGTAACTGGTGTTATAGATATGCTGCAGTTTTTTATATAACTTTGGGGGGCTGAATGTTAAGTTACGTTAGTGGGTGTATAGAACAAGAATGTTATATATGGAAATATAAAGAATGTAGCAATAGACAAAACCACAGTTTTTTGTTAAATTAAGTATCAGTATTTTACAGCACGCTTTATTTGAGGAATGTGTAGGTCTCTTAACTAAATATTTTTATTGCCTATATTTGATGAAAAGTTTTTGTCTTGAAGAAGGTGAAAATATCGAATTGTCACTGAAACGCTGCTTCGACTGTTTTAAAAAAAAAGTTTTTATCTATATGTGTAATGAAATTAGATTGTAACCTGTATTGGGAGGAATGCAATTAGCTTCATTTGAATGAATATGTGAAAAATCATTTTAAATTATTTTTAATAAACCTTTTTAATATAATTTGTGTTTCAAGTTTAGAAATCTTTACAGGAATTGTGTGCTGTATTTTTATACTGTGGATGGGCAGAAATACATGAGTGTTTGAGTAATGCATTGTCCTTTAGGGGAAATATATTTAGTTTCAGGTTAGAATTGATATATATCATAACAAGACACACGGTCCAGGGTGAGGTAATTGTCCTCTTATGCATTAAGATATAGGGACTTCTGTGTTTGTTGCTTATATGTACACTCCGTCCCTTTACAAAGCATAGGGGTATCTCCCTCCTTTTTAAACAGTGTAACTAATAGCATTCTTTCACATGGACGCTCTGTATGTGTAAAAAGGAAGCAGTACTTACGTGGTACACATGATCCGAACTTATCAGGGAATTCTGATATCAAATCATCGTTGATTCGATCTTTCATTGGACCCAGAATGATAACAGGTCTCGTGTAACTGACTGGAAAATAGAAAGCATAGTTTTGACAAAGAGTGAGATTAACATCATCCTGGATTCTAGCAAAGGATCCCAAATAAACATGTTTAGTGAAAATGTACACAAATTGTTAATGCTTGAGTTGCTGAAAAATATTCACCTCAGTGGTAGAAACATTGCACTTAGCATAAAAAAATGTGTCCTGCAAAAGGTAAATTAGCCAATTGCTAAATAACACATATAAATACTGAACGGAATCCAAACTCGGCTTCTGATTCCTATACACATTTGTTGTACGAAAGTTCTTTAAAGACATGTCCTGGGATTTTGTTCTTGAAAGGGCTGCCCATTGCTAATGAACTAATAGCTGTTTTAATGATATTGAATACTTAAGTTCAAGTTTCACTATTGCACTTCATATTTTTTTATCAGCAGGGAACTGTTGGAACCTATTGGGACACCATGCTTGTAACACTTACACAGTGACCTAAGCATTTGTCATCTATCAAGAGCACAAACTTACAAAAGGCATATCTATATATAAAATGTATATCAATTCATCTAAATACAAATTTAGATTCATAATGAGATACTTTTATTCACTGAAAAAACCTTAATTAAAGGTCAGTTAAGGTTGTGAGGGAGCAGTTGGACTTTATATATCTGTATATGTATTCACCCAAAACCTTTTTTTAAAGTAAGTTATGGTTTTGCCTGCTCATAAGGCATCAATCTATTTTAAAAAAAAAAGCTATATATGCACTAAAAAGACTACAGTTGAAGTGAAGGTTACAAAACAAAGCCCCCCTAAAAGTTGCCAGTCTTGGTTATCTGTGCAAACCATAACTAATGCCCCTACCATGCAGCACTCATAGTGACCTCATACAAGATATCACCAAATACATCTCAAATAGCATAATAGATGACATAACTGATGACCACTGATAACTCAAATATGACACCCTTAATTATATAATTGAAGACATTACTCTTATGGACACTATTTTACAAAATGATTCTGGGATAAATACTACTTTAGAAATACTTTTTTAAAAGCAAAGTTGTAGAGCTTTTATTTTCTCACACTGCCTGTAGAACTACTATATATGTAACTATTGTTGCTATACATACAATGCGCTAAAACTGATGGTGAACATTTTCTTATTTTGCACACATCGATCATGCTGATTACCTTCAAGAACATCTTCCACTAATTCAAAGACTCTGAACATCAAGTAGGCATAACTTTTAGTCACAACTGGTACACTATTACCTTTTTTCTGTGTGTAGTCACACTAGGTACAGACTTTTCTAGCTCTCAGAGGCGCTAGGAAGCTCTTACCACGGCATAGCAGATGAAGTATGCAATACACATTTAATGATTAAACGATATGCACTCCCTTAAATCCTAATGTCTGCTAGAAAATCGCTTAAACTCTATCTTTACCTGGTGTGAACTTCCCACACATTCTATTCTATTTGACTATCTCCCCACATTTTGGGCACACACAGTATGGTAATGTGAGATGTACTGTGCAATGTGCATTGGGGGTGGGTCACATGGCCAGGCCTCTGGCTACATGAAACTCACTGTCTGTGACCAACCTCCACTGAGCATGGCTTTCACCCATGTGCACCCTATAGCACTGATTAGAATATGTAATTCTATCACACCGACTAAAATTTCAAAACTATTGGACGATTTCCACATGCATTGATGCATTAAAATATGATCAGGGATTCAGGTGGATATTACATATGGCCTGCAATAGTTCTATAGCTAGGAGATGAACTATTTCCTCTAACACCTAATGCCTTTTAAAAAAAGAACTTATGAAGTATGAACCATTGCATCTTTCACAAAGCCCCAGCTCATGGTTTTTAATCCAAAGTTTATCCCCTCTGTCTGCAAACGTATTGTAATGTGCACATAAGACAACGTGTTTCTCACACAAAGGGATATCCTTGTCAACCGTAATGAATGTATAACTTGCAATTGTCATTGTATCACATACAACCTTTGCTCAGGGGTAAAATGCAAAACATGTTTTGGTCTAAATTACTGATCTAAAAGCAGACTAGATTGTTGTGCAACAAAACATCTAGGTTAGGCTTTGTGGCCTCATTCGCCCTTAGAAAATGTGGATTAATCATGCACATAAGTGACTTTAATTCTGTCATACTAAGTACAATATCCCATATCCCACTTAACTTTTGCAAGAAGCTCTATGTTTTGTTTAGATGTGAAAACAAATGGACAGAAAAAACATCTACTGTATAAGACTAAAACACTATTTGCCAAGAAAAACAACGACTAGTCTCAAACTGAGTCAACAGCATGAACTTGGACAGATAGAAACCACAACTTTCACCAAATGACAAGTCACACAGATTCACCCTCACTGACCTCACCACCAAGGAACACAAGACAAAGAAAACCACAATGGTTTAGCACTGGCTCTATCTAGTGAATAAAGTGAAACCAATCCTCCCAGAAAGTGATTTCAGAACTTATGGTAAAGCCCTCATATTCTTGCACCTGGATGATGCCAATTACCTGCTCCATGGCCTCCCAGTCATATACTGACACTTTTAACTCAGGAACACTCCCTGTTGTGCCCTATGATGTGGACACGCCCCAGTGATGTCCCTAGCATGTGGCCTTACATGGGTGGTCCCCTAGCACCCTTCGCACAAACCTTTTTTGAATGCAGTAGGCAGCATGAAGAGCAGCTGCCCACCTGACTCCCCCCCGTATAAATTAGGTTTAGAGCTTTGTGGTGTACAGGGACTCAATCATGTTTATTTTCATTATTTCTTTTAGTATTTTGGGTTGCTTGTAAACATTATTTCCAAATATTTTTCAACTTTTATCACAATCATCACAGCGCATGTGCGCGATGAATGCTTTACAAAAACCTCTCTTACCTTTGTCTCCAGGCTTACTCAGTTGTTCGCAACCATTTGTTTGCAAGAATATTGAATTCAAGTTGCAGGATGAATGCTGCTCACCGAAGACATGCCTTCGGTCTTCCTTGCTTGTCATGTGTTACCAGTCTGTTTGGAGGGATTGTGCAATGATTCCCACCAGACCACCTCCTTGGAAGGTGTACCTCTTCCCCTGCAGGTGTTCTTCTTACTCATGGTGGTGAAGCAACACGATTTATCAGCCTCTTAACACCAAAGGTGTTAGGGTGCAGGTGGAAAGATTGGACTAATTTCATCTACCTGGTGCACACACTCATACAAATGAGGTCAGCACAGGTGGATTGAAAGTCAGTGACGTACACCTTTAACAGGTGGTCTCCGCCATCAAGGATTGTCCATAATTAATTAATTTGCAGTTAGTAAAAATATTGGAAGGCTGCTTTATTGACCTGTAATATTTATAGTCCAGCAGAACATGCCAGGGGAACACATTGTCGCAGATGCAGAACTCAGGCGTACAACAACATAAAAGAACCATTTTTTTTTTAAAGGCAATCCAGCGCATGTTACTTACTTTCTTGTCTCATCACAGGCTCATACGACAGGATGCAGTCATCTGGTCCCCCTGGCAAAACAAGATAAGATAAAAAGAAGAAAATTAAATATGAAAAAAGATTTCTAGAAAATTGATATTTTTTCTATAGTTAGAGTCTATTATGGAGTAATAACCCTTTCGTTTTTGCACTCTGTAAATATTCTATACATCTATAAATCTATACATCTTGGAACAACCTATGATTATAGGAAATGGCCGATGCTAATGCAATCATAAGGCTACCAGTGATTGCTCTGTGCTGCATTCATGAGAATGATACATCACTCCTACAGATAATTTGTTGCTTGGCAATGACATTTATAACTCGGTTGCTCCAAATGTCAGATACAGAGAGATTATGCAAAATTACGTTCAATTTCGGCCTAGAAAACTGCTACTTCACAGCATCATTGATTAGTAAGCAAAGGTATTGCACAGTTTATAATTTGTTGTTTGAAAGGTGCTTCTCTTTGACACACTGATTACTCCTCTGACCAAGCCAGACACATCTCTCTGGAAAGCTTCTGGTACTCTGAGCTCTGGCAAATCATTTAAATTACTGTCATGCCGAATGGCGAATCGAGCAGTTGGGGGTGTGCTGAGCAGTGGCGCAAGCACTGCGATGAAATACATTTCCGCTGACCTCTGTGGCTCACTTATGTTATACCTGGCCTGCTGAGCAATTTGTTGGGTATGACATGCATGTTCCCATTATGTTTTCATGGGGCATTAGTGAAGAGTTAATGTTTAGGGTTAAGTCAGCCTACCTGCATTGCCATGTTGTTAGGAATGGGGGTCTCTAGTTGGCAATGGTTTGTACCCTTGTCCAAGTAGGGACCCTTGCTTCTAGTCAGGGTAATGGAGTTATGCCTTTAGAGAACCCCTGCTCACCCCCTTGGTAGCTTGACGTGAGCAGACAGGCAGAGGCAGTGTGTAAAGCATTTGTGCACACATATAGTAATACAGTGAAAACAATACAAATGGATACCACATCAGTTTAGAAAAATAAGTAATCTTTATCTAAACCGAACGAGACCAAAACAACAAAAATCCAACATACAGTTATCAAGATATGACTTTTAGAAGGTAAAAATAGTTCTGTCCATAGCAACCTATAGATGCGACCCTTTTAACACAAAGTACCTTGGATGTGTCAAAATCATAAGCAAAAACATCCACAGGGAAGTTGATGAATCAGTTCCTTATGCACAGGGAAGGTGATGGGTCAGTTGCTTGCTCCAGACGAGGTGATGCATGAGTTCCTTATTGAAGAGGAGGTGATGTGTTGTTGGTCTTTTACTGGGTGTGGAGGTGATGCATCGGTTTCTTACTGCAGCCCCAGTGTTGAACAGACACTCTTGGCAGGTTAGAACTCCCAGTAATGGAGTTCAAGGAAGCTGGTGGTTAAGTCTTTGTGTCCCTGGGACTTCAGAACAGGAGGCAAGCTCTACTTCAAGCCCTTGGAGATCTTCTTCAAGCATGATACACAGCACACAGTAGATCTTTGTCCTCTCCTTGCCAGAAAAAAACACTGTAGGCCCACCCCACACAGCACACAGCAAAGGGTCAGTACTTCTCCTTCAGCTTTCCCAGCTCTTCTCCTTGGCAGAGGTTCCTCTTGAGTCCAGAAGTATTCTAAAGTTCTAGGGTCTGAGCCCCAATATTTATACGGCATTTCTTTTTGTTCTCTTGTGGCAGAAAGGCTACGTACTCAGTCTACACCAGTTCTGTCCACTCTCGTCCAGCTTCCTGGCAGGAGGTGGAGACAGCATTGTGTAAGGCAGACCAGGCCTATTCAGGTGCAAGGAAACCTCCTCCTCCTGCTCTAAATGCAGCCCAGGTCTATTCAACCCAGCCCTGACTCAGCCAGGAAAGGCAGGACACACCTCAACCTCCCAATTGTTGTCTACAGTGAATGCACATCCCCACCCCCTGTCACTCCAAAGCCAGACAGTCAATCCACAAACCAGCAGAGGCACACAGTATAGCTAAGCAAGAAAATACCCACTTTCTAAAAGTGGTATTTTCAACTACACAATATAACAATCACCTTTACTAAAAGATGCATTTTTATATTCAAAGTTCAAGCATACTAAACTCCATCTTTCTATCTTGTCCCAATGGGAAGTCATATTTATAAGATGCTATAAATAAACTCCCATTCTATCCGATAGAACAGATAACCTTTTAATAGTGAAAAACAAAATACACTGTAGTTCACTATCAGGATATGTTGCACACACCAGGACATGTCCTACCTTTCACATACACTGCACCCTGTCCACAGAGGTACCTTGGGCCTAACTAAGGGGTGAATCACATGTAATAAAAGGGAAGGTTAGGGCCTGTAAGTGATCGCACTTGCCAGGTCGACATGGCAGTACCAAACTGCCCACAGACACTGCAGAGGCAGGTCTGAGATACATTTACAGGCTACTCATGTGGGTGGCACAATCAGTGCTGCAGGCCCACTAGTAGCATTTGATTTACAGGCCCTGGACACACATAGTGCATGATACTAGGGACTTAGTAGTAAATCAAATAAGCCAATCATGGAAACACCAATCCATAATAACAATTTATACAGAGAGCATATGCATTTTAGCATTGATCAGCAGTGGTAAAGTGCCGAGAGTCCTAAAAGCAACAGAAACAGGGTCAAAAACAGGAGGCCAAAAAGCAAAAAGTCTGGGGTTAAACACGCTGAAAAAGCCAGGTCTAACACATGTCATCTGTACAGTCTGGGTTTGAGCGCCCCCTTACCAACTTAGTAACACACCCTGGTTAGGTCTAACAGAAGATTAAGAGGAACTCTGTTCAACACATGGTATCTATGACACACATAGCAGGGATTTGTATGTTAAATTTAAGTCGTATCATTTTAAAGTCGATAAAAAAACCCAAGAAAAACAACAAAATTAGTAAATAGACATCAGATTCATTAAAATCAGATACAGGTAATTAGAGAGATAGTTTTTCAAAGTATTTCAAAGTATGTAAACCTTGAAAAAGTACAACAGCAATCAGTAGTAATAGTTAGTGGGTGACTGGGATCTGGGTGAAATTTGAGGCTAACAGCAATGGAGCAAAGGTTGGATACACAACGCAGGTGGTCCTGAACAAAGTTTTTCCCTTAGGAATTAGTCTCCAAAATGGAAGTTAAAATCCTTCAGCAGAGCCAGAGTCCAGCGCTGAGGCTCGGGGGGCTCCTTTTAAGTTGAATACATTGTCATTGTGTTCCAGTTGAGCTATTGGTTTGAGTGGGATAAGGCTGGATTTTGCAGCTGCAGAGGATAGATTTGTTGCTTTGCCATTTTTCAGGGTTTTACCTTTTGACTTAGGGTCTGATTATGATGACGATCAGATGAGCGTCTGACCGCCTCCCGGTGTGGAACGCGACCGCCCGACTAGCTGTCGGCGGACCCGCCATCGGGATTAGGATGCGACCGCCTTCAAGGCGGTTGCAATCTGCATATTTTGTATGGCAGCATCTGCTGCGGGTGGCAGCAAACGCCACAAAATAAACACATGGCACATATCCCTGCACTATGTGCCTACCACATAGTGAAGGGATATGTAGCCATATTGGAGGGCCAGGGGGTAAGGCGTGCCTACTAAGGGCCCCCAAGTCACTTTCGGCCTGCCTTTTGATGGCGGGTTAACCGCCATGAAACGGCCGGCAGAATGGGACATTGTAATCCCTACGGCGGTGCCTTAGCAGGCAGTGCCACTATTGTAGCCATTGCAGTCTCTCTGATGCACCGATGGGCTCCTTGAGCCCAGCAGATGCGTGGCGGTCGGTTTCTCCACCTGCCCGCGCTCCATCCACCTGCCATCATAATGCGGCAGGCGGTCATACATTTTTCAAGAGGTCCAGCTGAGCTCGTTTTCAATAGAGCAAAAAACTCGAACAAACCTTAATGTCTGACCCACCCATGGGTGTGAACTGCCTTACAAGACTAAGCACCTTGTGCTGGTTCTCCAGAGGTGCGAAAATGACTAAAGTCTCAGTTTACTCCTAATGCTGGGAAAGACCTTTTTGGTCACTCTTGCAGGTCCCACGTTCTCGAACAGGCTTCTAGGAACAGCCCTCACTCTAGCAAGGCCTCTGTAGGTCCAGTGAACTGTGGGTAGTTGAGCCTTGTTAGAGTCAGGTTTGCTTCTGCTTGTTGTGCACCTGAAACAGGCAAAGAAGAAGTCAGCCTCCTGAACCTTGTAAAGTAGCTTCAGTACCTGGCTCACAGGAAGAAGTCAGGATTCAGGACATGTTCTTCTTAAGTACCGTTTCACAGGTGCAGGAACGTTCAGAGAAGATTGTGGTGAGGTATCAGTATTATACAGTATACTGGCTAGTGTGTGGGGAATTTCTTTGCAAACTTGTTATGAATATTTCCGTGCCCTCTGCCCACATCTTTTGCCAGCTCTTCCTCTTCTCTTTACTGTACAAAATTACTAGAAATCCATATCTAATATGGCTAACCCCTTCTTCTATTAGGGGCGCCTTGGGCCTCTCAAAAACACTCCTCTCTCTAGATGGTCTTCTCCCCAATGGCAGGATCCATGGACATTCTCCTTCTGGCTTTGGTTGGTGCCAGGAGGTGTGAGGAGGCTCTGGGAATGAATACTAGCAAACCTCATTTGGCATTTCCAAGTCAAAACAGGTAGAGTCAAGGCTTCCCTCTGTTATTGCCTATTCTTGATAGATATTCCTCGCTAAATGGTGAGTTGTTAACTCCAGTTACCTTTTACTAAAGATATCAAAAAATTATTTTCCTCATCGCATCAGATTTTGAAAACAAAGTAGAAAATACGTTGAAATTGTTTTTTTGTTTTTGCGTTTTACCCAAACAGCAATGTGGAATTACTAGTTTAGCCACACTTTGACCTGTCTATGGAAAATGCAGCCTAGAGTTCCACAGTGAAAATAGTATTTATGCCACCAGTCACTGTGAAGGCACCTATTTTAAATATGTAGTGTGCCACTATTTTATTCATGAGGCACCCTGCCTTGCAGGTTTCCTGTTCATTCCAAAAGCCCTCCCATACTTGCCATTTTTTACTGGCTTGCCTTTAATCTGCAGCCCATCCATGACACAGAGGTGCTCCTGGCAGACAAATATTTTTCTCATATATGTGGATATTGTAAATACACACCACACATAACATTTAACTTTCATACCACTTGTAAAATTTCTGTGGGAAATACTATGGCCTTTTAGGAAATTTAAATAGATCAAATGGCCAAACAATTTTGACAGTACCATTTTAGGACTAGAGCACACACACGTTGGCACTGAATAGCAGTGTAACAATGCAACGATTTTTAATTCCAGTCAAAGCTAGAGTCCAGAAAAAGGCGTATTATTGAGATAACCATGTAAAATATATATTCATATTTTATATTACAGCATCCTACAAATCCAAAATTGAATCCAGACTTTATCCTATGATGTAATTTCCTGCCTATATTAGGAGTTTAATTCCTTTGCTGGATGCATCACAATGCACTGAAAGTCTATTTATTGTTGCGTTCATTGCATCTTCCAGCTATTTGTTTCCCCTTTATTTTGGGCTTTATTTTCTTCTGCTTTCTTCTTGGATTCTTCAGGAGGTCTTCTTGTTGCTTAACTTTATGCTACATTCCTCAGTGTAGTTCTACTGCTTTGCCTTCCATCACTCTGCCCCAGCATCATTAATATCTTCTCTGCATTGCAAGGATTTTTTCTGTATTTTTGGCTTTTATTTCTCCCTTATGGGACTCTCCTATGGAGACACCTGTCAACACCCATAATTACTGTGTCAATCAATCAAACAAATCAATCAAGAAAAGTGAAGGAAAGCAATCATTAACCTAGACCTTGACAAATACACTGACCCCAGTCGATTTTGATTGGCAGTGGGGAATTGTGACCTGGCACAAGGCAGTCTTGCACTAGTGTTAGGCACGTTTGCATTGATTTTAACAGTGTAAAATCCAAACATTTGCTGTGACTTCTCATTGCATAGCTAGCATTTTTTTACTAGTCCATCACTTCAGAATCTCGTTCAAGATTGATGAAAAATATTTCACTGTCAGTGTAAAATTGCTATACACTGTCTAATGTATATAATCTGGCCTTGGACATTCTTTAAATGCCTCAACTAAAATAGCCAAATCATATGTTCAAGCAAATGTCTGCCCAACATTTCTGGTTCAGTCTATCTGCCAGCATGTTACTGTGAGCAGAAGTTCAGAAGTAAGTGTTTGGTGACACGCTCACTAATTTCCTTCCCTTTGTAGAAATGCTGCATGAAACAAGCTACTGTAGAGTGGGTCATGGAACTGCACTGTGAACATATTCTTTCCAGTATTGCCTTTCGAGGGGCTCTATTACACTAAGGATGCACTGTCTGTGCTTGGCGCAAACAGGGACAGTGCACACTATTGCTGATAAACTGTGAACTTCTGCTGTCCCCCGGACAGCACATAAGTGAAAGATGGACTGCCTGTTTCAAGCAGCCTGTCTGTTTTTTAAAGTGCACTCACCCTGCACTTTCAAGGGGGACAGAGATCCCTCTGCAGGCAGCTTCAGTTAACATAATATGGCACAGGTTCAAGGCAAAGTGTTTGCCTCATTTTCATGAGGTTATGAGAAAGAGGGAGCGTCCCTTTAGGATAGTGCTGGCATTACATGTGTAGCAAGCAGATGCTCAATCTCATTGAGCCACGGGTACGTTATATAATGCAGACCCAGAACTGATTTTCAGGAAAGATGTTACTACATTCTGACAATCCACCCAATTCGTCCTTGTTAGACATGGCATCCTTGGTGTGGTCTCACCCAAACTCTATGCCTTCACCCCCTTTGTTCTCAGAATTAATTTTTTGTTGGCATTAGAACTCTGGTTACATGTCCCCAGGGCCTATAAAGTAAATGCTACTAGTAGGCCAGCAGGACTCTTTGTGCCCCCCATTAAAGTTACACTATAAAACATGACTAAGGCTTTCCATGTCAGCCTGTAGTGCAGTTTTAAACTGAGAATTTGACTCGGGAAAAGAAAACTTTGCGAGGCCTAAACATCCTTTTTAATACATATATGTTACTCCTAAAGTAGCCCCAAAATGCCGATAGGAGAAGGTACATTATATTTAAGTGGCAGGACATTAGGGTTTAAGTTTCACATGTCCTGGTAGTGAAAAACGTCTACATTCCTTTTAACTAATGTGAGACCTATCGCTCCCATTGAATAACATCAGATTACCTTATTACATAAAACATGTTCAAAATTTTGATTGGGAACAGGTAGAAATGTCATGTTTGCACTCAAATGAATTATAATTTAGAATCCTCTTTAATGGTAAGATGCTGCCGTTGTGTACTGTTCTGTTTTAACTGGTTTGTTACGATTTGCCCTGTCATGTTTTGATTAAATTGTTTTGCTACTTTACGTACCTTATTCTGTTATGTTCTGCTCTTTACTTTAGGTGTGCCAAAAAATACTGCTTCTGTCAAATTAAAGTTCCTGTGACAAGCACCAATTTACCACTGTCTATGGTGGTAAAATAGCACTGCTCCATCTTTTCAACTACTTAAGACACTGGTCAGCCCAAAACTATGGCAGAGACTGTGTCTTAACTACGGCTCCCTGTGCTCATTTCATGTGATACTCCAGCTACTGTGTAATTGTAGTCAGAAACAGTGAGCCATGTTTTCCAGAGGTATTTGTAACCTCCTCAGCTCAGTGATGGAGCAGAGCTGTAAAAGTGTTCCTCGAGGCTGAAGTTAGAACTAAGAAAAACCTACCTCCTTATTTCTGTCTTTTATACATACTCAAGAACGTTTTAGAAGATAAGTTGAGGGCTTATGGTATGAACTAATTTTGATAAAAAGCAGAATAGCCTAATTTGTGACAAAACGTTGTGCATCCAGAGCACAATTTAGCAGTTGCTAGTTTAATCTTCTGTAAAATTTGTTGTGCTCAGTTATGGTAAATTGTAAATTGTATTTAAATAGTGGTTACTACCCAGATTAGACGTTGAAGCATTATATAGCATAGTAATGTGCGCTTCCTTTGATCTTTGTGGTTTAGTTAGGTAGGTTTGTTAAGTTTGCACTCTTAAGGTCCCATGCATTTAGTAGTGTTTTGAATAGGGCTAAAATAATGGAAGTTGATTAGTTGATTAGAAAAGGGAAACTGTGAGTTGTTTTTGGGAGTTGTGGTCATGTGCATCTGTTAGTTAGGTGAATTGGCTAAAAAGGAGGGGGAAGCTTGAAAGGGATGTTTAAAAGTTCCTAGTAGTCAGAAAGGTTTGGGATGAATCAGAGAGAGTAGGGAAGGTATAAACGTTGAAGTGTTTTTTTGTTTTTTAACAAAAAAATGAATTTAACATATACATGTATTTAGACCTCTTTTCTTAGCAATGTGAAAAAGTCTGTGCTGCAAATCATTTTTTAAGCAAAAAAAAATCAGACTGCACAGCTTTAGTTAATTAATATTATCTCTTCATTAAAGTTCTAAATACTTCCTTGTCCTCCAAATTATACTTGCAGCACCATTTTCTTTCGAGCTAGTTACTACTTCTTTTTTCTTTCGCAAGATCTAGAGAGAAGGACATCCATGGCAGAATGAAGCCACTTGTTGACTTTATCCACATCCTCATCAATATAAGCTGGTATGCTCGGAGTGGTGTCATTGAGAATTTTCAATAGTTTGTGCGGGTTAATCTTACTCCAAGGACAAAATGTTTTCTTTATTTCAGGACTTTCCACCATAATCTTTGTGGAATTAATCCCACTGAAGAAATAAGTGTGTTGTCCGACCAGGCCAGCTCAAGTGCAGCATCAACCGCAAGAAGAGAATTAGAAAAAATATCGACAATAGTATGTCCTGCTAGATGTATAGGAGAAGACTCAAACTGACGGAGATAGAGTGTGGATAACTTGTCAAGCAAGAACTGAGCTAAGCTGTCACTGCAATCATCAATATGTAAATTGAAATCTGCAAGAACAGAGAAATTGGAGTATTGGGGCAATACGGGGAGATGGGTTCACCAAGAGAGTTAATGAACTCTGCTGCAAAACCAGGGAGGCGGTATATTAAAGCCCCTGAAAAAGAAGATGTAGGGGAGAGGAAAAAACAAAGGTCTAGCCCTTTTTTGGACCTGGCCCTTTTTGCAGGGTTATACCCAAAGGGTTCGCCCTCCTCCTATTTTTCTGACTCACATTTTGTTGGCTTTAGGACTCTGGGCACTTTACCTCTGCTAACCAGTGTTAAAGTGCATGTGCTCTCCCCTCAAAAAATGTTATGATTGATTTAGACCTGTTTAGCATATTTAATTTACTTATAAGTCCCCTGTATAGTGGTATCCCATTTTCCCAGGTCCTTTAAATTAAATGCTACTAGTGGGCTAGCAGCACTGCTTGCGCCACCCACACAGGTAACCGTTCAAACCTGTCTCAGGTCTGCCACTGCAGAGCCTGTGCGTGCAGTTTGCTGCCCTTTTGACTTGGCATTTATAACTACTTGCCAAACCTCAAACTCACCTTTTACTACATATAGGCCAGCCCTTAGGTAGGCCATGGGTAGCCCTATGAGCAACGTGCTGTGTAAGTAAAGGGTAGGACATTGTGTGGTATGTCCAGATAGTGACAAACAGCCTCTTCTGCTTCTCACTGGTGTGAGTCCTACTCCTTTCATAGACTAGCATTGGGAATTCCCTTATACATGTTTAAGCGGTTATTCCTGATCTCAAGGGAGGAGCGTCACCATATTTGGTATTTTGGGGATGTGCTGATAAATCCTGCTTACTGGTTCAGGTGGATTTTACATTACTGTTTGAGAAATGCCTATTTTAGAATGTGAGGCGAAAGATGTAACCCTTTGGGTTTTAAATGCATTGGGTGAAATTATGTGAGTCCATTCGCATGTATGATTCTTCTTCACGTGTCGATGTTTAAAGCCTTGATGGGCATGCAGGAGGCATCTGAAAATGTTTAATAAAAGAATCATGGTGGAATTGCGCTGTCTCCGCAGTGATTGAAAACGCATGAATGAATTGAGGAATAAGGATTTGCTGAAGTATTTGTTCACTTTTGGCAAAATATTGGATTACTTAACAAGGTGTGGTCTATTGTGCGGAAATGTCCTGTATTCAGCAGTGCGACAGATGGGTACGCAAGCCACGTGCCTTTATTGGTTCTTTCTTTTAGAATGTGGGCATTTCTCTGTGGTTATGACTCTTTGTGCTTTGCAGCCTGCCTGCACTCCACGTCTAGGCCTGGGTGTCAGTTACATTTGTGCATACTTTCCAGACAGCGATCACATGGGAAGGGTTGGGTGTGACAGGGTTACATTTGCATTAATCTGCATA
Organism: Triturus cristatus; assembly: GCF_964204655.1. NCBI lineage: Eukaryota > Metazoa > Chordata > Amphibia > Caudata > Salamandridae > Triturus > Triturus cristatus. The sequence goes on along the minus strand of NC_140591.1, from coordinate 1,431,907,384 downwards.
CTGATGCTCTTCTTAGGCTGGGAGAGAGAGGGGCGTCCTCCCTTTACTTTTGTTTAGGCTGCGTCCTGCCCTCACACAAAGGGCTTATTTACCTCCTACCGATGTCTGGAGCCAGGGCTGGGGTTGAAAGGGAGTGTTGTGCACTTCTAAGGTTTCTTTTGAAGTGCCCTCTTAAGTAAAGAGAATTGTGAGTATATGTACAGGGGTTCTGACCCTACGAGAGTAATACACTACTAGACCTGAACGAAGCCCTGCTAGAGTAAAGGCTGCCGCCAGGAGGATTGCCACTTTGCTGTGACTGACTGTTCACAGGTGTAGTAGGGGTCAATGCCTAAGTCCCGGCCTCATGGTGGGCCTGCCGGTTGCTGGCAATAATTGCACAACACACTTTAGTAGGGTACTACATGCAGTAGCCCGAGCGGCATAGACACCTTTATTTATAACCTTTGGGGTGAGCCAGGCCCTTAGGGTGCAAGTGGTAACAAAGTATTGTAGCAACCGGGTGGTTCACTACATCCCTCATAACCTTAAATTAAACAAAATAAAGAATTGATAGGCATACAATAAGAACAAGGTAGCTAAGTCTTCATCTTAATATAGTTGTTTAGCAAACAAAGTCCCTCAGCTTTTGACTGGGTTTAGGGTTCGTTCTCAGGTGATATGGATGGCCTCGCTGGGAGACTTGGCTGTCACAGCTCACTATTGCCTCGGGTGACTGTGGTACAGCCCCGGAAGACCCTTCACTTTAGTGGCTTTCAATCGTTCTCCCTCTGGGACCTTCGGGACAGTCCTCCCAGATTGCGTCATTAGGTTCACATGTTATTTCATCTTCTTCTTCGATAGGTGGCCAAACACCCGATATTTTCTTGAACCATGACACATTTCTTGACACATCCGTCCCTCCTCTTTTTGCAGTGATCAGAGTCCCCCACATCTTGACTACCTCTCCTGGCTCTTTCTCAAAAGGAGTTCAAAACTTCCAACCGGATGACGATCTTTGATAATGACTTTGTCTCCCGCGCAAAGCTCATGCTCACAGGAGCCTTGTTTCCTGCTGGCTCTCTCGTTGTTGCTTCTTCTTTTTCTTTGGGTGGCTTTCACATCAAGAACTGCAGGTTCCCATTGTAGGCTTACCGGTACTAGATCTCTAACCAGTCTTCTCCTGAGATCACTCGGGGCACACCCCGGAGTGCTCTGGGGAGTCTACGTGTAGGCTCTCAGAAGCTGGTGCAAGCAACATTCAAGTTCCACTCCTTGCTCCACTCCAATTCACAGGGCCTTATTGAGAGTTCTCATAAATCTTTTCACCTCCCCATTTGCTCAGGGCCACAGAGGAGTTATTTGTCGGTGTTTGATGTTGAGATGGCTGAGATACACCCAAAATTCCTTACCCTGAAAAGGTGGCCCTTTGTCCGTTTTTATCTTGTCAGGCAACCCAAACAGTGCAAATATTTTCTCCAGAGATGGCTTCACACACTCAAAAGCCATAGATCTGATCAGTTCCACAGCAGTGTTACTGTCCATGAGTACTAGAGTACTAGAGTGACTCGTTGTTTTGAAAGCTCCCAAAGTCCAGGCTCAAAGAAGACCTGAGTTGGGTACAGGGATACTCAGCAATGATCGGTATGACAGGTGGTTCACCACTCGTAATGAGACATGAATTGAAGTTTTTCCTCCACCAGTTTGTCCATTACCAGAACCCACACCTTACTTCGGAGATGAGCCTTGGTCTTGGCTGCCCCTTGGTGTCCTTGTTGTGCCAGCTCGACTGTTTCATTCCAGACAGTCTGTATTATCACAATCTAGTGACTCCTCAGTAAGAGCCCTTCTTCTCTTTCATTTATTTCATCTCTGCAACGCCACAGTTGAGTTCTTGCCTCACGCTCTCCTTCCGTGAGACAACTAATCTCCTCTAAGAAATTCTTGCAGTGGTGCTCCTTTAGTGCCTCCTTGGCCTTTTGAATGCAACTGTTTGACTTCGTGGCCTCACTGATTTTCTCCAGAGATATCACTCAAGGGCAAGCCATGTCTGTAATCATTTGCACACATCCTTCCACCCTGGGATCACTTTCTAGCTGATTTCGGGGAGACACTGCCATTGGGTGGTGTCATAAGTAGTCGGCACGGTTATTTACCCCTGGGTGGTATCCCACCTCAAACAAATACTGCTGCAGCTGTAAAGTGGCCCGTAGCCATACATGGTGTTCTTCCAGGTATCTCTCGAACATCAGCAGTCCATTCTGTGCTGTGTCCCCGAATAAGGACACCAAGGGTTTGTGATCCGTAATTACTTGAAACTTTTGTTTGCACAGGTAAAGGTGGAAGTGCTTACATGCCCACTGGATAGCCAGGGCTTCCCTTTCGATTTGTGCATACCTAGTTTCCATTGCAGTGAGTGCACGGCTCGCGTATGCAATCAGTACCCATTCTTCCACCTCATTCAATTGCAGCAGTACAGCTCCTAGTACCATCGGGCTGGCATCCACAATGAGTTTGGTCTTCCACATGGGGCTGAAATAGGCCATATTCACTCCATGGAGCAGTACTTTCTTGACTTCTCTGAACGCTTGCGCCGTTACTCTGGTCCACTGCCATGGAGCTTCCTTCTTTGTCAATGCTCTCAACAGTTCTGATAAGGTAGTCAATTGAGGAATGAATCGCCCACAGTAATTGCCTAACCCCAGAAAACTGCAGACCTCTGAAGGATTTTGGGGAATGGCCGCCGCTCTGATTGCTTCAACGTTTTGAGGGCCCACCTGCAGACCATCTTTGAAAAATCGGTACCCAAAGAACTGGTGGTATCCTGAGTTCAAATCTACTTTGGAGAACCATTTGGCTCCATTTATGCCTGCCAGAATCTTGCCAATGGTTGGAGTGATATGTCTCTTCCTTCTGATGGCCTTATTAGGAAACCGAATGTTTATGCATTGTCTTATTGCCCTGCTCATTTGGGTTTTGAAGGGGTGACACTCACGGAGCTTGACCTCTTTCTATCTCTATGACTTTAGCTTGCTCCAGCCTCTTAAATTCAACTTCAACCAGTGGGCGTAGGTGCAATGGCACATGTTGTGGTGCAGGTCCACTGGCTTGACAGTCTGGTCCATGTGGAGTTTGACTTGCACATCTTTCAACATGCCAATCTTTCTAATAGTTCAGGGAACTCAACATTGATGGCTTCAGCATGAGATTGATGAACTTGTCTCGTGAATAACACCAGACCTAAGTCCTCTGCTGCGTGGTAGCCTATCACCGCTCGAGTAAACTCTCTTTAGTAACATGAAACTTTGTCTGGGGTTTGACCTCCCCATGGGTGATTTCCACTTCTACTACTCCTTGCAGTGGCATAGGAACAGTTCCTCTTTATGTGTATATCTTTGTCCGGGTTGGTATTAGTTCCAGTCTCAGGTGTAGCTTGAGAAACTGTTCGGAATTAAGGACATTTCCTGTTGCTCCTGCATCAATGAGTGCACTGATTGTTACACCCTCTACATCTACCTGGCACAAGGGAGGTGGTCTTCTTTTCGGATTATTTTGTCCTCTAAATGAAATCGTAAATAACTCTTCATCATCGTCCTCGTCTTCCACTTGATTAATGTGCATATGCGTGGCCTGTGCCTGATTGCTTTCCTCTTCCCCCAATGAAAGTTGCCTTACCCGGTTGTACCTCTTGCTGTTTACGGACATCGTTTGATACCCGGTTTGCGCTTCGACACACTTGCACAAAATGGTTTGGGTGCCCAAATTTCAGGCACGTCTTGCTCTGTGGCAGGCATCCACTCGGTGGATGATTTGGTAATTGCTGTGATTGAATGCCTTCCCACCTATTTTGGCACCAGCAGCACCAGGTGTACTCACAGGCCACTTTCGGATTGCCTCCATGTGTTCTTTGACTTTCACCATGCCAGATGTGGATGGGACAACGGCTGTGAAAGCCAAAGTAGATTCCATTTCACCTGCTCGGGTGTCTGCCAGTTCATGAGACCTTCCTAAAATTAGGATATCCAGTGAAATTCCTGGCTGTCGCAGAAGTAACTTCCAGAGATTAGAAGAGCAGCATCCTTGAATAAGTTGTACCCTAATCTCCACCGGTTTGACTATTCCTGTGCACGTGCTAGCCAACTTGTGTAGCCTTCCAAAACACATATCTACATACTCCCCCGTCGTGCTGACGAGCCTGACACAGTTTAAAATGTTTATAATCTGGATTAATTGAGGGCCAAAGTGCTTATTCAAAGCTTGTAATGTTACAGCAAAATCATCTTCTGCGCCTGTATTAGGTAAGTCTATAAAAAACTCATAAAGTTCATCTTGCCCCATGTGCAGTATCATTAATCTTTTGACCGCTCGCTCTGTTTCACCCGTAGCGCGAAAGTAATGCTGTAATCGACCAATCCACTTCCTCGACCTCAGAACAGCCATTGCAGGATATTTTAGCTGACTGAATGGAGGAAGCGCTGTGACCAGGGTGTGCGAGTGGCATTTTGGCGCTGGATTGTTCGCCACATTTTGCGCTGCTGTCGACATTACGACATCACCAGTGATGTATTCTTGTGGACACGGTACTTGTTATGCAGTGATACGTGGTATCCGTGTAGTCTCCTTGAGCTCTCCAGTCTTAGTGCTTTACTTGTAGCATCTGTGTCAATAGCAACCTCCACCCCACCGGCAGAGCACACCCGTGGGCCTGGAATCATCACAGGCATGAGGATTCAGACGCACCATGCTAGATGGCTCACTTCCCACGCACAGATGGAACGTGCTTTCACCATAGCTCCCACAATCATACCGAGCTACCTCTTTGAGGGGACAGCCCTCGGCCTCTGACATTACTGTGGCCGTCACCTTTCACCTCCAGTAATGTGCAGGCATGGCTCTCGGGCAGCGTGCGCTGTCTGTGTGCACACAGCAACTCACCCACGCAGTTACGCACACACCCACGTATACACCCATACAGCCACTCATACACCTATACACACAAGGATACATACATTCACACAGCCACTCATTTAATGTATGTTAGAAGGATGTATCACTCAGTAGTAGTGCACCTAGTATACTAATTTAACTTTTCAAGTAGGTTAGTATATATGTTTAATCATAAACTCTTAGAAAAGACATACACTCACTAGATGATGCCATCATTGATGTTATCAGTGATGTCATTTAAGATGTCATCAGTGATGTCACTGACCATGTCATGAGTAATATGTGAGGCCGTAAGCAGTGCACTGCAGGGGTGTAAGTTATAGTTAGCTCAGGTAACTATAACTGCTGAATTTCACTGGTTTTGAACGAGTAAAATCTGAGCCTAACTATAACGTCCCTATAACCTTTGTTTTTTTCAGTGAATTTCCTCAGGTTTTTTTAAATTCTATTCCCTAACTATAACGTCCCAGTAACCTTTGTTTTTTTCAGTGAATTTCTAAGGTTTTTCAAAATCTATTTCCTAACTATATTGTCTCTGTAACCTTTGGTTTTTTAAGTGAATTTCTATGTTTTTTTAACTGGTAGTCACGTTTGCAAAGTGGTGGAGAAAGGGGGCGGGGCCTCTGGCCAGCTGTCAGGAATCCCGCTGTGTGGGACTGTTAGACCTGTCAGCCCTTTGGCAGTTCCCTCCTCATTTTATTATTTTTGTCCCTTGTCCCCTTCTCAAATTTTTTTCTGTCTATCAAACTTTTTAGGTGCTGATGTAGAGGTTCTGGGCACCTTTTCCTCATCACTTGAGGGAAAGGCGCAAGGTGCTCCTCTGAGGAAAATAGAGGAGGAAGGTGTGCCTCATAAAATGGTGGCACCAACTGTCACCTCAGTACCTGGACCTTGACTGCCATGGGAGGTTCCGGAACCTTCTGGGCCCCTCTGGCAAGTCAGGCCCAAGGTGATAAATAGAGGTGGCAGGGGGGCGGCCATTTTAGAGTAGAGAAGAGAAGAGCAGGGCAGAGCAGCCAGTTAGCCAGGAGTAAGGCACCTGAGTGGGGAGGGGGCTGCGCTAGTCAGGGAGTGACAGGTCTCTAGGCCTGCGGTGTTTCCCTTGCCAGTGATACCCCCCCCTATCTGTTGACCAGTCCCTGAAAGCTGCCAGTGGGTTCAGTCATCCCAGTATCTCTGGAGGACTTGAGGCGGAGCGCATCCTTCATCCCTTCGTTCTGAGAAAGGGCCATTGTAGGGGGACTAGTGTCTGACAGCTCCGCTGGCGCCTGGGATTGCCCCGTTAACAATGCTGTGGATAGCGTGTGAGCCCTTGGCCTGAGGGTCCAATCAGCTCTAGCCCTGGTGCGTGAGAGGAACAGCACCGTGTCCTGCCAACACTCCTCCTTCCCGAGTGCTGCCCTCTACCTCTGATTGACTCCCCGATTGCCAGATTCCTGTCAGCAGGTTATCAGGAAGATTGCAAATTGCCCCAAACTCACTGCCGCTGCCCGGAGGAGCTGCAATTGTCTGGGGGAGCTGACCGCGCCGGTCGCGGCCCTCGCATCAGCGGTGGAGAATCCCCTCCGTGAAGGCACCGGTGACTGAAGTAGAGTCTAGGAAAGTTCTTCCCATCACGTGACGGGGGCGCCGGCCGTGTCATAGGCCTCGCCCCCGCCCTCGCCCTGCCTCCTCCGCCCTTGGCCCGCCTCCTCTAACTCTCCTCACCACTCCCCGCGAGCTGTGCCGCTCTAGCGGGAGTGAAGCGGCTTCAGGACCTTCCGGGCATCGGTGTGATCGGCGCAAGGGCCCCGGAGGGCCGAAGAAATCAGGTAAAAGTCCCGGGGAGGGGGGCGGATAGTCATCAGAGCGGGAGGGCTACCGAGAAGTCTCCCCTTCCTCCGGAGGCAGCCCCCGCATCCGCCCCTCCCCGGGAAAGACTGAGACTGGGCCGCGAGTGCCTGAGGTGACACCGGGAGGAGCGGGACATAGAGGGCCTTGATCCCGCCGAGCGTGTGAGGGGAGGGGGAAACCATAAGGCCATCACTTAAATCCCACAAGGACCCCCCCCTCCGACTGTATGAGCTGGAAGTTATATGTCAGGCTGCTCTCCTCACAAAGGGGATAAAGCCCCGTGGCTGTGTCCCTATTAAGGCGGGTAAATGTCCTGCTCGTTTTAGGATGAATTCAGGCCAAGCTAAATTGACTGAAATGCTCGTGCTATGTCGGATTTACGCCAAGTAGTCCCTAATGACCTGTTCTTACTGTATTGAACTCATACTAAAATACTCTCAATGTTAGGCGTGTACAATGAGAAATTTATGCTAGGATATTCCTAATGTCATGCCTGTGCTAGGAGGGATTTATGCCCAGTTATATGGAATGTACTGTTCGTGCTATGATGAATCTGTGCTAAGTAATTTCCCATGACATGTTCATACTATGTGGAATTCATGCCAAGTCAGACTTAATGTTGATCTGTAAGGGCCAGTTGTGTTTTAAGAATAAGGGGAACGATCCAAGGAAAACAAAATGGAAAGTTATATTGTAATGTCAAAGTGAACGTCTGATTTTAATAAGATAAAATCTTGGAGTAATCTTCAAAGTTTATTCGGTGTAGTGTCTTTATTTTTGGATGGCGCTGCGCAGGATTGCGAACTGAGTAGGATGGAAGCACGAGAGGCCAAATGGAGATGTAAGTCTGTTGACCTGAGCCAAGCTACCCCCCGGACCTAGGTCCAACAAATTGGTGCTCAGCGGTGGGATCCTTATTCAGTGCTTGCATCCGCTTGGTAGCAGTTTTGCGCGCATCACCACCTACACTGGATTGTTTTGGCTGGAGTTTTCTCCAGAGTGTTTTCCTAATTGGAGGTTTTTAAAAGTGTCCTGTGTATATTCCCTTTCTTGAGTAAAGTTCTTGTTAACTGTGTTGGGGTCCCATCTGGCAGGATGGAATTCGAATTGGGTAGGCTGGAGGAGTATACAGTGGCCCGATTGAAGGAGTTCTGCCAGGAACGGGGGGTATTCTTTAAGCAGGGGGCGAAGAAGGCAGAGCTCCAGGCAAGCTTAAGAGCCTGGGTTATGGCCCACCCTAGCGGGAAACGGGAAGAAGAACCAGGACTAGATCTCCTAGAAGAACCGGAAGTCCTTCTTCCCCCTGGGAGCGGTAATATGGACGTGGGGTCCAGGGCCCCATCAAGAGTGGGAAGTAGCGCCTCAGGGGGGAGCTTGTCCTCTGCTGACCTAGTTGATCGAAGGGAAGAGAGACAGCTTAGAATGAATCTGGCCCGGTTGGAAAAGGAGAAGGAGTAGAGGAGGTTCCTCCATGAGCTTCACTTAAAAGAGTTAGAGCTCAAAGCCCTTCAACTTGGAACCCCCAGCAGTCCTAATGGTGGCAGCATACCGAGAGAAGTCCCGAGAGAGTCCAGGCCCTACCTGCCCAAAGATGTAGTTGCTAGCTATGGTATAGGGGATGACATTGTAAAATGGCTGGCTGCCTATGAGGTTTCTCTAAGAGCCCATGGGGTCCCCGAAGCCCAGTGGGGGGGTGGCCTGTATAGGTATATGGCTCCGGTGGGGAGGGATGCCTTGTTAGCGCTAGAACAGCCAGACCAGACCAGGTACCCCGTCATGAAGGTAGCCCTAGTAAGGAAATTTGGACTGACCCCTGAAAAATTCAGGCAGAGGTTTCGGGCAGTCAGAAGTTGTCCACCCAGAATTGGGTGGACTTCTTGGACTATGCTAGGAAGGCCTTAGAGGGCTGGGTGCAGGGCAGTGATGTCAAGGACTATGAGGGACTGTACAATTTAATTTTAAAGGAGCACCTCCTCGAGAAAAGTTTTCTGGAGCTGCATCAGCACCTGGTAGACAGCAAGCTAACTAATCCCAGGAAGCTTGCAGAGGAGACGGATATCTGGGCGAGTACCAGGGTATCCTCAAAAGGGACTGGAGGGAATTTCCAAGGGGCTGGACAGGGCGCCCCCCAGAAGAAAGAGGGGGGAGACAAAAAGAGGGAGTTCTCTAAAGGCCCCCAAAAGAGTTCACCAGGGAAGGGAGTAGGAATCCCTCCTAAGGTTGGTCCCCACAAACCCCCTTATCCTGACCGTGGTCAGCAGCCTAGGGTTGTCCGATGTTACGAGTGTGGTGAGGTTAGGCACTATAAGGGGGATGCCACGTGTCCCAAGAGACCACACCCTCCCATTGGAGGAAAGACCCCTGGGGTGGCGAGTGTAGTGCTCGGGGAGGAGTTGCCCCTAGATAAGGGAGGTGAGTGGGCAGGGCTAACCTTAGTGTCCTTAGGGGAGTGTGAGATGGTTCCTAAGACCCAGATGCCCTCGAATACTACTAAGTACAGGCAATGGGTCACCATCAATGCCCAGAGGGTGGAGGCTCTGAGGGACACAGGAGCCAGCATGACTATGGTAAGGAGTCAGCTGGTGTCCCCAGAGCAGGTGGTCCCCAATGTAGTCCACCCGGTTGTGATGGCTGACAACCGAGAGGGTCACTATCCGGTGGCCCAGGTTCCCTTTGAGTGGGGAGGGGTGGCGGGTCCTCTACGAGTTGCGATCAGCCCTGCCATGCCGGTCGACTGCCTGTTGGGAAACGACCTTGAACACTCGGCATGGAAGGAGGTTGAGTTCAGGGCCCACATGGAAATGTTGGGGACCCCTGAGTGGACGTGTGCCCACACTCGGTCCGTGACCACCCGAAGAGGGGATTCACAGAGGTTGGAGCCTGGGACAAAGGCCCAACCAGCTGCCGGAAAGGGTAGACGGGGACGGGGAAAGCCTGCCCCGGCATCTGACCCTCCAAAGGTGGATGGGGCAACTGAGGTGGTCCCGGAGTCTACGGAGGGGGGTGTAACGTCCCTGGAGGGCTTGCCTACCCCTGCAGACTGGCAGGTGGAGGGAGGACCTACTAGGGAAGAGTTTTGTCGGGCCCAGAAGGAGTGCCCTACCCTTGAGGGTTTACGGCGGCAGGCCGAGGCCCAGGCAGCGGGTAACGATCCGGGGAACTTCCACATATATTGGGAAGATGGACTCCTGTATAGCGAACCCAAGGCTCCGGTGCATGGTTCATCCCGGGCCTTGGTAGTTCCCCAGCGTTACCGAGCCTTCCTGTTAGGACTGGCTCACGAAATACCCTTGGCAGGACACTTGGGACAAGACAAGACCTTCGCTCGACTTGTCCCTCATTTTTACTGGCCTCAGATGAGGATTAGGTCCGATACTTTTTGTAGGACGTGTGTAACCTGCCAAGCTAGTGGGAAAACAGGGGTGAAGCTGAAGGCTCCCCTGGAACCACTGCCTGTCGTTGGTACCCCCTTTGAAAGGGTGGGCATCGACATTGTCGGGCCATTGGATCCACCAACGTCTGCCGGTCACAGGTTTATCCTGGTTCTGGTGGATCATGCCACACGGTACCCAGAGGCTATCCCTCTGAGGACCATTACTGCACCTGCAGTGGCACGGGCCCTTATGGGAATTTTCACCCGGATGGGATTCCCCAAGGAAGTGGTGTCGGACAGAGGTACCAACTTCATGTCGGCATACATGCGGGCCATGTGGAAAGAGTGTGGAGTTACCTACCGGTTCTCCACTCCTTATCACCCCCAGACTAATGGTCTGGTGGAAAGGTTTAACAAAACCTTAAAGGGCATGATCCGGAGTCTGCCCGAGAGCCTGCGGAGGAAATGGGACGTCCTCCTACCTTGTTTGCTGTTTTCGTACAGGGAGGTACCACAGAAGGGAGTGGGCTTCAGCCCCTTCGAGCTGTTGTACGGGCACCCCGTGCGTGGACCCCTCAGTCTGGTGAAGGATGGATGGGAAAAGACTCCCAGAAAACTTCCCCCAGATGTGGTGAGCTACATGCTGGCCTTTCGTAGCCAAATGGCTAGGTTGTGGAAGCAAGCTTCTGAAAACCTAGAAGCCAGCCAAACGGTCATGAAGGAATGGTATGACCGAAACGCTCACCCGGTGGAGCTGGAGCCTGGCCAGAAGGTGTGGGTGATGGAACCTGGAGAGCTTAGCGCCCTCCAGGATCGCTGGTCAGGCCCCTTTGAAGTGGTTGAGAAAAAGGGCAAGGTTACCTACGTGGTAGATCTTAAGACCCCCAGGCAGCCCCATCGGGTGCTCCATGTCAACCGCCTCAAGCCTCACCAAGAGAGACCCGAGGTCACGTTAATGATGGTGACTGATGGGTCAGAGGAAGAGGAAAGTGAACCTCTTCCTGATCTTTTTGCGTCCCAAGAGAAGGATGGATCGGTGGAGGGAGTGATCCTTTCACCGTCGCTAACTCCTGAACAACGGAAGGACTGTCGCCAGGTACTGGAGCAGTTTGCTTCCTTGTTCTCCCTTATCCCGGGAAGGACTCATCTGTGTACCCATGACGTGGACACAGGGGACAGCCCACCTGTGAAGTCCAAGTCCTATCGACTGTCGGATAAGGTGAAGGCTAGCATCCATGAGGAAGTTACCAAGATGATAGAGCTAGGAGTGATTGAGCCTTCAAGTAGTCCCTGGTCCAGTCCGGTGGTACTGGTACCCAAAGCTGCCCCACCGGGCACTACCCCAGAACTCCGGTTCTGTGTGGATTATAGGGGACTGAATTCAGTGACAAAGACAGATGCTCATCCTATCCCGAGGGCGGATGAGCTCATTGACCGGTTGGGAGCTGCCCAATATCTCAGTACCTTTGACCTCACATCCGGGTACTAGCAGATTTCCCTGACGGATGGAGCCAAGGAAAGGTCAGCCTTCTCCACAACCGAGGGTCACTATCAGTTCTGTGTGATGCCCTTCGGGCTCAAGAACGCCCCTGCTACGTTCCAGCGATTGGTGAACCAGGTCCTCTTTGGAATGGAAGCCTTTTCAGTTGCGTACCTGGATGACATCTCTGTCTTCAGCCGCAGCTGGGAGGACCATTTGTGTCATCTTCAGGCTGTTCTTCAGGCTCTGCAGCAGGCAGGTCTGACAATCAAAGCCAGTAAGTGCCAGATCGGGCAGGGGTCGGTAGTGTACCTCGGTCACTTGGTGGGTCGGGGCCAGGTGCAACCCCTCCAGGCCAAGATCGAAACCATCATGGCCTGGGAACCCCCCCAAGACTCAGACAGAGGTTCGGGCCTTCTTGGGCCTCACTGGTTACTACCGACGCTTTGTCAAGGGATACGGTACCATCGTGGCCCCCTTGACTGAGCTCACTTTCAAAAAGCACCCTCGACGGGTAATCTGGACCGAGGGATGTCAACACGCTTTTGATACCTTGAAAAAGGCCATGTGTGCGGCACCTGTTCTCAGGGCCCCTGACTTTGCCAAGGAGTTCATTGTCCAGACAGACGCGTCGGAGCACGGTATTGGGGCAGTGCTGTCGCAACTCAATGACGAGGGTCTAGACCAACCGGTGGTTTTCCTATCTAGGAGACTACTCCCCCGGGAACAGAGGTGGAGTGCAATTGAGAGGGAGGCTTTTGCGGTGGTGTGGGCTCTGAAGAAGCTGCGGCCATACCTGTTTGGCTCGCACTTCCTGGTTCAGACCGACCACCGGCCCCTCAGGTGGCTGATGCAAATGAGGGGCGAGAATCCCAAGCTGTTGAGGTGGTCCATTTCCCTACAGGGGATGGACTTTAGGGTGGAACATCGCCCAGGAGTGGACCACGCCAATGCTGACGGTCTCTCCAGGTATTTCCGCCTTAGTGAAGAGGACTCCCAAGGGGTTGGGTAGCTCTCCCCACTTTCAGCTGGGGGGGACGCGTGTTAGACCTGTCAGCCCTTTGGCAGTTCCCTCCTCATTTTATTATTTTTGTCCCTTGTCCCCTTCTCAAATTTTTTTCTGTCTATCAAACTTTTTAGGTGCTGATGTAGAGGTTCTGGGCACCTTTTCCTCATCACTTGAGGGAAAGGCGCAAGGTGCTCCTCTGAGGAAAATAGAGGAGGAAGGTGTGCCTCATAAAATGGTGGCACCAACTGTCACCTCAGTACCTGGACCTTGACTGCCATGGGAGGTTCCGGAACCTTCTGGGCCCCTCTGGCAAGTCAGGCCCAAGGTGATAAATAGAGGTGGCAGGGGGGCGGCCATTTTAGAGTAGAGAAGAGAAGAGCAGGGCAGAGCAGCCAGTTAGCCAGGAGTAAGGCACCTGAGTGGGGAGGGGTCTGCGCTAGTCAGGGAGTGACAGGTCTCTAGGCCTGCGGTATTTCCCTTGCCAGTGATACCCCCCCCTATCTGTTGACCGGTCCCTGAAAGCTGCCAGTGGGTTCAGTCATCCCAGTATCTCTGGAGGACTTGAGGCGGAGCGCATCCTTCATCCCTTCGTTCTGAGAAAGGGCCATTGTAGGGGGACTAGTGTCTGACAGCTCCGCTGGCGCCTGGGATTGCCCCGTTAACGATGCTGTGGATAGCGTGTGTGCCCTTGGCCTGAGGGTCCAATCAGCTCTAGCCCTGGTGCGTGAGAGGAACAGCACCGTGTCCTGCCAACACTCCTCCTTCCCGAGTGCTGCCCTCTACCTCTGATTGACTCCCCGATTGCCAGATTCCTGTCAGCAGGTTATCAGGAAGATTGCAAATTGCCCCAAACTCACTGCCGTTGCCCGGAGGAGCTGCAATTGTCTGGGGGAGCTGACCGCGCCGGTCGCGGCCCTCGCATCAGCTGTGGAGAATCCCCTCCGTGAAGGCACCGGTGACTGAAGTAGAGTCTAGGAAAGTTCTTCCCATCACGTGACGGGGGCGCCGGCCGTGTCATAGGCCTCGCCCCCGCCCTCGCCCTGCCTCCTCCGCCCTTGGCCCGCCTCCTCTAACTCTCTTCACCACTCCCCGCGAGCTGTGCCGCTCTAGCGGGAGTGAAGCGGCTTCAGGACCTTCCGGGCATCGGTGTGATCGGCGCAAGGGCCCCGGAGGGCCGAAGAAATCAGGTAAAAGTCCCGGGGAGGGGGCGGAGAGTCATCAGCGCGGGAGGGCTACCGAGAAGTCTCCCCTTCTTCCGGAGGCAGCCCCCGCATCCGCCCCTCCCCGGGAAAGACTGAGACTGGGCCGCGAGTGCCTGAGGTGACACCGGGAGGAGCGGGACATAGAGGGCCTTGATCCCGCCGAGCGTGTGAGGGGAGGGGGAAACCATAAGGCCATCACTTAAATCCCACAAGGACCCCCCCCCTCCGACTGTATGAGCTGGAAGTTATACGTCAGGCTGCTCTCCTCACAAAGGGGATAAAGCCCCGTGGCTGTGTCCCTATTAAGGCGGGTAAATGTCCTGCTCGTTTTAGGATGAATTCAGGCCAAGCTAAATTGACTGAAATGCTCGTGCTATGTCGGATTTACGCCAAGTAGTCCCTAATGACATGTTCTTACTGTATTGAACTCATACTAAAATACTCTCAATGTTAGGCGTGTACAATGAGAAATTTATGCTAGGATATTCCTAATGTCATGCCTGTGCTAGGAGGGATTTATGCCCAGTTATATGGAATGTACTGTTCGTGCTATGATGAATCTGTGCTAAGTAATTTCACATGACATGTTCATACTATGTGGAATTCATGCCAAGTCAGACTTAATGTTGATCTGTAAGGGCCAGTTGTGTTTTAAGAATAAGGGGAACGATCCAAGGAAAACAAAATGGAAAGTTATATTGTAATGTCAAAGTGAACGTCTGATTTTAATAAGATAAAATCTTGGAGTAATCTTCAAAGTTTATTCGGTGTAGTGTCTTTATTTTTGGATGGCGCTGCGCAGGATTGCGAACTGAGTAGGATGGAAGCACGAGAGGCCAAATGGAGATGTAAGTCTGTTGACCTGAGCCAAGCTACCCCCCGGACCTAGGTCCAACAGGGACTTACTGACGGTAACAGGAGGGGTTCTTGGCCCCCAAGGACCATTAGCAACCAAGAGAACTTAATCCCCCAACCAGTATTGCGCCAGGAGGTGCATTTGCAGAGAGGTGGACAAAGGGGGCAGGGCATCCAACCAGCTCTCAGTAATCTCAATGTTTGGTACTTACTGGAGGTAACAGGAGGGTTCTTGGCCCCCAAAAAGCCCCTCAGCATCCAAGGGGATTTCATCCCCCAACCAGTAATGTCCAAGGAGGCACGTTTTCAGAGTGGTGAAAAGGGGGTGTGGCCTCTGAAGTCCTATCAGCAATCGCACTGTGTGGGACTAACTGGAGGTTACAGGAGGGCTTATTGGCCCCCATGGACCCTCAGCATCCAGGGGAACTTCATTTTTCATCCAGCAGTGCAGCAGGAGGTGCGTTTGCAGAGATGTGGAGAAAGGGGGAATGGCTTCTGAAGTCCTCTTAGCAATCGCTCTGTGCGGGACTTACTGGAGGTAACAGGAGGGCTTTTTGGCGCTTAGGACCCTCAGCATCCAAGTGGACTTCATTCCCCAACCAGCAGTGCATAAGGAGGCACATTTGCAGAGTGGCGGAGAAAGGGGGTGTGACCTCCGAAGATGACTCATCAATCCCGCTGTGTGGGACTTACTGGAAGTAACAAAAGGGCTTGTTGGCCACCAAGGACCCTCTAGAGCCAAGGGGACTTCATCCCCCCTACCAGTAGAGCACCAGGGGGCACGTTTGCAGAGTGCAGGTGAAGGGGGCAGAGCATATGGAACTAGCAGTTTAAAAATAAATAGATTTGTTTTTATTAGGGGACGGGAGCCGCATGGCCCTCCTACCCTGGGCCGATTTCGACTTTGCACACATTGGTCAGGGCTCAATTATCATTTGAGTCCGGCAGGATCGGTAGCCCACTTGGACAGGATATTTCTAAAAGATACTTTGAGACTCATGCTACTTGTGATGTCACTCAGTTCAAATACAAGTAGCAGCTTTGCTTTGTATGACCATTTCCTATATTTTATGAATGTTGTACGTACCAGTTTAATTAGTGCTTTATTATTTACAATGTGCACTAGTAGAATTTTGCAAGAATGGTGCATGTTTTTTTCTCTTCTATATTTGCACATATTAGATATATGTGATGACCCTTTGTATATTGTCTCTCATTACATGTCATGTACTTACAAGCGCCGAACAGTGCTACAAAATGGTCGCAATTTCAGCAACAGTTTGCATGACCATATTGTTAGCCATCTTTCAGCCATCTTTCAATGTCATTTTTAAGCACTTGTCGTTTCTCACAAAACAATAGGGATGTACAAGGGGGCAGCAACTACCCACCTGTGAGCAAGGTGACTTGATTGCCGAAAAGCATTGAGTATTGCATGTGCCTTCTGTATTTCACAGAGGTGGTGCACCTTTAACACACTAAATTTATGGCAAACATTATGGAGTGCACATTTTCATTGCTGCATGGAGTTTGTGGATTTTCCTATATATGTATTGATAGATAGATAGACAGTTCAGGGCTGAAGGCCTATTGCCTTTGTGGTTTCAGAACTTCAACAGGAATTGCAATATTAACTTCATCTATGACTGGGTGTATTTTTTTCCTTATAATATATGCTCCCTCATTTCCTCACCTGCTTTCATTTTTTTCCATATTCATCCATAGTTATCAAGTGGCTAAGTGTCGTTTTTGATACCTTTTGCCAGTCCTAGCGTTTTAGCCAAAATCATTTTGCAAGCCGGATTTCACAGTCAATATTTACAATGCTAAAACCAAACTACATTCCCAGAAGCTGGCAAAAAAGCCAGAACTAGGTGAAGCTATTTAATGTGACATTCTATATAGCAGGAGAAGACATGATAATCAAAACTGCATTGACACAGATTAGGGCTTACTCATGACAGACAAAATCAGTCAAACTGCCTAAAAACCATTAAGCAGTCTACCCAAAAATACACAGTATTGTTGTGGGTTGGAATACATCCATTGCTAAGCGTTGCCATGATGTATTTTGTAGACTTACGAATTGCTGCCATTGATTATAGATCTACAAACCTTGAAAGGAGTTTAGCCCATGAGAGAGGAGGAGCAGCATTGGAAGGCACGGGCCACAGGAAGAGGCAGGGTTGGTGCTCAGCAATCAACAAGGAAACATAGAAACACAAATATAGAAGCACATGGCAAAATCTTTGATTTCCTTCTGCCTTGCACAGCCCCCACACTCAAGCTACAAATGTCAAAGTGCTCTTTATAGAATGAATACAACTATCATGTCTTTTTTAGATCATTTTTGAGGGGCGATATGGGGCTAATTGCTTATTTTTAGTAGAGTGCATTTTGGTCTAGAACTCATGCATTTCACTTTCAAGCAAATGCAATTATATGACTCTTCTTGATGGCAGGTAAGGTGTGGAAATATTTATTTGTAAATCCAGTGCAAATGGGAGAGAAGATGGGCCATTATTCAAATCATTTTACTGGGAAAAGGGACAATGTTATTTCTTGTAACCAAAGTTGTGTGCCACCTGTGAAAAAGTGACAACAACAGAAGATGCTTGTTCTACAAGCAGTTATACAGTTGTGTAGATATCAACTCAAATAGCACCAAGACTTGAATTTGTCTATTAGTAAGGGCCTCATTACGAGGACCCTTTAAATCAGAAGGCAAATGCCTCCCACCGCCAACAGAATTACCAATAGTGGGGTACAGGTATCTCCAGAGAAGGGTATGATCACAAGTGGGACCCTCAGGGGCTCCTTAGAAATGAGGAATAACTGAGGGGATTATTAATTCTGGTCCACTGTTACCTTCTCATTTATCCCCAATAATGTACCCATAGACTCCACTTGCTTTCAGTAGGTTGAGTGCTTTGTGTGAAACACACCAGGCTCCCTGAGGAACCATGAATCTTGTATTTGCAAAGGGGCCAGAAAATCCTGTTGGTAATCACATTGGATAAAAAGGCCTCTTACAACGTGAATTTATTTAGGCTGCAGATGCTACACACCCAAGTGATCATCAGAACCTATTCTGAAAAATTATGTTAGGTCCATTGTGCAACATTCCAGTTCAACCGTACAAGTAAGTCACAGATAAAGTGTTGTGTACATTGATAGAAAACCACACTGCTTCTGCTATCCTCTGCCTCATCTGAGAATATATTTGGATTTATCTGGCTTCCAAAACTTTTTAGCACATTGCATTAGCACAACATTCTGATTTGAAACTTTAAAAGAACTACGTGCTTTGATTTAGCTACTGCCTCAGGAGTGCAGAATGCATAATGTGGCTGTTGCAGACGCGCAGAGAATCAATAATGCACATGTTCAGAAAAACACTCACATGCGAACTTTCTCAAAAGCACAGCATGAATAAAATAAGAAAATACGACACCAAAAATGAATGTTCACAAGGGAAATAACCTGTTAGAAATTGGGTTTGATGGTTAGATGATGGAATGTTGGGAACGTGCTATGTCTGTGGTTACCTAAGCATAGGATCATTTTTACGAAATGCCAAGCAACAATAATAATATAAATGTAGCCAGTTTTATAGATGGAAAACAATTTGAGAGCAGAAGCAAGATTATCCATCTCTATTGGACAATTAAGGCAAAATACACAATTGACCTACTGCCAGTCGCCAGTAGGTAGGTATAGTTAGGATGTAGTTGCCACAGGAAGAACATTTTTTCATTTGCCAATAACTTTGGTGTCTTTTCACAAATTCTTGTGAACATTTCAAAACTAGTTTGCCACTCACTTTAGCTGATGTCTTGAAAATTCTGGGGTGATGCATCAAGGGGGGGGGGCCAAGAAATAGAGGGGGTCCCAAAATGTGTTTTCCTCCTGTTAATTTCCGTAGGAATGTTAGACACGGCGACAGCCCAAACTGCAGAATGGAATTACACCAACTTTGGCAGGAAGGTAGATATTGGTCTAGAAAACGCCCTTTTTATGATTTGGTGTAAATCCTTTCAGTAGTTGTGGAAAAGTGTAAAGAAATCTCCAGTTGTATATATAGGGATGCGCGACCCCTCCCGATCTTGTGCTGAGATCTGATTGGCTGCCAACATTTCAAGGTAGAAGTGTTGGCAGTGTCTTTATACAGAGCATTTATGAAACCGATTCTCTCAGTGTAATACTTTGACAGTTTAGCTCCAACTGAATCCTGGAAAATGAGCTGTATCTTATTTTAGCATGTAAATCAAGGCCATCGACTATGAGCCAGATATATGGATAGCAACAGCACATAAAAGCATTCAATTGGTGAGCTCACTAGTATCTTAACGATAAGAGAGGCCGAAGCTCTGTTAGCAATTGTGCCATTGACTGTAGGTAAGAGATACAATTGCTATTAGAGTGCTACATTATCTCAAGTTACTGTTGCTTTTCTAATTGAAGGCAAACGTCTGTGGACGAGAAAAGCATTGCCTCTAGGCAAGAAATAAAATTGCCGTTAGAGTGACACAGACTGTTCAGACGCATTTTACAATAATAGTACACTGCATGGTATGTTATTTCAAACAACTGTATGAATTTGTGATTGTTTTTTATTCTGTATGTTTTGGGGCATTAGCACGCTGCACTTTATATCCAAATACGGTCCAGGGTATCTTATGGACTGCTCATTTTTTAAAATGTTATCCTTTCTGGGGGTGTTTTATAGTTTTAATTGTTTTTTTAAATAGTAACAAGGATAATTAGATTCCTCAGAATGTGTGCTCATTGTACTCCTACCCCGTGGGCTTTGTGGGCAGAATGCTGTTCTGGGCCTTCTGCTTTGAGGCCTTTCTTTGCTTCCATTTTTTACCGCTAGGTTTGCAGTCTAATTGTTCCATGGAGGTGGGGAAAAAGGGGGAGACAGGAGATATAAGTGGTGTGGATGTGCCACTGGCATGCCAAAGGCAAGCTTGTATACGTCCGATCCGTGGCCAGCGCCAGTCCCACTGCCGATTTTACATCAGGTGTTGTTTTGCAGTTTGAAACTTACAGAGAGCTTGTAGGTAAGATACCTTCCTGTGAAAATGTGCTCAATTTGGAAAGAATTAAGGGACCCTTCTCTTGCGTTTGTTGTAAGGGTAATTTCAACTGGCAAATTGGGCGCTTACCTGCTACAACTTCAACTTCAAAGTCCCCCGACATCATATCTCTTTCCAGAGGCTTATCCATGCACGCTTGCTTCCCAAACACTCACATGACGTATGGGATCTTATTAACCTCTTCGATGCCGATGACGGAACGGTTCCGTCATGCACGCCGGTTGGGCTGTGCTTATGACGGAACCGTTCCGTCATGGCCCCGCCCGCGCTCAGATCTTTCAGCACTGCGCGGGAATCCGCGCAGCGCTGAAGAGGTTAATGACCACCATATTGATATTCTGCTCATCACAGAGTCTTGGCTTAAAGCCTTGTCCAATCCTAATATTGCTGCTGTGCTCCCTTCAGGCTACTCCATTCTTAGACGTGATAAATCTTAGGGGCAAGGTGGGCGACTTGCTATAATTTTCCGGGACACCTTACAGTCGTGTTCCTTTGAAGTGGAGAATCTTTGTGGAGCTGAGAGCTTGGGCTTCTGTTTTAAAGTGAGTCACTCTCATTCTTTTGTGGGCATTTTAGTTTACCGCCCGCCCGCCAGGCCCTTGCTCTGGCTTTCTGGATTTTTGGGAGACGCTCTCTAACCCTATTTACTACAATATTCTAACTTGTGTTTAAAAAAAATGAATTTAATTTAAAAATGAATTTAATTGTCATTTGAACAACTCTGGTAACCCGGAATGAAGAGTCTGCATGACATTTTAAAGGTTTTAGGTCTTTCCTAAGTATTGGTGGGCTCGACTGCTTCAGCTGGCCACACTTTGGACTTGATTTGGACTAATTTTCCCTCCTTATTTGTGGAGGTGCCTGAAATTCAGGAGTGGTCGGACTATTGGTTTGTGCCTTTTAATTTATTGGCAAACCTTAGGCTTTTTGCCAATCAACAATTACATTCTGGGTCCTTGAGCACCCGCAAGTGGGGAATGATTACTGATCCTAAATTGGCCAACTGTTTAATCGCAGTCCCTCCCTTACATTAAAGATATCAGATTAATTAGAATCATTCCATCAGTGGATACAGAAACCTGTGGATAACTTAGCTCCTTTAGCAGGCCCCAGCAGAAGTCACTCTAACCCTTCAACACCTTGGTTACACCCTTGCTAGCTAAATAAAAGCTTTTCTGCAAATAATTAGAAAGGAAATGGGGTTTGGCCTATAAATGTGATGATTTACTCAAATTTGAGACTACCTTTAAAACTTATCCTAAATCTATAAGGGGGATAAAAACACTTTTTATACTTCTCAAGTTGAGCTCGCAAACTTAGATCCTAAGAAGATTTTTCAAATCTCAGAGGCCTTTCTACAGGCAAAAGCCTTGTTGAGAGACATCCTCCCCTCTCAATCCCTTTGTGGCAGGATAATTTCTTTGAAGAGAAATACAAAAAAAAAATCAAAAGGACTTTGAACACAGCAGGCCAGAGTTGAATCATCCTCCAAGACGCTCAAGCAGTATTATGCATCAGACTCTCTCTAGCAATTTCTTTGTTACAATCAGAAGAAGCCAACCTCACCCGCAAATCTGGTTCTCCACGAGACCCTTACCCACCTGCTATTCTTCATTAGCCTAATGAAGTGGTGAATCAGTCATCAGTCATATACTGAACACCTCACTCTCTTTGACAGAAGTTCCAGCACCTTGGAAAGTGGCAGTGGCCAAATCTTTTTTTTAAAAACATTGGGCGATCTATCTATCTTGCCAAATTTCAGTCCTATCTCGCTTCTTCCCATACTTAAAGAAATACTGGAAAAATTGGTAAATTACCAAAAATCTAAGATTCTCTACCTTTTTCAAGCAGGTGTTAGGCCCAGACACTCCGCGGAATCAGACACTATAAAGATGACGCTGGATCGTGGTCATAATGCCGTTCTGATTTCTTTTAGATCTTTCAGCAGCATTTGATGCCATCTTACATTTAATACTCCTTCAGCGTCTTTCTTAAATTGGAATCATCTGCTAGGCCTGGTTCAAATACTTCCTTGCAGATAGAATGCAATCAATGTCTATTGGTCAGTGGTCATCTGATGAGAAAGTTTCATCATTTTGTGTTCCGCTGGGCTCCTCTTTCAGCCACCCTTTATTTAATGTGTATATGGCCCCTCTTATATCAGTGATTAGCTCATTAGGTATTTTGGCTACTTCTTATGTCGATGATACTATAATGATATTGTCTTTGGACTAAAACTCCTTTGGATTATAACTGAATTTTAAGAACTGTTTTATCAATATTATTAACTCGATGAAAAAAGTTATAATTTGAAATGCAATACAGACAAAACTTAAATATTCTTGTTCTGGGAAAAAATCTGTTATTCCCTAAACTCTGGTGGCCTGACTCTGACCCACCTCCTCCTCCTTCGCCTGTAGGTGGCTAGAAACTCAGGAGTTAAATTTGATAATGTTCTATCCTTTCAACCACAAGTATTGTCAGTGGCGGGAATGTTGTTTTTCTTCGAACAAATCTTTAAATACATTTCTTGACTTTCTTGTTTTGGCACCAGGAAAACTATGGTTTTTGTGCTTACCACCTCAAGGCTGCACTCCTGTAACAGCCTCTACTTAGGTATTTCCAATTAGCGTCTTCGTAGGTTGCAGGTTGTTCCGCATTCAGCAGCTAAGCTTGTGCTTAGACTTCCCAGGAAAGGTTCTCCTACTAAATCGCTTAGATAATTGCACTGGCTGCCCATTCACAAGAGAGTTCTCCTTAAATCTTTGGCCCTGGTCTTTAGGTCTTTCTATGCCACTGGCCCTAAATACCTATCAAATCATTTCTATCATTATAGGCCTACGAGAACCCTTAGATCATCTAACTCTAATTTGTTAAATTCCCCTATCTTCAGACTGGAGTCAATAGGAGGAAAATCTTTTGCTGCTTTAGGATCTATGGCCTGGATCCAGCTTCCGGATCCTCTTCGACTTATGACTGATGCAGTTAGCTTGAAGAAGGGTCTTAAAACATGACTTGTGCCATCGCTCAATCTAACCTGCTCCTTTTTTAACTTTTTTGTAAAGGTCTATGTAAATAGTATGTATGTGTGTGCTAGTGCAAGGATGCTCTGATTGAGTGATCGTGTGCTCTATAAGTTCCATTTTTATTCATTTTCATTCCTTTCCTTCATTCATACTGCATCTCAAGTTGCTATTGTTTTTCTAAGCAGAGGCCAAAGGTCAGCAGGCAAGGGAACCATTGCCTATAAGCAACAGCAAAATTGCCATTATATTGATACCATATCCCCAGTTCATATTGTTTCTCTAAACAGAGGCCAAAGGTCTGCAGGCAAGATAGCCATTTCCTGTAAACAAGAGTGAAATTGCCCCTAGAACTACATTACATCTCAGGTAATATTGCTGCTCTCGTCCATGCCACTAGATGACCACTCTGTTGTCCACGTCCTGTCTTGTTTTTACAGGGCAATGGTATATACCTTATGCACTTTATGCACACCGCTCAGAAGCATAACATTAATTTCACTGGAGCGATTGCATTCTGCTTTTGAGAGATAAGTTGGTTATTCGGATACATCCTAGGTCTCTTTCCTCATACCCCTCCCTGAAATAACCCTTCTCCTCTGGTCTTTGGAGCTGGTACCCGGTTCCTGACTTGCTTTGGCATATGAATCAATGGGAAATATCAACAAACTGGAAGTCATTTTCCATCCTAACTCCTGTTTCTCTGCACAGCTTCATAAATTAGTTTAATCTCAAATATGTGCAAAACATATTAATTTGGAGTGGAGAAAAATCAGACTGAATTGTTTTGTACCAAAAACACAAAGAAAGCTTGAAATATACCAGCCAGTGACTTACAAAACTCATATAATGAAAATTAGCTAAATATTTGTAACCAAAGTCTGAAATCTGAGCTTTCATTTTGCCTCTTACTTAATAGATGCAAATGATTTGACAAACATGTATTTTAGCGTTTTACAAAGCGCCTTATGGTGCTTCTATACAGATCATTTACCTTGCTTACAAGCATGGAAGGGATGAAGGAATGGATGAATAATGAGTACTGGACTTTTTTAAACACAATGTTAAGGTTTGGGCCCCCCTGTTGTTAAATGTTTTTAGAGCAGTTGTCATTAGCCGTATTCCGGCATCATGGAAGGAGGCAGTAGTGGTGCCAATTTTTAAGAAGGGCGATAGATCAGACCCCCGATGCTATCGCCCAATCTCCTTAATTGATGCATCGTGTAAGATATTGGGTAGGGTCATTTTAGCCAGACTAGAAACATGGGCAGATTCGGTGGGCCTTATTGTGAATTCCCAATATGGGTTCAGAAAAGGTAAAGGTACTGTCGAACAGTGCCTGAACCTGGCCCTGATCATAGGGAAATACATGAAGGCAAGGAAATCCTCCATCCACCTTGCCTTCATGGACCTTTCAAGTGCATTCGACACTGTGTGTCGGAGCAAGCTGTGGCAAATGATGGAGGTCATGGGCTTCGAGGAACCCTTGGTCACCTTGCTCCGTAGACTTCATGAATCCACTACTGTAGCCATAAGGTTTGGGCCAGGGGGAGAGAAAACTAAGTCTATCCTCTCAACTGAGGGCGTTCGACAAGGATGCATATTAGCTCCTTTTTTGTTTCTTGTGTACACCAATGGTCTGGAAAAATACCTGTTGGACCACTGTCATGATTTTCCAAAGGTCAACGGCAGGAGCATTCCAATGCTTTCTTACGCCGACGACACGGTACTTATGACACTCACAGGAAACAGTATGCAGCACTGTCTTGATGCCTTCCACAAATTCATGTTGGACCTAGACCTCAAGGTAAACTTTGCCAAATCCTTTGCTATGGTTTGTGGCCCAAAGGGTACCAAAACCAGAAAGTTTGTAGTCAATAACTCCACCATTGAAAAGGTTGAAAACTTTAATTATTTGGGAAACCTCTTTAACAACAAACTAAGCTGGGCCCCGTTAATGCAGACTCGAGTTCAAAGTGCTAGTCGCTCTATAGAGGGTCTGTTTCGTTTCTGTGGCAAACTAGGACAAAAACCTGTTATACATCTAAAAACCTTGTATAAAGCTAAATGTTTGTCGGTTGCTACTTATGGGGCAGGGGTTTGGGGGACTGAAAGCCCAGATAAGATACAGATCATGGAGAACAAATTTTTAAAGCGTGTATTGGCTATTCCATCAGGCTCCTCAAACAGATTTGCCCACAACGAAATAGGTCTAAGCTACGTGAGTGACACCATTCGCCTTTCCCCTTTACTTTTATGGGGCAAAATATGGCTATCAGAGGACTTACAGCTCACCAGAGATATCCTCCGGGATTGTTTAAAATTGGCAAACATGAAACAGATCCCCTGGCTATCTTATGTAAATGAAATGCTCCATAAAATAGGCTTGGGTGACATTTTTGACAACCCCGAAAATATACAGGGAGATATCAAAGCTGTAATTAAAACAAATTATTGGAAATCACCGTTTGTGAATTCCCTGGTTAGCCCTTATGTTCCTAAGGCTACTTTGCAGCACCAGTTTTATTTAACCTTCACAAACCATGTGCAATGGCGATTCTACTTGACAAGGTTTAGGCTACACATCTTGCACTTCCTTTTTGCGTTTCCTAAACAGGGGGGTTGGTGTGAGAGACTGCCCCCCTGTCCTTGTAATAACAAAGATAGCCAAAGCACGATGCATATTGTTCTTTTCTGTTCCCTATATAAGGACCCGAGAATCAGGTTTATTAAGCCGATCCTTAAGGAAAAGCAACCATGCCATTATAAAGAGGGTTATGATTATTTATTATCTCTGTCTTCACCTGGTGTCTGCTGTGCAATGTTAAATTTTATACGGGTGTCACTTTTGATTAGAAAACGGTATGGCTAAATCTGGCCCCAAGAAGCTGACCCTTTGATCATGTATATTGTATATTGTTGCATCGTGATTTTCTTATTTATTTTATCTGCCCTTCAATGTATACCCCGGCACGAAGAATCTATGAAATCATCTAATTTGATTGAAAGTAAAAGCTATTGGGTCTTCATCTGTGATTATATTAGCTAATGAATTTTATTAGTTTAGTGTTATAATTGTATGACTGTCTTTTAAAAATGAACTTGAAATAATGCTTGTAAATGAAATTGTTTGACTTTTATGATTCTTTTGTTTTGAATCGAATAAAGTTTTTTGAAACGAAACGAAACGAGTACTGGACTCAGTAAACAGATGGATGCCGCAGCTCATTCTTGTTCTTAGGCGGTGAAGAGGTGTAGGATATAGGTCGACCTGAAAAGATGTGCTTTGCAATTGCTTTATATGGTAAAATTCTGTGTGTTCCTGCTATATTATATAAGGTAAATATAATTAGAACTGTAGTCCATGGCAAACTAAACTCTTGTAATCTGTTCTACATAGTCTTTCAAAAGAAAACAGTACACTCTTAGAACATTAGAATGCTCTGATCTCGATGCAAATGGAGGGATTGGGTGCTAATAATGACTGATTTGGGCCCTATGATCCAATATTATACTGTTTGTCTTTCTGTCTCTCCCTGCGTAATTTAGAACGCTCCACATTTAATGACTGGTATGTCCCTCTGCAGTAGAAACCCGGGCCGGGGGAGGCGGAGCTGGACCCATGTGGGGCCCGGGACAAATGCTGTCCGGGGGCAGGAAGCCCCTCCCTAAAAACAAATAGCCCGCTTGAAAGGGGGCGACCAGGATTGGTCGCACCAGGGCCAGTGCGAACCCCCCAATTAGGGGCCGAATGGAGGAGGCGAGGGGGAGGGATAAATAGGGGCTTCTAGGCCCATGACATCACAAAGCAACCCCCCCTCTCACAGGCAAAAGAGGAATCCAACCTACCGGTGAGAGATGGTGAAGCTGGACGGCAAGGAATCGAAAGACGGCAGGGCTGGTTTCGCACCCTTTGCGACCGGGTGATGGGCCCCAAGGAGTGAATCGGCAAGCCGGACCGGGCTACCTTTGTTCGCTTCCAGCAACGGGAGCTGTAGTTGGGGCGGCGGAAGCAGCGTGGGAAGAGGCTCGCCCCCGCCAGCGACGACAAACTGCGGTTTCAGGCGGACTAAACAGGTGACGGGAGCAGCATGAGGAGAGCCTACACCCCCGCCACGACACAGCATCGGAGCGCCGGGAACGCCTGGAGGAGCAGCAGTGTGGGGAAAGCGTGTGCCAAGCCGACACTCCCGCAGGAGGACAGATCGCCGGGAGCGCCTTGGGCGGAACGCCTTGAGGAGCAGCATTGTGGTGGCAGCGTGTGCCGAGCCTACACCCCCACGAGACGACAGGAAGACAACGGCAGAGCAGCGGGGCAAGCAGCAATCGTCAGCCGGCCTCTCGCGCCCGCTACAACAACCAAAGGACTCCCTTGGATAGGGAAAGGGGGCGGCACCAAACGAGTTAAGCCCAAGGATTTAAAGGGCAAGCGCATACACTCGGCTCAGGAGAATGAGTCAGTGTAAACTCCATTTCTCTTTCAGGGTGCGAGGTCCCCGGCCAAGAGAGAGACCAAAAAAGGCGCGAACAGCGCTAGGGTATTGTTGTGGCCCCAAGGGGCCAAAAGAAAGGCGCAAGCAGCGCACAGAGGAAATTGGGGCAAACAAATATAGAGCGCGAACTCAAAGGTTTGCTTGGACCGCCTTTTGGTCAAAAAGAGTCAGGAGCCATATAATAGCAGCGTTGGGAGCGTTCAGAGCCCAGGGATCGAGGGGAGATCGCACTGCTTTGTTGATATATAGGGGCAAGAGCCCCAAAGTGGTTCCGATGTGCAGGATCTGATAAAATTTGGTTGCGAAAACAGCAAGTCCAGCGGCTTAAAAGGACGATCTGCCTTATTTGCCAGCACCCTCACGGGATCAGACACCAACAGGCATAAGCAGTCAGCGAGGCATTAGCAGTCAGAAGAATGGCGAGCAAGTGCGGACAAGCCACGAGGAGGGCACGGCTACCAACTCGTCGCAGAAACGATTTGGGGCATGCAGCCAGAACGGCGGCCCCTTCAAAGGCTGGGAAGGGAGTAAGACAAGGGGGAAGGAGCCCAGGACAACCTAGGAACAGAAGGGCGGCGTCGACTGAACAGCTATCCAGCTCAGAAGCGGATAGGAGTAGTGGTGATGAGGGGTCTGTAGCCAGCACGGCGGCCCCGCAGGAGAGATGCGAGAGACAATGCGGCACGGCCGACAGGAAGAGGGGTAATCATGGGGCACGGGGCAACAAGCGAGGGTGCAAGAGAGGGGGACAGGGTGGCCCAGTGGAAGGGTACCTTGGAAAAAATGCAAATATGGGCAACCAGCTGGGGAGAACAATGGAGCACTAGAAGGGCCATGGCCAATGCACCAACAGCGGCAGGCAGGTCTAGGGCAAGGGAAAATGGATTTCCAGGGGGAAGCCTGGATGGCGGGGCAGCACACCCAGCAGTATGGATGCCCTGGCGGCAATGGCCAGGGGCAGGAGCCCCACTACCTGGGTACGGCCAATGGGGCACAAGGGAACAGGGGAGTGTCATGGCGCCAAGCCAGGGGATGGAAAAGAAAAACCATGAAAAGGGGGTGGCAACCAAGGAGCAAGGGGTAGCAAACCAGGCGCAGCAGGGGGAGCGTCAAGAACCGATGTGACGCAAGAGGGGACAGGGGCCCCCGGTTCGAATAACGCAGGCCCAAGCGAAATGGGGGAGGGGCTAGATTTCACCGGAAAGCCGGCCAGCGATTACTTGCGCTAATCCTCGAGCGACCCTCCCACGACCACAATATTACTATGGCTGGCCAATCTCATCCCTCTAAAAGTCAGGAGAGAATATGGAGGAAGGAATTCATAGATATTTTCTCACTACTGGAAGTGCGCCAGGCAGGCTTAGACTTAGTGGCGCTAGACAAAAAAGACGAGGACAGGAGAGACCGCCGCAAGCCCAGGGTAGAGAGAACAATAGAAAATTGGTTGAAAGCTTTCAGAACATTGGCATGCGTTTTTATCGAGAAATTTCCAGAGACTGCAGCAGCACTGTTTTTATACCAGCAAAAAGTGTACGAGGCACAGCAGCAATATCAGGGCGAGGCATGGCAAAGATACGATGAAGGGTTCAGAGAAAAAATGCAAGTATGGCCCATAATGGGATGGGACTGCCAAGACATGGAGGGGTTCACGACACACTTGGTGGCAGCCAGAGTGGGGGGTCAGCAAAGCAGAAAGCAAGTTTCGCTCCTACTGGAAAGAAAGGTGACAAGGAGGAGTGGGAACAAGGTTTAGAAGGGAAGCGCCAAGACAGTTACAAATCAGAGAAAATATGCTGGAAGTTTGAGGAAGACAATTGTAGAAGGGGGGCTTCATGCAAGTTTCGACACGCCTGCGGGGTGTGCGGGGGTGAGGGTACCGAGGGAGCAAAATGGAATGACTCAGCCTCATAATAGAGAGTGTAGATGCTCAATCAAGGTCCTTGGGACGCCACACAGCAGGGACCCCCAGGGACCATTGAGGGCCAAAATGAAGGACAGGGTGAACGGGACAGCACTTGCAGCCAAGGCAGATCCCAGATCGGTAGCAAGTTGAAGCCTTGACCCGTGAAACAGACGCCCAAACAGGGGGCTCCTCCAGTCCCTGGGACTTGATGAGGTGGGGTCCACGCCGCGAAAAAAGGGCTGCCAGTAAAGCGAAAGTGGTTTCACAAGAAAGAGTAAGAGAATAGATTGAACATAATGTTTTGAATGTTGCAAAGTATAAACATGTCATGGTAAATTGTTGACTAAACCGCGACCTTTTTTGGCACCAAAAGCACTGTGTCAGTGATTTGATTTGAGGGACACAAGGGCCGCAGTTGTGTTTAAGGTGAGGGAGGGGAGGGGCAACTCGATGCCTGGAGGGTGTTATATTAAAGCAGTTAGCTGTGACTTATCAAAATTAGGTCATGCAAATTATTTCTTTCAGGACATATCCACAGGTCCCACTTCATCAATCTTTTGCACTATGGGTGCCATTGACTCATGTAGTGTGTAAAGGGCCCGATGGCAAGGAATAAAATGGACCCCATGGCCACTGTTTGAATTCTATAACAAAAATCAGGGTTCAGTGGGCCCATCAAGCCTCTAGGGCCCCGGTGCCACTGCAGCTGCTGCACCAATAAAGATGCAAGCAGAACCATGGCAACCTGCCACTGGCACTTCCACCTGGGAAGCTGGCAAAATAGGTTTCAAAGCCTATAACATCCTTATGCTAAACTTTGAAGAGTTCCCTTAAGTCCGTCAAGGGTCCACTTCAAAAGAACTGGAGACACTATCTTTTAAATGATCAACCTACCCCAGAATGTCACACACTGGTACATCCTATGTTGTATTTGAAGGCGTTTTGTTATTTCGTAGATACCTCTGCAGAGCTGTGCCATGGAACTGGAAGTATGTTTGGCTATGGTCTAAAGCCTATTGTTGCTGACCCTTGGATCTTCAAGTGTTCATGGTCACAAAATCTAAGAAACACTAAGAAATGCCATTTGCGTGCCCTAGGCAGTTGTGTGTTGTTATGGGCTATTTGTGAAAGACAGCCCTACTTGAAAAAAAACACATAGTGTATTTTGTTTCCTACCTTGCCAGCTTTATTTTAAAGAGCAACTTTGTCTCGTGAAACAGAGCTTGTCTGGTTTAATTTTGTAAAGTGCTTAGAATGCATGCTCTTCTTTTGGTCATCCCCCTCAAAAGCCGAAAAGTTGTTTTGCAAGGCACTTTCCAGCACTGAGACTCTGAGATTGACAGGAAAGAAGTCAAAAGGATAACTCCAAGAAAAGAATCTTTGACCAGTCCCACTGGGACCGTTCCAAGGACAGCGAAGGACTCCAGTCTCTACAGAACATCAGCTCGGTTACTCATCAAAATTACAAAGCAATTGCCCGCAGGCGGGCTTTTCCACATCCTCTGTTGCTCTCGTTGCAGGCACACGATAGGGGATCTGGTCCTTTGCCCTTAGTGGCTGTGCCTGCCGCCAATCTCATCGTCTTCACCTATAGTTTCACCTCAGTCTTTCTAAAAATGTAACTCGTCCCCGGTGTTCAGCAGTTTCCTGCTACAGCGGGTTACATCAGTACAATCTAGGTCAACAGCCCGACATTTACAGCATTTTCTTGGCCAGTGATGAAAGGGCTCAGCGCTGGCTTTCATCGAGAAGCTGGAGTCTTTCGATTGCTTACACGGATCTAGGGATGCTGCCGTCAGCCGCCGCGGGGACCACGAGGACCGTCACGGAATCTTGCGAGAAAGGATGCTGCGACTAGTGTAGGAACTGAAAGGCACGGCCAGAGCCTCTGAGGTTTCAGAGCCTTTCTTACGAATGTATACCAAGAATAAGGTGGAACATTACAAAGAGAAAAGCAGATGACTATTTTATTGAGAGATTAAAACACTTTGTCCCCGTGCGAAATTAAACACCTAAGATGTTTGACTGACACTTTCATTGGGAATATATTTGTGCCTCTTTCTCCTTGAATTGTTATTGACCATTATATCTATTATTTCAGCTGAAAACTAGAGTTTGTACTTCAACTTTTTGGAATACCAACTGTAAGGAAATTAATCTTTTCACCACGTGTTCCCTTTGGACTGGATATATGGCCTTTACCACCTTTAGGCAGCTTGGACCTGCCAACCAGGCTCTTACATTCGCGTTATCCTAAAACATGAGATCTGTTTCACCTATTTAAAAGGCAGATTTTATATTTTTATACGCCAGCACAAATGGTGCAAGCTGCAGAAATGTTAGATCCCAAAAGTGAGCCTTCAGTGAGAGCATTTACCACTGGCATCATCAGCAAAATATGTAACATGACTTAAGAACCAGTCACGTCACAGGAAAGACAAGCCTGAGTGCTGAAATCAAGAGGGAGAGTTTTCTTTTTTTTTGCAATGGGGGGCTGAATTTAATACCATATAAATCACTATCATTGTGTTACAGTAATGTTAGGCTCAGCTGCATATTCTTAAATTTAACCCCTTGACTGCCAGAATATCAATTCGCTCCTGTGCCAATTAGTAGAGACCTTGTCCAAACATTGGAGCAGAAACTTTCTTTGACATTTACTGCACCTGCCTATGACATTTATAAATGACATAAGGGTGAAATGAGTAGAATTATCATGTCTGGCGTTAGCCAACG
Organism: Triturus cristatus; assembly: GCF_964204655.1. NCBI lineage: Eukaryota > Metazoa > Chordata > Amphibia > Caudata > Salamandridae > Triturus > Triturus cristatus. Next base: position 1,431,875,449 of record NC_140591.1, on the reverse strand, counting down.
CCTTTTGATTTTACAAAAATTATATCTATCATATATTAACATAAGGGGGCTTTTAGCCAGCGATCTTCGTCCATTGGTCTGTTCTAGTGACATTCACATTTTGCTTCCGCCCACTACAGCATACTGCATGGAGCAATGGGTCAGCGTACTTCCGCCACTGGGTAACTTCACTTCCAGTGGCTGCTTTTAGCACTTTCACAAGGAGAACATCTGCACATGAGATAGTTCGCTTCAGTGGCAGTGTTTTTGTTTATACTTCATTCCTACTTTATTTTTTCCTTTGTTTGTAGAGTCTGATGTGATAACGGAATACTTTCTACCAGATGAGAACACAGGGCACATTGCAGTTTTATCATTTCCTGTCTCCTGACAATATTGTTGTAAATTCCTTTGAAGCAGGCTGCTGCTATTTCACATCATACCAGCAGCTCACATGAACTATGAATATAAGCTCATAAGGATACCCTATCTTTGCAACAATGTCTTTCTTTCTTTATTTCTTTCCTTCTTTCTTTCTTTTTTCCTTCCTTCTTTGTTTGTTTGTTTGTTTGTTTGTTTCTTCTTTCTCCCTTTCTTTCATCTTTCTTTCTTTCTTTCTGTCTTTCTTTCTTTCTCTCTTTATTTCATTCTTTATTTTTTCTTCTTTCCTCCTTATGGGCCCGATTCACAGAACTAACTTAAGACAAAATCCTAAACTTACTACCATTTTGGTATTCACAGAAGGCACTTACTCATTTCGGTATTCACAGAAGTTAGGAGTCCTAACTTTAGGACTCCTAAATGCCTTCTGTGAATACCGAAAGTCTTAAAATTAGGATTTTTCTCAGTTTAGTAGTAGTATAGTTAGGACTCCTAACTTTAGGACTCCTAAATGCCTTCTGTGAATACCGAAAGTCTTAAAATTAGGATTTTTCTCAATTTAGTAGTCCTAAGTTTAGGACTCCTAACTTTAGGACTCCTAAATGCCTTCTGTGAATACCGAAAGTCTTAAAATTAGGATTTTTCTCAGTTTAGTAGTAGTATAGTTAGGACTCCTAACTTTAGGACTCCTAAATGCCTTCTGTGAATACCGAAAGTCTTAAAATTAGGATTTTTCTCAATTTAGTAGTCCTAAATTTAGGACTCCTAAGTTTAGGACTCCTAAATGCCTTCTGTGAATACCAAAAGCCTTAAAATTAGGATTTTTCTCAGTTTAGTAGTTGTAAAGTTAGGAGTCCTAACCTTAGGACTCCTAAACTGAGAAAAATCCTAATTTTAAGGCTTTCGGTATTCACAGAAGGCATTTAGGAGTCCTAAAGTTAGGAGTCCTAAATTTAGGACTACTAAATTGAGAAAAATCCTAATTTTAAGACTTTCGGTATTCACAGAAGGCATGTAGGAGTCCTAAAGTTAGGAGTCCTAACTATACTACTACTAAACTGAGAAAAATCCTAATTTTAAGACTTTTGGTATTCACAGAAGGCATTTAGGAGTCCTAAAGTTAGGACTCCTAACTTCTGTGAATACCGAAATGAGTAAGTGCCTTCTGTGAATACCAAAATGAGTAAGTGCCTTCTGTGAATACCAAAATGGTAGTAAGTTTAGGATTTTGTCTTAAGTTAGTTCTGTGAATCGGGCCCTATGTCTTTATGTTGTTATTTCTTTCATTCTTCCTTTCTTTTTTCCTCATCTTTCTTTTGCTCCTCTTTCTTTCTTTTCTTCTTTTGTTCCGTCTTTGCTTCTTGCCTCTTATTTTCTTTCTTTCTTTCTTTCTTTCTTTCTTTCTTTCTTTCTTTCTTTCTTTCTTTCTTTCTTTTCCTTCCTTTTTCTTTCTTTCTTGCCTTCCTCTTTCTTTCTTTCTTCTTTTATCCATTTGCTTTTGTATATTTCTTTCATTTTTCTTACTTCCTTTCCTTCCTTCCCTCCTTCCTATTTCTTTCTTGCCCTCTTCTTTGTTTGTTTCTTTCTTGCTATCCTCTTTCTTTTTCACTTTCCTTCTTTCTTGCAATTTTCTTTCTTTTTCTTTCTTTCTTGTCTTCCTCTTTGTTTCTTGCTTTCCTATTTCCTTCTTGCTCTTTCTTTCTTTCTTTCTTTCTTTCTTTCTTTCTTTCTTTCTTTCTTTCTTTCTTTCTTTCTTCCAATGCCAGACCAATTGATTCTTTTAAGTCTGTGCTAGCCCAAACAAAAAGTATTGGGCATATCAGCAAGGGCCGGCGATAATTATCGCTCAGCGCTCTTAGCGTGAGGATAATTATCGCCGGCCAACTCTGAATTTTATCGTGGAGATAGCGTGCTATTGGCAACACTTATCTCCAAAGCGATAAAATTCAGAGCGCAAGCTGCCAAATGTGCGATTATCGCTGGAAATCCAGCGATAATCACACAAATTTTGGTGATTGCTTGCTGATAGGGCCGCACATACTTAGCCATGCTATCCACCTTCTATAGGATATCATGGCTAAGTCAGTTTCAAAGCAGGCGTAAGGAGAGTAGCGATAACAGAGGTTATCGCTACTTTTCTTGTCGCTATGCTGTTTTGCGTGAGGCTTGATAATAGGAAAAATGTCGCTTAGCGACATTTCTCCTATTATCCTAGGGAGGAACGCCCACTTTGCATCTCATTAGAGATGCAAAGATTGGCGTTAAGGTTAATGGCGCTAAAGCAAGGTTTCACGCGATAGCGTGACCTTGCAAATAAGGCGATAAAATTATCTCCGCTTTTCGTCCGAAAACGGACGCAAAAGCGGTGATAATATTTTATCGCCTGCTTGCTGATATGTCCCTATGTGTATAACATTAAGTTACATATTGGGGTTTTCAGCTAGACTTCGTTCAGTGGCTCGTGGTTCTGTCATTCACATATTTACACCAACTCCAGCTTGCATTAAGGGGATATGTGTCAGCCCACTGCAGCCATTGACTGACTTCAGTATGAGTTACTTGACCCTTCACAAGGAGCACATCAACACGCAAAATATTCCCCCTCAGTGCTAGAGAGTAGACTATGGCAATGTGTGTTTTTTGAAGAACAGTAGATGGTCATTCTTGTCTTATAAGCCCAATTGAGGAACATTCATTCTTGTCTTATAAGCCCAATTGAGGAACATGAAAATCATTACTTAACATGGATTTTTATTTCATGTGCTGCTAGGGTGACTTGTATAAGGTTTCATGTTTGTGTTCAGTTGGCTTTAATCCCCTTTTTGTGCTTCAGACGTTCCTAGTTTTCTAGTGCCTTTTTTAGACTAAAACAACATTTTTGCCTTTAGCCAATGTTTTATTTAGACTGATGATCGCCCATCAGATTTCAGAGCTGCTTCACACCTACATCCATCTGGAGACTGTTGTTTCAATCCCACTGAACAAAACCAATATCTTCTTGCCCTCCCATCTCCTTCTACTTAACAGATATATTTTCAAAGCCATTGTGGTATTAGGACTAGCCTGATACAGTCCAGGTTGTCTTGGTAATGGTTACCTAGGATATAAAGGTTCTGGAATGTGAGAAACTGGCAGTTAGAGGAGGCCTGATGTATACCTGGTTCGAAGCAGACGTTGTTGCCTGCTCTTCTACAATAAATACTAATGACTTACCTGAGTCTCCTGTCATTGTTGGAGGGAACACTACAGCCATGTAAAAAAAGGCCTTCTGAATGCCCTGCCATTCGTGTTTCATAGGTCCTAGCCAAGGGGAGTACATCACATCTTATTTTGAAGGACGGGGGTTTCAAAGATTGGAAGATGCTGGATCCCCCGGATGGGAGGAACAGATATGTTTAGAAGGGTTGTGAGTCTGCGTTGATCTAAGAGGGACCAGGGAAGGTTTACTTTGTGACAAATTAGAAGAGGTGGACGAAAACTCAGACTAATTCCATCAGTTCAGAAAATGCATTGTCGACTTACTTTATCAGATCACCACTGACACACAGTTACCTGGTCATAATGATGAGAAAGTAAGGAGAGGAGTGTGAAGGAATTATGGCATGTTTGACCTAGGGAAATTCAACAATCACTGTATGGTTAATCTGATACAAATGACGAACACCACTCTGGTTGGAACCAAAGAAGAGACAAGCTTATCTGGTGGAATAATTCCCTCTTCTTGCTGAGGTACTGAGGAGTGGAGGCTCCAACTCTGGATATGAAAGTTCTATCTTAGGACCAGGAAGGCTGGGCTATTGCTACCCAGAGGAATAAAAGGGTACAGAATCTGACCAACAAAAAGACTACCTGCTTTTGATCTTTCCTGACTCGGAAAATATAGAAGGTCATGGGACTGAAACAGCAGCTTCTGCCTGGAATTAAAACAACAACAAGACAAACGTTAACAGGACTTTTGGCTGTGGCCCTGTTTGGAACTTGGGAAAAACCTGTTCCCACTTGAACACGTCTATTGTCTAGGAGACCTTCCCTGGAAATTCAGAGACTTTTGTAGTACAAGGGAAGGTTCTGCAGAACCAATTGAGACAATTTGGACATTTTGTTTAAACAAGGATATTTGCTGCAGGTGAGTGAAACTGTGTTTTGATGACAGCATTTCGAATAGATTTGCCTCACTGCTGCCCACTGGTGTTCATTTTTTAGAATGACATCTAGTTCACTGACACGTTTAAATAAGGACTTCAAAGACAGTCATTATTTTAAAAACACATCCCAAATCATTTTAAAATAATTTCTGATACCTCGTTCATTTTCCTTCAAGTTAGCCTTCTAACTGTGTTCTTCATAGCCAAACTGGTTTGAAAACATTGCTTTGTTTCTATTTTAGCTGCAAGGTTGTTTTTGATTTGATGATCATCTATCACATATAGTTTTCTCTGAGGAAGTTCTTGCTGCTTCTGTCAAGCTATCTGGAGGTAGCAAAGGCATTTCTTATAGGAATGAGCTTAGTTAAAATGAACTAGGTTGTTGGGACTTTGTAGGACCACTAACAGAGCTCATATCAAGACCGAGCCCACTCACATAGTTTAACAGTCTGGTTTCCTACATTGTTGATCAGTGGTGCGGATGAAGAAGTGCCTAGGAGCAATGAAATAACCTAGCAGTTGAAGTCCCTAATAGATTTTGAGGATTGTGTGGTCAATTATGACAGCTTACATGCAACAAGATTGGACTTTTGCTTTTTGGTTGCCCTATTGCCAGAGCTTGCTCTTGTGTGTACGCATGGGAATGACATAGGGGGGAAAGTGGGCTACATAATCTGGCTGCCAGTTGTGTTGACCATAGCCTTATGTAATCTAGGGTCATCACAAAATCGGAAAACATTATACTACCAGACACTTACAAGCTTGAAAGCCAGGCTTCGTGAGCAAGGTGCAGCACCACCACAGAAGACCAGAAAAGAGAGGCTATCTTCCTTAATCCTGCTATCAAATCTTATAAAAGAGACTTATCCAGATACATTGACAATCTCCTTTTAAAGCGATACCAAAGGGGATGACGGACGGAGCGTTTGAGCAAATCAAACACTCACCCCAGTCAACTGACCTGGGTTTAATCCATCATCATTCTTTAGCTCACGCCACCACCCCAGTTCAGACATGGCCATATGCAAATCAGTCTGACCCTGTGCCTCATGGGAACAGTCCAGCCCGAACTGCCAAGCCATGTCTTCCCTGGACCGGAAATAAGCATTGTGGTACAGGTTTCGGGTTCATAACCCTCGTCAGCCAGGCTTTCTTGAATCCAGTGGCAAAGTGAGCAAGGGACCCACGTCTGGGCATACCCTGCCAATTTAGGGCAAACAAAGCGATACCAAAGGGGATGATGGACGGAGCGTTTGAGCAAATCAAACACTCACCCCCAGTCAACTGATCTGGGTTTAATCCATCATCATTCTTTAGCTCACGCCACCACCCCAGTTCAGACATGGCCATATGCAAATCAGTCTGACCCTGTGCCTCATGGGAACAGTCCAGCCCGAACTGCCAAGCCATGTCTTCCCTGGACCGGAAATAAGCATCCTGGGACCGGTTTCGGGTTCATAACCCTCGTCAGCCAGGCTTTCTTGAATCCAGTGGCAAAGTGAGCAAGGGACCCACGTCTGGGCATACCATGCCAATTTAGGGCGAACAAAGCGATACCAAAGGGGATGATGGACGAAGCGTTTGAGCAAATCAAACACTCACCCCCAGTCAACTGATCTGGGTTTAATCCATCATCATTCTTTAGCTCACGCCACCACCCCAGTTCAGACATGGCCATACACAAATCAGTCTGACCCTGTGCCTCATGGGAACAGTCCAGCCCGAAATGCCAAGCTATGTCTTCCCTGGACTGGAAACAAGCATCCTGGGACCAGTTTCGGGTTCATAACCCTCGTCAGCCAGGTTATCTTGAATCCAGTGGCAAAGTGAGCAAGGGAACCACGTCTGGGCATACCCTGCCAACTTAGGGCGAACAAAGCGATACCAAAGGGGATGATGGACGGAGCGTTTGAGCAAATCAAACACTCACCCCCAGTCAACTGATCTGGGTTTAATCCATCATCATTCTTTAGCTCACGCCACCACCCCAGTTCAGACATGGCCATATGCAAATCAGTCTGACCCCATGCCTCATGGGAACAGTCCAGCCCGAATTTCCAAGCCGTCTTCCCTGGACCGGAAACAAGAATCCTGGGACCGGTTTCGGGTTCATAACCCTCGTCAGCCAGGCTATCTTGAATCCAGTGGCAAAGTGAGCAAGGGACCCACGTCTGGGCATACCCTGCCAACTTAGGGCGAACAAAGCGATACCAAAGGGGATGATGGACGGAGCATTTGAGCAAATCAAACACTCACCCCCAGTCAACTGATCTGGGTAACTGCCAAGCCATGTCTTCGCTGGACCGGAAACAAGCATCCTGGGACTGGTTTCGGGTTCATAACCCTCGTCAGCCAGGCTATCTGGAATCCAGTGGCAAAGTGAGCAAGGGACCCACGTCTGGGCATACCCTGCCAACTTAGGGCGAACAAAGCGATACCAAAGGGGATGATGGACGGAGCGTTTGAGCAAATCAAACACTCACCCGACTCAACTGATCTGGGTTTAATCCATCATCATTCTTTAGCTCACGCCACCACCCCAGTTCAGACATGGCCATATGCAAATCAGTCTGACCCTGTGCCTCATGGGAACAGTCCAGCCCGAACTGCCAAGCCATGTCTTCCCTGGACCGGAAACAAGCATCCTGGGACCGGTTTCGGGTTCATAACCCTCGTCAGCCAGGCTATCTTGAATCCAGTGGCCAAGTGAGCAAGGGACCCACGTCTGGACATACCCTGCCAACTTAGGGCGAACAAGGCGATACCAAAGGGGATGATGGACTGAGCGTTTGAGCAAATCAAACACTCACCCCCAGTCAACTGATCTGGGTTTAATCCATAATCATTCTTTAGCTCACGCTACCACCCCAGTTCAGACATGGCCATATGCAAATCAGTCTGACCCTGTGCCTCATGGGAACAGTCCAACCCGAACTGCCAAGCCATGTCTTCCCTGGACCGGAAACAAGCATCCTGGGACCAGTTTCGGGTTCATAACCCTCATCAGCCAGGCTATCTTGAATCCAGTGGCAAAGTGAGCAAGGGACCCACGTCTGGGCATAGCCTGCCAACTTAGGGCGAACAAAGCGATACCAAAGGGGATGATGGACGGAGCGTTTGAGCAAATCAAACACTCACCCCGACTCAACTGATCTGGGTTTAATCCATCATCATTCTTTAGCTCACGCCAACACCCCAGTTCAGACATGGCCATATGCATATCAGTCTGACCCTGTGCCTCATGGGAACAGTCCAGCCCGAACTGCTAAGCCATGTCTTCCCTGGACCGGAAACAAGCATTCCGGGATCCGGTTTCGGGTTCATAACCCTCGTCAGCCAGGCTATCTTGAATCCAGTGGCAAAGTGAGCAAGGGACCCACGTCTGGGCATACCCTGCCAATTTAGGGCGAACAAAGTGATACCAAAGGGGATGATGGACGGAGCGTTTGAGCAAATCAAACACTCACCCCCAGTCCACTGATCTGGGTTTAATCCATCATCATTCTTTAGCACACGCCACCACCCCAGTTCAGACATGGCAAAGCTCCAATTTGTCATCACATCTAGTCTCCATGTTTTGCTATAGGAAAATATCTCGCCTCACCTAATAAACATCTTCGGTTAGAATGCTAATGGTGGCAGAGAAGCATGTCTATTGCACTCCTTACATAAAGGTATTTTGCTGCCACTTACATGAGTTATCGTGAATGACTGAGAACCTTATTCACAAAGGTAAAAATACACTTTTGTGTAAGCTTACATTTTGTTTGGTATTCATAAACTATGAGTTAATTGTAACTTTACAATTGCTGAGACTCTGCAGTCAGGGAGGGCGACTCTGCTCATTAATAGATAGACCAGATCTCAGGGACGCTTTGCCTTAAGGTGAGAAGGGACCACTTCTCGGCATCCATCTGATAATTAATGTGTGTCCAAGGTAATGTCTTCAGTCCACCACTGGCCCTTCAAAGGCCGACTGGTGGTCCACCAAGGTTAAGATCACCTACGTCTTACTGGTTTCGCAGATGTAGCTTACCCATGAGACGAAAGGGCACAAGTTCCTGGGTGCCTTCCTGAAGAGGTTCACCCCTGGTACACCAGTGGTTCTCTTAAGTAAATTGCTATGGTAAACTCTTGAGGTCCTATACACCTTCAGGTGAACTCTTGTGTGGGTTCTCAAACTACTGCTGTAGGCTCTCATCCATTCACATGATCTAGATATTTGGATATCACTCTGCACATTGTGTGGACACTCCTCTTGGCAAAGATATTCATATGTGGCACTCTTTGTCTGTACTATACAGACTTCTACCTGAGTTGAGATGCCTTCTGATGGCAATTCATTCAGCTTAGGCAGTCTCTCTAGGTCAAAGGTGTGAGCTACTGGAGTAGATTTCTAGGAAAGGTTTCCCTCTTGTTAGGAGTATTCAGCCACTTAAACCCTTCTGCAGAGTTCACCTGCCTCACTCCTCATCTATTTTATGTGTAATTCGGGCCACTTTTCTCAAGCTGATCTAGGCTTTAACCACCATATGCCTCAGATTTGATATAGGTAGTTAATTGCATTGCATGAATTGCACTGAAAGAAAAGGGAAGTAATATTATTCCAGAATGGGGTGGCTAAAGCCAATGGAACAGGTACACATGTTTTGAATCCTTTCTATCCTAGACATCTTTCTAGGTTTTTACATAGGATAAGTCACTAACTTCTCCCTCATCTGTATCTGAAGAGCCCCTGTATGTCTCGAAGTAGGCAGCAGCAGGAGTCTATACATAAAGGGATTTTGGAAGTACCTAAGGAAAGTGGCCATGGTCTCACTTTCTTCTTCCAACCCGCTGAGAGAAACCACCCTCTTCATCACTTCCTTTCATATATGGGTCATCTTCTTGAAGCTGTATTATTGAGCTTCCACTTTGGTAGAAATTGTATTTGCGAGATTCCTTGAGTAACTCTCATCCATAGTCTTATGGCATAGGTCACACACTCTTCTCCGAGATTTTTTAGGACCACACCCCTCAAACAGAATTTTTGGGAACTCTTCTTGATCCCCAGCCACATTGTAGTAATAGTGGATTGGGGCCTAACTCAGCTTTCTGTGTTCTACTTCTAGGTGTATTTTTCTAGGCAGTTTCATACCGTTCCAGTCACCCGTAGCCTTAGCGAGCTCTGTGGGTTCAGATGAATATCAATGATACATTATGGCAGACCAGTAACTCCGGGCATGCTCTGTTGCAATCAGATTAAATAACACTTCCTTTATCTTTAGTTTATTATTTTTATCAGCTATTTCAATGCAATGCCCAGCCATGGTCCCCAGGGTCCAGTGTGATTACATGGCACTGGACTTTAAATTCCTAAAGCACTACTCAGCAGTGAAACCAAAGTACAGTCTGCTCTCTCTCCTTGCACAAGTGCTATGACACCATCAATTCCCTAATAACATATCCTCCCTATGTAACCGCACTCTATACTCATCATCTACATGATGAATTATGCGACTGTGACCCAAACCATGCAAAAGCCCTCCATTACAAAACAAGCCAACAACTCTTTAAGGGTATGCGGTATGAGTCTTATTATGCTTATAATGCCAGTCACCTGATTGTCCTTGCCCTTCATTCAGGTAAACATAGTCGTCTCTGTCTTAAGCCTGTTATCCCGTAATGTCTCTCTGTTTTATCCTTTAAGCGTGGATCATATTCATGTGTGTAATTTGGTTTGGAAGCTCCCACGTGATCATCTTGCCTTTTTCTTTAAAGGTCTGTTTTGCTCTTCTATGGCCAATTATCCGCTTCACCATCGGTAGCCTCTACCACCCAGTTCGTAGGGATGCTCTTGACCTGATCCAGGTGGCTGGAGGCTCCATTCTCAGGCTTATTTTTAGGGTTTGTGTCTGTGAGGCTTATTTACATGTCTTGTACCTATTAAGTTATAAAAAATACTGGATAGTTCTTTATTTGTGCAGTGTAGATAAGGAAGGAGTATGGTTTAAAGAGAAGTGCCTGTGCATTCCATAATTACATTTTCCTCCAGTCACCATTGTCAATTGATTTTAATTATTGCGTCTGGATAAAATGCTAATGTTTATCTTCTCATTAGTTTACTTACAAATCAGATAATCCTATTCAGTTTTAACATTTAAGAGTTTTATAGCCAATTTAGCTTTTTGCAAAATGAAGCTAGTATGAATTAGCTTTAATCATCTAGTTCCTGGTTAAAATGTCACATTTTATCCTCTCATGGATGTATTTACCATTTACATAATCCTATTATTTTTACATTTTGGCGTTTTATAACCAAATCTGCGATGCTTTAGAATTAACTATTTGCTGCTACCAATCAATAGATACTTAATATTAGTGATAATAAATTAGGGGAGGTGTACATAGCAGTTGGGAAGCCACACAGCTGTTTGGCTTGAGGAAAGCCAATCGCCAGAAAGCCTTTGTTGGCAAAAAAACATGCTTTTACTCAAAGGATTGAAGGTCCTATACTGTCTATCCTTATAGCACAACTACTCATATGACCAGGCAGGTATTAACCTACAGAGAAAGAGTAGATGTGCAGTGCAGTGGTCATGAATATCTTTCACCCTACTGTGACGACCTAGTGTCAATCATTGTAATGTTTACAGGGTAAACACTGGAATAGCAAACTATTAGTGTTTGAGGACTGTTCAGCATATCTCAACTTCTAGTAGAAGTCAAAAATTTCAGAGGTTGAAAAACACAAAGGTCTTGAAAGATTATAGGCTGATGAGGTGTGGTCTGCACTGTGACACATGAGGAGAGCGTCTGGTTCCACCTTGCTAATAATAACTGTAAATTAACTACATTCATCAGTGTATGAGCTAGCTGATTTCCAAATCATGACATACCCAATAATTCCAATCAAAGCAAAAATTATCTTTCCATGTGCCAAAGATGTTATGATAAAATTAACCTGATAACCTGCATAATTAAACTATATATTTCTACAGGAAAATAGATTATACTCAGTCATAAACATTTTAAAATGCTTCACTTTTTCCAGCTTCAAGAACATCATACCATATAGACCATGGTACAGGTCAAATGTATTTTTAGACTTGAATATTAGTGCTATAAATCCAAACAAAAGTTTCAAAAGTCTTTGGCTATCAAATATCCAAGAAAACATATGTTCTGAAAAGCTGTAATTGACAGGATTAGTAAGCCTGCCAGAGGCTTTTAGGCAGTCATTGACCTTTATACCACAGCGCGTGGATTTAATGAACCACCGACTGGGAGAAACTGCATCGAGAGACATGCCATACGAATTAAAAACACAGCATGCCGACATACTGATGAAATGGAACTCAGATTTTCTGACATTCTCAGCCAGATGTTTATTTAAAGTGATCAGGAAAGATGACGAGTCAGCCCTCCTCTACAAGTAGAAGTAAGAGCCCCTTTCAGACACAGTAGTAGATCCGGCATAATTTATCTTGAGGATGTGGTTACGGTGACGTTTCATCCATCACTTTTGTGGCAGGTCATTTGATCTCGAGTTCTTTCAGATGGGCGTCAACAACACCAGTGAACACCATCACCCTTGTGGACTATTGAGGGCGTCATCATCAGAACCGGACTGGGAACACAAAGCAGCCTTGGTAATTATGCAGGACCAGCCCATGGGGTCAAGGGGGTGTGTGTGCATGTGTGAAGCACTGCTGCTTTTGTTACAGGGAGGCGATATTGCTGCACCACTTCAAAACTGGCCCCCAGTAACAAAAAACTGCCCTTACTGCTGCAAAAACCAGCCCTCAACCTTCCAGCCTCCCGGGAAAACACCAGATGCCAGCTAAGGTCAGTCCGGTCCTGGTAATCATCGCAAATGTTTAGCACCTAATCATTTGCAAGTGGATGAAGTTCGATAGGCGATCTTTTCACAGGTTATACTTTTCTATCTAAAGACTCCTTTCCCTTTTTCTAGAAGATAAAGCCACTCAAGTTTACAGTCAGCTGAATAGTCACCTGTTTACCACTGCTTCCAGGCCTACTGACAAGCATGTGAATGTGCCTCAGAACCTGGGGCGGTCTACTGTCTACCCGGTTGTAAGGTCAGCCAGCCAATATCTTTATTGGCAGTAAGGACAAAGGTGGGTGCAGCTAGTCCATCCCCAACATGTTTCCCTTATTATCTACATTCTTCCTCTTTTGGCACAGTTTGTTGAGCCTCTGCTACAAAAGGACAACTCAAATTGCGGTTATTCTCAGGGCATCCTTTGTGTTACGAAGACGCTCATTCGGCTTTGAGAAGGGATTCATTGCCCAAGACAGGTTTGTTTGGACCCACTGGTACTGATTATCAGTGGGCTACTATCAAGCACTAGACATATAAGCAGAAACTGCACTCCAGTTTGGGGAAGAACACTGGTGTACAACAGAACTATGCCGACCCTGCTGTTCTATTTCAAGAACGTGGTGCTGCACATGTTCTCTAGAGAAATAACAAGTTTGAAAGAGCAACTTAAGCGCTAATGAAATGCTGCAACTTCTGATCGACTTGCCTGCATGCAAACCCGCATTCAGGCCAAAAAGTGATATAGGCATAATACCAAGAAGATCTCTCTTCCTTGCACCAGAGAAGAGGACTGTCTGTAAAAACAGACATTAGTGTGAACTGAGTGGTCACTGTGCCTGATGGGCACAGAGCAACCCTTCACAACTTTCTATTGTTTTTGTGCCACGAAAGGACCTCTGTGGTCCCTTAGTGTGATCTTTTGCTCTGGGCCCACAGTCTTTTATGCACATAGGTCAGGTGACTGTCTGCCCCATTCATCGTCAAGGCTGCTCTCGCCTGAATGTGAGGCCACTGTCCCTGAGTCACATTGGCTCCCATTTTATGTTATACACTTTGTTGGATCTGGCCCTTTCTGCAGGGTTATCCCCAACCTTTTAGCCTTCCTCCTACCTTTTTTTCTGACCTTCTTTTGGTTGGCTTTAGAACTCTGGGCACTTTACCACTGCTAACCAGTGCTAAAGTGCATGTGCTCTTCCCCTAAACATGGTATGATTAGTTTACTCTTTTTTGGCCTGTTTAGTTTATCTGTAAGTCTCTTGTATAGTGGTACCTAATGTACTCAGGGCCTGTACACTAAATTCTACTAGTGGGCCTGCAGCCCAAGAAGCCCTTCAAACCTGTCTCGGGTCTGCCATTGGAGGGCATGTGTGCACAGTTTACTGCCACTTAACTTGGCATTAAAAACTACTTGCCAAGCCTGAAACTCCCCTATTATTACATATGTCATCCCTTAGGTAGGCCCTAAGCAACACTAAGGGTAGAGTCCTGTGTAAGTAAAGGGTGGGACATGTACCTTTATGTTTTACATGTCCTGATAGTGACATGCAGCCTATTTTGTTTTCACAGCTGTGAGGCCTACTCCTCTCATATGCTATCATTGAGAATTCCCATATATATTTTTAGGTGGTAATTCCTGATCAGAAAGCAGTGGCATTGCCATGCTTGGTATCTTTAGAGTAGTAGTGTTAAATCCTACTTACTGGTGAAGTTGGATTTCACATTACTATTTTAGAAATGCCCCTTTTAGAAGTGGGCTTTTCTCTGAGCTTATAACTCTTTGTGCTTTACAGCCTGTCTCCAACACACATTTGGGCTGGGTGACTACTACAATTTGTGCATACTCTCTAGACAGCAACAACACAGGAAAGTCTGGGTGTGCTAGGGGATACTTCTGCATTCATCTGCATACTGATAGTCTTCCTGGGCTGGGAGAGGGAGAGGTGGTTCACGCTTAAATTTGAATAGGCTGTGTCCTTTCCTCACACAAAGGGGCTGATGTACCCCCTACTGATCATCTGAAGCCAGGGCTGGGCTGAAAAGGATTGTTGCACACTTCTAAGGGTTCCTTTGAAGTCATCCCCTACATCAAAGGCATTTTTGAATAAAAGTACTGGGGCTCTGACCCCATATCTTTATAAACTGTGTGGTACTTGTAACCAGATGCTGCTAGCTCTACATCTGCACATTGCCAGGAGGACTGCTGTGCTGCCAGGAGAAAGCGCCTTTCCAGTTTCCTGCTGTGCTGGGGTGGCCTGCTACCTTCTAATAGCTGGCCTGAAGGAGGGACTGCCACTTTGCAACTATTTTGGGTGTGCTGGCCTGCTACCTGCTTTGCTGCCCCCAAGTGTTCTCCAAGGGATTGTTGACTTGCCCCCCCCGTTCATTTAGAATCTCACTGACCTAAAAGATTCCATTTGGCAACTTAACTCTGCCCTGGGACTCTGCCATTCATGAGTCCGGCAGTTGCACTCTTGTTCCCAAGAGATGGTGCCTGATCGCCCTGCTAATTTCCTTTCTCCACACGCATTGTGCTGGGAAAGAGAGATCGGGCGCCTGGTGGCTCACAGTGGACGGTGCTATGTTCAACTAGCACTGTGCCTGATCACCACTGAATCATGCTTAGCAGCCCTTGAGCTAGTGAGGTGGAGTGCCTGCCCTGGCCACGGCGAGTCTGTGTCAAATTCCAGCTGTGTGGTTGAGTTACTGTGCAGCATCGGGCTTTCTGCCCTATCCGCCACATGTTATAAAAGATTGTCGGAGTGCTGGTGACATATCCCAGGCATGGTGAGTCCCTCCCCTGAATTCCGCTGCATTCCTGCAAGATGCGTTGCCTGGGCGGTTCTGCCCCACAATCGCGCAAGACATTTCTTGCTCAAATCAGTCTGCCATGAGACAATAGCTACTCAAACCAATTCCTTGAGGAACTGCACCTACATAACGCAAAATGTTCACATTTTACAAATTTCACAGGCACAATACAAATTTTGCACAGGCTTAGTCTAACCCGTTGGAGTCCTTATAGAACTTAGTGCCTATTAAGGGGATCATGCTTAGGCCTTCTTGCAAGATATGAAGCCCTTTAAGTCTTGAGCACCACAACAAAAAGAAGATTGCATTCTCTATTATGACCACCATGCTCCTGTAATTTAAATGAGTTAATAACCAAGTAGGTCTTTGATAGCTGCTGGAAAGTGGCTCTTTTCTGGCTTCCATCAGGTTGTGTTTACGGTGCTTAGTTTTGCATGTCATGATTGACGTATTCAATGGGACTCTGGATATACGTGCCCCTAATCTGAAAGAATTTGAAACTACTCAGGTTTTAATCCAAGTAGGTCTTTGATAGGTATTGGCATGTAGTCCTCTGCTGGTTTCCAAGTGGTTGTCTTAATGGTGCCTGGTCTTCCATGCTATGATAGCGTTTTCAATGGAAGTGTAGCTATGGGTGTCTCAAAGCTGCAACAACTTCACAGTTCTCAGGGACTCATACTACACATGCTTGTTTTCTTCCTAAATTAACAAGCATCTTAATCTTGAGGGAGATGATTGGTCTACCCTTTTAACGAGAATAAACTGCCTCTCTAAGTCAAGTAAACTTGTTACTAATGATATGGCCTTGCACTTCAAATAACCACAGTATTTAGGAAGAACATATTTACAAAATGAGGGGGAGACCCTCCTGGCCTTCGTGAAAGGATGACAAAAAGTGTCTAGAGAACACATACATCTCAAGATGAGTGCTCAGTGAGTGAGACGGATCATATATATTTGATCAGATGTCCATTCTGGATGCTTTCCTTAAATAAGAAAATAATTCTGCAACATATTCACTTCAAGAAACAAAGCTAATTTTACTTACCACACATTGCACCAACACATTGTGTTATGTAAACAAGCAGCTCCTTTCCCCACAGGTTTCTTCAATGTTGCATAACTGAGTTTGGAGCAGGTGCTGGGGGAGGCGAGAGGGGGAGGGTCTGTGGTTTTGTCAAATGCTGGCTTAGTCTGCCAGCGTGGCACGGCATGGGCCTGCCATTGGTCTTCAGCCGCAACTGCATCTTTAAAGTTAAAGGGTGCCACCCTTTCTGGGGTATGCGGCAGAAGTCCTAGAGAAGGTTCACCTTTTGGGTAGTTTGTTTTGTTCGGTAGCAATAAAAACACATGCACAGCGCTGGGTGATATGGTGGCCCTGGACTCCAACATAATGTAGTGAGGGGAGAGCTTATGCACCGCTTGAAAAAAGAAACCTATTTGCAACCTCATATTTGCAAAGTGTAGGAAATGGAGCAGGAACAGAGTTTGTACCTGTCTTTGCACTTAGCTGTCTCCGAGATCCCAAGAGAATAGTGCTTGAGATAAGCATAGTTAATTACAACCACCTAAAAGCTCTTTCAGGGCGTTCACCCTGGGTCAGGACCTTTGACTCTACACACATAACTTTCAGGGCTGGCTCAAGTGTGGAACACTCCTCCCGTGTCTCTCTTAATTGTGTCCCCTGCTGCCTTGGATAAATCAGAAATAGGCCTGGACAGAATTTCGGTAATTCCACGTTACTCTTTGACACCGAATTACTGATAATTATGCGATTATTGCAGCTCACCTAATTAAGAGTAATTTAGAGGTAAAATCCTCCTGAGATGGGACATTTAGCAAGTGCAATTAGCGGCTCATGCTCGCTATTCGTGTCCTATTGCGTTTAGCATTTCTTATTCAAAACGCATTGTCACTTCTAGTTTGGGTACGAGGGTGCATTATGTGCTAAGAAGAAAGTGTTAAATTGCAGTTGTAAATTGAGGTAGAATCCTACCCCTAGAGCACATTCAGAGAGTGTGAGCGGCAGCTTTTCATTCATTTCACTTTTCATATTCTGCCGTCTTTTGCGCCATTTCTTGGTGGAAAATTGCATCTTTGTGTCCATTTTGGATGCGAAGTGGCATTTTTGTGCTTAGAAATAGCGCTAAAGGCAGAATTACACTTCTTGCGTAATGAAAGCTTAATCTTGTGGAATTCTTCTATAATTCCACTTGATTATGATACATGGAATTATGCGAGTTACGCCCATCCCTGTTCAAAAGTGGTAACTAAACTGTTTGACCCAGGATATAAACCTGTTCAAATGCCCCCACAAATTTCCTGAGTTCACCCCCACCTAAAAACCCATGGATCAATAACTGTCCCTCTGCCCATGAGAGGTTACAAAGTTGAGAAAAACAGTGCGAAATGGACTATAACAATTTTACTTCATTCGCCTGGCACAAAATCTTAACTTGTGGGTTTAAATCACTAAAACTATTTCTAGTTGTGGATTTATTAACTGATCACATAATCCATCACTTGCTACACAATTTATAGATATAAAAAAACGTTGCTAGTTCAAATTAATCAAAATTTTCTTTAAAAAATGCAACATGTGGAGCTGCACAGTGTAACACACTTTGAAAAGTTTAACTGGTCATCTTTCTGGTTATGATGCCAGGTGTTAAACTGGTAGTCATTAGATGAAACTTTACCCAGACTTGAATATGAACACTAATAAAGCCACCATACGTGCTGCGTTGTGCTGCACAGCACCGTCTTTTAATGCAGCATAATGTAGTCAACCCTAAGGTATAATATGAGCCTTCATTGCATAATTGCAGTGACCCTGCTTATAAACCATGTGAGCGGCACACGGATATGCGATGTTACATCGCATGCGGTACAACGCATGAGATTATAACGCTGTCGTTACAAAAAACTGCGTTGTTACAAGGCATACCATTACATCGCAAGTTGTGTCTTTGACTTGCTGTAGGGGGCGCGCTGGACTCAGGAATAGTATAATTTACTTTTCTAACTCCAGCGTGTGCAACAGTAGTATAAATTATAATATTCCTTAGTTTAGAGCGCCCCATAGAGAAAGTCTTAGAAACGACTTGCATTGTAATGGT